>NW_026646144.1:0-716298 GCF_949987535.1 Balaenoptera acutorostrata
CGTGTCTAAACTCTTCTCCATGGCTGGACCCCCAAATAATATTCCTTTACGTGCTAAGGGGTATCTAGAGAGTGGGATAGGTTTAATAACTAACCTCACCCTATCTCGTACCCTAACCCTAACCCCTACCCTAACACTAACGCGTACCCTAATCCTAACCCGTAGCCTAAACCGAGCCCTAACCCTAACACTAACCCTAACCCTAACCCTAACTCATACCCTACGCCCTACCCGAACCCCTCCCCGAACCCGTACCCTAAGCCGTACCCTAACCCTCACCCTAACCCTAACCCTAACCCTAAGCTACCCTTGACTGCTTCTGCCACCAATAGATTTCCTAAGCACTAGTGTTTTAAGGTACAGGTTAAAAAGAGAATCCTAATGTGATTTCTTGATAATGGGTGTGCTCCTTATCTTCTCCTAGTGTCTAAACTCTTCTCCATGGCTGGACCCCCAAATAATATTCCTTTACGTGCTAAGGGGTATCTAGAGAGTGGGATAGGTTTAATAACTAACCTCACCCTAAAGCGTAACCTAACCCTAACCCCTACCCTAACACTAACGCGTACCCTAATCCTAACCCGTACCCTAAACCGAGCCCGAACCCTAACACTAACCCTAACCCTAACCCATACCCTACGCCCTACCCGAACCCCTCCCTGAACCCGTACCCTAAGCCGTACCCTAACCCTCACCCTAACCCTAACCCTAAACCTAAGCTACCCTTGACGGCTTCTGCCTCCAATAGATTTCCTAAGCACTAGTGTTTTAAGGAATAGGTTAAAAAGAGGATCCTAATGTGATTTGTTGATAATGGGTGTGTTCCTTATCTTCTCCTCGTGTCTAAACTCTTCTCCATGGCTGGACCCCCAAATAATATTCCTTTACATGCTAAGGGGTATCTAGAGAGTGGGATAGGTTTAATAACTAACTTCACCCTATCGCGTACCCTAACCCTAACCCCTACCCTAACCCTAACGCGTACCCTAATCCTAAACCGTACCCTAAACCGAGCCCTAACCCTAACACTAACCCTATCCCTAACCCATACCCTACGCCCTACCCGAACCCGTACCCTAAGCCGTACCCTAACCCTCACCCTAACCCTAACCCTAACCCTAAGCTACCCTTGACGGCTTCTGCCTCCAATAGATTTCCTAAGCACTAGTGTTTTAAGGAACAGGTTAAAAAGAGAATCCTAATGTGATTTCGTGATAATGGGTGTGTTCCTTATCTTCTCCTAGTGTCTAAACTCTTCTCCATGGCTGGACCCACAAATAATATTCCTTTACGTGCTAAGGGGTATCTAGAGAGTGTGATAGGTTTAATAACTAACCTCACCCTATCGCATACCCTAACCCTAACCCCTACCCTAACCCTAACGCGTACCCTAATCCTAACCCGTAGCCTAAACCGAGCCCTAACCCTAACACTAACCCTAACCCTAACCCTAACCCATACCCTACGCCCTACCCGAACCCCTCCCCGAACCCGTACCCTAAGCCGTACCCTAACCCTCATCCTAACCCTAACCCTAACCCTAAGCTACCCTTGACGGCTTCTGCCTCCAACAGATTTCCTAAGCACTAGTGTTTTAAGGAACAGGTTAAAAAGAGAATCCTAATGTGATTTCTTGATAATGGGTGTGTTCCTTATCTTCTCCTCGTGTCTAAACTCTTCTCCATGGCTGGATCCCCAAATAATATTCCTTTACGTGCTAAGGGGTATCTAGAGAGTGTGATAGGTTTAATAACTACCCTCACCCTAACGCGTACCCTAACCCTAACCCCTACCCTAACCCTAACGCGTACCCTAATCCTAACCCGTACCCTAAACCGAGCCCTAACCCTAACACCAGCGCTAACCCTAACCCTAACCCATACCTTACGCCCTACCCAAACCCCTCCCCGAACCCATACCCTAAGCCGTACCCTAACCCTCACCCTAACCCTAACCCTAACCCTAAGCTACCCTTGATTGCTTCTGCCTCCAATAGATTTCCTAAGCACTAGTGTTTTAAGGAACAGGTTAAAAAGAGGATCCTAATGTGATTTGTTGATAATGGGTGTGTTCCTTATCTTCTCCTCGTGTCTAAACTCTTCTCCATGGCTGGACCCCCAAATAATATTCCTTTACGTGCTAAGGGGTATCTAGAGAGTGGGATAGGTTTAATAACTACCCTCACCCTAGTGCGTACCCTAACCCTAACCCCTACCCTAACACTAACGCGTACCCTAATCCTAACCCATACCCTAAACCGAGCCCTAACCCTAACACTAACCCTAACCCTAACCCTAACCCATACCCTACGCCCTACCCGAACTCCTCCCCGAACCCGTACCCTAAGCCGTACCCTAACCCTCACCCTAACCCTAACCCTAACCCTAAGCTACCCTTGAGTGCTTCTGCCACCAATAGATTTCCTAAGCACTAGTGTTGTAAGGAACAGGTTAAAAAGAGAATCCTAATGTGATTTCGTGATAATGGGTGTGTTCCTTATCTTCTCCTAGTGTCTAAATTCTTCTCCATGGCTGGACCCACAAATAATATTCCTTTACGTGCTAAGGGGTATCTAGAGAGTGGGATAGGTTTAATAACTAACATCACCATAAAGCGTAACCTAACCCTAACCCCTACCCTAACACTAACGCGTACCCTAATCCTAACCCGTACCCTAAACCGAGCCCGAACCCTAACACTAACCCTAACCCTAACCCATACCCTACGCCCTACCCGAACCCCTCCCCGAAACCCGTACGCTAAGCCATACCCTAACCCTCACCCTAACCCTAACCCTAACCCTAAGCTACCCTTGACTGCTTCTGCCTCCAATAGATTTCCTAAGCACTAGTGTTTTAAGGAACAGGTTAAAAAGAGGATCCTAATGTGATTTCGTGATAATGGGTGTGTTCCTTATCTTCTCCTAGTGTCTAAACACTTCTCCATGGCTGGACCCCCAAATAATATTCCTTTACGTGCTAGGGGGTATCTAGAGAGTGGGATAGGTTTAATAACTACCCTCACCCTAATGCGTACCCTAACCCTAACACCTACCCTAACCCTAACGCGTACCCTAATCCTAACCCAAACCCTAAACCGAGCCCTAACCCTAACACTAACCCTAACCCTAACCCTAACCCATACCCTACGCCCTACCCGAACCCCTCCCTGAACCCGTACCCTAAGCCGTACCCTAACCCTCACCCTAACCCTAACCCTAAACCTAAGCTACCCTTGACGGCTTCTGCCTCCAATAGATTTCCTAAGCACTAGTGTTTTAAGGAACAGGTTAAAAAGAGGATCCTAATGTGATTTCTTGATAATGGGTGTGTTCCTTATCTTCTCCTAGTGTCTAAACTCTTCTCCATGGCTGGACCCCCAAATAATATTCCTTTACGTGCTAGGGGGTATCTAGAGAGTGGGATAGGTTTAATAACTACCCTCACCCTAACGCGTACCCTAACCCTAACACCTACCCTAACCCTAACGCGTACTCTAATCCTAACCCGTACCCTAAACCGAGACCTAACCCTAACACTAACCCTAACCCTAACGCTAACCCATACCCTACGCCCTACCCGAACCCCTCCCTGAACCCGTACCCTAAGCCGTACCCTAACCCTAACCCTAACCCTAAGCTACCCTTGACTGCTTCTGCCTCCAATAGATTTCCTAAGCACTAGTGTTTTAAGGAACAGGTTAAAAAGAGAATCCTAATGTGATTTCTTGATAATGGGTGTGTTCCTTATCTTCTCCTCGTGTCTAAACTCTTCTCCATGGCTGGACCCCCAAATAATATTCCTTTACGTGCTAAGGGGTATCTAGAGAGTGTGATAGGTTTAATAACTACCCTCACCCTAACGTGTACCCTAACCCTAACCCCTACCCTAACCCTAACGCGTACCCTAATACTAACCCGTACCCTAAACCGAGCCCTAACCCTAACACTAACCCTAACCCTAACCATAACCCATACCCTACGCCCTACCCGAACCCGTACCCTAAGCCGTACCCTAACCCTCACCCTAACCCTAACCCTAACCCTAAGCTACCCTTGAGTGCTTCTGCCACCAATAGATTTCCTAAGCACTAGTGTTTTAAGGAACAGGTTAAAAAGAGAATCCTAATGTGATTTCTTGATAATGGGTGTGTTCCTTATCTTCTCCTAGTGTCTAAACTCTTCTCCATGGCTGGACCCCCAAATAATATTCCTTTACGTGCTAAGGGGTATCTAGAGAAGGTGACAGGTTTAATAACTAACCTCACCCTATCGCGTACCCTAACCCTAACCCCTCCCCTAAGTCTAACGCGTACCCTAATCCTAACCCGTACCCTAAACCGAGCCCTAACCCTAACACTAACCCTAACCCTAACCGTAACCCATACCCTACGCCCTACCCGAACCCCTCCCCGAACCCGTACCCTAAGCCGTACCCTAACCCTCACCCTAACCCTAACCCTAACCCTAAGCTACCCTTGACTGCTTCTGCCTCCAATAGATTTCCTAAGCACTAGTGTTTTAAGGAACAGGTTAAAAAGAGGATCCTAATGTGATTTCGTGATAAAGGGTGTGTTCCTTATCTTCTCCTCGTGTCTAAACTCTTCTCCATGGCTGGACCCCCAAATAATATTCCTTTACGTGCTAGGGGATATCTAGAGAGTGGGATAGGTTTAATAACTACCCTCACCCTAACGCGTACCCTAACCCTAACACCTACCCTAACCCTAACGCGTACCCTAATCCTAACCCGTACCCTAAACCGAGCCCTAACCCTAACACTAACCCTAACCCTAACCCTAACCCATACCCTACGCCCTACCCGAACCCCTCCCCGAACCCGTACCCTAAGCCGTACCCTAACCCTAACCCTAACCCTAAGCTACCCTTGACTGCTTCTGCATCCAATAGATTTCCTAAGCACTAGTGTTTTAAGGAACAGGTTAAAAAGAGAATCCTAATGTGATTTCTTGATAATGGGTGTGTTCCTTATCTTCTCCTCGTGTCTAAACTCTTCTCCATGGCTGGACCCCCAAATAATATTCCTTTACGTGCTAAGGGGTATCTAGCGAGTGGGATAGGTTTAATAACTACTCTCACCCTAAAGTGTACCCTAACCCTAACACCTACCCTAACCCTAACGCGTACCCTAATCCTAACCCGTACCCTAAACCGAGCCCTAACCCTAACACTAACCCTAACCCTAACCCATACCCTACGCCCTACCCGAACCCCTCCCCGAACCCGTACCCTAAGCCGTACCCTAACCCTCACCCTAAACCTAACCCTAACTGTAAGCTACCCTTGACTGCTTCTGCCTCCAATAGATTTCCTAAGCACTAGTGTTTTAAGGTACAGGTTAAAAAGAGAATCCTAATGTGATTTTTTGATAATGGGTGTGCTCCTTATCTTCTCCTAGTGTCTAAACTCTTCTCCATGGCTGGACCCCCAAATAATTTTCCTTTACGTGCTAAGGGGTATCTAGAGATTGGGATAGGTTTAATAACTAACCTCACCCTAAAGCGTAACCTAACCCTAACCCCTACCCTAACACTAACGCGTACCCTAATCCTAACCCATACCCTAAACCGAGCCCGAACCCTAACACTAACCCTAACCCTAACCCATACCCTACGCCCTACCCGAACCCCTCCCTGAACCCGTACCCTAAGCCGTACCCTAACCCTCACCCTAACCCTAACCCTAAACCTAAGCTACCCTTGACGGCTTCTGCCTCCAATAGATTTCCTAAGCACTAGTGTTTTAAGGAACAGGTTAAAAAGAGGATCCTAATGTGATTTCTTGATAATGGGTGTGTTCCTTATCTTCTCCTCGTGTCTAAACTCTTCTCCATGGCTGGACCACCAAATAATATTCCTTTACGTGCTAGGGGGTATCTAGAGAGTGGGATAGGTTTAATAACTACCCTCACCCTAACGCGTACCCTAACCCTAACACCTACCCTAACCCTAACGCGTACCCTAATCCTAACCCGTACCCTAAACCGAGCCCTAACCTTAACACTAACCCTAACCCTAACCCTAACCCATACCCTACGCCCTACCCGAACCCCTCCCCGAACCCGTACCCTAAGCCGTACCCTAACCCTAACCCTAACCCTAAGCTACCCTTGACTGCTTCTGCCTCCAATAGATTTCCTAAGCACTAGTGTTTTAAGGAACAGGTTAAAAAGAGAATCCTAATGTGATTTCTTGATAATGGGTGTGTTCCTTATCTTCTCCTCGTGTCTAAACTCTTCTCCATGGCTGGACCCCCAAATAATATTCCTTTACGTGCTAAGGGGTATCTAGAGAGTGGGATAGGTTTAATAACTAACCTCACCCTTTCGCGTACCCTAACCCTAACCCCTACCCTAACCCTAACGCGTACCCTAATCCTAACCCGTACCCTAAACCGAGCCCTAACCGTAACACTAACCCTAACCCTAACCCTAACCCATACCCTACGCCCTACCCGAACCCCTCCCCGAACCCGTACCCTAAGCCGTACCCTAACCCTCACCCTAACCCTAACCCTAACCCTAAGCTACCCTTGAGTGCTTCTGCCACCAATAGATTTCCTAAGCACTAGTGTTTTAAGGAACAGGTTAAAAAGAGAATCCTAATGTGATTTCGTGATAATGGGTGTGTTCCTTATCTTCTCCTAGTGTCTAAACTCTTCTCCATGGCTGGACCCACAAATAATATTCCTTTACGTGCTAAGGGGTATCTAGAGAGTGTGATAGGTTTAATAACTAACCTCACCCTTTCGCGTACCCTAAACCTAACCCCTACCCTAACCCTAACGCGTACCCTAATCCTAACCCGTACCCTAAACCGAGCCCTAACCCTAACACTAACCCTAACCCTAACCCTAAACCATACCCTACGCCCTACCCGAACCCCTCCCCAAACCCGTACCCTAAGCCATACCCTAACCCTCACCCTCACCCTAACCCTAACCCTAAGCTACCCTTGACTGCTTCTGCCTCCAATAGATTTCCTAAGCACTAGTGTTTTAAGGAACAGGTTAAAAAGAGGATCCTAATGTGATTTCTTGATAATGGGTGTGTTCCTTATCTTCTCCTCGTGTCTAAACTCTTCTCCATGGCTGGACCCCCAAATAATATTCCTTTACGTGCTAAGGGGTATCTAGAGAGTGGGATAGGTTTAATAACTACCCTCACCCTAACGCGTACCCTAACCCTAACCCCTACCCTAACCCTAACGCGTACCCTAATCCTAACCCGTACCCTAAACCGAGCCCTAACCCTAACACTAACCCTAACCCTAACCCATACCCTACGCCCTACCCGAACCCCTCCCTGAACCCGTACCCTAAGCCATACCCTAAACCTCACCCTAACCCTAACCCTAAACCTAAGCTACCCTTGACGGCTTCTGCCTCCAATAGATTTCCTAAGCACTAGTGTTTTAAGGAACAGGTTAAAAAGAGGATCCTAATGTGATTTCTTGATAATGGGTGTGTTCCTTATCTTCTCCTCGTGTCTAAACTCTTCTCCATGGCTGGACCCCCAAATAATATTCCTTTACGTGCTAAGGGGTATCTAGAGAGTGGGATAGGTTTAATAACTAACTTCACCCTATCGCGTACCCTAACCCTAACCCCTACCCTAACACTAACGCGTACCCTAATCCTAACCCGTACCCTAAACCGAGCCCTAACCCTAACACTAACCCTAACCCTAACCCATACCCTACGCCCTACCCGAACTCCTCCCTGAACCAGTACCCTAAGCCGTACCCTAACCCTCACCCTAACCCTAACCCTAACACTAAGCTACCCTTGACTGCTTCTGCCTCCAAGAGATTTCCTAAGTACTAGTGTTTTAAGGAACAGGTTAAAAAGAGAATCCTAATGTGATTTCTTGATAATGGGTGTGTTCCTTATCTTCTCCTAGTGTCTAAACTCTTCTCCATGGCTGGACCACCAAATAATATTCCTTTACGTGCTAGGGGGTATCTAGAGAGTGGGATAGGTTTAATAACTACCCTCACCCTAACGCGTACCCTAACCCTAACACCTACCCTAACCCTAACGCGTACTCTAATCCTAACCCGTACCCTAAACCGAGACCTAACCCTAACACTAACCCTAACCCTAACGCTAACCCATACCCTACGCCCTACCCGAACCCCTCCCTGAACCCGTACCCTAAGCCGTACCCTAACCCTAACCCTAACCCTAAGCTACCCTTGACTGCTTCTGCCTCCAATAGATTTCCTAAGCACTAGTGTTTTAAGGAACAGGTTAAAAAGAGAATCCTAATGTGATTTCTTGATAATGGGTGTGTTCCTTATCTTCTCCTCGTGTCTAAACTCTTCTCCATGGCTGGACCCCCAAATAATATTCCTTTACGTGCTAAGGGGTATCTAGAGAGTGTGATAGGTTTAATAACTACCCTCACCCTAACGTGTACCCTAACCCTAACCCCTACCCTAACCCTAACGCGTACCCTAATACTAACCCGTACCCTAAACCGAGCCCTAACCCTAACACTAACCCTAACCCTAACCATAACCCATACCCTACGCCCTACCCGAACCCGTACCCTAAGCCATACCCTAAACCTCACCCTAACCCTAACCCTAAACCTAAGCTACCCTTGACGGCTTCTGCCTCCAATAGATTTCCTAAGCACTAGTGTTTTAAGGAACAGGTTAAAAAGAGGATCCTAATGTGATTTCTTGATAATGGGTGTGTTCCTTATCTTCTCCTCGTGTCTAAACTCTTCTCCATGGCTGGACCCCCAAATAATATTCCTTTACGTGCTAAGGGGTATCTAGAGAGTGGGATAGGTTTAATAACTAACTTCACCCTATCGCGTACCCTAACCCTAACCCCTACCCTAACACTAACGCGTACCCTAATCCTAACCCGTACCCTAAACCGAGCCCTAACCCTAACACTAACCCTAACCCTAACCCATACCCTACGCCCTACCCGAACTCCTCCCTGAACCAGTACCCTAAGCCGTACCCTAACCCTCACCCTAACCCTAACCCTAACACTAAGCTACCCTTGACTGCTTCTGCCTCCAAGAGATTTCCTAAGTACTAGTGTTTTAAGGAACAGGTTAAAAAGAGAATCCTAATGTGATTTCTTGATAATGGGTGTGTTCCTTATCTTCTCCTAGTGTCTAAACTCTTCTCCATGGCTGGACCACCAAATAATATTCCTTTACGTGCTAGGGGGTATCTAGAGAGTGGGATAGGTTTAATAACTACCCTCACCCTAACGCGTACCCTAACCCTAACACCTACCCTAACCCTAACGCGTACCCTAATCCTAACCCGTACCCTAAACCGAGCCCTAACCTTAACACTAACCCTAACCCTAACCCTAACCCATATTCTAAGCCCTACCCGAACCCCTCCCCGAACCCGTACCCTAAGCCGTACCCTAACCCTAACCCTAACCCTAAGCTACCCTTGATTGCTTCTGCCTCCAATAGATTTCCTAAGCACTAGTGTTTTAAGGAACAGGTTAAAAAGAGAATCCTAATGTGATTTCTTGATAATGGGTGTGTTCCTTATCTTCTCCTCGTGTCTAAACTCTTCTCCATGGCTGGACCCCCAAATAATATTCCTTTACGTGCTAAGGGGTATCTAGAGAGTGGGATAGGTTTAATAACTAACCTCACCCTTTCGCGTACCCTAACCCTAACCCCTACCCTAACCATAACGCGTACCCTAATCCTAACCCGTACCCTAAACCGAGCCCTAACCGTAACACTAACCCTAACCCTAACCCTAACCCATACCCTACGCCCTACCCGAACCCCTCCCCGAACCCGTACCCTAAGCCGTACCCTAACCCTCACCCTAACCCTAACCCTAACCCTAAGCTACCCTTGAGTGCTTCTGCCACCAATAGATTTCCTAAGCACTAGTGTTTTAAGGAACAGGTTAAAAAGAGAATCCTAATGTGATTTCGTGATAATGGGTGTGTTCCTTATCTTCTCCTAGTGTCTAAACTCTTCTCCATGGCTGGACCCACAAATAATATTCCTTTACGTGCTAAGGGGTATCTAGAGAGTGTGATAGGTTTAATAACTAACCTCACCCTTTCGCGTACCCTAAACCTAACCCCTACCCTAACCCTAACGCGTACCCTAATCCTAACCCGTACCCTAAACCGAGCCCTAACCCTAACACTAACCCTAACCCTAACCCTAAACCATACCCTACGCCCTACCCGAA
The DNA here is from genome assembly GCF_949987535.1 of Balaenoptera acutorostrata. NCBI lineage: Eukaryota > Metazoa > Chordata > Mammalia > Artiodactyla > Balaenopteridae > Balaenoptera > Balaenoptera acutorostrata. The sequence continues at coordinate 10,222 of NW_026646144.1, forward strand.
CCCCTCCCCAAACCCGTACCCTAAGCCATACCCTAACCCTCACCCTCACCCTAACCCTAACCCTAAGCTACCCTTGACTGCTTCTGCCTCCAATAGATTTCCTAAGCACTAGTGTTTTAAGGAACAGGTTAAAAAGAGGATCCTAATGTGATTTCTTGATAATGGGTGTGTTCCTTATCTTCTCCTAGTGTCTAAACTCTTCTCCATGGCTGGACCCCCAAATAATATTCCTTTACGTGCTAAGGGATATCTAGAGAGTGGGATAGGTTTAATAACTACCCTCACCCTAACGCGTACCCTAACCCTAACCCCTACCCTAACCCTAACGCGTACCCTAATCCTAACCCGTACCCTAAACCGAGCCCTAACCCTAACACTAACCCTAACCCTAACCCATACCCTACGCCCTACCCGAACCCCTCCCTGAACCCGTACCCTAAGCCATACCCTAAACCTCACCCTAACCCTAACCCTAAACCTAAGCTACCCTTGACGGCTTCTGCCTCCAATAGATTTCCTAAGCACTAGTGTTTTAAGGAAAAGGTTAAAAAGAGGATCCTAATGTGATTTCTTGATAATGGGTGTGTTCCTTATCTTCTCCTCGTGTCTAAACTCTTCTCCATGGCTGGACCCCCAAATAATATTCCTTTACGTGCTAAGGGGTATCTAGAGAGTGGGATAGGTTTAATAACTAACTTCACCCTATCGCGTACCCTAACCCTAACCCCTACCCTAACACTAACGCGTACCCTAATCCTAACCCGTACCCTAAACCGAGCCCTAACCCTAACACTAACCCTAACCCTAACCCATACCCTACGCCCTACCCGAACTCCTCCCTGAACCAGTACCCTAAGCCGTACCCTAACCCTCACCCTAACCCTAACCCTAACACTAAGCTACCCTTGACTGCTTCTGCCTCCAAGAGATTTCCTAAGTACTAGTGTTTTAAGGAACAGGTTAAAAAGAGAATCCTAATGTGATTTCTTGATAATGGGTGTGTTCCTTATCTTCTCCTAGTGTCTAAACTCTTCTCCATGGCTGGACCACCAAATAATATTCCTTTACGTGCTAGGGGGTATCTAGAGAGTGGGATAGGTTTAATAACTACCCTCACCCTAACGCGTACCCTAACCCTAACACCTACCCTAACCCTAACGCGTACCCTAATCCTAACCCGTACCCTAAACCGAGCCCTAACCTTAACACTAACCCTAACCCTAACCCTAACCCATATTCTAAGCCCTACCCGAACCCCTCCCCGAACCCGTACCCTAAGCCGTACCCTAACCCTAACCCTAACCCTAAGCTACCCTTGACTGCTTCTGCCTCCAATAGATTTCCTAAGCACTAGTGTTTTAAGGAACAGGTTAAAAAGAGAATCCTAATGTGATTTCTTGATAATGGGTGTGTTCCTTATCTTCTCCTCGTGTCTAAACTCTTCTCCATGGCTGGACCCCCAAATAATATTCCTTTACGTGCTAAGGGGTATCTAGAGAGTGGGATAGGTTTAATAACTAACCTCACCCTTTCGCGTACCCTAACCCTAACCCCTACCCTAACCCTAACGCGTACCCTAATCCTAACCCGTACCCTAAACCGAGCCCTAACCGTAACACTAACCCTAACCCTAACCCTAACCCATACCCTACGCCCTACCCGAACCCCTCCCCGAACCCGTACCCTAAGCCGTACCCTAACCCTCACCCTAACCCTAACCCTAACCCTAAGCTACCCTTGAGTGCTTCTGCCACCAATAGATTTCCTAAGCACTAGTGTTTTAAGGAACAGGTTAAAAAGAGAATCCTAATGTGATTTCGTGATAATGGGTGTGTTCCTTATCTTCTCCTAATGTCTAAACTCTTCTCCATGGCTGGACCCACAAATAATATTCCTTTACGTGCTAAGGGGTATCTAGAGAGTGTGATAGGTTTAATAACTAACCTCACCCTTTCGCGTACCCTAACCCTAACCCCTACCCTAACCCTAACGCGTACCCTAATCCTAACCCGTACCCTAAACCGAGCCCTAACCCTAACACTAACCCTAACCCTAACCCTAAACCATACCCTACGCCCTACCCGAACCCCTCCCCAAACCCGTACCCTAAGCCATACCCTAACCCTCACCCTCACCCTAACCCTAACCCTAAGCTACCCTTGACTGCTTCTGCCTCCAATAGATTTCCTAAGCACTAGTGTTTTAAGGAACAGGTTAAAAAGAGAATCCTAATGTGATTTCTTGATAATGGGTGTGTTCCTTATCTTCTCCTAGTGTCTAAACTCTTCTCCATGGCTGGACCCCCAAATAATATTCCTTTACGTGCTAAGGGGTATCTAGAGAGTGGGATAGGTTTAATAACTACCCTCACCCTAACGCGTACCCTAACCCTAACCCCTACCCTAACCCTAACGCGTACCCTAATCCTAACCCGTACCCTAAACCGAGCCCTAACCCTAACACTAGCGCTAAACCTAACCCTAACCCATACCCTACGCCCTACCCGAACCCCTCCCCGAACCCGTACCCTAAGCCGTACCCTAACCCTCACCCTAAACCTAACCCTAACCCTAAGCTACCCTTGACTGCTTCTGCCTCCAATAGATTTCCTAAGCACTAGTGTTTTAAGGAACAGGTTAAAAAGAGAATCCTAATGTGATTTCTTGATAATGGGTGTGCTCCTTATCTTCTCCTAGTGCCTAAACTCTTCTCCATGGCTGGACCCCCAAATAATTTTACTTTACGTGCTAAGGGGTATCTAGAGAGTGGGATAGGTTTAATAACGAACCTCACCCTAAAGCGTAACCTAACCCTAACCCCTACCCTAACACTAACGCGTACCCTAATCCTAACCCGTACCCTAAACCGAGCCCTAACACTAACACTAACCCTAACCCTAACCCTAACCCATACCCTACGCCCTACCCGAACCCCTCCCCGAACCCGTACCCTAAGCCGTACCCTAACCCTAACCCTAACCCTAAGCTACCCTTGAATGCTTCTGCCTCCAATAGATTTCCTAAGCACTAGTGTTTTAAGGAACAGGTTAAAAAGAGAATCCTAATGTGATTTCTTGATAATGGGTGTGTTCCTTATCTTCTCCTCGTGTCTAAACTCTTCTCCATGGCTGGACCCCCAAATAATATTCCTTTACGTGCTAAGGGGTATCTAGAGAGTGGGATAGGTTTAATAACTAACCTCACCCTTTCGCGTACCCTAACCCTAACCCCTACCCTAACCCTAACGCGTACCCTAATCCTAACCCGTACCCTAAACCGAGCCCTAACCGTAACACTAACCCTAACCCTAACCCTAACCCATACCCTACGCCGTACCCGAACCCCTCCCCGAACCCGTACCCTAAGCCGTACCCTAACCCTCACCCTAACCCTAATCCTAAACCTAAGCTACCCTTGAGTGCTTCTGCCACCAATAGATTTCCTAAGCACTAGTGTTTTAAGGAACAGGTTAAAAAGAGAATCCTAATGTGATTTCGTGATAATGGGTGTGTTCCTTATCTTCTCCTAGTGTCTAAACTCTTCTCCATGGCTGGACCCACAAATAATATTCCTTTACGTGCTAAGGGGTATCTAGAGAGTGGGATAGGTTTAATAACTAACCTCACCCTTTCGCGTACCCTAACCCTAACCCGTACCCTAACCCTAACGCGTACCCTAATCCTAACCCGTACCCTAAACCGAGCCCTAACCCTAACACTAACCCTAACCCTAACCCTAAACCATACCCTACGCCCTACCCGAACCCCTCCCCAAACCCGTACCCTAAGCCGTACCCTAACCCTCACCCTCACCCTAACCCTAACCCTAAGCTACCCTTGACTGCTTCTGCCTCCAATAGATTTCCTAAGCACTAGTGTTTTAAGGAACAGGTTAAAAAGAGGATCCTAATGTGATTTCTTGATAATGGGTGTGTTCCTTATCTTCTCCTAGTGTCTAAACTCTTCTCCATGGCTGGACCCCCAAATAATATTCCTTTACGTGCTACGGGGTATCTAGAGAGTGGGATAGGTTTAATAACTACCCTCACCCTAACGCGTACCCTAACCCTAACCCCTACCCTAACCCTAACGCGTACCCTAATCCTAACCCGTACCCTAAACCGAGCCCTAACCCTAACACTAGCGCTAACCCTAACCCTAACCCATACCCTACGCCCTACCCGAACCCCTCCCCGAACCCGTACCCTAAGCCGTACCCTAACCCTCACCCTAAACCTAACCCTAACCCTAAGCTACCCTTGACTGCTTCTGCCTCCAATAGATTTCCTAAGCACTAGTGTTTTAAGGAACAGGTTAAAAAGAGGATCCTAATGTGATTTCTTGATAATGGGTGTGTTCCTTATCTTCTCCTCGTGTCTAAACTCTTCTCCATGGCTGGACCCCCAAATAATATTCCTTTACGTGCTAAGGGGTATCTAGAGAGTGGGATAGGTTTAATAACTAACTTCACCCTATCGCGTACCCTAACCCTAACCCCTACCCTAACCCTAACGCGTACCCTAATCCTAACCCGTACCCTAAACCGAGCCCTAACCCTAACACTAACCCTAACCCTAACCCTAACCCATACCCTACGCCCTACCCGAACTCCTCCCCGAACCAGTACCCTAAGCCGTACCCTAACCCTAACCCTAACCCTAAGCTACCCTTGACTGCTTCTGCCTCCAATAGATTTCCTAAGCACTAGTGTTTTAAGGAACAGGTTAAAAAGAGAATCCTAATGTGATTTCTTGATAATGGGTGTGTTCCTTATCTTCTCCTCGTGTCTAAACTCTTCTCCATGGCTGGACCCCCAAATAATATTCCTTTACGTGCTAAGGGGTATCTAGAGAGTGGGATAGGTTTAATAACTAACCTCACCCTTTCGCGTACCCTAACCCTAACCCCTACCCTAACACTAACGCGTACCCTAATCCTAACCCGTACCCTAAACCGAGCCCTAACCGTAACACTAACCCTAACCCTAACCCTAACCCATACCCTACGCCCTACCCGAACCCCTCCCCGAACCCGTACCCTAAGCCGTACCCTAACCCTCACCCTAACACTAACCCTAACCCTAAGCTACCCTTGAGTGCTTCTGCCACCAATAGATTTCCTAAGCACTAGTGTTTTAAGGAACAGGTTAAAAAGAGAATCCTAATGTGATTTCGTGATAATGGGTGTGTTCCTTATCTTCTCCTAGTGTCTAAACTCTTCTCCATGGCTGGACCCACAAATAATATTCCTTTACGTGCTAAGGGGTATCTAGAGAGTGTGATAGGTTTAATAACTAACCTCACCCTTTCGCGTACCCTAACCCTAACCCCTACCCTAACCCTAACGCGTACCCTAATCCTAACCCGTACCCTAAACCGAGCCCTAACCCTAACACTAACCCTAACCCTAACCCTAAACCATACCCTACGCCCTACCCGAACCCCTCCCCAAACCCGTACCCTAAGCCGTACCCTAACCCTCACCCTCACCCTAACCCTAACCCTAAGCTACCCTTGACTGCTTCTGCCTCCAATAGATTTCCTAAGCACTAGTGTTTTAAGGAACAGGTTAAAAAGAGGATCCTAATGTGATTTCTTGATAATGGGTGTGTTCCTTATCTTCTCCTAGTGTCTAAACTCTTCTCCATGGCTGGACCCCCAAATAATATTCCTTTACGTGCTAAGGGGTATCTAGAGAGTGGGATAGGTTTAATAACTACCCTCACCCTAACGCGTACCCTAACCCTAACCCCTACCCTAACCCTAACGCGTACCCTAATCCTAACCCGTACCCTAAACCGAGCCCTAACCCTAACACTAGCGCTAACCCTAACCCTAACCCATACCCTACGCCCTACCCGAACACCTCCCCGAACCCGTACCCTAAGCCGTACCCTAACCCTCACCCTAAACCTAACCCTAACCCTAAGCTACCCTTGACTGCTTCTGCCTCCAATAGATTTCCTAAGCACTAGTGTTTTAAGGAACAGGTTAAAAAGAGGATCCTAATGTGATTTCTTAATAATGAGTGTGTTCCTTATCTTCTCCTCGTGTCTAAACTCTTCTCCATGGATGGACCCCCAAATAATATTCCTTTACGTGCTAAGGGGTATCTAGAGAGTGGGATAGGTTTAATAACTAACTTCACCCTATCGCGTACCCTAACCCTAACCCCTACCCTAACACTAACGCGTACCCTAATCCTAACCCGTACCCTAAACCGAGCCCTAACCCTAACACTAACCCTAACCCTAACCCTAACCCATACCCTACGCCCTACCCGAACTCCTCCCCGAACCAGTACCCTAAGCTGTACCCTAACCCTCACCCTAACCCTAACCATAACACTAAGCTACCCTTGACTGCTTCTGCCTCCAAGAGATTTCCTAAGTACTAGTGTTTCAAGGAACAGGTTAAAAAGAGAATCCTAATGTGATTTCTTGATAATGGGTGTGTTCCTTATCTTCTCCTAGTGTCTAAACTCTTCTCCATGGCTGGACCCCCAAATAATATTCCTTTACGTGCTAGGGGGTATCTAGAGAGTGGGATAGGTTTAATAACTACCCTCACCCTAACGCGTACCCTAACACTAACACCTACCCTAACCCTAACCCGTACCCTAATCCTAACCCGTAACCTAAACCGAGCCCTAACCCTAACACTAACCCTAACCCTAACCCTAACCCATACCCTACGCCCTACCCGAACCCCTCCCCGAAACCGTACCCTAAGCCGTACCCTAACCCTAACCCTAACCCTAAGCTACCCTTGACTGCTTCTGCCTCCAATAGATTTCCTAAGCACTAGTGTTTTAAGGAACAGGTTAAAAAGAGAATCCTAATGTGATTTCTTGATAATGGGTGTGTTCCTTATCTTCTCCTAGTGTCTAAACTCTTCTCCATGGCTGGACCCACAAATAATATTCCTTTACGTGCTAAGGGGTATCTAGAGAGTGTGATAGGTTTAATAACTACCCTCACCCTAACGCGTACCCTAACCCTAACACCTACCCTAAGCCTAACGCGTACCCTAATCCTAACCCGTACCCTAAACCGAGCCCTAACCCTAACACTAACCCTAACCCTAACCCTAACCCATACCCTACGCCCTACCCGAACCCCTCCCCGAACCCGTACCCTAAGCCGTACCCTAACCCTCACCCTAACCCTAACCCTAACCCTAAGCTACCCTTGAGTGCTTCTGCCACCAATAGATTTCCTAAGCACTAGTGTTTTAAGGAACAGGTTAAAAAGAGAATCCTAATGTGATTTCGTGATAATGGGTGTGTTCCTTATCTTCTCCTAGTGTCTAAACTCTTCTCCATGGCTGGACCCACAAATAATATTCCTTTACGTGCTAAGGGGTATCTAGAGAGTGTGATAGGTTTAATAACTAACCTCACCCTTTCGCGTACCCTAACCCTAACCCCTACCCTAACCCTAACGCGTACCCTAATCCTAACCCGTACCCTAAACCGAGCCCTAACCCTAACACTAACCCTAACCCTAACCCTAAACCATACCCTACGTCCTACCCGAACCCCTCCCCTGACCCGTACCCTAAGCCGTACCCTAACCCTCACCCTCACCCTAACCCTAACCCTAAGCTACCCTTGACTGCTTCTGCCTCCAATAGATTTCCTAAGCACTAGTGTTTTAAGGAACAGGTTAAAAAGAGGATCCTAATGTGATTTCTTGATAATGGGTGTGTTCCTTATCTTCTCCTAGTGTCTAAACTCTTCTCCATGGCTGGACCCCCAAATAATATTCCTTTACGTGCTAAGGGGTATCTAGAGAGTGTGATAGGTTTAATAACTACCCTCACCCTAACGCGTACCCTAACCCTAACCCCTACCCTAACCCTAACGCGTACCCTAATCCTAACCCGTACCCTAAACCGAGCCCTAACCCTAACACTAGCGCTAACCCTAACCCTAACCCATACCCTACGCCCTACCTGAAGCCCTCCCCGAACCCGTACCCTAAGCCGTACCCTAACCCTCACCCTAAACCTAACCCTAACCCTAAGCTACCCTTGACTGCTTCTGCCTCCAATAGATTTCCTAAGCACTAGTGTTTTAAGGAACAGGTTAAAAAGAGGATCCTAATGTGATTTCTTGATAATGGGTGTGTTCCTTATCTTCTCCTAGTGTCTAAACTCTTCTCCATGGCTGGACCCCCAAATAATATTCCTTTACGTGCTAAGGGGTATCTAGAGAGTGGGATAGGTTTAATAACTACCCTCACCCTAACGCGTACCCTAACCCTAACCCCTACCCTAACCCTAACGCGTACCCTAATCCTAACCCGTACCCTAAACCGAGCCCTAACCCTAACACTAGCGCTAACCCTAACCCTAACCCATACCCTACGCCCTACACGAACCCCTCCCCGAACCCGTACCCTAAGCCGTACCCTAACACTCACCCTCACCCTAACCCTAACCCTAAGCTACCCTTGACTGCTTCTGCCTCCAATAGATTTCCTAAGCACTAGTGTTTTAAGGAACAGGTTAAAAAGAGAATCCTAATGTGATTTCTTGATAATGGGTGTGTTCCTTATCTTCTCCTAGTGTCTAAACTCTTCTCCATGGCTGGACCCCCAAATAATATTCCTTTACGTGCTAAGGGGTATCTAGAGAGTGTGATAGGTTTAATAACTAACCTCACCCTATCGCGTACCCTAACCCTAACCCCTCCCCTAAGACTAACGCGTACCCTAATCCTAACCCGTACCCTAAACCGAGCCCTAACCCTAACACTAACCCTAACCCTAACCCTAACCCATACCCTACGCCCTACCCGAACCCCTCCCCGAACCCGTACCCTAAGCCGTACCCTAACCCTCACCCTAACCCTAACCCTAACCCTAAGCTACCCTTGACTGCTTCTGCCACCAATAGATTTCCTAAGCACTAGTGTTTTAAGGTACAGGTTAAAAAGAGAATCCTAATGTGATTTTTTGATAATGGGTGTGCTCCTTATCTTCTCCTAGTGTCTAAACTCTTCTCCATGGCTGGACCCCCAAATAATTTTCCTTTACGTGCTAAGGGGTATCTAGAGAGTGGGATAGGTTTAGTAACTAACCTCACCCTAAAGCGTAACCTAACCCTAACCCCTACCCTAACACTAACGCGTACCCTAATCCTAACCCATACCCTAAACCGAGCCCGAACCCTAACACTAACCCTACCCCTAACCCATACCCTACGTCCTACCCGAACCCCTCCCTGAACCCGTACCCTAAGCCGTACCCTAACCCTCACCCTAACCCTAACCCTAAACCTAAGCTACCCTTGACGGCTTCTGCCTCCAATAGATTTCCTAAGCACTAGTGTTTTAAGGAACAGGTTAAAAAGAGGATCCTAATGTGATTTCTTGATAATGGGTGTGTTCCTTATCTTCTCCTCGTGTCTAAACTCTTCTCCATGGCTGGATCCCCAAATAATATTCCTTTACGTGCTAAGGGGTATCTAGAGAGTGGGATAGGTTTAATAACTAACTTCACCCTATCGCGTACCCTAACCCTAACCCCTACCCTAACACTAACGCGTACCCTAATCCTAACCCGTACCCTAAACCGAGCCCTAACCCTAACACTAACCCTAACCCTAACCCTAAACCATACCCTACGCCCTACCCGAACTCCTCCCTGAACCAGTACCCTAAGCCGTACCCTAACCCTCACCCTAACCCTAACCCTAACACTAAGCTACCCTTGACTGCTTCTGCCTCCAAGAGATTTCCTAAGTACTAGTGTTTTAAGGAACAGGTTAAAAAGAGAATCCTAATGTGATTTCTTGATAATGGGTGTGTTCCTTATCTTCTCCTAGTGTCTTAACTCTTCTCCATGGCTGGACCACCAAATAATATTCCTTTACGTGCTAGGGGGTATCTAGAGAGTGGGATAGGTTTAATAACTACCCTCACCCTAACGCGTACCCTAACCCTAACACCTACCCTAACCCTAACGCGTACCCTAATCCTAACCCGTACCCTAAACCGAGCCCTAACCTTAACACTAACCCTAACCCTAACCCTAACCCATACCCTACGCCCTACGCGAACCCCTCCCAGAACCCGTACCCTAAGCCGTACCCTAACCCTAACCCTAACCCTAAGCTACCCTTGACTGCTTCTGACTCCAATAGATTTCCTAAGCACTAGTGTTTTAAGGAACAGGTTAAAAAGAGAATCCTAATGTGATTTCTTGATAATGGGTGTGTTCCTTATCTTCTCCTCGTGTCTAAACTCTTCTCCATGGCTGGACCCCAAATAATATTCCTTTACGTGCTAAGGGGTATCTAGAGAGTGGGATAGGTTTAATAACTAACCTCACCCTTTCGCGTACCCTAACCCTAACCCCTACCCTAACCCTAACGCGTACCCTAATCCTAACCCGTACCCTAAACCGAGCCCTAACCGTAACACTAACCCTAACCCTAACCCTAACCCATACCCTACGCCCTACCCGAACCCCTCCCCGAACCCGTACCCTAAGCCGTACCCTAACCCTCACCCTAACCCTAACCCTAACCCTAAGCTACCCTTGAATGCTTCTGCCACCAATAGATTTCCTAAGCACTAGTGTTTTAAGGAACAGGTTAAAAAGAGAATCCTAATGTGATTTCGTGATAATGGGTGTGTTCCTTATCTTCTCCTAGTGTCTAAACTCTTCTCCATGGCTGGACCCACAAATAATATTCCTTTACGTGCTAAGGGGTATCTAGAGAGTGTGATAGGTTTAATAACTAACCTCACCCTTTCGTGTACCCTAACCCTAGCCCCTACCCTAACCCTAACGCGTACCCTAATCCTAACCCGTACCCTAAACCGAGCCCTAACCCTAACACTAACCCTAACCCTAACCCTAAACCATACCCTACGCCCTACCCGAACCCCTCCCCAAACCCGTACCCTAAGCCATACCCTAACCCTCACCCTCACCCTAACACTAACCCTAAGCTACCCTTGACTGCTTCTGCCTCCAATAGATTTCCTAAGCACTAGTGTTTTAAGGAACAGGTTAAAAAGAGGATCCTAATGTGATTTCTTGATAATGGGTGTGTTCCTTATCTTCTCCTAGTGTCTAAACTCTTCTCCATGGCTGGACCCCCAAATAATATTCCTTTACGTGCTAAGGGGTATCTAGAGAGTGGGACAGGTTTAATAACTACCCTCACCCTAACGCGTACCCTAACCCTAACCCCTACCCTAACCCTAACGCGTACCCTAATCCTAACCCGTACCCTAAACCGAGCCCTAACCCTAACACTAGCGCTAACCCTAACCCTAACCCATACCCTACGCCCTACCCGAACCCCTCCCCGAACCCGTACCCTAAGCCGTACCCTAACCCTCACCCTAAACCTAACCCTAACACTAAGCTACCCTTGACTGCTTCTGCCTCCAATAGATTTCCTAAGCACTAGTGTTTTAAGGAACAGGTTAAAAAGAGGATCCTAATGTGATTTCTTGATAATGGGTGTGTTCCTTATCTTCTCCTCGTGTCTAAACTCTTCTCCATGGCTGGACCCCCAAATAATATTCCTTTACGTGCTAAGGGGTATCTAGAGAGTGGGATAGGTTTAATAACTAACTTCACCCTATCGCGTATCCTAACCCTAACCCCTACCCTAACACTAACGCGTACCCTAATCCTAACCCGTACCCTAAACCGAGCCCTAACCCTAACACTAACCCTAACCCTAACCCTAAACCATACCCTACGCCCTACACGAACCCCTCCCCAGACCCGTACCCTAAGCCGTACCCTAACCCTCACCCTCACCCTAACCCTAACCCTAAGCTACCCTTGACTGCTTCTGCCTCCAATAGATTTCCTAAGCACTAGTGTTTTAAGGAACAGTTTAAAAAGAGGATCCTAATGTGATTTCTTGATAATGGGTGTGTTCCTTATCTTCTCCTAGTGTCTAAACTCTTCTCCATGGCTGGACCCCCAAATAATATTCCTTTACGTGCTAAGGGGTATCTAGAGAGTGTGATAGGTTTAATAACTACCCTCACCCTAACGCGTACCCTAACCCTAACCCCTACCCTTACCCTAACGCGTACCCTAATCCTAACCCGTACCCTAAACCGAGCCCTAACCCTAACACTAGCGCTAACCCTAACCCTAACCCATACCCTACGCCCTACCCGAACCCCTCCCCGAACCCGTACCCTAAGCCGTACCCTAACCCTCACCCTCACCCTAACCCTAACCCTAAGCTACCCTTGACTGCTTCTGCCTCCAATAGATTTCCTAAGCACTAGTGTTTTAAGGAACAGGTTAAAAAGAGAATCCTAATGTGATTTCTTGATAATGGGTGTGTTCCTTATCTTCTCCTCGTGTCTAAACTCTTCTCCATGGCTGGACCCCCAAATAATATTCCTTTACGTGCTAAGGGGTATCTAGTGAGTGGGATAGGTTTAATAACTACTGTCACCCTAAAGTGTACCCTAACCCTAACACCTACCCTAACCCTAACGCGTACCCTAATCCTAATCCGTACCCTAAACCGAGCCCTAACCCTAACACTAACCCTAACCCTAACCCTAACCCATACCCTACGCCCTACCCGAATCCCTCCCCGAACCCGTACCCTAAGCCGTACCCTAACCCTCACCCTAAACCTAACCCTAACTCTAAGCTACCCTTGACTGCTTCTGCCTCCAATAGATTTCCTAAGCACTAGTGTTTTAAGGAACAGGTTAAAAAGAGAATCCTAATGTGATTTCTTGATAATGGGTGTGTTCCTTATCTTCTCCTAGTGTCTAAACTCTTCTCCATGGCTGGACCCCCAAATAATATTCCTTTACGTGCTAAGGGGTATCTAGAGAGTGTGATAGGTTTAATAACTAACCTCACCCTATCGCGTACCCTAACCCTAACCCCTCCCCTAAGACTAACGCGTACCCTAATCCTAACCCGTACCCTAAACCGAGCCCTAACCCTAACACTAACCCTAACCCTAACCCTAAACCATACCCTACGCCCTACCCGAACCCCTCCCCGAACCCGTACCCTAAGCCGTACCCTAACCCCCACCCTAACCCTAACCCTAACCCTAAGCTACCCTTGACTGCTTCTGCCACCAATAGATTTCCTAAGCAATAGTGTTTTAAGGTACAGGTTAAAAAGAGAATCCTAATGTGATTTTTTGATAATGGGTGTGCTCCTTATCTTCTCCTAGTGCCTAAACTCTTCTCCATGGCTGGACCCCCAAATAATTTTCCTTTACGTGCTAAGGGGTATCTAGAGAGTGGGATAGGTTTAATAACTAACCTCACCCTAAAGCGTAACCTAACCCTAACCCCTACCCTAACACTAACGCGTACCCTAATCCTAACCCATACCCTAAACCGAGCCCGAACCCTAACACTAACCCTAACCCTAACCCATACCCTACACCCTACCCGAACCCCTCCCTGAACCCGTACCCTAAGCCGTACCCTAACCCTCACCCTAACCCTAACCCTAAACCTAAGCTACCCTTGACGGCTTCTGCCTCCAATAGATTTCCTAAGCACTAGTGTTTTAAGGAACAGGTTAAAAAGAGGATCCTAATGTGATTTCTTGATAATGGGTGTGTTCCTTATCTTCTCCTCGTGTCTAAACTCTTCTCCATGGCTGGATCCCCAAATAATATTCCTTTACGTGCTAAGGGGTATCTAGAGAGTGGGATAGGTTTAATAACTAACTTCACCCTATCGCGTACCCTAACCCTAACCCCTACCCTAACACTAACGCGTACCCTAATCCTAACCCGTACCCTAAACCGAGCCGTAACCCTAACATTAACCCTAACCCTAACCCTAAACCATACCCTACGCCCTACCCGAACCCCTCCCCGAACCCGTACCCTAAGCCGTACCCTAACCCTCACCCTAACCCTAACCCTAACCCTAAGCTACCCTTGACTGCTTCTGCCACCAATAGATTTCCTAAGCACTAGTGTTTTAAGGTACAGGTTAAAAAGAGAATCCTAATGTGATTTTTTGATAATGGGTGTGCTCCTTATCTTCTCCTAGTGCCTAAACTCTTCTCCATGGCTGGACCCCCAAATAATTTTACTTTACGTGCTAAGGGGTATCTAGAGAGTGGGATAGGTTTAATAACTAACCTCACCCTAAAGCGTAACCTAACCCTAACCCCTACCCTAACACTAACGCGTACCCTAATCCTAACCCATACCCTAAACCGAGCCCGAACCCTAACACTAACCCTAACCCTAACCCATACCCTACGCCCTACCCGAACCCCTCCCTGAACCCGTACCCTAAGCCATACCCTAACCCTCACCCTAACCCTAACCCTAAACCTAAGCTACCCTTGACGGCTTCTGCCTCCAATAGATTTCCTAAGCACTAGTGTTTTAAGGAACAGGTTAAAAAGAGGATCCTAATGTGATTTCTTGATAATGGGTGTGTTCCTTATCTTCTCCTCGTGTCTAAACTCTTCTCCATGGCTGGACCCCCAAATAATATTCCTTTACGTGCTAAGGGGTATCTAGAGAGTGGGATAGGTTTAATAACTAACTTCACCCTATCGCGTACCCTAACCCTAACCCCTACCCTAACACTAACGCGTACCCTAATCCTAACCCGTACCCTAAACCGAGCCCTAACCCTAACACTAACCCTAACCCTAACCCTAACCCATACACTACGCCCTACCCGAACTCCTCCCTGAACCAGTACCCTAAGCCGTACCCTAACCCTCACCCTAACCCTAACCCTAACACTAAGCTACCCTTGACTGCTTCTGCCTCCAAGAGATTTCCTAAGTACTAGTGATTTAAGGAACAGGTTAAAAAGAGAATCCTAATGTGATTTCTTGATAATGGGTGTGTTCCTTATCTTCTCCTAGTGTCTAAACTCTTCTCCATGGCTGGACCACCAAATAATATTCCTTTACGTGCTAGGGGGTATCTAGAGAGTGGGATAGGTTTAATAACTACCCTCACCCTAACGCGTACCCTAACCCTAACACCTACCCTAACCCTAACGCGTACCCTAATCCTAACCCGTACCCTAAACCGAGCCCTAACCTTAACACTAACCCTAACCCTAACCCTAACCCATACCCTACGCCCTACCCGAACCCCTCCCCGAACCCGTACCCTAAGCCGTACCCTAACCCTAACCCTAACCCTAAGCTACCCTTGAATGCTTCTGCCTCCAATAGATTTCCTAAGCACTAGTGTTTTAAGGAACAGGTTAAAAAGAGAATCCTAATGTGATTTCTTGATAATGGGTGTGTTCCTTATCTTCTCCTCGTGTCTAAACTCTTCTCCATGGCTGGACTCGCAAATAATATTCCTTTACGTGCTAAGGGGTATCTAGAGAGTGGGATAGGTTTAATAACCAACCTCACCCTTTCGCGTACCCTAACCCTAACCCCTACCCTAACCCTAATGCGTACCCTAATCCTAACCCGTACCCTAAACCGAGCCCTAACCGTAACACTAACCCTAACCCTAACCCTAACCCATACCCTACGCCCTACCCGAACCCCTCCCTGAACCCGTACCCTAAGCCGTACCCTAACCCTCACCCTAACCCTAACCCTAAACCTAAGCTACCCTTGAGTGCTTCTGCCACCAATAGATTTCCTAAGCACTAGTGTTTTAAGGAACAGGTTAAAAAGAGAATCCTAATGTGATTTCGTGATAATGGGTGTGTTCCTTATCTTCTCCTAGTGTCTAAACTCTTCTCCATGGCTGGACCCCCAAATAATATTCCTTTACGTGCTAAGGGGTATCTAGAGAGTGGGATAGGTTTAATAACTAACCTCACCCTTTCGCGTACCCTAACCCCTACCCTAACCCTAACGCGTACCCTAATCCTAACCCATACCCTAAACCGAGCCCTAACCCTAACACTAAACCTAACCCTAACCCTAAACCATACCCTACGCCCTACCCGAACCCCTCCCCAAACCCGTACCCTAAGCCGTACCCTAACCCTCACCCTCACCCTAACCCTAACCCTAAGCTACCCTTGACTGCTTCTGCCTCCAATAGATTTCCTAAGCACTAGTGTTTTAAGGAACAGGTTAAAAAGAGGATCCTAATGTGATTTCTTGATAATGGGTGTGTTCCTTATCTTCTCCTAGTGTCTAAACTCTTCTCCATGGCTGGACCCCCAAATAATATTCCTTTACGTGCTACGGGGTATCTAGAGAGTGGGATAGGTTTAATAACTACCCTCACCCTAACGCGTACCCTAACCCTAACCCCTACCCTAACCCTAACGCGTACCCTAATCCTAACCCGTAACCTAAACCGAGCCCTAACCCTAACACTAGCGCTAACCCTAACCCTAACCCATACCCTACGCCCTACCCGAACCCCTCCCCGAACCCGTACCCTAAGCCGTACCCTAACCCTCACTCTAAACCTAACCCTAACCCTAAGCTACCCTTGACTGCTTCTGCCTCCAATAGATTTCCTAAGCACTAGTGTTTTAAGGAACAGGTTAAAAAGAGGATCCTAATGTGATTTCTTGATAATGGGTGTGTTCCTTATCTTCTCCTCGTGTCTAAACTCTTCTCCATGGCTGGACCCCCAAATAATATTCCTTTACGTGCTAAGGGGTATCTAGAGAGTGGGATAGGTTTAATAACTAACTTCACCCTATCGCGTACCCTAACCCTAACCCCTACCCTAACACTAACGCGTACCCTAATCCTAACCCGTACCCTAAACCGAGCCCTAACCCTAACACTAACCCTAACCCTAACCCTAACCCATACCCTACGCCCTACCCGAACTCCTCCCCGAACCAGTACCCTAAGCCGTACCCTAACCGTCACCCTAACCCTAACCGTAACACTAAGCTACCCTTGACTGCTTCTGCCTCCAAGAGATTTCCTAAGTACTAGTGTTTTAAGGAACAGGTTAAAAAGAGAATCCTAATGTGATTTCTTGATAATGGGTGTGTTCCTTATCTTCTCCTAGTGTCTAAACTCTTCTCCATGGCTGGACCCCCAAATAATATTCCTTTACGTGCTAGGGGGTATCTAGAGAGTGGGATAGGTTTAATAACTACCCTCACCCTAACGCGTACCCTAACACTAACACCTACCCTAACCCTAACGCGTACCCTAATCCTAACCCGTAACCTAAACCGAGCCCTAACCCTAACACTAACCCTAACCCTAACCCTAACCCATACCCTACGCCCTACCCGAACCCTCCCGACCCCGAACCCGTACCCTAAGCCGTACCCTAACCCTAACCCTAACCCTAAGCTACCCTTGACTGCTTCTGCCTCCAATAGATTTCCTAAGCACTAGTGTTTTAAGGAACAGGTTAAAAAGAGAATCCTAATGTGATTTCTTGATAATGGGTGTGTTCCTTATCTTCTCCTCGTGTCTAAACTCTTCTCCATGGCTGGACCCCCAAATAATATTCCTTTACGTGCTAAGGGGTATCTAGAGAGTGGGATAGGTTTAATAACTAACCTCACCCTTTCGCGTACCCTAACCCTAACCCCTACCCTAACACTAACGCGTACCCTAATCCTAACCCGTACCCTAAACCGAGCCCTAACCGTAACACTAACCCTAACCCTAACCCTAACCCATACCCTACGCCCTACCGGAACCCCTCCCCGAACCCGTACCCTAAGCCGTACCCTAACCCTCACCCTAACACTAACCCTAACCCTAAGCTACCCTTGAGTGCTTCTGCCACCAATAGATTTCCTAAGCACTAGTGTTTTAAGGAACAGGTTAAAAAGAGAATCCTAATGTGATTTCGTGATAATGGGTGTGTTCCTTATCTTCTCCTAGTGTCTAAACTCTTCTCCATGGCTGGACCCCCAAATAATATTCCTTTACGTGCTAGGGGGTATCTAGAGAGTGGGATAGGTTTAATAACTACCCTCACCCTAACGCGTACCCTAACACTAACACCTACCCTAACCCTAACGCGTACCCTAATCCTAACCCGTAACCTAAACCGAGCCCTAACCCTAACACTAACCCTAAACCTAACCCTAACCCATACCCTACGCCCTACCCGAACCCCTCCCCGAACCCGTACCCTAAGCCGTACCCTAACCCTAACCCTAACCCTAAGCTACCCTTGACTGCTTCTGCCTCCAATAGATTTCCTAAGCACTAGTGTTTTAAGGAACAGGTTAAAAAGAGAATCCTAATGTGATTTCTTGATAATGGGTGTGCTCCTTATCTTCTCCTAGTGCCTAAACTCTTCTCCATGGCTGGACCCCCAAATAATTTTCCTTTACGTGCTAAGGGGTATCTAGAGAGTGGGATAGGTTTAATAACTAACCTCACCCTAAAGCGTAACCTAACCCTAACCCCTACCCTAACACTAACGCGTACCCTAATCCTAACCCATACCCTAAACCGAGCCTGAACCCTAACACTAACCCTAACCCTAACCCATACTATACGCCCTACCCGAACCCCTCCCTGAACCCGTACCCTAAGCCATACCCTAACCCTCACCCTAACCGTAACCCTAAACCTAAGCTACCCTTGACGGCTTCTGCCTCCAATAGATTTCCTAAGCACTAGTGTTTTAAGGAACAGGTTAAAAAGAGGATCCTAATGTGATTTCTTGATAATGGGTGTGTTCCTTATCTTCTCCTCGTGTCTAAACCCTTCTCCATGGCTGGACCCCCAAATAATATTCCTTTACGTGCTAAGGGGTATCTAGAGAGTGGGATAGGTTTAATAACTAACTTCACCCTATCGCGTACCCTAACCCTAACCCCTACCCTAACACTAACGCGTACCCTAATCCTAACCCGTACCCTAAACCGAGCCCTAACCCTAACACTAACCCTAACCCTAACCCTAACCCATACACTACGCCCTACCCGAACTCCTCCCTGAACCAGTACCCTAAGCCGTACCCTAACCCTCACCCTAACCCTAACCCTAACACTAAGCTACCCTTGACTGCTTCTGCCTCCAAGAGATTTCCTAAGTACTAGTGTTTTAAGGAACAGGTTAAAAAGAGAATCCTAATGTGATTTCTTGATAATGGGTGTGTTCCTTATCTTCTCCTAGTGTCTAAACTCTTCTCCATGGCTGGACCACCAAATAATATTCCTTTACGTGCTAGGGGGTATCTAGAGAGTGGGATAGGTTTAATAACTACCCTCACCCTAACGCGTACCCTAACCCTAACACCTACCCTAACCCTAACGCGTACCCTAATCCTAACCCGTACCCTAAACCGAGCCCTAACCTTAACACTAACCCTAACCCTAACCCTAACCCATACCCTACGCCCTAACCGAACCCCTCCCCGAACCCGTACCCTAAGCCGTACCCTAACCCTAACCCTAACCCTAAGCTACCCTTGAATGCTTCTGCCTCCAATAGATTTCCTAAGCACTAGTGTTTTAAGGAACAGGTTAAAAAGAGAATCCTAATGTGATTTCTTGATAATGGGTGTGTTCCTTATCTTCTCCTCGTGTCTAAACTCTTCCTCCATGGCTGGACCTCGCAAATAATATTCCCTTTAGCTAAGGGGTATCTAGAGAGTGGGATAGGTTTAATAACCAACCTCACCCTTTCGCGTACCCTAACCCTAACCCCTACCCTAACCCTAACGCGTACCCTAATCCTAACCCGTACCCTAAACCGAGCCCTAACCGTAACACTAACCCTAACCCTAACCCTAACCCATACCCTACGCCCTACCCGAACCCCTCCCTGAACCCGTACCCTAAGCCGTACCCTAACCCTCACCCTAACCCTAACCCTAAACCTAAGCTACCCTTGAGTGCTTCTGCCACCAATAGATTTCCTAAGCACTAGTGTTTTAAGGAACAGGTTAAAAAGAGAATCCTAATGTGATTTCGTGATAATGGGTGTGTTCCTTATCTTCTCCTAGTGTCTAAACTCTTCTCCATGGCTGGACCCCCAAATAATATTCCTTTACGTGCTAAGGGGTATCTAGAGAGTGGGATAGGTTTAATAACTAACCTCACCCTTTCGCGTACCCTAACCCCTACCCTAACCCTAACGCGTACCCTAATCCTAACCCATACCCTAAACCGAGCCCTAACCCTAACACTAACCCTAACCCTAACCCTAAACCATACCCTACGCCCTACCCGAACCCCTCCCCAAACCCGTACCCTAAGCCGTACCCTAACCCTCACCCTCACCCTAACCCTAACCCTAAGCTACCCTTGACTGCTTCTGCCTCCAATAGATTTCCTAAGCACTAGTGTTTTAAGGAACAGGTTAAAAAGAGGATCCTAATGTGATTTCTTGATAATGGGTGTGTTCCTTATCTTCTCCTAGTGTCTAAACTCTTCTCCATGGCTGGACCCCCAAATAATATTCCTTTACGTGCTACGGGGTATCTAGAGAGTGGGATAGGTTTAATAACTACCCTCACCCTAACGCGTACCCTAACCCTAACCCCTACCCTAACCCTAACGCGTACCCTAATCCTAACCCGTAACCTAAACCGAGCCCTAACCCTAACACTAGCGCTAACCCTAACCCTAACCCATACCCTACGCCCTACCCGAACCCCTCCCCGAACCCGTACCCTAAGCCGTACCCTAACCCTCACTCTAAACCTAACCCTAACCCTAAGCTACCCTTGACTGCTTCTGCCTCCAATAGATTTCCTAAGCACTAGTGTTTTAAGGAACAGGTTAAAAAGAGGATCCTAATGTGATTTCTTGATAATGGGTGTGTTCCTTATCTTCTCCTCGTGTCTAAACTCTTCTCCATGGCTGGACCCCCAAATAATATTCCTTTACGTGCTAAGGGGTATCTAGAGAGTGGGATAGGTTTAATAACTAACTTCACCCTATCGCGTACCCTAACCCTAACCCCTACCCTAATACTAACGCGTACCCTAATCCTAACCCGTACCCTAAACCGAGCCCTAACCCTAACACTAACCCTAACCCTAACCCTAACCCATACCCTACGCCCTACCCGAACTCCTCCCCGAACCAGTACCCTAAGCCGTACCCTAACCCTCACCCTAACCCTAACCGTAACACTAAGCTACCCTTGACTGCTTCTGCCTCCAAGAGATTTCCTAAGTACTAGTGTTTTAAGGAACAGGTTAAAAAGAGAATCCTAATGTGATTTCTTGATAATGGGTGTGTTCCTTATCTTCTCCTAGTGTCTAAACTCTTCTCCATGGCTGGACCCCCAAATAATATTCCTTTACGTGCTAGGGGGTATCTAGAGAGTGGGATAGGTTTAATAACTACCCTCACCCTAACGCGTACCCTAACACTAACACCTACCCTAACCCTAACGCGTACCCTAATCCTAACCCGTAACCTAAACCGAGCCCTAACCCTAACACTAACCCTAACCCTAACCCTAACCCATACCCTACGCCCTACCCGAACCCCTCCCCGAACCCGTACCCTAAGCCGTACCCTAACCCTAACCCTAACCCTAAGCTACCCTTGACTGCTTCTGCCTCCAATAGATTTCCTAAGCACTAGTGTTTTAAGGAACAGGTTAAAAAGAGAATCCTAATGTGATTTCTTGATAATGGGTGTGTTCCTTATCTTCTCCTCGTGTCTAAACTCTTCTCCATGGCTGGACCCCCAAATAATATTCCTTTACGTGCTAAGGGGTATCTAGAGAGTGGGATAGGTTTAATAACTAACCTCACCCTTTCGCGTACCCTAACCCTAACCCCTACCCTAACACTAACGCGTACCCTAATCCTAACCCGTACCCTAAACCGAGCCCTAACCGTAACACTAACCCTAACCCTAACCCTAACCCATACCCTACGCCCTACCGGAACCCCTCCCCGAACCCGTACCCTAAGCCGTACCCTAACCCTCACCCTAACACTAACCCTAACCCTAAGCTACCCTTGAGTGCTTCTGCCACCAATAGATTTCCTAAGCACTAGTGTTTTAAGGAACAGGTTAAAAAGGGAATCCTAATGTGATTTCGTGATAATGGGTGTGTTCCTTATCTTCTCCTAGTGTCTAAACTCTTCTCCATGGCTGGACCCCCAAATAATATTCCTTTACGTGCTAAGGGGTATCTAGAGAGTGTGATAGGTTTAATAACTAACCTCACCCTTTCGCGTACCCTAACCCTAACCCCTACCCTAACCCTAACGCGTACCCTAATCCTAACCCGTACCCTAAACCGAGCCCTAACCCTAACACTAACCCTAACCCTAACCCTAAACCATACCCTACGCCCTACCCGAACCCCTCCCCAAACCCGTACCCTAAGCCGTACCCTAACCCTCACCCTCACCCTAACCCTAACCCTAAGCTACCCTTGACTGCTTCTGCCTCCAATAGATTTCCTAAGCACTAGTGTTTTAAGGAACAGGTTAAAAAGAGGATCCTAATGTGATTTCTTGATAATGGGTGTGTTCCTTATCTTCTCCTAGTGTCTAAACTCTTCTCCATGGCTGGACCCCCAAATAATATTCCTTTACGTGCTAAGGGGTATCTAGAGAGTGGGATAGGTTTAATAACTACCCTCACCCTAACGCGTGCCCTAACCCTAACCCCTACCCTAACCCTAACGCGTACCCTAATCCTAACCCGTACCCTAAACCGAGCCCTAACCCTAACACTAGCGCTAACCCTAACCCTAACCCATACCCTACGCCCTACCCGAACCCCTCCCCGAACCCGTACCCTAAGCCGTACCCTAACCCTCACCCTAAACCTAACCCTAACCCTAAGCTACCCTTGACTGCTTCTGCCTCCAATAGATTTCCTAAGCACTAGTGTTTTAAGGAACAGGTTAAAAAGAGGATCCTAATGTGATTTCTTGATAATGGGTGTGTTCCTTATCTTCTCCTCGTGTCTAAACTCTTCTCCATGGATGGACCCCCAAATAATATTCCTTTACGTGCTAAGGGGTATCTAGAGAGTGGGATAGGTTTAATAACTAACTTCACCCTATCGCGTACCCTAACCCTAACCCCTACCCTAACACTAACGCGTACCCTAATCCTAACCCGTACCCTAAACCGAGCCCTAACCCTAACACTAACCCTAACCCTAACCCTAACCCATACCCTACGCCCTACCCGAACTCCTCCCCGAACCAGTACCCTAAGCTGTACCCTAACCCTCACCCTAACCCTAACCGTAACACTAAGCTACCCTTGACTGCTTCTGCCTCCAAGAGATTTCCTAAGTACTAGTGTTTTAAGGAACAGGTTAAAAAGAGAATCCTAATGTGATTTCTTGATAATGGGTGTGTTCCTTATCTTCTCCTAGTGTCTAAACTCTTCTCCATGGCTGGACCCCCAAATAATATTCCTTTACGTGCTAGGGGGTATCTAGAGAGTGGGATAGGTTTAATAACTACCCTCACCCTAACGCGTACCCTAACACTAACACCTACCCTAACCCTAACGCGTACCCTAATCCTAACCCGTAACCTAAACCGAGCCCTAACCCTAACACTAACCCTAAACCTAACCCTAACCCATACCCTACGCCCTACCCGAACCCCTCCCCGAAACCGTACCCTAAGCCGTACCCTAACCCTAACCCTAACCCTAAGCTACCCTTGACTGCTTCTGCCTCCAATAGATTTCCTAAGCACTAGTGTTTTAAGGAACAGGTTAAAAAGAGAATCCTAATGTGATTTCTTGATAATGGGTGTGCTCCTTATCTTCTCCTAGTGCCTAAACTCTTCTCCATGGCTGGACCCCCAAATAATTTTCCTTTACGTGCTAAGGGGTATCTAGAGAGTGGGATAGGTTTAATAACTAACCTCACCCTAAAGCGTAACCTAACCCTAACCCCTACCCTAACACTAACGCGTACCCTAATCCTAACCCATACCCTAAACCGAGCCCGAACCCTAACACTAACCCTAACCCTAACCCATACCCTACGCCCTACCCGAACCCCTCCCTGAACCCGTACCCTAAGCCATACCCTAACCCTCACCCTAACCCTAACCCTAAACCTAAGCTACCCTTGACGGCTTCTGCCTCCAATAGATTTCCTAAGCACTAGTGTTTTAAGGAACAGGTTAAAAAGAGGATCCTAATGTGATTTCTTGATAATGGGTGTGTTCCTTATCTTCTCCTCGTGTCTAAACTCTTCTCCATGGATGGACCCCCAAATAATATTCCTTTACGTGCTAAGGGGTATCTAGAGAGTGGGATAGGTTTAATAACTAACTTCACCCTATCGCGTACCCTAACCCTAACCCCTACCCTAACACTAACGCGTACCCTAATCCTAACCCGTACCCTAAACCGAGCCCTAACCCTAACACTAACCCTAACCCTAACCCTAACCCATACACTACGCCCTACCCGAACTCCTCCCTGAACCAGTACCCTAAGCCGTACCCTAACCCTCACCCTAACCCTAACCCTAACACTAAGCTACCCTTGACTGCTTCTGCCTCCAAGAGATTTCCTAAGTACTAGTGTTTTAAGGAACAGGTTAAAAAGAGAATCCTAATGTGATTTCTTGATAATGGGTGTGTTCCTTATCTTCTCCTAGTGTCTAAACTCTTCTCCATGGCTGGACCACCAAATAATATTCCTTTACGTGCTAGGGGGTATCTAGAGAGTGGGATAGGTTTAATAACTACCCTCACCCTAACGCGTACCCTAACCCTAACACCTACCCTAACCCTAACGCGTACCCTAATCCTAACCCGTACCCTAAACCGAGCCCTAACCTTAACACTAACCCTAACCCTAACCCTAACCCATACCCTACGCCCTACCCGAACCCCTCCCCGAACCCGTACCCTAAGCCGTACCCTAACCCTAACCCTAACCCTAAGCTACCCTTGAATGCTTCTGCCTCCAATAGATTTCCTAAGCACTAGTGTTTTAAGGAACAGGTTAAAAAGAGAATCCTAATGTGATTTCTTGATAATGGGTGTGTTCCTTATCTTCTCCTCGTGTCTAAACTCTTCTCCATGGCTGGACTCGCAAATAATATTCCTTTACGTGCTAAGGGGTATCTAGAGAGTGGGATAGGTTTAATAACTAACCTCACCCTTTCGCGTACCCTAACCCTAACCCCTACCCTAACCCTAACGCGTACCCTAATCCTAACCCGTACCCTAAACCGAGCCCTAACCGTAACACTAACCCTAACCCTAACCCTAACCCATACCCTACGCCCTACCCGAACCCCTCCCCGAACCCGTACCCTAAGCCGTACCCTAACCCTCACCCTAACCCTAACCCTAAACCTAAGCTACCCTTGAGTGCTTCTGCCACCAATAGATTTCCTAAGCACTAGTGTTTTAAGGAACAGGTTAAAAAGAGAATCCTAATGTGATTTCGTGATAATGGGTGTGTTCCTTATCTTCTCCTAGTGTCTAAACTCTTCTCCATGGCTGGACCCCCAAATAATATTCCTTTACGTGCTAAGGGGTATCTAGAGAGTGGGATAGGTTTAATAACTAACCTCACCCTTTCGCGTACCCTAACCCTAACCCCTACCCTAACCCTAACGCGTACCCTAATCCTAACCCATACCCTAAACCGAGCCCTAACCCTAACACTAACCCTAACCCTAACCCTAAACCATACCCTACGCCCTACCCGAACCCCTCCCCAAACCCGTACCCTAAGCCGTACCCTAACCCTCACCCTCACCCTAACCCTAACCCTAAGCTACCCTTGACTGCTTCTGCCTCCAATAGATTTCCTAAGCACTAGTGTTTTAAGGAACAGGTTAAAAAGAGGATCCTAATGTGATTTCTTGATAATGGGTGTGTTCCTTATCTTCTCCTAGTGTCTAAACTCTTCTCCATGGCTGGACCCCCAAATAATATTCCTTTACGTGCTAAGGGGTATCTAGAGAGTGGGATAGGTTTAATAACTAACCTCACCCTAACGCGTACCCTAACCCTAACCCCTACCCTAACCCTAACGCGTACCCTAATCCTAACCCGTACCCTAAACCGAGCCCTAACCCTAACACTAGCGCAACCCTAACCCTAACCCATACCCTACGCCCTACCCTAACCCCTCCCCGAACCCGTACCCTAAGCCGTACCCTAACCCTCACCCTAAACCTAACCCTAACCCTAAGCTACCCTTGACTGCTTCTGCCTCCAATAGATTTCCTAAGCACTAGTGTTTTAAGGAACAGGTTAAAAAGAGGATCCTAATGTGATTTCTTGATAATGGGTGTGTTCCTTATCTTCTCCTCGTGTCTAAACTCTTCTCCATGGATGGACCCCCAAATAATATTCCTTTACGTGCTACGGGGTATCTAGAGAGTGGGATAGGTTTAATAACTAACTTCACCCTATCGCGTACCCTAACCCTAACCCCTACCCTAACACTAACGCGTACCCTAATCCTAACCCGTACCCTAAACCGAGCCCTAACCCTAACACTAACCCTAACCCTAACCCTAACCCATACCCTACGCCCTACCCGAACTCCTCCCCGAACCAGTACCCTAAGCTGTACCCTAACCCTCACCCTAACCCTAACCGTAACACTAAGCTACCCTTGACTGCTTCTGCCTCCAAGAGATTTCCTAAGTACTAGTGTTTTAAGGAACAGGTTAAAAAGAGAATCCTAATGTGATTTCTTGATAATGGGTGTGTTCCTTATCTTCTCCTAGTGTCTAAACTCTTCTCCATGGCTGGACCCCCAAATAATATTCCTTTACGTGCTAGGGGGTATCTAGAGAGTGGGATAGGTTTAATAACTACCCTCACCCTAACGCGTACCCTAACACTAACACCTACCCTAACCCTAACGCGTACCCTAATCCTAACCCGTAACCTAAACCGAGCCCTAACCCTAACACTAACCCTAAACCTAACCCTAACCCATACCCTACGCCCTACCCGAACCCCTCCCCGAAACCGTACCCTAAGCCGTACCCTAACCCTAACCCTAACCCTAAGCTACCCTTGACTGCTTCTGCCTCCAATAGATTTCCTAAGCACTAGTGTTTTAAGGAACAGGTTAAAAAGAGAATCCTAATGTGATTTCTTGATAATGGGTGTGTTCCTTATCTTCTCCTAGTGTCTAAACTCTTCTCCATGGCTGGACCCACAAATAATATTCCTTTACGTGCTAAGGGGTATCTAGAGAGTGTGATAGGTTTAATAACTACCCTCACCCTAACGCGTACCCTCACCCTAACACCTACCCTAAGCCTAACGCGTACCCTAATCCTAACCCGTACCCTAAACCGAGCCCTAACCCTAACACTAACCCTAACCCTAACCCTAACCCATACCCTACGCCCTACCCGAACCCCTCCCCGAACCCGTACCCTAAGCCGTACCCTAACCCTCACCCTAACCCTAACCCTAACCCTAAGCTACCCTTGAGTGCTTCTGCCACCAATAGATTTCCTAAGCACTAGTGTTTTAAGGAACAGGTTAAAAAGAGAATCCTAATGTGATTTCGTGATAATGGGTGTGTTCCTTATCTTCTCCTAGTGTCTAAACTCTTCTCCATGGCTGGACCCACAAATAATATTCCTTTACGTGCTAAGGGGTATCTAGAGAGTGTGATAGGTTTAATAACTAACCTCACCCTTTCGCGTACCCTAACCCTAACCCCTACCCTAACCCTAACGCGTACCCTAATCCTAACCCGTACCCTAAACCGAGCCCTAACCCTAACACTAACCCTAACCCTAACCCTAAACCATACCCTACGCCCTACCCGAACCCCTCCCCTGACCCGTACCCTAAGCCGTACCCTAACCCTCACCCTCACCCTAACCCTAACCCTAAGCTACCCTTGACTGCTTCTGCCTCCAATAGATTTCCTAAGCACTAGTGTTTTAAGGAACAGGTTAAAAAGAGGATCCTAATGTGATTTCTTGATAATGGGTGTGTTCCTTATCTTCTCCTAGTGTCTAAACTCTTCTCCATGGCTGGACCCCCAAATAATATTCCTTTACGTGCTAAGGGGTATCTAGAGAGTGTGATAGGTTTAATAACTACCCTCACCCTAACGCGTACCCTAACCCTAACCCCTACCCTAACCCTAACGCGTACCCTAATCCTAACCCGTACCCTAAACCGAGCCCTAACCCTAACACTAGCGCTAACCCTAACCCTAACCCATACCCTACGCCCTACCTGAAGCCCTCCCCGAACCCGTACCCTAAGCCGTACCCTAACCCTCACCCTAAACCTAACCCTAACCCTAAGCTACCCTTGACTGCTTCTGCCTCCAATAGATTTCCTAAGCACTAGTGTTTTAAGGAACAGGTTAAAAAGAGGATCCTAATGTGATTTCTTGATAATGGGTGTGTTCCTTATCTTCTCCTAGTGTCTAAACTCTTCTCCATGGCTGGACCCCCAAATAATATTCCTTTACGTGCTAAGGGGTATCTAGAGAGTGGGATAGGTTTAATAACTACCCTCACCCTAACGCGTACCCTAACCCTAACCCCTACCCTAACCCTAACGCGTACCCTAATCCTAACCCGTACCCTAAACCGAGCCCTAACCCTAACACTAGCGCTAACCCTAACCCTAACCCATACCCTACGCCCTACCCGAACCCCTCCCCGAACCCGTACCCTAAGCCGTACCCTAACCCTCACCCTCACCCTAACCCTAACCCTAAGCTACCCTTGACTGCTTCTGCCTCCAATAGATTTCCTAAGCACTAGTGTTTTAAGGAACAGGTTAAAAAGAGAATCCTAATGTGATTTCTTGATAATGGGTGTGTTCCTTATCTTCTCCTAGTGTCTAAACTCTTCTCCATGGCTGGACCCCCAAATAATATTCCTTTACGTGCTAAGGGGTATCTAGAGAGTGTGATAGGTTTAATAACTAACCTCACCCTATCGCGTACCCTAACCCTAACCCCTACCCTAACACTAACGCGTACCCTAATCCTAACCCGTACCCTAAACCGAGCCCCAACCCTAACACTAACCCTAACTCTAACCCTAACCCATACCCTACGCCCTACCCGAACCCCTCCCCGAACCCGTACCCTAAGCCGTACCCTAAACCTCACCCTAACCCTAACCCTAACCCTAAGCCTCCCTTGACTGCTTCTGCCACCAATAGATTTCCTAAGCACTAGTGTTTTAAGGTACAGGTTAAAAAGAGAATCCTAATGTGATTTTTTGATAATGGGTGTGCTCCTTATCTTCTCCTAGTGTCTAAACTCTTCTCCATGGCTGGACCCCCAAATAATTTTCCTTTACGTGCTAAGGGGTATCTAGAGAGTGGGATAGGTTTAATAACTAACCTCACCGTAAAGCGTAACCTAACCCTAACCCCTACCCTAACACTAATGCGTACCCTAATCCTAACCCATACCCTAAACCGAGCCCGAACCCTAACACTAACCCTAACCCTAACCCATACCCTACGTCCTACCCGAACCCCTCCCTGAACCCGTACCCTAAGCCGTACCCTAACCCTCACCCTAACCCTAACCCTAAACCTAAGCTACCCTTGACGGCTTCTGCCTCCAATAGATTTCCTAAGCACTAGTGTTTTAAGGAACAGGTTAAAAAGAGGATCCTAATGTGATTTCTTGATAATGGGTGTGTTCCTTATCTTCTCCTCGTGTCTAAACTCTTCTCCATGGCTGGATCCCCAAATAATATTCCTTTACGTGCTAAGGGGTATCTAGAGAGTGGGATAGGTTTAATAACTAACTTCACCCTATCGCGTACCCTAACCCTAACCCCTACCCTAACACTAACGCGTACCCTAATCCTAACCCGTACCCTAAACCGAGCCCTAACCCTAACACTAACCCTAACCCTAACCCTAACCCATACCCTACGCCCTACCCGAACTCCTCCGTGAACCAGTACCCTAAGCCGTACCCTAACCCTCACCCTAACCCTAACCCTAACACTAAGCTACCCTTGACTGCTTCTGCCTCCAAGAGATTTCCTAAGTACTAGTGTTTTAAGGAACAGGTTAAAAAGAGAATCCTAATGTGATTTCTTGATAATGGGTGTGTTCCTTATCTTCTCCTAGTGTCTTAACTCTTCTCCATGGCTGGACCACCAAATAATATTCCTTTACGTGCTAGGGGGTATCTAGAGAGTGGGATAGGTTTAATAACTATCCTCACCCTAACGCGTACCCTAACCCTAACACCTACCCTAACCCTAACGCGTACCCTAATCCTAACCCGTACCCTAAACCGAGCCCTAACCTTAACACTAACCCTAACCCTAACCCTAACCCATACCCTACGCCCTACCCGAACCCCTCCCAGAACCCGTACCCTAAGCCGTACCCTAACCCTAACCCTAACCCTAAGCTACCCTTGACTGCTTCTGCCTCCAATAGATTTCCTAAGCACTAGTGTTTTAAGGAACAGGTTAAAAAGAGAATCCTAATGTGATTTCTTGATAATGGGTGTGTTAATTATCTTCTCCTCGTGTCTAAACTCTTCTCCATGGCTGGACCCCCAAATAATATTCCTTTACGTGCTAAGGGGTATCTAGTGAGTGGGATAGGTTTAATAACTAACCTCACCCTTTCGCGTACCCTAACCCTAACCCCTACCCTAACCCTAACGCGTACCCTAATCCTAACCCGTACCCTAAACCGAGCCCTAACCGTAACACTAACCCTAACCCTAACCCATACCCTACGCCCTACCCGAACCCCTCCCCGAACCCGTACCCTAAGCCGTACCCTAACCCTCACCCTAACCCTAACCCTAACCCTAAGCTACCCTTGAGTGCTTCTGCCACCAATAGATTTCCTAAGCACTAGTGTTTTAAGGAACAGGTTAAAAAGAGAATCCTAATGTGATTTCGTGATAATGGGTGTGTTCCTTATCTTCTCCTAGTGTCTAAACTCTTCTCCATGGCTGGACCCACAAATAATATTCCTTTACGTGCTAAGGGGTATCTAGAGAGTGTGATAGGTTTAATAACTAACCTCACCCTTTCGTGTACCCTAACCCTAACCCCTACCCTAACCCTAACGCGTACCCCAATCCTAACCCGTACCCTAAACCGAGCCCTAACCCTAACACTAACCCTAACCCTAACCCTAAACCATACCCTACGCCCTACACGAACCCCTCCCCAAACCCGTACCCTAAGCCATACCCTAACCCTCACCCTCACCCTAACACTAACCCTAAGCTACCCTTGACTGCTTCTGCCTCCAATAGATTTCCTAAGCACTAGTGTTTTAAGGAACAGGTTAAAAAGAGGATCCTAATGTGATTTCTTGATAATGGGTGTGTTCCTTATCTTCTCCTAGTGTCTAAACTCTTCTCCATGGCTGGACCCCCAAATAATATTCCTTTACGTGCTAAGGGGTATCTAGAGAGTGGGATAGGTTTAATAACTACCCTCACCCTAACGCGTACCCTAACCCTAACCCCTACCCTAACCCTAACGCGTACCCTAATCCTAACCCGTACCCTAAACCGAGCCCTAACCCTAACACTAGCGCTAACCCTAACCCTAACCCATACCCTACGCCCTACCCGAACCCCTCCCCGAACCCGTACCCTAAGCCGTACCCTAACCCTCACCCTCACCCTAACCCTAACCCTAAGCTACCCTTGACTGCTTCTGCCTCCAATAGATTTCCTAAGCACTAGTGTTTTAAGGAACAGGTTAAAAAGAGAATCCTAATGTGATTTCTTGATAATGGGTGTGTTCCTTATCTTCTCCTCGTGTCTAAACTCTTCTCCATGGCTGGACCCCCAAATAATATTCCTTTACGTGCTAAGGGGTATCTAGTGAGTGGGATAGGTTTAATAACTACTGTCACCCTAAAGTGTACCCTAACCCTAACACCTACCCTAACCCTAACGCGTACCCTAATCCTAATCCGTACCCTAAACCGAGCCCTAACCCTAACACTAACCCTAACCCTAACCCTAACCCATACCCTACGCCCTACCCGAATCCCTCCCCGAACCCGTACCCTAAGCCGTACCCTAACCCTCACCCTAAACCTAACCCTAACTCTAAGCTACCCTTGACTGCTTCTGCCTCCAATAGATTTCCTAAGCACTAGTGTTTTAAGGAACAGGTTAAAAAGAGAATCCTAATGTGATTTCTTGATAATGGGTGAGTTCCTTATCTTCTCCTAGTGTCTAAACTCTTCTCCATGGCTGGACCCCCAAATAATATTCCTTTACGTGCTAAGGGGTATCTAGAGAGTGGGATAGGTTTAATAACTAACCTCACCCTAAAGCGTAACCTAACCCTAACCCGTACCCTAACACTAACGCGTACCCTAATCCTAACCCATACCCTAAACCGAGCCCGAACCCTAACACTAACCCTAACCCTAACCCATACCCTACGCCCTACCCGAACCCCTCCCTGAACCCGTACCCTAAGCCGTACCCTAACCCTCACCCTAACCCTAACCCTAAACCTAAGCTACCCTTGACGGCTTCTGCCTCCAATAGATTTCCTAAGCACTAGTGTTTTAAGGAACAGGTTAAAAAGAGGATCCTAATGTGATTTCTTGATAATGGGTGTGTTCCTTATCTTCTCCTCGTGTCTAAACTCTTCTCCATGGCTGGATCCCCAAATAATATTCCTTTACGTGCTAAGGGGTATCTAGAGAGTGGGATAGGTTTAATAACTAACTTCACCCTATCGCGTACCCTAACCCTAACCCCTACCCTAACACTAACGCGTACCCTAATCCTAACCCGTACCCTAAACCGAGCCCTAACCCTAACACTAACCCTAACCCTAACCCTAACCCATACCCTACGCCCTACCCGAACTCCTCCCTGAACCAGTACCCTAAGCCGTACCCTAACCCTCACCCTAACCCTAACCCTAACACTAAGCTACCCTTGACTGCTTCTGCCTCCAAGAGATTTCCTAAGTACTAGTGTTTTAAGGAACAGGTTAAAAAGAGAATCCTAATGTGATTTCTTGATAATGGGTGTGTTCCTTATCTTCTCCTAGTGTCTTAACTCTTCTCCATGGCTGGACCACCAAATAATATTCCTTTACGTGCTAGGGGGTATCTAGAGAGTGGGATAGGTTTAATAACTATCCTCACCCTAACGCGTACCCTAACCCTAACACCTACCCTAACCCTAACGCGTACCCTAATCCTAACCCGTACCCTAAACCGAGCCCTAACCTTAACACTAACCCTAACCCTAACCCTAACCCATACCCTACGCCCTACCCGAACCCCTCCCAGAACCCGTACCCTAAGCCGTACCCTAACCCTAACCCTAACCCTAAGCTACCCTTGACTGCTTCTGCCTCCAATAGATTTCCTAAGCACTAGTGTTTTAAGGAACAGGTTAAAAAGAGAATCCTAATGTGATTTCTTGATAATGGGTGTGTTAATTATCTTCTCCTCGTGTCTAAACTCTTCTCCATGGCTGGACCCCCAAATAATATTCCTTTACGTGCTAAGGGGTATCTAGTGAGTGGGATAGGTTTAATAACTAACCTCACCCTTTCGCGTACCCTAACCCTAACCCCTACCCTAACCCTAACGCGTACCCTAATCCTAACCCGTACCCTAAACCGAGCCCTAACCGTAACACTAACCCTAACCCTAACCCATACCCTACGCCCTACCCGAACCCCTCCCCGAACCCGTACCCTAAGCCGTACCCTAACCCTCACCCTAACCCTAACCCTAACCCTAAGCTACCCTTGAGTGCTTCTGCCACCAATAGATTTCCTAAGCACTAGTGTTTTAAGGAACAGGTTAAAAAGAGAATCCTAATGTGATTTCGTGATAATGGGTGTGTTCCTTATCTTCTCCTAGTGTCTAAACTCTTCTCCATGGCTGGACCCACAAATAATATTCCTTTACGTGCTAAGGGGTATCTAGAGAGTGTGATAGGTTTAATAACTAACCTCACCCTTTCGTGTACCCTAACCCTAACCCCTACCCTAACCCTAACGCGTACCCCAATCCTAACCCGTACCCTAAACCGAGCCCTAACCCTAACACTAACCCTAACCCTAACCCTAAACCATACCCTACGCCCTACACGAACCCCTCCCCAAACCCGTACCCTAAGCCATACCCTAACCCTCACCCTCACCCTAACACTAACCCTAAGCTACCCTTGACTGCTTCTGCCTCCAATAGATTTCCTAAGCACTAGTGTTTTAAGGAACAGGTTAAAAAGAGGATCCTAATGTGATTCCTTGATAATGGGTGTGTTCCTTATCTTCTCCTAGTGTCTAAACTCTTCTCCATGGCTGGACCCCCAAATAATATTCCTTTACGTGCTAAGGGGTATCTAGAGAGTGGGATAGGTTTAATAACTACCCTCACCCTAACGCGTACCCTAACCCTAACCCCTACCCTAACCCTAACGCGTACCCTAATCCTAACCCGTACCCTAAACCGAGCCCTAACCCTAACACTAGCGCTAACCCTAACCCTAACCCATACCCTACGCCCTACCCGAACCCCTCCCCGAACCCGTACCCTAAGCCGTACCCTAACCCTCACCCTAAACCTAACCCTAACCCTAAGCTACCCTTGACTGCTTCTGCCTCCAATAGATTTCCTAAGCACTAGTGTTTTAAGGAACAGGTTAAAAAGAGGATCCTAATGTGATTTCTTGATAATGGGTGTGTTCCTTATCTTCTCCTCGTGTCTAAACTCTTCTCCATGGCTGGACCCCCAAATAATATTCCTTTACGTGCTAAGGGGTATCTAGAGAGTGGGATAGGTTTAATAACTAACTTCACCCTATCGCGTACCCTAACCCTAACCCCTACCCTAACACTAACGCGTACCCTAATCCTAACCCGTACCCTAAACCGAGCCCTAACCCTAACACTAACCCTAACCCTAACCCTAAACCATACCCTACGCCCTACACGAACCCCTCCCCAGACCCGTACCCTAAGCCGTACCCTAACCCTCACCCTCACCCTAACCCTAACCCTAAGCTACCCTTGACTGCTTCTGCCTCCAATAGATTTCCTAAGCACTAGTGTTTTAAGGAACAGGTTAAAAAGAGGATCCTAATGTGATTTCTTGATAATGGGTGTGTTCCTTATCTTCTCCAAGTGTCTAAACTCTTCTCCATGGCTGGACCCCCAAATAATATTCCTTTACGTGCTAAGGGGTATCTAGAGAGTGTGATAGGTTTAATAACTACCCTCACCCTAACGCGTACCCTAACCCTAACCCCTACCCTAACCCTAACGCGTACCCTAATCCTAACCCGTACCCTAAACCGAGCCCTAACCCTAACACTAGCGCTAACCCTAACCCTAACCCATACCCTACGCCCTACCCGAACCCCTCCCCGAACCTGTACCCTAAGCCGTACCCTAACCCTCACCCTCACCCTAACCCTAACCCTAAGCTACCCTTGACTGCTTCTGCCTCCAATAGATTTCCTAAGCACTAGTGTTTTAAGGAACAGGTTAAAAAGAGAATCCTAATGTGATTTCTTGATAATGGGTGTGTTCCTTATCTTCTCCTCGTGTCTAAACTCTTCTCCATGGCTGGACCCCCAAATAATATTCCTTTACGTGCTAAGGGGTATCTAGTGAGTGGGATAGGTTTAATAACTACTGTCACCCTAAAGTGTACCCTAACCCTAACACCTACCCTAACCCTAACGCGTACCCTAATCCTAATCCGTACCCTAAACCGAGCCCTAACCCTAAAACTAACCCTAACCCTAACCCTAACCCATACCCTACGCCCTACCCGAATCCCTCCCCGAACCCGTACCCTAAGCCGTACCCTAACCCTCACCCTAAACCTAACCCTAACTCTAAGCTACCCTTGACTGCTTCTGCCTCCAATAGATTTCCTAAGCACTAGTGTTTTAAGGAACAGGTTAAAAAGAGAATCCTAATGTGATTTCTTGATAATGGGTGAGTTCCTTATCTTCTCCTAGTGTCTAAACTCTTCTCCATGGCTGGACCCCCAAATAATATTCCTTTACGTGCTAAGGGGTATCTAGAGAGTGTGATAGGTTTAATAACTAACCTCACCCTATCGCGTACCCTAACCCTAACCCCTCCCCTAAGACTAACGCGTACCCTAATCCTAACCCGTACCCTAAACCGAGCCCTAACCCTAACACTAACCCTAACCCTAACCCTAACCCATACCCTACGCCCTACCCGAACCCCTCCCCGAACCCGTACCCTAAGCCGTACCCTAACCCCCACCCTAACCCTAACCCTAACCCTAAGCTACCCTTGACTGCTTCTGCCACCAATAGATTTCCTAAGCACTAGTGTTTTAAGGTACAGGTTAAAAAGAGAATCCTAATGTGATTTTTTGATAATGGGTGTGCTCCTTATCTTCTCCTAGTGCCTAAACTCTTCTCCATGGCTGGACCCCCAAATAATTTTCCTTTACGTGCTAAGGGGTATCTAGAGAGTGGGATAGGTTTAATAACTAACCTCACCCTAAAGCGTAACCTAACCCTAACCCGTACCCTAACACTAACGCGTACCCTAATCCTAACCCATACCCTAAACCGAGCCCGAACCCTAACACTAACCCTAACCCTAACCCATACCCTACGCCCTACCCGAACCCCTCCCTGAACCCGTACCCTAAGCCGTACCCTAACCCTCACCCTAACCCTAACCCTAAACCTAAGCTACCCTTGACGGCTTCTGCCTCCAATAGATTTCCTAAGCACTAGTGTTTTAAGGAACAGGTTAAAAAGAGGATCCTAATGTGATTTCTTGATAATGGGTGTGTTCCTTATCTTCTCCTCGTGTCTAAACTCTTCTCCATGGCTGGACCCCCAAATAATATTCCTTTACGTGCTAAGGGGTATCTAGAGAGTGGGATAGGTTTAATAACTAACTTCACCCTATCGCGTACCCTAACCCTAACCCCTACCCTAACACTAACGCGTACCCTAATCCTAACCCGTACCCTAAACCGAGCCCTAACCCTAACACTAACCCTAACCCTAACCCTAACCCATACACTACGCCCTACCCGAACTCCTCCCTGTACCAGTACCCTAAGCCGTACCCTAACCCTCACCCTAACCCTAACCCTAACACTAAGCTACCCTTGATTGCTTCTGCCTCCAAGAGATTTCCTAAGTACTAGTGTTTTAAGGAACAGGTTAAAAAGAGAATCCTAATGTGATTTCTTGATAATGGGTGTGTTCCTTATCTTCTCCTAGTGTCTAAACTCTTCTCCATGGCTGGACCACCAAATAATATTCCTTTACGTGCTAGGGGGTATCTAGAGAGTGGGATAGGTTTAATAACTACCCTCACCCTAATGCGTACCCTAACCCTAACACCTACCCTAACCCTAACGCGTACCCTAATCCTAACCCGTACCCTAAACCGAGCCCTAACCTTAACACTAACCCTAACCCTAACCCTAACCCATACCCTACGCCCTACCCGAACCCCTCCCCGAACCCGTACCCTAAGCCGTACCCTAACCCTAACCCTAACCCTAAGCTACCCTTGAATGCTTCTGCCTCCAATAGATTTCCTAAGCACTAGTGTTTTAAGGAACAGGTTAAAAAGAGAATCCTAATGTGATTTCGTGATAATGGGTGTGTTCCCTATCTTCTCCTAGTGTCTAAACTCTTCTCCATGGCTGGACCCACAAATAATATTCCTTTACGTGCTAAGGGGTATCTAGAGAGTGGGATAGGTTTAATAACTAACCTCACCCTTTCGCGTACCCTAACCTTAACCCCTACCCTAACCCTAACGCGTACCCTAATCCTAACCCGTACCCTACACCGAGCCCTAACCCTAACACTAACCCTAACCCTAACCCTAAACCATACCCTACGCCCTACCCGAACCCCTCCCCAAACCCGTACCCTAAGCCGTACCCTAACCCTCACCCTCACCCTAACCCTAACCCTAAGCTACCCTTGACTGCTTCTGCCTCCAATAGATTTCCTAAGCACTAGTGTTTTAAGGAACAGGTTAAAAAGAGGATCCTAATGTGATTTCTTGATAATGGGAGTGTTCCTTATCTTCTCCTAGTGTCTAAACTCTTCTCCATGGCTGGACCCCCAAATAATATTCCTTTACGTGCTACGGGGTATCTAGAGAGTGGGATAGGTTTAATAACTACCCTCACCCTAACGCGTACCCTAACCCTAACCCCTACCCTAACCCTAACGCGTACCCTAATCCTAACCGTACCCTAAACCGAGCCCTAACCCTAACACTAGCGCTAACCCTAACCCTAACCCATACCCTACGCCCTACCCGAACCCCTCCCCGAACCCGTACCCTAAGCCGTACCCTAACCCTCACCCTAAACCTAACCCTAACCCTAAGCTACCCTTGACTGCTTCTGCCTCCAATAGATTTCCTAAGCACTAGTGTTTTAAGGAACAGGTTAAAAAGAGGATCCTAATGTGATTTCTTGATAATGGGTGTGTTCCTTATCTTCTCCTCGTGTCTAAACTCTTCTCCATGGCTGGACCCCCAAATAATATTCCTTTACGTGCTAAGGGGTATCTAGAGAGTGGGATAGGTTTAATAACTAACTTCACCCTATCGCGTACCCTAACCCTAACCCCTACCCTAACACTAACGCGTACCCTAATCCTAACCCGTACCCTAAAGCGAGCCCTAACCCTAACACTAACCCTAACCCTAACCCTAACCCATACCCTACGCCCTACCCGAACACCTCCCCGAACCAGTACCCTAAGCCGTACCCTAACCCTCACCCTAACCCTAACCGTAACACTAAGCTACCCTTGACTGCTTCTGCCTCCAAGAGATTTCCTAAGTACTAGTGTTTTAAGGAACAGGTTAAAAAGAGAATCCTAATGTGATTTCTTGATAATGGGTGTGTTCCTTATCTTCTCCTAGTGTCTAAACTCTTCTCCATGGCTGGACCCCCAAATAATATTCCTTTACGTGCTAGGGGGTATCTAGAGAGTGGGATAGGTTTAATAACTACCCTCACCCTAACGCGTACCCTAACACTAACACCTACCCTAACCCTAACGCGTACCCTAATCCTAACCCGTAACCTAAACCGAGCCCTAACCCTAACACTAACCCTAACCCTAACCCTAACCCATACCCTACGCCCTACCCGAACCCCTCCCCGAACCCGTACCCTAAGCCGTACCCTAACCCTAACCCTAACCCTAAGCTACCCTTGACTGCTTCTGCCTCCAATAGATTTCCTAAGCACTAGTGTTTTAAGGAACAGGTTAAAAAGAGAATCCTAATGTGATTTCTTGATAATGGGTGTGTTCCTTATCTTCTCCTCGTGTCTAAACTCTTCTCCATGGCTGGACCCCCAAATAATATTCCTTTACGTGCTAAGGGGTATCTAGAGAGTGGGATAGGTTTAATAACTAACCTCACCCTTTCGCGTACCCTAACCCTAACCCCTACCCTAACACTAACGCGTACCCTAATCCTAACCCGTACCCTAAACCGAGCCCTAACCGTAACACTAACCCTAACCCTAACCCTAACCCATACCCTACGCCCTACCCGAACCCCTCCCCGAACCCGTACCCTAAGCCGTACCCTAACCCTCACCCTAACCCTAACCCTAACCCTAAGCTACCCTTGAGTGCTTCTGCCACCAATAGATTTCCTAAGCACTAGTGTTTTAAGGAACAGGTTAAAAAGAGAATCCTAATGTGATTTCGTGATAATGGGTGTGTTCCTTATCTTCTCCTAGTGTCTAAACTCTTCTCCATGGCTGTACCCACAAATAATATTCCTTTACGTGCTAAGGGGTATCTAGAGAGTGTGATAGGTTTAATAACTAACCTCACCCTTTCGCGTACCCTAACCCTAAACCCTACCCTAACCCTAACGCGTACCCTAATCCTAACCCGTACCCTAAACCGAGCCCTAACCCTAACACTAACCCTAACCCTAACCCTAAACCATACCCTACGCCCTACCCGAACCCCTCCCCAAACCCGTACCCTAAGCCGTACCCTAACCCTCACCCTCACCCTAACCCTAACCCTAAGCTACCCTTGACTGCTTCTGCCTCCAATAGATTTCCTAAGCACTAGTGTTTTAAGGAACAGGTTAAAAAGAGGCTCCTAATGTGATTTCTTGATAATGGCTGTGTTCCTTATCTTCTCCTAGTGTCTAAACTCTTCTCCATGGCTGGACCCCCAAATAATATTCCTTTACGTGCTAAGGGGTATCTAGAGAGTGGGATAGGTTTAATAACTAACCTCACCCTAAAGCGTAACCTAA
Source organism: Balaenoptera acutorostrata (assembly GCF_949987535.1). Lineage (NCBI taxonomy): Eukaryota > Metazoa > Chordata > Mammalia > Artiodactyla > Balaenopteridae > Balaenoptera > Balaenoptera acutorostrata. The sequence continues at coordinate 50,327 of NW_026646144.1, forward strand.
CCCTAACCCCTACCCTAACACTAACGCGTACCCTAATCCTAACCCGTACCCTAAACCGAGCCCGAACCCTAACACTAACCCTAACCCTAACCCATACCCTACGCCCTACCCGAACCCCTCCCCGAAACCCGTACCCTAAGCCATAACCTAACCCTCACCCTAACCCTAACCCTAACCCTAAGCTACCCTTGACTGCTTCTGCCTCCAATAGATTTCCTAAGCACTAGTGTTTTAAGGAACAGGTTAAAAAGAGGATCCTAATTTGATTTCGTGATAATGGGTGTGTTCCTTATCTTCTCCTAGTGTCTAAACACTTCTCCATGGCTGGACCCCCAAATAATATTCCTTTACGTGCTAGGGGGTATCTAGAGAGTGGGATAGGTTTAATAACTACCCTCACCCTAACACGTACCCTAACCCTAACACCTACCCTAACCCTAACGCGTACCCTAATCCTAACCCGTACCCTAAACCGAGCCCTAACCCTAACACTAACCCTAACCCTAACCCTAACCAATACCCTACGCCCTACCCGAACCCCTCCCTGAACCCGTACCCTAAGCCGTACCCTAACCCTCACCCTAACCCTAACCCTAAACCTAAGCTACCCTTGACGGCTTCTGCCTCCAATAGATTTCCTAAGCACTAGTGTTTTAAGGAACAGGTTAAAAAGAGAATCCTAATGTGATTTCGTGATAATGGGTGTGTTCCTTATCTTCTCCTCGTGTCTAAACTCTTCTCCATGGCTGGACCCACAAATAATATTCCTTTACGTGCTAAGGGGTATCTAGAGAGTGGGATAGGTTTAATAACTACCCTCACCATAACGCGTACCCTAACCCTAACCCCTACCCTAACCCTAACGCGTACCCTAATCCTAACCCGTACCCTAAACCGAGCCCTAACCCTAACACTAACCCTAACCCTAACCCTAAACCATACCCTACGCCCTACGCGAACTCCTCCCCGAACCAGTACCCTAAGCCGTACCCTAACCCTCACCCTAACCCTAACCCTAACACTAAGCTACCCTTGACTGCTTCTGCCTCCAAGAGATTTCCTAAGTACTAGTGTTTTAAGGAACAGGTTAAAAATAGAATCCTAATGTGATTTCTTGATAATGGGTGTGTTCCTTATCTTCTCCTAGTGTCTAAACTCTTCTCCATGGCTGGACCACCAAATAATATTACTTTACGTGCTAGGGGGTATCTAGAGAGTGGGATAGGTTTAATAACTACCCTCACCCTAACGCGTACCCTAACCCTAACACCTACCCTAACCCTAACGCGTACCCTAATCCTAACCCGTACCCTAAACCGAGCCCTAACCCTAACACTAACCCTAACCCTAACCCTAACCCATACCCTACGCCCTACCCGAACCCCTCCCCGAACCCGTACCCTAAGCCGTACCCTAACCCTCACCCTAACCCTAACCCTAACGCTAACCCTAAGCTACCCTTGATTGCTTCTGCCTCCAATAGATTTCCTAAGCACTAGTGTTTTAAGGAACAGGTTAAAAAGAGAATCCTTATGTGATTTCTTTATAATGGGTGTGTTCCTTATCTTCTCCTAGTGTCTAAACTCTTCTCCATGGCTGGACCCCCAAATAATATGCTTTACGTGCTAAGGGGTATCTAGAGAGTGGGATAGGTTTAATAACTACCCTCACCATAATGCGTACCCTAACCCTAACCCCTACCCTAACCCTAACGCGTACCCTAATCCTAACCCGTACCCTAAACCGAGCCCTAACCCTAACACTAGCCCTAACCCTAACCCTAACCCATACCCTACGCCCTACCCGAACCCCTCCCCGAACCCGTACCCTAAGCCGTACCCTAACCCTCACCCTAACCCTAACCCTAACCCTAAGCTACCCTTGACTGCTTCTGCCACCAATAGATTTCCTAAGTACTAGTGTTTTAAGGTACAGGTTAAAAAGAGAATCCTAATGTGATTTCTTGATAATGGTTGTGCTCCTTATCTTCTCCTAATATCTAAACTCTTCTCCATGGCTGGACCCCCAAATAATATTCCTTTACGTGCTAAGGGGTATCTAGAGAGTGGGATAGGTTTAATAACTAACCTCACCCTAAAGCGTAACCTAACCCTAACCCCTACCCTAACACTAACGCGTACCCTAATCCTAACCCGTACCCTAAACCGAGCCCGAACCCTAACACTAACCCTAACCCTAACCCATACCCTACGCCCTACCCGAACCCCTCCCCGAAACCCGTAACCTAAGCCATACCCTAACCCTCACCCTCACCCTAACCCTAACCCTAAGCTACCCTTGACTGCTTCTGCCTCCAATAGATTTCCTAAGCACTAGTGTTTTAAGGAACAGGTTAAAAAGAGAATCCTAATGTGATTTCTTGATAATGGGTGTGTTCCTTATCTTCTCCTAGTGTCTAAACTCTTCTCCATGGCTGGACCCCCAAATAATATTCCTTTACGTGCTAAGGGGTATCTATAGAGTGGGATAGGTTTAATAACTACCCTCACCCTAACGTGTAACCTAACCCTAACCCCTACCCTAACCCTAACGCGTACCCTAATCCTAACCCGTACCCTAAACCGAGCCCTAACACTAACGCTAGCGCTAACCCTAACCCTAACCCATACCCTACGCCCTACCCGAACCCCTCCCCGAACCCGTACCCTAAGCCGTACCCTAACCCTCACCCTAACCCTAACCCTAACCCTAAGCTACCCTTGACTGCTTCTGCCACCAATAGATTTCCTAAGCACTAGTGTTTTAAGGTACAGGTTAAAAAGAGAATCCTAATGTGATTTCTTGATAATGGGTGTGATCCTTATCTTCTCCTAGTGTCTAAACTCTTCTCCATGGCTGGACCCCCAAATAATATTCCTTTACGTGCTAAGGGGTATCTAGAGAGTGGGATAGGTTTAATAACTAACCTCACCCTAAAGCGTAACCTAACCCTAACCCCTACCCTAACACTAACGCGTACCCTAATCCTAACCCGTACCCTAAACCGAGTCCGAACCCTAACACTAACCCTAACCCTAACCCATACCCTACGCCCTACCCGAACCCCTCCCCGAAACCCGTACCCTAAGCCATAACCTAACCCTCACCCTAACCCTAACCCTAACCCTAAGCTACCCTTGACTGCTTCTGCCTCCAATAGATTTCCTAAGCACTAGTGTTTTAAGGAACAGGTTAAAAAGAGAATCCTAATGTGATTTCGTGATAATGGGTGTGTTCCTTATCTTCTCCTCGTGTCTAAACTCTTCTCCATGGCTGGACCCACAAATAATATTCCTTTACGTGCTAAGGGGTATCTAGAGAGTGTGATAGGTTTAATAACTAACGTCACCCTTTCGCGTACCCTAACCCTAACCCCTACCCTAATCCTAACCCGTACCCTAAACCGAGCCCTAACCCTAACACTAACCCTAACCCTAACCCGAAACCATACCCTACGCCCTACCCGAACCCCTCCCCGAACCCGTACCCTAAGCCGTACCCTAAACCTCACCCTAACTCTAACCCTAACCCTAAGCTACCCTTGATTGCTTCTGCCTCCAATAGATTTCCTAAGCACTAGTGTTTTAAGGAACAGGTTAAAAAGAGAATCCTTATGTGATTTCTTGATAATGGGTGTGTTCCTTATCTTCTCCTAGTGTCTAAACTCTTCTCCATGGCTGGACCCCCAAATAATATTCCTTTACGTGCTAAGGGGTATCTAGAGAGTGGGATAGGTTTAATAACTACCCTCACCATAACGCGTACCCTAACCCTAACCCCTACCCTAACCCTAACGCGTACCCTAATCCTAACCCGTACCCTAAACCGAGCCCTAACCCTAACACTAGCCCTAACCCTAACCCTAACCCATACCCTACGCCCTACCCGAACCCCTCCCCGAACCCGTACCCTAAGCCGTACCCTAACCCTCACCCTAACCCTAACCCTAACCCTAAGCTACCCTTGACTGCTTCTGCCACCAATAGATTTCCTAAGCACTAGTGTTTTAAGGTACAGGTTAAAAAGAGAATCCTAATGTGATTTCTTGATAATGGGTGTGCTCCTTATCTTCTCCTAATGTCTAAACACTTCTCCATGGCTGGACCCCCAAATAATATTCCTTTACGTGCTAAGGGGTATCTAGAGAGTGGGATAGGTTTAATAACTAACCTCACCCTAAAGCGTAACCTAACCCTAACCCCTACCCTAACACTAACGCGTACCCTAATCCTAACCCGTACCCTAAACCGAGCCCGAACCCTAACACTAACCCTAACCCTAACCCATACCCTACGCCCTACACGAACCCCTCCCCGAAACCCGTAACCTAAGCCATACCCTAACCCTCACCCTAACCCTAACCCTAACCCTAAGCTACCCTTGACTGCTTCTGCCTCCAATAGATTTCCTAAGCACTAGTGTTTTAAGGAACAGGTTAAAAAGAGGATCCTAATGTGATTTCGTGATAATGGGTGTGTTCCTTATCTTCTCCTAGTGTCTAAACACTTCTCCATGGCTGGACCCCCAAATAATATTCCTTTACGTGCTAGGGGGTATCTAGAGAGTGGGATAGGTTTAATAACTACCCTCACCCTAACACGTACCCTAACCCTAACACCTACCCTAACCCTAACGCGTACCCTAATCCTAACCCGTACCCTAAACCGAGCCCTAACCCTAACACTAACCCTAACCCTAACCCTAACACATACCCTACGCCCTACTCGAACCCCTCCCTGAACCCATACCCTAAGCTGTACCCTAACCCTCACCCTTACCCTAACCCTAAACCTAAGCTACCCTTGACGGCTTCTGCCTCCAATAGATTTCCTAAGCACTAGTGTTTTAAGGAACAGGTTAAACAGAAGATCCTAATGTGATTTCTTGATAATGGGTGTGTTCCTTATCTTCTCCTCGTGTCTAAACTCTTCTCCATGGCTGGACCCCCAAATAATATTCCTTTACGTGCTAAGGGGTATCTAGAGAGTGGGATAGGTTTAATAACTAACTTCACCCTATCGCGTACCCTAACCCGAAACCCTACCCTAACACTAACGCGTACCCTAATACTAACCCGTACCCTAAACCGAGCCCTAACACTAACACTAACCCTAACCCTAACCCTAACTCATACCCTACGCCCTACCCGAACTCCTCCCCGAACCCGTACCCTAAGCCGTACCCTAACCCTCACCCTAACCCTAACCCTAACACTAAGCTACCCTTGACTGCTTCTGCCTCCAATAGATTTCCTAAGCACTAGTGTTTTAAGGAACAGGTTAAAAAGAGAATCCTAATGTGATTTCTTGATAATGGGTGTGTTCCTTATCTTCTCCTAGTGTCTAAACTCTTCTCCATGGCTGGACCCCCAAATAATATTCCTTTACGTGCTAAGGGGTATCTAGAGAGTGGGATAGGTTTAATAACTACCCTCACCATAACGCGTACCCTAACCCTAACCCCTACCCTAACCCTAACGCGTACCCTAATCCTAACCCGTACCCTAAACCGAGCCCTAACCCTAACACTAGCCCTAACCCTAACCCTAACCCATACCCTACGCCCTACCCGAACCCCTCCCCGAACCCGTACCCTAAGCCGTACCCTAACCCTCACCCTAACCCTAACCCTAACCCTAAGCTACCCTTGACTGCTTCTGCCACCAATAGATTTCCTAAGCACTAGTGTTTTAAGGTACAGGTTAAAAAGAGAATCCTAATGTGATTTCTTGATAATGGGTGTGCTCCTTATCTTCTCCTAATGTCTAAACACTTCTCCATGGCTGGACCCCCAAATAATATTCCTTTACGTGCTAAGGGGTATCTAGAGAGTGGGATAGGTTTAATAACTAACCTCACCCTAAAGCGTAACCTAACCCTAACCCCTACCCTAACACTAACGCGTACCCTAATCCTAACCCGTACCCTAAACCGAGCCCGAACCCTAACACTAACCCTAACCCTAACCCATACCCTACGCCCTACCCGAACCCCTCCCCGAAACCCGTAACCTAAGCCATACCCTAACCCTCACCCTAACCCTAAGCTACCCTTGACTGCTTCTGCCTCCAATAGATTTCCTAAGCACTAGTGTTTTAAGGAACAGGTTAAAAAGAGGATCCTAATGTGATTTCGTGATAATGGGTGTGTTCCTTATCTTCTCCTAGTGTCTAAACACTTCTCCATGGCTGGACCCCCAAATAATATTCCTTTACGTGCTAGGGGGTATCTAGAGAGTGGGATAGGTTTAATAACTACCCTCACCCTAACACGTACCCTAACCCTAACACCTACCCTAACCCTAACGCGTACCCTAATCCTAACCCGTACCCTAAACCGAGCCCTAACCCTAACACTAACCCTAACCCTAACCCTAACACATACCCTACGCCCTACTCGAACCCCTCCCTGAACCCGTACCCTAAGCTGTACCCTAACCCTCACCCTTACCCTAACCCTAAACCTAAGCTACCCTTGACGGCTTCTGCCTCCAATAGATTTCCTAAGCACTAGTGTTTTAAGGAACAGGTTAAACAGAAGATCCTAATGTGATTTCTTGATAATGGGTGTGTTCCTTATCTTCTCCTCGTGTCTAAACTCTTCTCCATGGCTGGACCCCCAAATAATATTCCTTTACGTGCTAAGGGGTATCTAGAGAGTGGGATAGGTTTAATAACTAACTTCACCCTATCGCGTATCCTAACCCGAAACCCTACCCTAACACTAACGCGTACCCTAATACTAACCCGTACCCTAAACCGAGCCCTAACACTAACACTAACCCTAACCCTAACCCTAACTCATACCCTACGCCCTACCCGAACTCCTCCCCGAACCCGTACCCTAAGCCGTACCCTAAACCTCACCCTAACCCTAACCCTAACACTAAGCTACCCTTGACTGCTTCTGCCTCCAATAGATTTCCTAAGCACTAGTGTTTTAAGGAACAGGTTAAAAAGAGAATCCTAATGTGATTTCGTGATAATGGGTGTGTTCCTTATCTTCTCCTAGTGTCTAAACACTTCTCCATGGCTGGACCCCCAAATAATATTCCTTTACGTGCTAGGGGGTATCTAGAGAGTGGGATAGGTTTAATAACTACCCTCACCCTAACACGTACCCTAACCCTAACACCTACCCTAACCCTAACGCGTACCCTAATCCTAACCCGTACCCTAAACCGCGCCCTAACCCTAACACTAACCCTAACCCTAAAACTAACCCATACCCTACGCCCTACCCGAACCCCTCCCTGAACCCGTACCCTAAGCCGTACCCTAACCCTCACCCTAACCCTAACCCTAAACCTAAGCTACCCTTGACGGCTTCTGCCTCCAATAGATTTCCTAAGCACTAGTGTTTTAAGGAACAGGTTAAAAAGAGAATCCTAATGTGATTTCGTGATAATAGGTGTGTTCCTTATCTTCTCCTCGTGTCTAAACTCTTCTCCATGGCTGGACCCACAAATAATATTCCTTTACGTGCTAAGGGGTATCTAGAGAGTGTGATAGGTTTAATAACTAACCTCACCCTTTCGCGTACCCTAACCCTAACCCCTACCCTTACCCTAACGCGTACCCTAATCCTAACCCGTACCCTAAACCGAGCCCTAACCCTAACACTAACCCTAAACCTAACCCTAACCCTAACCCTAACCCTAACCCTAACCCTAACTCACCCTAACGCGTACCCTAACCCTAACACCTACCCTAACCCTAACGCGTACCCTAATCCTAACCCGTACCCTAAACTGAGCCCTAACCCTAACACTAACCCTAACCCTAACCCTAACCCATACCCTACGCCCTACCCGAACCCCTCCCCGAACCCGTACCCTAAGCCGTACCCTAAACCTCACCCTAACTCTAACCCTAACCCTAAGCTACCCTTGATTGCTTCTGCCTCCAATAGATTTCCTAAGCACTAGTGTTTTAAGGAACAGGTTAAAAATAGAATCCTTATGTGATTTCTTGATAATGGGTGTGTTCCTTATCTTCTCCTAGTGTCTAAACTCTTCTCCATGGCTGGACCCCCAAATAATATGCTTTACGTGCTAAGGGGTATCTAGAGAGTGGGATAGGTTTAATAACTACCCTCACCATAATGCGTACCCTAACCCTAACCCCTACCCTAACCCTAACGCGTACCCTAATCCTAACCCGTACCCTAAACCGAGCCCTAACCCTAACACTAGCCCTAACCCTAACCCTAACCCATACCCTACGCCCTACCCGAACCCCTCCCCGAACCCGTACCCTAAGCCGTACCCTAACCCTCACCCTAACCCTAACCCTAACCCTAAGCTACCCTTGACTGCTTCTGCCACCAATAGATTTCCTAAGTACTAGTGTTTTAAGGTACAGGTTAAAAAGAGAATCCTAATGTGATTTCTTGATAATGGGTGTGCTCCTTATCTTCTCCTAATGTCTAAACTCTTCTCCATGGCTGGACCCCCAAATAATATTCCTTTACGTGCTAAAGGGTATCTAGAGAGTGGGATAGGTTTAATAACTAACCTCACCCTAAAGCGTATCCTAACCCTAACCCCTACCCTAACACTAACGCGTACCCTAATCCTAACCCGTACCCTAAACCGAGCCCGAACCCTAACACTAACCCTAACCCTAACCCATACCCTACGCCCTACCCGAACCCCTCCCCGAAACCCGTAACCTAAGCCATACCCTAACCCTCACCCTAACCCTAACCCTAACCCTAAGCTACCCTTGACTGCTTCTGCCTCCAATAGATTTCCTAAGCACTAGTGTTTTAAGGAACAGGTTAAAAAGAGGATCCTAATGTGATTTCGTGATAATGGGTGTGTTCCTTATCTTCTCCTAGTGTCTAAACACTTCTCCATGGCTGGACCCCCAAATAATATTCCTTTACGTGCTAGGGGGTATCTAGAGATTGGAATAGGTTTAATAACTACCCTCACCCTAACGCGTACCCTAACCCTAACACCTACCCTAACCCTAACGCGTACCCTAATCCTAACCCGTACCCTAAACCGAGCCCTAACCCTAACACTAACCCTAACCCTAACCCTAACACATACCCTACGCCCTACCCGAACCCCTCCCTGAACCCGTACCCTAAGCTGTACCCTAACCCTCACCCTTACCCTAACCCTAAACCTAAGCTACCCTTGACGGCTTCTGCCTCCAATAGATTTCCTAAGCACTAGTGTTTTAAGGAACAGGTTAAAAAGAAGATCCTAATGTGATCTCTTGATAATGGGTGTGTTCCTTATCTTCTCCTCGTGTCTAAACTCTTCTCCATGGCTGGACCCCCAAATAATATTCCTTTACGTGCTAAGGGGTATCTAGAGAGTGGGATAGGTTTAATAACTAACTTCACCCTATCGCGTACCCTAACCCTAAACCCTACCCTAACACTAACGCGTACCCTAATACTAACCCGTACCCTAAACCGAGCCCTAACCCTAACACTAACCCTAACCCTAACCCATACCCTACGCCCTACCCGAACTCCTCCCCGAACCCGTACCCTAAGCCGTACCCTAACCCTCACCCTAACCCTAACCCTAACACTAAGCTACCCTTGACTGCTTCTGCCTCCAATAGATTTCCTAAGCACTAGTGTTTTAAGGAACAGGTTAAAAAGAGAATCCTAATGTGATTTCTTGATAATGGGTGTGTTCCTTATCTTCTCCTAGTGTCTAAACTCTTCTCCATGGCTGGACCCCCAAATAATATTCCTTTACGTGCTAGGGGGTATCTAGAGAGTGGGATAGGTTTAATAACTACCCTCACCCTAACGCGTACCCAACCCTAACACCTACCCTAACCCTAACGCGTACCCTAATCCTAACCCGTACCCTAAACCGAGCCCTAACCCTAACACTAACCCTAACCCTAACCCTAACCCATACCCTACGCCCTACCCGAACCCCTCCCCGAACCCGTACCCTAAGCCGTACCCTAACCCTCACCCTCACCCTAACCCTAACCCTAAGCTACCCTTGACTGCTTCTGCCTCCAATAGATTTCCTAAGCACTAGTGTTTTAAGGAACAGGTTAAAAAGAGAATCCTAATGTGATTTCTTGATAATGGGTGTGTTCCTTATCTTCTCCTAGTGTCTAAACTCTTCTCCATGGCTGGACCCCCAAATAATATTCCTTTACGTGCTAAGGGGTATCTATAGAGTGGGATAGGTTTAATAACTACCCTCACCCTAACGTGTAACCTAACCCTAACCCCTACCCTAATCCTAACGCGTACCCTAATCCTAACCCGTAACCTAAACCGAGCCCTAACACTAACACTAGCGCTAACCCTAACCCTAACCCATACCCTACGCCCTACCCGAACCCCTCCACGAACCCGTACCCTAAGCCGTACCCTAACCCTCACCCTAAACCTAACACTAACCCTAAGCTACCCTTGACTGCTTCTGCCGCCAATAGATTTCCTAAGCACTAGTGTTTTAAGGAACAGGTTAAAAAGAGATTCCTAATGTGATTTCTTGATAATGGGTGTGTTCCTTATCTTCTCCTAGTGTCTAAGCTCTTCTCCATGGCTGGACCCCCAAATAATATTCCTTTACGTGCTAAGGGGTATCTAGAGAGTGGGATAGGTTTAATAACTACTCTCACCCTAAAGCGTACCGTAACCCTAACCGCTACCCTAACCCTAACGCGTACCCTAATCCTAACCCGTATCCTAAACAAGCCCTAAAACTAACACTAACCCTAACCCTAACCCATACCCTACGCCCTACCCAAACCCCTCCCCGAACCCGTACCCTAAGCCGTACCCTAACCCTCACCCTAACTCTAACCCTAACCCTAAGCTACCCTTGATTGCTTCTGCCTCCAATAGATTTCCTAAGCACTAGTGTTTTAAGGAACAGGTTAAAAAGAGAATCCTAATGTGATTTCTTGATAATGGGTGTATTCCTTATCTTCTCCTAGTGTCTAAACTCTTCTCCATGGCTGGACCCCCAAATAATATTCCTTTACGTGCTAAGGGGTATCTAGAGAGTGGGATAGGTTTAATAACTAACCTCACCCAATCGCGTACCCTAAACCTAACCCCTCCGCTAAGACTAACGCGTACGCTAATCCTAACCCGTACCCTAAACCGAGGCCTAACCCTAACACTAACCCTAACCCTAACCCTAACCCTAACCCATACCCTACGCCCTACCCGAACCCCTCCCCGAAACCCGTACCCTAAGCCATAACCTAACCCTCACCCTAACCCTAACCCTAACCCTAAGCTACCCTTGACTGCTTCTGCCTCCAATAGATTTCCTAAGCACTAGTGTTTTAAGGAACAGGTTAAAAAGAGGATCCTAATGTGATTTCGTGATAATGGGTGTGTTCCTTATCTTCTCCTAGTGTCTAAACACTTCTCCATGGCTGGACCCCCAAATAATATTCCTTTACGTGCTAGGGGGTATCTAGAGAGTGGGATAGGTTTAATAACTACCCTCACCCTAACGCGTACCCTAACCCTAACACCTACCCTAACCCTAACGCGTACCCTAATCCTAACCCGTACCCTAAACCGAGCCCTAACCCTAACACTAACCCTAACCCTAACCCTAACCCATACCCTACGCCATACCCGAACCCCTCCCCGAACCCGTACCCTAAGCCGTACCCTAACCCTAACCCTAACCCTAAGCTACCCTTGACTGCTTCTGCCTCCAATAGATTTCCTAAGCACTAGTGTTTTAAGGAACAGGTTAAAAAGAGAATCCTAATGTGATTTCTTGATAATGGGTGTGCTCCTTATCTTCTCCTAGTGTCTAAACTCTTCTCCATGGCTGTACCCCCAAATAATATTCCTTTACGTGCTAAGGGGTATCTAGAGAGTGGGATAGGTTTAATAACTAACCTCACCCTATCGCGTACCCTAACCCTAACCCCTACCCTAACACTAACGCGTACCCTAATCCTAAACCGTACCCTAAACCGAGCCCTAACCCTAACACTAACCCTAACCCTAACCCTACCCATACCCTACGCCCTACCTGAACTCCTCCCCGAACCCGTACCCTAAGCCGTACCCTAACCCTCACCCTAACCCTAACCCTAACACTAAGCTACCCTTGACTGCTTCTGCCTCCAATAGATTTCCTAAGCACTAGTGTTTTAAGGAACAGGTTAAAAAGAGAATCCTAATGTGATTTCTTGATAATGGGTGTGTTCCTTATCTTCTCCTAGTGTCTAAACTCTTCTCCATGGCTGGACTCCCAAATAATATTCCTTTACGTGCTAAGGGGTATCTAGAGAGTGGGATAGGTTTAATAACTATCCTCACCCTATCGCGTACCCTAACCCTAACCCCTACCCTAACCCTAACGCGTACCCTAATCCTAACCCGTACCTTAAACCGAGCCCTAACCCTAACACTAACCCTAACCCTAAGCCTAACCCATACCCTACGCCCTACCCGAACCCCTCCCCGAACCCGTACCCTAAGCCGTACCCTAACCCTCACCCTCACCCTAACCCTAACCCTAAGCTACCCTTGACTGCTTCTGCCTCCAATAGATTTCCTAAGCACTAGTGTTTTAAGGAACAGGTTAAAAAGAAGTTCCTAATGTGATTTCTTGATAATGGGTGTGTTCCTTATCTTCTCCTAGTGTCTAAACTCTTCTCCATGGCTGGACCCCCAAATAATATTCCTTTACGTGCTAAGGGGTATCTAGAGAGTGGGATAGGTTTAATAACTAACTTCACCCTATCGCGTACCCTAACCCTAAACCCTACCCTAACACTAACGCGTACCCTAATACTAACCCGTACCCTAAACCGAGCCCTAACCCTAACACTATCCCTAACCCTAACCCTAACCCATACCCTACGCCCTACCCGAACTCCTCCCCGAACCCGTACCCTAAGCCGTACCCTAACCCTCGCCCTAACCCTAACCCTAACACTAAGCTACCCTTGACTGCTTCTGCCTCCAATAGATTTCCTAAGCACTAGTGTTTTAAGGAACAGGTTAAAAAGAGAATCCTAATGTGATTTCGTGATAATGGGTGTGTTCCTTATCTTCTCCTAGTGTCTAAACTCTTCTCCATGGCTGGACCCCCAAATAATATTCCTTTACGTGCTAGGGGGTATCTAGAGAGTGGGATAGGTTTAATAACTACCCTCACCCTAACGCGTACCCTAACCCTAACACCTACCCTAACCCTAACGCGTACCCTAATCCTAACCCGTAACCTAAACCGAGCCCTAACCCTAACACTAGCCCTAACCCTAACCCTAACCCATACCCTACGCCCTACACGAACCCCTCCCCGAACCCGTACCCTAAGCCGTACCCTAACCCTCACCCTAACCCTAACCCTAACCCTAAGCTACCCTTGACTGCTTCTGCCACCAATAGATTTCCTAAGCACTAGTGTTTTAAGGTACAGGTTAAAAAGAGAATCCTAATGTGATTTCTTGATAATGGGTGTGTTCCTTATCTTCTCCTAGTGTCTAAACTCTTCTCCATGGCTGGACCCCCAAATAATATTCCTTTACGTGCTAAGGGGTATCTAGAGAGTGGGATAGGTTTAATAACTAACCTCACCCTAAAGCGTAACCTAAACCTAACCCCTCCGCTAAGACTAACGCGTACGCTAATCCTAACCCGTACCCTAAACCGAGGCCTAACCCTAACACTAACCCTAACCCTAACCCTAACCCATACCCTACGCCCTACCCGAACCCCTCCCCGAACCCGTACCCTAAGCCGTACCCTAACCCTCACCCTAACCCTAACCCTAACCCTAAGCTACCCTTGACTGCTTCTGCCACCAATAGATTTCCTAAGCACTAGTGTTTTAAGGTACAGGTTAAAAAGAGAATCCTAATGTGATTTCTTGATAATGGGTGTGCTCCTTATCTTCTCCTAGTGTCTAAACTCTTCTCCATGGCTGGACCCCCAAATAATATTCCTTTACGTGCTAAGGGGTATCTAGAGAGTGGGATAGGTTTAATAACTAACCTCACCCTAAAGCGTAACCTAACCCTAACCCCTACCCTAACACTAACGCGTACCCTAATCCTAACCCGTACCCTAAACCGAGCCCGAACCCTAACACTAACCCTAACCCTAACCCATACCCTACGACCTACCCGAACCCCTCCCCGAAACCCGTACCCTAAGCCATAACCTAACCCTCACCCTAACCCTAACCCTAACCCTAAGCTACCCTTGACTGCTTCTGCCTCCAATAGATTTAATAAGCACTAGTGTTTTAAGGAACAGGTTAAAAAGAGGATCCTAATGTGATTTCGTGATAATGGGTGTGTTCCTTATCTTCTCCTAGTGTCTAAACACTTCTCCATGGCTGGACCCCCAAATAATATTCCTTTACGTGCTAGGGGGTATCTAGAGAGTGGGATAGGTTTAATAACTACCCTCACCCTAACACGTACCCTAACCCTAACACCTACCCTAACCCTAACGCGTACCCTAATCCTAACCCGTACCCTAAACCGAGCCCTAACCCTAACACTAACCCTAACCCTAACCCTAACCCATACCCTACGCCCTACCCGAACCCCTCCCTGAACCCGTACCCTAAGCCGTACCCTAACCCTCACCCTAACCCTAACCCTAAACCTAAGCTACCCTTGACGGCTTCTGCCTCCAATAGATTTCCTAAGCACTAGTGTTTTAAGGAACAGGTTAAAAAGTGGATCCTAATGTGAATTCTTGATAATGGGTGTGTTCCTTATCTTCTCCTCGTGTCTAAACTCTTCTCCATGGCTGGACCCCCAAATAATATTCCTTTACGTGCTAAGGGGTATCTAGAGAGTGGGATAGGTTTTATAACTACCCTCACCATAACGCGTACCCTAACCCTAACCCCTACCCTAACCCTAACGCGTACCCTAATCCTAACCCGTACCCTAAACCGAGCCCTAACCCTAACACTAGCCCTAACCCTAACCCTAACCCATACCCTACGCCCTACCCGAACCCCTCCCCGAACCCGTACCCTAAGCCGTACCCTAACCCTCACCCTAACCCTAACCCTAACCCTAAGCTACCCTTGACTGCTTCTGCCACCAATAGATTTCCTAAGCACTAGTGTTTTAAGGTACAGGTTAAAAAGAGAATCCTAATGTGATTTCTTGATAATGGGTGTGCTCCTTATCTTCTCCTAATGTCTAAACTCTTCTCCATGGCTGGACCCCCAAATAATATTCCTTTACCTGCTAAGGGGTATCTAGTGAGTGGGATAGGTTTAATAACTACTCTCACCCTAAAGCGTACCCTAACCCTAACCGCTACCCTAACCCTAACGCGTACCCTAATCCTAAACCGTACCCTAAACCGAGCCCTAACACTAACACTAACCCTAACCCTAACCCATACCCTACGCCCTACCCAAACCCCTCCCCGAACCCGTACCCTAAGCCGTACCCTAACCCTCACCCTAACTCTGACCCTAACCCTAAGCTACCCTTGATTGCTTCTGCCTCCAATAGATTTCCTAAGCACTAGTGTTTTAAGGAACAGGTTAAAAAGAGAATCCTAATGTGATTTCTTGATAATGGGTGTATTCCTTATCTTCTCCTAGTGTCTAAACTCTTCTCCATGGCTGGACCCCCAAATAATATTCCTTTACGTGCTAAGGGGTATCTAGAGAGTGGGATAGGTTTAATAACTAACCTCACCCTATCGCGTACCCTAAACCTAACCCCTCCCCTAAGACTAACGCGTACGCTAATCCTAACCCGTACCCTAAACCGAGGCCTAACCCTAACCCTAACCCTAACCCTAACCCTAACCCATACCCTACGCCCTACCCGAACCCCTCCCCGAACCCGTACCCTAAGCCGTACCCTAACCCTCACCCTAACCCTAACCCTAACCCTAAGCTACCCTTGACTGCTTCTGCCACCAATAGATTTCCTAAGCACTAGTGTTTTAAGGTACAGGTTAAAAACAGAATCCTAATGTGATTTCTTGATAATGGGTGTGCTCCTTATCTTCTCCTAGTGTCTAAACTCTTCTCCATGGCTGGACCCCCAAATAATATTCCTTTACGTGCTAAGGGGTATCTAGAGAGTGGGATAGGTTTAATAACTAACCTCACCCTAAAGCGTAACCTAACCCTAACCCCTACCCTAACACTAACGCGTACCCTAATCCTAACCTGTACCCTAAACCGAGCCCGCAACCTAACAGTAACCCTAACCCTAACCCGTACCCTACGCCCTACCCGAACCCCTCCCCGAAACCCGTACCCTAAGCCATAACCTAACCCTCACCCTAACCCTAACCCTAACCCTAAGCTACCCTTGACTGCTTCTGCCTCCAATAGATTTCCTAAGCACTAGTGTTTTAAGGAACAGGTTAAAAAGAGGATCCTAATGTGATTTCGTGATAATGGGTGTGTTCCTTATCTTCTCCTAGTGTCTAAACACTTCTCCATGGCTGGACCCCCAAATAATATTCCTTTACGTGCTAGGGGGTATCTAGAGAGTGGGATAGGTTTAATAACTACCCTCACCCTAACGCGTACCCTAACCCTAACACCTACCCTAACCCTAATGCGTACCCTAAATCTAACCCGTACCCTAAACCGAGCCCTAACCCTAACACTAACCCTAACCCTAACCCTAACCCATACCCTACGCCATACCCGAACCCCTCCCCGAACCCGTACCCTAAGCCGTACCCTAACCCTAACCCTAACCCTAAGCTACCCTTGACTGCTTCTGCCTCCAATAGATTTCCTAAGCACTAGTGTTTTAAGGAACAGGTTAAAAAGAGAATCCTAATGTGATTTCTTGATAATGGGTGTGTTCCTTATCTTCTCCTCGTGTCTAAACTCTTCTCCATGGCTGGACCCCCAAATAATATTCCTTTACGTGCTAGGGGGTATCTAGAGAGTGGGATAGGTTTAATAACTACCCTCACCCTAACACGTACCCTAACCCTAACACCTACCCTAACCCTAACGCGTACCCTAATCCTAACCCGTACCCTAAACCGAGCCCTAAACCTAACACTAACCCTAACCCTAACCCTAACCCATACCCTACGCCCTACCCGAACCCCTCCCTGAACCCGTACCCTAAGCCGTACCCTAACCCTCACCCTAACCCTAACCCTAAACCTAAGCTACCCTTGACGGCTTCTGCCTCCAATAGATTTCCTAAGCACTAGTGTTTTAAGGAACAGGTTAAAAAGAGGATCCTAATATGAATTCTTGATAATGGGTGTGTTCCTTATCTTCTCCTCGTGTCTAAACTCTTCTCCATGGCTGGACCCCCAAATAATATTCCTTTACGTGCTAAGGGGTATCTAGAGAGTGGGATAGGTTTTATAACTACCCTCACCATAACGCGTACCCTAACCCTAACCCCTACCCTAACCCTAACGCGTACCCTAATCCTAACCCGTACCCTAAACCGAGCCCTAACCCTAACACTAGCCCTAACCCTAACCCTAACCCATACCCTACGCCCTACCCGAACCCCTCCCCGAACCCGTACCCTAAGCCGTACCCTAACCCTCACCCTAACCCTAACCCTAACCCTAAGCTACCCTTGACTGCTTCTGCCACCAATAGATTTCCTAAGCACTAGTGTTTTAAGGTACAGGTTAAAAAGAGAATCCTAATGTGATTTCTTGATAATGGGTGTGCTCCTTATCTTCTCCTAATGTCTAAACTCTTCTCCATGGCTGGACCCCCAAATAATATTCCTTTACCTGCTAAGGGGTATCTAGAGAGTGGGATAGGTTTAATAACTACTCTCACCCTAAAGCGTACCCTAACCCTAACCGCTACCCTAACCCTAACGCGTACCCTAATCCTAAACCGTACCCTAAACCGAGCCCTAACACTAACACTAACCCTAACCCTAACCCATACCCTACGCCCTACCCAAACCCCTCCCCGAACCCGTACCCTAAGCCGTACCCTAACCCTCACCCTAACTCTGACCCTAACCCTAAGCTACCCTTGATTGCTTCTGCCTCCAATAGATTTCCTAAGCACTAGTGTTTTAAGGAACAGGTTAAAAAGAGAATCCTAATGTGATTTCTTGATAATGGGTGTATTCCTTATCTTCTCCTAGTGTCTAAACTCTTCTCCATGGCTGGACCCCCAAATAATATTCCTTTACGTGCTAAGGGGTATCTAGAGAGTGGGATAGGTTTAATAACTAACCTCACCCTATCGCGTACCCTAAACCTAACCCCTCCCCTAAGACTAACGCGTACGCTAATCCTAACCCGTACCCTAAACCGAGGCCTAACCCTAACCCTAACCCTAACCCTAACCCTAACCCATACCCTACGCCCTACCCGAACCCCTCCCCGAACCCGTACCCTAAGCCGTACCCTAACCCTCACCCTAACCCTAACCCTAACCCTAAGCTACCCTTGACTGCTTCTGCCACCAATAGATTTCCTAAGCACTAGTGTTTTAAGGTACAGGTTAAAAAGAGAATCCTAATGTGATTTCTTGATAATGGGTGTGCTCCTTATCTTCTCCTAATGTCTAAACTCTTCTCCATGGCTGGACCCCCAAATAATATTCCTTTACCTGCTAAGGGGTATCTAGTGAGTGGGATAGGTTTAATAACTACTCTCACCCTAAAGCGTACCCTAACCCTAACCGCTACCCTAACCCTAACGCGTACCCTAATCCTAAACCGTACCCTAAACCGAGCCCTAACACTAACACTAACCCTAACCCTAACCCATACCCTACGCCCTACCCAAACCCCTCCCCGAACCCGTACCCTAAGCCGTACCCTAACCCTCACCCTAACTCTGACCCTAACCCTAAGCTACCCTTGATTGCTTCTGCCTCCAATAGATTTCCTAAGCACTAGTGTTTTAAGGAACAGGTTAAAAAGAGAATCCTAATGTGATTTCTTGATAATGGGTGTATTCCTTATCTTCTCCTAGTGTCTAAACTCTTCTCCATGGCTGGACCCCCAAATAATATTCCTTTACGTGCTAAGGGGTATCTAGAGAGTGGGATAGGTTTAATAACTAACCTCACCCTATCGCGTACCCTAAACCTAACCCCTCCCCTAAGACTAACGCGTACGCTAATCCTAACCCGTACCCTAAACCGAGGCCTAACCCTAACCCTAACCCTAACCCTAACCCTAACCCATACCCTACGCCCTACCCGAACCCCTCCCCGAACCCGTACCCTAAGCCGTACCCTAACCCTCACCCTAACCCTAACCCTAACCCTAAGCTACCCTTGACTGCTTCTGCCACCAATAGATTTCCTAAGCACTAGTGTTTTAAGGTACAGGTTAAAAACAGAATCCTAATGTGATTTCTTGATAATGGGTGTGCTCCTTATCTTCTCCTAGTGTCTAAACTCTTCTCCATGGCTGGACCCCCAAATAATATTCCTTTACGTGCTAAGGGGTATCTAGAGAGTGGGATAGGTTTAATAACTAACCTCACCCTAAAGCGTAACCTAACCCTAACCCCTACCCTAACACTAACGCGTACCCTAATCCTAACCTGTACCCTAAACCGAGCCCGCAACCTAACAGTAACCCTAACCCTAACCCGTACCCTACGCCCTACCCGAACCCCTCCCCGAAACCCGTACCCTAAGCCATAACCTAACCCTCACCCTAACCCTAACCCTAACCCTAAGCTACCCTTGACTGCTTCTGCCTCCAATAGATTTCCTAAGCACTAGTGTTTTAAGGAACAGGTTAAAAAGAGGATCCTAATGTGATTTCGTGATAATGGGTGTGTTCCTTATCTTCTCCTAGTGTCTAAACACTTCTCCATGGCTGGACCCCCAAATAATATTCCTTTACGTGCTAGGGGGTATCTAGAGAGTGGGATAGGTTTAATAACTACCCTCACCCTAACGCGTACCCTAACCCTAACACCTACCCTAACCCTAATGCGTACCCTAAATCTAACCCGTACCCTAAACCGAGCCCTAACCCTAACACTAACCCTAACCCTAACCCTAACCCATACCCTACGCCATACCCGAACCCCTCCCCGAACCCGTACCCTAAGCCGTACCCTAACCCTAACCCTAACCCTAAGCTACCCTTGACTGCTTCTGCCTCCAATAGATTTCCTAAGCACTAGTGTTTTAAGGAACAGGTTAAAAAGAGAATCCTAATGTGATTTCTTGATAATGGGTGTGTTCCTTATCTTCTCCTCGTGTCTAAACTCTTCTCCATGGCTGGACCCCCAAATAATATTCCTTTACGTGCTAGGGGGTATCTAGAGAGTGGGATAGGTTTAATAACTACCCTCACCCTAACACGTACCCTAACCCTAACACCTACCCTAACCCTAACGCGTACCCTAATCCTAACCCGTACCCTAAACCGAGCCCTAAACCTAACACTAACCCTAACCCTAACCCTAACCCATACCCTACGCCCTACCCGAACCCCTCCCTGAACCCGTACCCTAAGCCGTACCCTAACCCTCACCCTAACCCTAACCCTAAACCTAAGCTACCCTTGACGGCTTCTGCCTCCAATAGATTTCCTAAGCACTAGTGTTTTAAGGAACAGGTTAAAAAGAGGATCCTAATATGAATTCTTGATAATGGGTGTGTTCCTTATCTTCTCCTCGTGTCTAAACTCTTCTCCATGGCTGGACCCCCAAATAATATTCCTTTACGTGCTAAGGGGTATCTAGAGAGTGGGATAGGTTTTATAACTACCCTCACCATAACGCGTACCCTAACCCTAACCCCTACCCTAACCCTAACGCGTACCCTAATCCTAACCCGTACCCTAAACCGAGCCCTAACCCTAACACTAGCCCTAACCCTAACCCTAACCCATACCCTACGCCCTACCCGAACCCCTCCCCGAACCCGTACCCTAAGCCGTACCCTAACCCTCACCCTAACCCTAACCCTAACCCTAAGCTACCCTTGACTGCTTCTGCCACCAATAGATTTCCTAAGCACTAGTGTTTTAAGGTACAGGTTAAAAAGAGAATCCTAATGTGATTTCTTGATAATGGGTGTGCTCCTTATCTTCTCCTAATGTCTAAACTCTTCTCCATGGCTGGACCCCCAAATAATATTCCTTTACCTGCTAAGGGGTATCTAGAGAGTGGGATAGGTTTAATAACTACTCTCACCCTAAAGCGTACCCTAACCCTAACCGCTACCCTAACCCTAACGCGTACCCTAATCCTAAACCGTACCCCTAAACCGAGCCCTAACACTAACACTAACCCTAACCCTAACCCATACCCTACGCCCTACCCAAACCCCTCCCCGAACCCGTACCCTAAGCCGTACCCTAACCCTCACCCTAACTCTGACCCTAACCCTAAGCTACCCTTGATTGCTTCTGCCTCCAATAGATTTCCTAAGCACTAGTGTTTTAAGGAACAGGTTAAAAAGAGAATCCTAATGTGATTTCTTGATAATGGGTGTATTCCTTATCTTCTCCTAGTGTCTAAACTCTTCTCCATGGCTGGACCCCCAAATAATATTCCTTTACGTGCTAAGGGTATCTAGAGAGTGGGATAGGTTTAATAACTAACCTCACCCTATCGCGTACCCTAAACCTAACCCCTCCCCTAAGACTAACGCGTACGCTAATCCTAACCCGTACCCTAAACCGAGGCCTAACCCTAACCCTAACCCTAACCCTAACCCTAACCCATACCCTACGCCCTACCCGAACCCCTCCCCGAACCCGTACCCTAAGCCGTACCCTAACCCTCACCCTAACCCTAACCCTAACCCTAAGCTACCCTTGACTGCTTCTGCCACCAATAGATTTCCTAAGCACTAGTGTTTTAAGGTACAGGTTAAAAACAGAATCCTAATGTGATTTCTTGATAATGGGTGTGCTCCTTATCTTCTCCTAGTGTCTAAACTCTTCTCCATGGCTGGACCCCCAAATAATATTCCTTTACGTGCTAAGGGGTATCTAGAGAGTGGGATAGGTTTAATAACTACCCTCACCCTAACGCATACCCTAACCCTAACACCTACCCTAACCCTAACGCGTACCCTAATCCTAACCCGTACCCTAAACCGAGCCCTAACCCTAACACTAACCCTAACCCTAACCCTAACCCATACCCTACGCCATACCCGAACCCCTCCCCGAACCCGTACCCTAAGCCGTACCCTAACCCTAACCCTAACCCTAAGCTACCCTTGACTGCTTCTGCCTCCAATAGATTTCCTAAGCACTAGTGTTTTAAGGAACAGGTTAAAAAGAGAATCCTAATGTGATTTCTTGATAATGGGTGTGTTCCTTATCTTCTCCTCGTGTCTAAACTCTTCTCCATGGCTGGACCCCCAAATAATATTCCTTTACGTGCTAAGGGGTATCTAGAGAGTGTAATAGGTTTAATAACTACCCTCACCCTAACTCGTACCCTAACCCTAACCCCTACCCTAACCCTAACGCGTACCCTAATCCTAACCCGTACCCTAAACCGAGCCCTAACCCTAACACTAACCCGAACCCTAACCCTAACCCATACCCTACGCCCTACCCGAACCCCTCCCCGAACCCGTACCCTAAGCCGTACCCTAACCCTCACCCTAACCCTAACCCTAACCCTAAGCTACCCTTGACTGCTTCTGCCTCCAATAGATTTCCTAAGCACTAGTGTTTTAAGGAACAGGTTAAAAAGAGAATCCTAATGTGATTTCGTGATAATGGGTGTGTTCCTTATCTTCTCCTAGTGTCTAAACTCTTCTCCATGGCTGGACCCCCAAACAATATTCCTTTACGTGCTAAGGGGTATCTAGAGAGTGGGATAGGTTTAATAACTACTCTCACCCTAAAGCGTACCCTAACCCTAACCGCTACGCAACCCTAACGCGTACCCTAATCCTAACCCGTACCCTAAACCGAGCCTTAACACTAACACTAACCCTAACCCTAACCCTAACCCATACCCTACGCCCTACCTAAACCCCTCCCCGAACCCGTACCCTAATCCGTACCCTAACCCTCACCCTAACTCTAACCCTAACCCTAAGCTACACTTGATTGCTTCTGCCTCCAATAGATTTCCTAAGCACTAGTGTTTTAAGGAACAGGTTAAAAAGAGAATCCTAATGTGATTTCTTGATAATGGGTGTGCTCCTTATCTTCTCCTAGTGTCTAAACTCTTCTCCATGGCTGTACCCCCAAATAATATTCCTTTACGTGCTAAGGGGTATCTAGAGAGTGGGATAGGTTTAATAACTAACCTCACCCTATCGCGTACCCTAACCCTAACCCCTACCCTAACACTAACGCGTACCCTAATCCTAACCCGTACCCTAAACCGAGCCCTAACCCTAACACTAACCCTAACCCTTACCCTACCCATACCCTACGCCCTACCTGAACTCCTCCCCGAACCCGTACCCTAAGCCGTACCCTAACCCTCACCCTAACCCTAACCCTAACACTAAGCTACCCTTGACTGCTTCTGCCTCCAATAGATTTCCTAAGCACTAGTGTTTTAAGGAACAGGTTAAAAAGAGAATCCTAATGTGATTTCTTGATAATGGGTGTGTTCCTTATCTTCTCCTAGTGTCTAAACTCTTCTCCATGGCTGGACTCGCAAATAATATTCCTTTACGTGCTAAGGGGTATCTAGAGAGTTGGATAGGTTTAATAACTATCCTCACCCTATCGCGTACCCTAACCCTAACCCCTACCCTAACCCTAACGCGTACCCTAATCCTAACCCGTACCCTACACCGAGCCCTAACCCTAACACTAACCCTAACCCTAACCCTAACCCATACCCTACGCCCTACCCGAACCCCTCCCCGAACCCGTACCCTAAGCCGTACCCTAACCCTCACCCTCACCCTAACCCTAACCCTAAGCTACCCTTGACTGCTTCTGCCTCCAATAGATTTCCTAAGCACTACTGTTTTAAGGAACAGGTTAAAAAGAAGATCCTAATGTGATTTCTTGATAATGGGTGTGTTCCTTATCTTCTCCTCGTGTCTAAACTCTTCTCCATGGCTGGACCCCCAAATAATATTCCTTTACGTGCTAAGGGGTATCTAGAGAGTGGGATAGGTTTAATAACTAACTTCACCCTATCGCGTACCCTAACCCTAAACCCTACCCTAACACTAACGCGTACCCTAATACTAACCCGTACCCTAAACCGAGCCCTAACCCTAACACTAACCCTAACCCTAACCCTAACCCATACCCTATGCCCTACCCGAACTCCTCCCCGAACCCGTACCCTAACCCTCACCCTAACCCTAACCCAAACACTAAGCTACCCTTGACTGCTTCTGCCTCCAATAGATTTCCTAAGCACTAGTGTTTTAAGGAACAGGTTAAAAAGAGAATCCTAATGTGATTTCGTGATAATGGGTGTGTTCCTTATCTTCTCCTAGTGTCTAAACTCTTCTCCATGGCTGGACCCCCAAATAATATTCCTTTACGTGCTAGGGGGTATCTAGAGAGTGGGATAGGTTTAATAACTACCCTCACCCTAACGCGTACCCTAACCCTAACACCTACCCTAACCCTAACGCGTACCCTAATACTAACCCGTACCCTAAACCGAGCCCTAACCCTAACACTAACCCTAACCCTAACCCTAACCCATACCCTACGCCATATCCGAACCCCTCCCCGAACCCGTACCCTAAGCCGTACCCTAACCCTAACCCTAACCCTAAGCTACCCTTGACTGCTTCTGCCTCCAATAGATTTCCTAAGCACTAGTGTTTTAAGGAACAGGTTAAAAAGAGAATCCTAATGTGATTTCTTGATAATGGGTGTGTTCCTTATCTTCTCCTCGTGTCTAAACTCTTCTCCATGGCTGGACCCCCAAATAATATTCCTTTACGTGCTAAGGGGTATCTAGAGAGTGTGATAGGTTTAATAACTACCCTCACCCTAACGCGTACCCTAACCCTAACCCCTACCCTAACCCTAACGCGTACCCTAATCCTAACCCGTACCCTAAACCGAGCCCTAACCCTAACACTAACCCTAACCCTAACCCTAACCCATACCCTACGCCCTACCCGAACCCCTCCCCGAACCCGTACCCTAAGCCGTACCCTAACCCTCACCCTAACCCTAACCCTAACCCTAAGCTACCCTTGACTGCTTCTGCCTCCAATAGATTTCCTAAGCACTAGTGTTTTAAGGAACAGGTTAAAAAGAGAATCCTAATGTGATTTCTTGATAATGGGTGTGTTCCTTATCTTCTCCTAGTGTCTAAACTCTTCTCCATGGCTGGACCCCCAAATAATATTCCTTTACGTGCTAAGGGGTATCTAGAGAGCGGGATAGGTTTAATAACTACCCTCACCCTAACGCGTACCCTAACCCTAACCCCTACTCTAACCCTAACGCGTACCCTAATCCTAACCCGTACCCTAAACCGAGCCCTAACCCTAACACTAACCCTAACCCTAACCCTAAACCATACCCTACGCCCTACCCGAACCCCTCCCCGAACCCGTACCCTAAGCCGTACCCTAACCCTCACCCTAAACCTAACACTAACCCTAAGCTACCCTTGACTGCTTCTGCCTGCAATAGATTTCCTAAGCACTAGTGTTTCAAGGAACAGGTTAAAAAGAGATTCCTAATGTGATTTCTTGATAATGGGTGTGTTCCTTATCTTCTCCTAGTGTCTAAGCTCTTCTCCATGGCTGGACCCCCAAATAATATTCCTTTACGTGCTAAGGGGTATCTAGAGAGTGGGATAGGTTTAATAACTACTCTCACCCTAAAGCGTACCCTAACCCTAACCGCTACCCTAACCCTAACGCGTACCCTAATCCTAACCCGTACCCTAAACCGAGCCCTAACACTAACACTAACCCTAACCCTAACCCATACCCTACGCCCTACCCAAACCCCTCCCCGAACCCGTACCCTAAGCCGTACCCTAACCCTCACCCTAACTCTAACCCTAACCCTAAGCTACCCTTGATTGCTTCTGCCTCCAATAGATTTCCTAAGCACTAGTGTTTTAAGGAACAGGTTAAAAAGAGAATCCTAATGTGATTTCTTGATAATGGGTGTATTCCTTATCTTCTCCTAGTGTCTAAACTCTTCTCCATGGCTGGACCCCCAAATAATATTCCTTTACGTGCTAAGGGGTATCTAGAGAGTGGGATAGGTTTAATAACTAACCTCACCCTATCGCGTACCCTAAACCTAACCCCTCCCCTAAGACTAACGCGTACGCTAATCCTAACCCGTACCCTAAACCGAGGCCTAACCCTAACACTAACCCTAACCCTAACCCTAAACCATACCCTACGCCCTACCCGAACCCCTCCCCGAACCCGTACCCTAAGCCGTACCCTAACCCTCACCCTAACCCTAACCCTAACCCTAAGCTACCCTTGTCTGCTTCTGCCACCAATAGATTTCCTAAGCACTAGTGTTTTAAGGTACAGGTTAAAAAGAGAATCCTAATGTGATTTCTTGATAATGGGTGTGCTCCTTATCTTCTCCTAGTGTCTAAACTCTTCTCCATGGCTGGACCCCCAAATAATATTCCTTTACGTGCTAAGGGGTATCTAGAGAGTGGGATAGGTTTAATAACTAAC
Organism: Balaenoptera acutorostrata; assembly: GCF_949987535.1. NCBI lineage: Eukaryota > Metazoa > Chordata > Mammalia > Artiodactyla > Balaenopteridae > Balaenoptera > Balaenoptera acutorostrata. Next base: position 76,856 of record NW_026646144.1, read on the forward strand.
CTCACCCTAAAGCGTAACCTAACCCTAACCCCTACCCTAACACTAACGCGTACCCTAATCCTAACCCGTACCCTAAACCGAGCCCGAACCCTAACACTAACCCTAACCCTAACCCATACCCTACGCCCTACCCGAACCCCTCCCCGAAACCCGTACCCTAAGCCATAACCTAACCCTCACCCTAACCCTAACCCTAACCCTAACCCTAAGCTACCCTTGACTGCTTCTGCCTCCAATAGATTTCCTAAGCACTAGTGTTTTAAGGAACAGGTTAAAAAGAGGATCCTAATGTGATTTCGTGATAATGGGTGTGTTCCTTATCTTCTCCTAGTGTCTAAACACTTCTCCATGGCTGGACCCCCAAATAATATTCCTTTACGTGCTAGGGGGTATCTAGAGAGTGGGATAGGTTTAATAACTACCCTCACCCTAACACGTACCCTAACCCTAACACCTACCCTAACCCTAACGCGTACCCTAATCCTAACCCGTACCCTAAACCGAGCCCTAACCCTAACACTAACCCTAACCCTAACCCTAACCCATACCCTACGCCCTACCCGAACCCCTCCCCGAACCCGTACCCTAAGCCGTACCCTAACCCTCACCCTAACCCTAACCCTAAACCTAAGCTACCCTTGACGGCTTCTGCCTCCAATAGATTTCCTAAGCACTAGTGTTTTAAGGAACAGGTTAAAAAGAGAATCCTAATGTGATTTCTTGATAATGGGTGTGTTCCTTATCTTCTCCTCGTGTCTAAACTCTTCTCCATGGCTGGACCCCCAAATAATATTCCTTTACGTGCTAAGGGGTATCTAGAGAGTGGGATAGGTTTAATAACTACCCTCACCCTAACGCGTACCCTAACCCTAACCCCTACCCTAACCCTAACGCGTACCCTAATCCTAACCCGTACCCTAAACCGAGCCCTAACCCTAACACTAACCCTAACCCTAACCCTAACCCATACCCTACGCCCTACCCGAACCCCTCCCCGAACCCGTACCCTAAGCTGTACCCTAACCCTCATCCTAACCCTAACCCTAACACTAAGCTACCCTTGACTGCTTCTGCCTCCAATAGATTTCCTAAGCACTAGTGTTTTAAGGAACAGGTTAAAAAGAGAATCCTAATGTGATTTCTTGATAATGGGTGTGCTCCTTATCTTCTCCTAGTGTCTAAACTCTTCTCCATGGCTGGACCCCCAAATAATATTCCTTTACGTGCTAAGGGGTATCTAGAGAGTGGGATAGGTTTAATAACTAACCTCACCCTATCGCGTACCCTAACCCTAACCCCTACCCTAACACTAACGCGTACCCTAATCCTAACCCGTACCCTAAACCGAGCCCTAACCCTAACACTATCCCTAACCCTAACCCTAACCCATACCCTACGCCCTACCCGAACCCCTCCCCGAACCCGTACCCGAAGCCGTACCCTAACCCTCACCCTAACCCTAACCCTAAGCTACCCTTGACTGCTTCTGCCTCCAATAGATTTCCTAAGCACTAGTGTTTTAAGGAACAGGTTAAAAAGAGAATCCTAATGTGATTTCGTGATAATGGGTGTGTTCCTTATCTTCTCCTAGTGTCTAAACTCTTCTCCATGGCTGGACCCACAAATAATATTCCTTTACGTGCTAAGGGGTATCTAGAGAGTGGGATAGGTTTAATAACTAACCTCACCCTATCGCGTACCCTAACCCTAACCCCTACCCTAACACTAACGCGTACCCTAATCCTAACCCGTATCCTAAACCGAGCCCTAACCCTAACACTAACCCTAACCCTTACCCTAACACATACCCTACGCCCTACCCGAACCCCTCCCCGAACCCGTACCCTAAGCCGTACCCTAACCCTCACCCTAACCCTAACCCTAACCCTAAGCTACCCTTGACTGCTTCTGCCTCCAATAGATTTCCTAAGCACTAGTGTTTTAAGGAACAGGTTAAAAAGAGAATCCTAATGTGATTTCGTGATAATGGGTGTGTTCCTTATCTTCTCCTAGTGTCTAAACTCTTCTCCATGGCTGGAACCCCAAATAATATTCCTTTACGTGCTAAGGGGTATCTAGAGAGTGGGATAGGTTTAATAACTACCCTCACCCTAACGCGTACCCTAACCCTAACCCCTATCCTAACCCTAACGCGTACCCTAATCCTAACCCGTACCCTAAACCGAGCCCTAACCCTAACACTAGCGCTAACCCTAACCCTAATCCATACCCTACGCCCTACCCGAACCCCTCCCCGAACCCGTACCCTAAGCCGTACCCTAACCCTCACCCTAAACCTAACCCTAACCCTAAGCTACCCTTGACTGCTTCTGACTCCAATAGATTTCCTAAGCACTAGTGTTTTAAGGAACAGGTTAAAAAGAGAATCCTAATGTGATTTCTTGATAATGGGTGTGTTCCTTATCTTCTCCTAGTGTCTAAGCTCTTCTCCATGGCTGGACCCCCAAACAATATTCCTTTACGTGCTAAGGGGTATCTAGAGAGTGGGATAGGTTTAATAACTACTCTCACCCTAAAGCGTACCCTAACCCTAACCGCTACGCAACCCTAACGCGTACCCTAATCCTAACCCGTACCCTAAACCGAGCCCTAACACTAACACTAACCCTAACCCTAACCCTAACCCATACCCTACGCCCTACATAAACCCCTCCCCGAACCCGTACCCTAAGCCGTACCCTAACCCTCACCCTAACTCTAACCCTAACCCTAAGCTACACTTGATTGCTTCTGCCTCCAATAGATTTCCTAAGCACTAGTGTTTTAAGGAACAGGTTAAAAAGAGAATCCTAATGTGATTTCTTGATAATGGGTGTGCTCCTTATCTTCTCCTAGTGTCTAAACTCTTCTCCATGGCTGGACTCCCAAATAATATTCCTTTACGTGCTAAGGGGTATCTAGAGAGTGGGATAGGTTTAATAACTAACCTCACCCTAAAGCGTAACCTAACCCTAACCCCTACCCTAACACTAACGCGTACCCTAATCCTAACCCGTACCCTAAACCGAGCCCGAATCCTAACACTAACCCTAACCCTAACCCATACCCTACGCCCTACACGAACCCCTCCCCGAAACCCGTACCCTAAGCCATACCCTAACCCTCACCCTAACCCTAAGCTACCCTTGACTGCTTCTGCCTCCAATAGATTTCCTAAGCACTAGTGTTTTAAGGAACAGGTTAAAAAGAGGATCCTAATGTGATTTCGTGATAATGGGTGTGTTCCTTATCTTCTCCTAGTGTCTAAACACTTCTCCATGGCTGGACCCCCAAAGAATATTCCTTTACGTGCTAGGGGGTATCTAGAGAGTGGGATAGGTTTAAAAATTACCTTCACCCTAACGCGTACCCTAACCCTAACACCTACCCTAACCATAATGCGTACCCTAATCCTAACCCGTACCCTAAACCGAGCCCTAACCCTAACACTAACCCTAACCCTAACCCTAACCCATACCCTACGCCCTACCCGAACCCCTCCCTGAACCCGTACCCTAAGCCATACCCTAACCCTCACCCTAACCCTAACCCTAAACCTAAGCTACCCTTGACAGCTTCTGCCTCCAATAGATTTCCTAAGCACTAGTGTTTTAAGGAACAGGTTAAAAAGAGGATCCTAATGTGATTTCTTAATAATGGGTGTGTTCCTTATCTTCTCCTCGTGTCTAAATTCTTCTCCATGGCTGGACCCCCAAATAATATTCCTTTACGTGCTAAGGGGTATCTAGAGAGTGGGATAGGTTTAATAACTAACCTCACCCTATCGCGTACCCTAACCCTAACCCCTACCCTAACACTAACGCGTACCCTAATCCTAACCCGTACCCTAAACCGAGCCCTAACCCTAACACTAACCCTAACCCTAACCCTACCCATACCCTACGCCCTACCTGAACTCCTCCCCAAACCCGTACCCTAAGCCGTACCCTAACCCTCACCCTAACGCTAACCCTAACCCTAAGCTACCCTTGACTGCTTCTGCCTCCAATAGATTTCCTAAGCACTAGTGTTTTAAGGAACAGGTTAAAAAGAGAATCCTAATGTGATTTCTTGATAATGGGTGTGTTCCTTATCTTCTCCTAGTGTCTAAACTCTTCTCCATGGCTGGACCCCCAAATAATATTCCTTTACGTGCTAAGGGGTATCTAGAGAGTGGGATAGGTTTAATAACTAACCTCACCCTATCGCGTACCCTAACCCTAACCCCTACCCTAACACTAACGCGTACCCTAATCCTAACCCGTACCCTAAACCGAGCCCTAACCCTAACACTAACCCTAACCCTAACCCATACCCTACGCCCTACCCGAACCCCGCCCCGAACCCGTACCCTAAGCCGTACCCTAACCCTCACCCTAACCCTAACCCTAACCCTAAGCTACCCTTGACTGCTTCTGCCTCCAATAGATTTCCTAAGCACTAGTGTTTTAAGGAACAGGTTAAAAAGAGAATCCTAATGTGATTTCTTGATAATGGGTGTGTTCCTTATCTTCTCCTAGTGTCTAAACTCTTCTCCATGGCTGGACCCCCAAATAATATTCCTTTACGTGCTAAGGGGTATCTAGAGAGTGTGATAGGTTTAATAACTACCCTCACCCTATCGCGTACCCTAACCCTAACCCCAACCTTAACACTAACGCGTACCCTAATCCTAACCCGTACCCTAAACCGAGCCCTAACCCTAACACTAACCCTAACCCTAAACCATACCCTACGCCCTACCCGAACCCCTCCCCGAACCCGTACCCTAAGCCGGACCCTAACCCTCACCCTCACCCTAACCCTAACCCTAAGCTACCCTTGAGTGCTTCTGCCTCCAATAGATTTCCTAAGCACTAGTGTTTTAAGGAAAAGTTTAAAAAGAGAATCCTAATGTGATTTCTTGATAATGGGTGTGTTCCTTATCTTCTCCTAGTGTCTAAGCTTTTCTCCATGGCTGGATACCCAAATAATATTCCTTTACGTGCTAAGGGGTATCTAGAGAGTGGGATAGGTTTAATAACTACTCTCACCCTAAAGCGTACCCTAACCCTAACCGCTACCCTAACATTAACGCGTATCCTAATCTTAACCCGTACCCTAAACCGAGCCCTAACACTAACACTAACCCTAACCCTAACCCTAACCCATACCCTACGCCCTACCCAAACCCCTCCCCGAACCCGTACCCTAAGCCGTACCCTAACTCTCACCCTAACTCTAACCCTAACCCTAAGCTACCCTTGATTGCTTCTGCCTCCAATAGATTTCCTAAGCACTAGTGTTTTAAGGAACAGGTTAAAAAGAGAATCCTAATGTGATTTCTTGATAATGGGTGTGTTCCTTATCTTCTCCTAGTGTCTAAACTCTTCTCCATGGCTGGACCCCCAAATAATATTCCTTTACGTGCTAAGGGGTATCTAGAGAGTGGGAGAGGTTTAATAACTACCCTCACCCTAGTGCGTACCATAACCCTAACCCCTACCCTAACACTAACGCGTACCCTAATCCTAACCGGTACCCTAAACCGAGCCCTAACCCTAACACTAGCCCTAACCCTAACCCTAACCCATACCCTACGCCCTACCCGAACCCCTCCCCGAACCCGTACCCTCAGCCGTACCCTAACCCTCACCCTAACCCTAACCCTAACCCTAAGCTACCCTTGACAGCTTCTGCCACCAATAGATTTCCTAAGCCCTAGTGTTTTAAGATACAGGTTAAAAAGAGAATCCTAATGTGATTTCTTGATAATTGGTGTGCTCCTTATCTTCTCCTAGTGTCTAAACTCTTCTCCATGGCTGGACCCCCAAATAATATTCCTTTACGTGCTAAGGGGTATCTAGAGAGTGGGATAGGTTTAATAACTAACCTCACCCTAAAGCGTAACCTAACCCTAACCCCTACCCTAACACTAACGCGTACCCTAATCCTAACCCGTACCCTAAACCGAGCCCGAACCCTAACACTAACCCTAACCCTAACCCATACCCTACACCCTACCCGAACCCCTCCCCGAACCCGTACCCTAAGCCGGACCCTAACCCTCACCCTCACCCTAACCCTAACCCTAAGCTACCCTTGAGTGCTTCTGCCTCCAATAGATTTCCTAAGCACTAGTGTTTTAAGGAACAGGTTAAAAAGAGAATCCTAATGTGATTTCTTGATAATGGGTGTGTTCCTTATCTTCTCCTAGTGTCTAAACTCTTCTCCATGGCTGGACCCCCAAATGATATTCCTTTACGTGCTAAGGGGTATCTAGAGAGTGGGATAGGTTTAATAACTACCCTCACCCTAACGCGTACCCTAACCCTAACCCCTACCCTAATCCTAACGCGTAGCCTAATCCTAACCCGTACCCTAAACCGAGCCCTAACCCTAACACTAACCCTAACCCTAACCCTAACCCATACCCTACGCCCTACCCGAACCCCTCCCCGAACCCGTACCCTAAGCCGTATCCTAACCCTCACCCTAAACCTAACCCTAACCCTAAGCTACCCTTGACTGCTTCTGCCTCCAATAGATTTCCTAAGCACTAGTGTTTTAAGGAAAAGTTTAAAAAGAGAATCCTAATGTGATTTCTTGATAATGGGTGTGTTCCTTATCTTCTCCTAGTGTCTAAGCTCTTCTCCATGGCTGGATCCCCAAATAATATTCCTTTACGTGCTAAGGGGTATCTAGAGAGTGGGATAGGTTTAATAACTACTCTCACCCTAAAGCGTACCCTAACCCTAACCGCTACCCTAACCCTAACGCGTACCCTAATTCTAACCCGTACCCTAAACCGAGCCCTAACAGTAACACTAACCCTAACCCTAACCCTAACCCATACCCTACGCCCTACCCAAACCCCTCCCCGAACCCGTACCCTAAGCCGTACCCTAACTCTCACCCTAACTCTAACCCTAACCCTAAGCTACCCTTGATTGCTTCTGCCTCCAATAGATTTCCTAAGCACTAGTGTTTTAAGGAACAGGTTAAAAAGAGAATCCTAATGTGATTTCTTGATAATGGGTGTGTTCCTTATCTTCTCCTAGTGTCTAAACTCTTCTCCATGGCTGGACCCCCAAATAATATTCCTTTACGTGCTAAGGGGTATCTAGAGAGTGGGATAGGTTTAATAACTACCCTCACCCTAGTGCGTACCATAACCCTAACCCCTACCCTAATACTAACGCGTACCCTAATCCTAACCCGTAACCTAAACCGAGCCCTAACCCTAACACTAGCCCTAACCCTAACCCTAACCCATACCCTACGCCCTACCCGAACCCCTCCCCGAACCCGTACCCTAAGCCGTACCCTAACCCTCACCCTAACCCTAACCCTAACCCTAAGCTACCCTTGACTGCTTCTGCCACCAATAGATTTCCTAAGCACTAGTGTTTTAAGGTACAGGTTAAAAAGAGAATCCTAATGTGATTTCTTGATAATGGGTGTGCTCCTTATCTTCTCCTAGTGTCTAAACTCTTCTCCATGGCTGGACCCCCAAATAATATTCCTTTACGTGCTAAGGGGTATCTAGAGAGTGGGATAGGATTAATAACTAACCTCACCCTAAAGCGTAACCTAACCCTAACCCCTACCCTAACCCTAACGCGTACCCTAATCCTAACCCGTACCCTAAACCGAGCCCTAACCCTAACACTAACCCTAACCCATACCCTACGCCCTACCCGAACCCCTCCCCGAACCCGTACCCTAAGCCGTATCCTAACTCTAACCCTAACCCTAAGCTACCCTTGACTGCTTCTGCCTCCAATAGATTTCGTAAGCACTAGTGTTTTAAGGAACAGGTTAAAAAGAGAATCCTAATGTGATTTCTTGATAATGGGTGTGTTCCTTATCTTCTCCTCGTGTCTAATCTCTTCTCCATGGCTGGACCCCCAAATAATATTCCTTTACGTGCTAAGGGGTATCTAGAGAGTGGGATAGGTTTAATAACTAACCTCACCCTATCGCGTACCCTAACCCTAACCCCTACCCTAACACTAACGCGTACCCTAATCCTAACCCGTACCCTAACCCTCACCCTAACCCTAACTCTAACACTAAGCTACCCTTGACTGCTTCTGCCTCCAATAGATTTCCTAAGCACTAGTGTTTTAAGGAACAGGTTAAAAAGAGAGTCCTAATGTGATTTCTTGATAATGGGTGTGTTCCTTATCTTCTCCTAGTGTCTAAACTCTTCTCCATGGCTGGACCCCCAAATAATATTCCTTTACGTGCTAAGGGGTACCTAGAGAGTGGGATAGGTTTAATAACTACCCTCACCCTAACGCGTACCCTAACCCTAACCCCTACCCTAACCCTAATGTGTACCCTAATCCTAATCCGTACCATAAACCGAGCCCTAACCCTAACACTAACCCTAACCCTAACCCTAACCCATACACTACGCCCTACCAGAACCCCTCCCCGAACCCGTACCCTAAGCCATACCCTAACCCTCACCCTAACCCTAACCCTAACCCTAAGCTACCCTTGACTGCTTCTGCCTCCAATAGATTCCCTAAGCACTAGTGTTTTAAGGAACAGGTTAAAAAGAGAATCCTAATGTGATTTCTTGATAATGGGTGTGTTCCTTATCTTCTCCTCGTGTCTAAACTCTTCTCCATGGCTGGACCCCCAAATAATATTCCTTTACGTGCTAAGGGGTATCTAGAGAGTGGGATAGGTTTAATAACTAACCTCACCCTATCGCGTACCCTAACCCTAACCCCTACCCTAACCCTAACGCGTACCCTAATCCTAACCCGTACCCTAAACCGAGCCCTAACCCTAACACTAACCCTAACCCTAACCCTAACCCATACCCTACGCCATATCCGAACCCCTCCCCGAACCCGTACCCTAAGCCGTACCCTAACCCTAACCCTAACCCTAAGCTACCCTTGACTGCTTCTGCCTCCAATAGATTTCCTAAGCACTAGTGTTTTAAGGAACAGTTTAAAAAGAGAATCATATTGTGATTTCTTGATAATGGGTTTGTTCCTTATCTTCTCCTAGTGTCTAAACTCTTCTCCATGGCGTGACCCCCAAATAATATTTTTTTACGTGCTAAGGGGTATCTAGAGAGTGGGATAGGTTTAATAACTAACCTCACCCTAACGCGTACCCTAACCCTAACCCCTACCCTAACACTAACGCGTACCCTAATCCTAACCCGCACCCTAAACCGAGCCCTAACCCTAACACTAACCCTAACCCTAACCCTAAACCATACCCTACTCCCTACACGAACCCCTACCCGAATCCGTACCCTAAGCCGTACCCTAACCCTCACCCTAACCCTAACCCTAACCCTAAGGTACCCTTGACTGCTTCTGCCTCCAATAGATTTCCTAAGCACTAGTGTTTTAAGGACCAGGTTAAAAAGAGAATCCTAATGTGATTTCTTTATAATGGGTGTGTTCCTTATCTTCTCCTCGTGTCTAAACTCTTCTCCATGGCTGGACCCCTAAATAATATTCCTTTACGTTTTAAGGGGTATCTAGAGAGTGGGGTAGGTTTAATAACTAACCTCACCCTATCGCGTACCCTAAACCTAACCCCTACGCTAACACTAACACGTACCCTAATCCTAACCCGTACCCTAAACCGAGCCCTAACCCTAACACTAACACTAACCCTAACCCTAACCCATACCCTACGACCTACCCGAACCCCTCCCCGAACCCGTACCCTAAGCCGTACCCTAACCCTCACCCTAACCCTAACCCTAACACTAAGCTACCCTTGACTGCTTCTGCCTCCAATAGATTTCCTAAGCACTAGTGTTTTAAGGAACAGGTTAAAAAGAGAATCCTAATGTGATTTCGTGATAATGGGTGTGTTCCTTATCTTCTCCTAGTGTCTAAACTCTTCTCCATGGCTGGACCCCCAAATAATATTCCTTTACGTGCTAAGGGGTATCTAGAAAGTGGGATAGGTTTAATAACTACCCTCACCCTAACGCGTACCCTAACCCTAACCCCTACCCTAAGCCTAATGCGTACCCTAATCCTAACCCGTACCCTAAACCGAGCCCTAACCCTAACACTAACCCTATCCCTAACCCATACCCTACGCCCTACCCGAACCCCTCCCTCAACCCGTACCCTAAGCCGTACCCTAACCCTCACCCTAACCCTAACCCTAACCCTAAGCTACCCTTGACGCCTTCTGCCTCCAATAGATTTCCTAAGCACTAGTGTTTTAAGGAACAGGTTAAAAAGAGAATCCTAATGTGATTTCTTGATAATGGGTGTGTTCCTTATCTTCTCCTCGTGTCTAAATTCTTCTTCATGGCTGGACCCCCAAATAATATGCCTTTACGTGCTAAGGGGTATCTAGAGAGAGGGAGGGGTTTAATAACTACCCTCACCCTAATGCGTTCCCTAACCCTAACCCCTACCCTAACCCTAACGCGTACCCTAATCCTAACCCGTACCCTAAACCGAGCCCTAACCCTAACACTAACCCTAACCCTAACCCTAACCCATACCCTACGCCCTACACGAACCCCTCCCTGAACCCGTACCCTAAGCCGTACCCTAACCCTCAATCTAACCCTAACCCTAACCCTAAGCTACCCTTGACTGCTTCTGCCTCCAATAGATTTCCTAAGCACTAGTGTTTTAAGGAACAGTTTAAAAAGAGAATCCTAATGTGATTTCTTGATAATGGGTGTGTTCCTTAACTTCTCCTAGTGTGTAAACTCTTCTCCATGGCTGGATCCCCAAATAATATTCCTTTACGTGCTAAGGGGTATCTAGAGAGTGGGATAGGTTTAATAACTAACCTCACCCTATCGCGTACCCTAACCCTAACCCCTACCCTAACACTAACGCGTACCCTAATCCTAACCCGTACCCTAAACCGAGCCCTAACCCTAACACTAACCCTAACCCTAACCCATACCCTACGCCCTACCCGAACCCCTCCCCGTACCCATAACCTAAGCCGTACCCTAACCCTCACCCTAACCCTAACCCTAACCCTAAGCTACCCTTGACTGCTTCTGCCTCCAATAGATTCCCTAAGCACTAGTGTTTTAAGGAACAGGTTAAAAAGAGAATCCTAATGTGATTTCTTGATAATGGGTGTGTTCCTTATCTTCTCCTAGTGTCTAAACTCTTCTCCATGGCTGGACCCCCAAATAATATTCCTTTACGTGCTAGGGGGTATCTAGAGAGTGGGATAGGTTTAATAACTACCCTCACCCTAACGCATACCCTAACCCTAACACCTACCCTAACCCTAACGCGTACCCTAATCCTAACCCGTACCCTAAACCGAGCCCTAACCCTAACACTAACCCTAACCCTAACCCTAACCCATACCCTACGCCATAACCGAACCCCTCCCCGAACCCGTACCCTAAGCCGTACCCTAACCCTAACCCTAACCCTAAGCTACCCTTGACTGCTTCTGCCTCCAATAGATTTCCTAAGCACTAGTGTTTTAAGGAACAGGTTAAAAAGAGAATCCTAATGTGATTTCTTGATAATGGGTGTGTTCCTTATCTTCTCCTCGTGTCTAAACTCTTCTCCATGGCTGGACCCCCAAATAATATTCCTTTACGTGCTAAGGGGTATCTAGAGAGTGGGATAGGTTTAATAACTACCCTCACCCTAACGCGTACCCTAACCCTAACCCCTACCCTAACCCTAACGCGTACCCTAATCCTAACCCGTACCCTAAACCGAGCCCTAACCCTAACACTAACCCTAACCCTAACCCTAACCCATACCCTACGCCCTACCCGAACCCCTCCCCGAACCCGTACCCTAAGCTGTACCCTAACCCTCATCCTAACCCTAACCCTAACACTAAGCTACCCTTGACTGCTTCTGCCTCCAATAGATTTCCTAAGCACTAGTGTTTTAAGGAACAGGTTAAAAAGAGAATCCTAATGTGATTTCTTGATAATGGGTGTGTTCCTTATGTTCTCCTAGTGTCTAAACTCTTCTCCATGGCTGGACCCCCAAATAATATTCCTTTACGTGCTAAGGGGTATCTAGAGAGTGGGATAGGTTTAATAACTAACCTCACCCTATCGCGTACCCTAACCCTAACCCCTACCCTAACACTAACGCGTACCCTAATCCTAACCCGTACCCTAAACCGAGCCCTAACCCTAACACTATCCCTAACCCTAACCCTAACCCATACCCGAACCCCTCCCCGAACCCGTACCCGAAGCCGTACCCTAACCCTCACCCTAACCCTAACCCTAAGCTACCCTTGACTGCTTCTGCCTCCAATAGATTTCCTAAGCACTAGTGTTTTAAGGAACAGGTTAAAAAGAGAATCCTAATGTGATTTCGTGATAATGGGTGTGTTCCTTATCTTCTCCTAGTGTCTAAACTCTTCTCCATGGCTGGACCCACAAATAATATTCCTTTACGTGCTAAGGGGTATCTAGAGAGTGGGATAGGTTTAATAACTAACCTCACCCTATCGCGTACCCTAACCCTAACCCCTACCCTAACACTAACGCGTACCCTAATCCTAACCCGTATCCTAAACCGAGCCCTAACCCTAACACTAACCCTAACCCTTACCCTAACACATACCCTACGCCCTACCCGAACCCCTCCCCGAACCCGTACCCTAAGCCGTACCCTAACCCTCACCCTAACCCTAACCCTAACCCTAAGCTACCCTTGACTGCTTCTGCCTCCAATAGATTTCCTAAGCACTAGTGTTTTAAGGAACAGGTTAAAAAGAGAATCCTAATGTGATTTCGTGATAATGGGTGTGTTCCTTATCTTCTCCTAGTGTCTAAACTCTTCTCCATGGCTGGAACCCCAAATAATATTCCTTTACGTGCTAAGGGGTATCTAGAGAGTGGGATAGGTTTAATAACTACCCTCACCCTAACGCGTACCCTAACCCTAACCCCTATCCTAACCCTAACGCGTACCCTAATCCTAACCCGTACCCTAAACCGAGCCCTAACCCTAACACTAGCGCTAACCCTAACCCTAATCCATACCCTACGCCCTACCCGAACCCCTCCCCGAACCCGTACCCTAAGCCGTACCCTAACCCTCACCCTAAACCTAACCCTAACCCTAAGCTACCCTTGACTGCTTCTGACTCCAATAGATTTCCTAAGCACTAGTGTTTTAAGGAACAGGTTAAAAAGAGAATCCTAATGTGATTTCTTGATAATGGGTGTGTTCCTTATCTTCTCCTAGTGTCTAAGCTCTTCTCCATGGCTGGACCCCCAAACAATATTCCTTTACGTGCTAAGGGGTATCTAGAGAGTGGGATAGGTTTAATAACTACTCTCACCCTAAAGCGTACCCTAACCCTAACCGCTACGCAACCCTAACGCGTACCCTAACCCTAACCCTAACCATAAACCGAGCCCTAACCCTAACACTAACCCTAACCCTAACCCTACCCATACCCTACGCCCTACCTGAACTCCTCCCCGAACCCGTACCCTAAGCCGTACCCTAACCCTCACCCTAACGCTAACCCTAACCCTAAGCTACCCTTGACTGCTTCTGCCTCCAATAGATTTCCTAAGCACTAGTGTTTTAAGGAACAGGTTAAAAAGAGAATCCTAATGTGATTTCTTGATAATGGGTGTGTTCCTTATCTTCTCCTAGTGTCTAAACTCTTCTCCATGGCTGGACCCCCAAATAATATTCCTTTACGTGCTAAGGGGTATCTAGAGAGTGGGATAGGTTTAATAACTAACCTCACCCTATCGCGTACCCTAACCCTAACCCCTACCCTAACACTAACGCATACCCTAATCCTAACCCGTACCCTAAACCGAGCCCTAACCCTAACACTAACCCTAACCCTAACCCATACCCTACGCCCTACCCGAACCCCGCCCCGAACCCGTACCCTAAGCCGTACCCTAACCCTCACCCTAACCCTAACCCTAACCCTAAGCTACCCTTGACTGCTTCTGCCTCCAATAGATTTCCTAAGCACTAGTGTTTTAAGGAACAGGTTAAAAAGAGAATCCTAATGTGATTTCTTGATAATGGGTGTGTTCCTTATCTTCTCCTAGTGTCTAAACTCTTCTCCATGGCTGGACCCCCAAATAATATTCCTTTACGTGCTAAGGGGTATCTAGAGAGTGTGATAGGTTTAATAACTACCCTCACCCTATCGCGTACCCTAACCCTAACCCCTACCTTAACACTAACGCGTACCCTAATCCTAACCCGTACCCTAAACCGAGCCCTAACCCTAACACTAACCCTAACCCTAAACCATACCCTACGCCCTACCCGAACCCCTCCCCGAACCCGTACCCTAAGCCGGACCCTAACCCTCACCCTCACCCTAACCCTAACCCTAAGCTACCCTTGAGTGCTTCTGCCTCCAATAGATTTCCTAAGCACTAGTGTTTTAAGGAAAAGTTTAAAAAGAGAATCCTAATGTGATTTCTTGATAATGGGTGTGTTCCTTATCTTCTCCTAGTGTCTAAGCTTTTCTCCATGGCTGTATACCCAAATAATATTCCTTTACGTGCTAAGGGGTATCTAGAGAGTGGGATAGGTTTAATAACTACTCTCACCCTAAAGCGTACCCTAACCCTAACCGCTACCCTAACATTAACGCGTATCCTAATCTTAACCCGTACCCTAAACCGAGCCCTAACACTAACACTAACCCTAACCCTAACCCTAACCCATACCCTACGCCCTACCCAAACCCCTCCCCGAACCCGTACCCTAAGCCGTACCCTAACTCTCACCCTAACTCTAACCCTAACCCTAAGCTACCCTTGATTGCTTCTGCCTCCAATAGATTTCCTAAGCACTAGTGTTTTAAGGAACAGGTTAAAAAGAGAATCCTAATGTGATTTCTTGATAATGGGTGTGTTCCTTATCTTCTCCTAGTGTCTAAACTCTTCTCCATGGCTGGACCCCCAAATAATATTCCTTTACGTGCTAAGGGGTATCTAGAGAGTGGGAGAGGTTTAATAACTACCCTCACCCTAGTGCGTACCATAACCCTAACCCCTACCCTAACACTAACGCGTACCCTAATCCTAACCGGTACCCTAAACCGAGCCCTAACCCTAACACTAGCCCTAACCCTAACCCTAACCCATACCCTACGCCCTACCCGAACCCCTCCCCGAACCCGTACCCTCAGCCGTACCCTAACCCTCACCCTAACCCTAACCCTAACCCTAAGCTACCCTTGACAGCTTCTGCCACCAATAGATTTCCTAAGCCCTAGTGTTTTAAGATACAGGTTAAAAAGAGAATCCTAATGTGATTTCTTGATAATTGGTGTGCTCCTTATCTTCTCCTAGTGTCTAAACTCTTCTCCATGGCTGGACCCCCAAATAATATTCCTTTACGTGCTAAGGGGTATCTAGAGAGTGGGATAGGTTTAATAACTAACCTCACCCTAAAGCGTAACCTAACCCTAACCCCTACCCTAACACTAACGCGTACCCTAATCCTAACCCGTACCCTAAACCGAGCCCGAACCCTAACACTAACCCTAACCCTAACCCATACCCTACACCCTACCCGAACCCCTCCCCGAACCCGTACCCTAAGCCGGACCCTAACCCTCACCCTCACCCTAACCCTAACCCTAAGCTACCCTTTAGTGCTTCTGCCTCCAATAGATTTCCTAAGCACTAGTGTTTTAAGGAACAGGTTAAAAAGAGAATCCTAATGTGATTTCTTGATAATGGGTGTGTTCCTTATCTTCTCCTAGTGTCTAAACTCTTCTCCATGGCTGGACCCCCAAATGATATTCCTTTACGTGCTAAGGGGTATCTAGAGAGTGGGATAGGTTTAATAACTACCCTCACCCTAACGCGTACCCTAACCCTAACCCCTACCCTAATCCTAACGCGTAGCCTAATCCTAACCCGTACCCTAAACCGAGCCCTAACCCTAACACTAACCCTAACCCTAACCCTAACCCATACCCTACGCCCTACCCGAACCCCTCCCCGAACCCGTACCCTAAGCCGTATCCTAACCCTCACCCTAAACCTAACCCTAACCCTAAGCTACCCTTGACTGCTTCTGCCTCCAATAGATTTCCTAAGCACTAGTGTTTTAAGGAAAAGTTTAAAAAGAGAATCCTAATGTGATTTCTTGATAATGGGTGTGTTCCTTATCTTCTCCTAGTGTCTAAGCTCTTCTCCATGGCTGGATCCCCAAATAATATTCCTTTACGTGCTAAGGGGTACCTAGAGAGTGGGATAGGTTTAATAACTACTCTCACCCTGAAGCGTACCCTAACCCTAACCGCTACCCTAACCCTAACGCGTACCCTAATTCTAACCCGTACCCTAAACCGAGCCCTAACAGTAACACTAACCCTAACCCTAACCCTAACCCATACCCTACGCCCTACCCAAACCCCTCCCCGAACCCGTACCCTAAGCCGTACCCTAACTCTCACCCTAACTCTAACCCTAACCCTAAGCTACCCTTGATTGCTTCTGCCTCCAATAGATTTCCTAAGCACTAGTGTTTTAAGGAACAGGTTAAAAAGAGAATCCTAATGTGATTTCTTGATAATGGGTGTGTTCCTTATCTTCTCCTAGTGTCTAAACTCTTCTCCATGGCTGGACCCCAAATAATATTCCTTTACGTGCTAAGGGGTATCTAGAGAGTGGGATAGGTTTAATAACTACCCTCACCCTATCGCGTACCCTAACCCTAACCCCTACCTTAACACTAACGCGTACCCTAATCCTAACCCGTACCCTAAACCGAGCCCTAACCCTAACACTAACCCTAACCCTAAACCATACCCTACGCCCTACCCGAACCCCTCCCCGAACCCGTACCCTAAGCCGGACCCTAACCCTCACCCTCACCCTAACCCTAACCCTAAGCTACCCTTGAGTGCTTCTGCCTCCAATAGATTTCCTAAGCACTAGTGTTTTAAGGAAAAGTTTAAAAAGAGAATCCTAATGTGATTTCTTGATAATGGGTGTGTTCCTTATCTTCTCCTAGTGTCTAAGCTTTTCTCCATGGCTGTATACCCAAATAATATTCCTTTACGTGCTAAGGGGTATCTAGAGAGTGGGATAGGTTTAATAACTACTCTCACCCTAAAGCGTACCCTAACCCTAACCGCTACCCTAACATTAACGCGTATCCTAATCTTAACCCGTACCCTAAACCGAGCCCTAACACTAACACTAACCCTAACCCTAACCCTAACCCATACCCTACGCCCTACCCAAACCCCTCCCCGAACCCGTACCCTAAGCCGTACCCTAACTCTCACCCTAACTCTAACCCTAACCCTAAGCTACCCTTGATTGCTTCTGCCTCCAATAGATTTCCTAAGCACTAGTGTTTTAAGGAACAGGTTAAAAAGAGAATCCTAATGTGATTTCTTGATAATGGGTGTGTTCCTTATCTTCTCCTAGTGTCTAAACTCTTCTCCATGGCTGGACCCCCAAATAATATTCCTTTACGTGCTAAGGGGTATCTAGAGAGTGGGAGAGGTTTAATAACTACCCTCACCCTAGTGCGTACCATAACCCTAACCCCTACCCTAACACTAACGCGTACCCTAATCCTAACCGGTACCCTAAACCGAGCCCTAACCCTAACACTAGCCCTAACCCTAACCCTAACCCATACCCTACGCCCTACCCGAACCCCTCCCCGAACCCGTACCCTCAGCCGTACCCTAACCCTCACCCTAACCCTAACCCTAACCCTAAGCTACCCTTGACAGCTTCTGCCACCAATAGATTTCCTAAGCCCTAGTGTTTTAAGATACAGGTTAAAAAGAGAATCCTAATGTGATTTCTTGATAATTGGTGTGCTCCTTATCTTCTCCTAGTGTCTAAACTCTTCTCCATGGCTGGACCCCCAAATAATATTCCTTTACGTGCTAAGGGGTATCTAGAGAGTGGGATAGGTTTAATAACTAACCTCACCCTAAAGCGTAACCTAACCCTAACCCCTACCCTAACACTAACGCGTACCCTAATCCTAACCCGTACCCTAAACCGAGCCCGAACCCTAACACTAACCCTAACCCTAACCCATACCCTACACCCTACCCGAACCCCTCCCCGAACCCGTACCCTAAGCCGGACCCTAACCCTCACCCTCACCCTAACCCTAACCCTAAGCTACCCTTTAGTGCTTCTGCCTCCAATAGATTTCCTAAGCACTAGTGTTTTAAGGAACAGGTTAAAAAGAGAATCCTAATGTGATTTCTTGATAATGGGTGTGTTCCTTATCTTCTCCTAGTGTCTAAACTCTTCTCCATGGCTGGACCCCCAAATGATATTCCTTTACGTGCTAAGGGGTATCTAGAGAGTGGGATAGGTTTAATAACTACCCTCACCCTAACGCGTACCCTAACCCTAACCCCTACCCTAATCCTAACGCGTAGCCTAATCCTAACCCGTACCCTAAACCGAGCCCTAACCCTAACACTAACCCTAACCCTAACCCATACCCTACGCCCTACCCGAACCCCTCCCCGAACCCGTACCCTAAGCCGTATCCTAACCCTCACCCTAAACCTAACCCTAACCCTAAGCTACCCTTGACTGCTTCTGCCTCCAATAGATTTCCTAAGCACTAGTGTTTTAAGGAAAAGTTTAAAAAGAGAATCCTAATGTGATTTCTTGATAATGGGTGTGTTCCTTATCTTCTCCTAGTGTCTAAGCTCTTCTCCATGGCTGGATCCCCAAATAATATTCCTTTACGTGCTAAGGGGTATCTAGAGAGTGGGATAGGTTTAATAACTACTCTCACCCTAAAGCGTACCCTAACCCTAACCGCTACCCTAACCCTAACGCGTACCCTAATTCTAACCCGTACCCTAAACCGAGCCCTAACAGTAACACTAACCCTAACCCTAACCCTAACCCATACCCTACGCCCTACCCAAACCCCTCCCCGAACCCGTACCCTAAGCCGTACCCTAACTCTCACCCTAACTCTAACCCTAACCCTAAGCTACCCTTGATTGCTTCTGCCTCCAATAGATTTCCTAAGCACTAGTGTTTTAAGGAACAGGTTAAAAAGAGAATCTTAATGTGATTTCTTGATAATGGGTGTGTTCCTTATCTTCTCCTAGTGTCTAAACTCTTCTCCATGGCTGGACCCCAAATAATATTCCTTTACGTGCTAAGGGGTATCTAGAGAGTGGGATAGGTTTAATAACTACCCTCACCCTAGTGCGTACCATAACCCTAACCCCTACCCTAATACTAACGCGTACCCTAATCCTAACCCGTAACCTAAACCGAGCCCTAACCCTAACACTAGCCCTAACCCTAACCCTAACCCATACCCTACGCCCTACCCGAACCCCTCCCCGAACCCGTACCCTAAGCCGTACCCTAACCCTCACCCTAACCCTAACCCTAAACCTAAGCTACCCTTGACTGCTTCTGCCACCAATAGATTTCCTAAGCACTAGTGTTTTAAGGTACAGGTTAAAAAGAGAATCCTAATGTGATTTCTTGATAATGGGTGTGCTCCTTATCTTCTCCTAGTGTCTAAACTCTTCTCCATGGCTGGACCCCCAAATAATATTCCTTTACGTGCTAAGGGGTATCTAGAGAGTGGGATAGGATTAATAACTAACCTCACCCTAAAGCGTAACCTAACCCTAACCCCTACCCTAACCCTAACGCGTACCCTAATCCTAACCCGTACCCTAAACCGAGCCCTAACCCTAACACTAACCCTAACCCATACCCTACGCCCTACCCGAACCCCTCCCCGAACCCGTACCCTAAGCCGTATCCTAACTCTAACCCTAACCCTAAGCTACCCTTGACTGCTTCTGCCTCCAATAGATTTCCTAAGCACTAGTGTTTTAAGGAACAGTTTAAAAAGAGAATCATATTGTGATTTCTTGATAATGGGTTTGTTCCTTATCTTCTCCTAGTGTCTAAACTCTTCTCCATGGCGTGACCCCCAAATAATATTTTTTTACGTGCTAAGGGGTATCTAGAGAGTGGGATAGGTTTAATAACTAACCTCACCCTAACGCGTACCCTAACCCTAACCCCTACCCTAACACTAACGCGTACCCTAATCCTAACCCGCACCCTAAACCGAGCCCTAACCCTAACACTAACCCTAACCCTAACCCTAAACCATACCCTACTCCCTACACGAACCCCTACCCGAATCCGTACCCTAAGCCGTACCCTAACCCTCACCCTAACCCTAACCCTAACCCTAAGGTACCCTTGACTGCTTCTGCCTCCAATAGATTTCCTAAGCACTAGTGTTTTAAGGACCAGGTTAAAAAGAGAATCCTAATGTGATTTCTTTATAATGGGTGTGTTCCTTATCTTCTCCACGTGTCTAAACTCTTCTCCATGGCTGGACCCCTAAATAATATTCCTTTACGTTTTAAGGGGTATCTAGAGAGTGGGGTAGGTTTAATAACTAACCTCACCCTATCGCGTACCCTAAACCTAACCCCTACGCTAACACTAACACGTACCCTAATCCTAACCCGTACCCTAAACCGAGCCCTAACCCTAACACTAACACTAACCCTAACCCTAACCCATACCCTACGACCTACCCGAACCCCTCCCCGAACCCGTACCCTAAGCCGTACCCTAACCCTCACCCTAACCCTAACCCTAACACTAAGCCACCCTTGACTGCTTCTGCCTCCAATAGATTTCCTAAGCACTAGTGTTTTAAGGAACAGGTTAAAAAGAGAATCCTAATGTGATTTCTTGATAATGGGTGTGTTCCTTATCTTCTCCTAGTGTCTAAACTCTTCTCCATGGCTGGACCCCCAAATAATATTCCTTTACGTGCTAAGGGGTATCTAGAAAGTGGGATAGGTTTAATAACTACCCTCACCCTAACGCGTACCCTAACCCTAACCCCTACCCTAAGCCTAACGCGTACCCTAATCCTAACCCGTACCCTAAACCGAGCCCTAACCCTAACACTAACCCTATCCCTAACCCATACCCTACGCCCTACCCGAACCCCTCCCTCAACCCGTACCCTAAGCCGTACCCTAACCCTCACCCTAACCCTAACCCTAACCCTAACCTACCCTTGACGCCTTCTGCCTCCAATAGATTTCCTAAGCACTAGTGTTTTAAGGAACAGGTTAAAAAGAGAATCCTAATGTGATTTCTTGATAATGGGTGTGTTCCTTATCTTCTCCTCGTGTCTAAATTCTTCTTCATGGCTGGACCCCCAAATAATATGCCTTTACGTGCTAAGGGGTATCTAGAGAGAGGGAGAGGTTTAATAACTACCCTCACCCTAATGCGTTCCCTAACCCTAACCCCTACCCTAACCCTAACGCGTACCCTAATCCTAACCCGTACCCTAAACCGAGCCCTAACCCTAACACTAACCCTAACCCTAACCCTAACCCATACCCTACGCCCTACACGAACCCCTCCCTGAACCCGTACCCTAAGCCGTACCCTAACCCTCAATCTAACCCTAACCCTAACCCTAAGCTACCCTTGACTGCTTCTGCCTCCAATAGATTTCCTAAGCACTAGTGTTTTAAGGAACAGTTTAAAAAGAGAATCCTAATGTGATTTCTTGATAATGGGTGTGTTCCTTAACTTCTCCTAGTGTGTAAACTCTTCTCCATGGCTGGATCCCCAAATAATATTCCTTTACGTGCTAAGGGGTATCTAGAGAGTGGGATAGGTTTAATAACTAACCTCACCCTATCGCGTACCCTAACCCTAACCCCTACCCTAACACTAACGCGTACCCTAATCCTAACCCGTACCCTAAACCGAGCCCTAACCCTAACACTAACCCTAACCCTAACCCATACCCTACGCCCTACCCGAACCCCTCCCCGTACCCATAACCTAAGCCGTACCCTAACCCTCACCCTAACCCTAACCCTAACCCTAAGCTACCCTTGACTGCTTCTGCCTCCAATAGATTTCCTAAGCACTAGTGTTTTAAGGAACAGGTTAAAAAGAGAATCCTAATGTGATTTCGTGGTCATGGGTGTGTTCCTTATCTTCTCCTAGTGTCTAAACTCTTCTCCATGGCTGGACCCCCAAATAATATTCCTTTACGTGCTAAGGGGTATCTAGAGAGTGGGATAGGTTTAATAACTACCCTCACCCTAACGCGTACCCTAACCCTAACCCCTACCCTAAGCCTAATGCATACCCTAAACCTAACCCGTACCCTAAACCGAGCCCTAACCCTAACCCTAACCCTAACCCTAACCCATACACTACGCCCTACCAGAACCCCTCCCCGAACCCGTACCCTAAGCCATACCCTAACCCTCACCCTAACCCTAACCCTAACCCTAAGCTACCCTTGACTGCTTCTGCCTCCAATAGATTCCCTAAGCACTAGTGTTTTAAGGAACAGGTTAAAAAGAGAATCCTAATGTGATTTCTTGATAATGGGTGTGTTCCTTATCTTCTCCTCGTGTCTAAACTCTTCTCCATGGCTGGACCCCCAAATAATATTCCTTTACGTGCTAAGGGGTATCTGGAGAGTGGGATAGGTTTAATAACTAACCTCACCCTATCGCGTACCCTAACCCTAACCCCTACCCTAACCCTAACGCGTACCCTAATCCTAACCCGTACCCTAAACCGAGCCCTAACCCTAACACTAACCCTAACCCTAACCCTAACCCATACCCTACGCCATATCCGAACCCCTCCCCGAACCCGTACCCTAAGCCGTACCCTAACCCTAACCCTAACCCTAAGCTACCCTTGACTGCTTCTGCCTCCAATAGATTTCCTAAGCACTAGTGTTTTAAGGAACAGTTTAAAAAGAGAATCATATTGTGATTTCTTGATAATGGGTTTGTTCCTTATCTTCTCCTAGTGTCTAAACTCTTCTCCATGGCGTGACCCCCAAATAATATTCTTTTACGTGCTAAGGGGTATCTAGAGAGTGGGATAGGTTTAATAACTAACCTCACCCTAACGCGTACCCTAACCCTAACCCCTACCTTAACACTAACGCGTACCCTAATCCTAACCCGCACCCTAAACCGAGCCCTAACCCTAACACTAACCCTAACCCTAACCCTAAACCATACCCTACTCCCTATACGAACCCCTACCCGAATCCGTACCCTAAGCCGTACCCTAACCCTCACCCTAACCCTAACCCTAACCCTAAGGTACCCTTGACTGCTTCTGCCTCCAATAGATTTCCTAAGCACTAGTGTTTTAAGGACCAGGTTAAAAAGAGAATCCTAATGTGATTTCTTTATAATGGGTGTGTTCCTTATCTTCTCCTCGTGTCTAAACT
This sequence comes from Balaenoptera acutorostrata, assembly GCF_949987535.1. Lineage (NCBI taxonomy): Eukaryota > Metazoa > Chordata > Mammalia > Artiodactyla > Balaenopteridae > Balaenoptera > Balaenoptera acutorostrata. The sequence continues at coordinate 100,090 of NW_026646144.1, forward strand.
CTTCTCCATGGCTGGACCCCTAAATAATATTCCTTTACGTTTTAAGGGGTATCTAGAGAGTGGGGTAGGTTTAGTAACTAACCTCACCCTATCGCGTACCCTAAACCTAACCCCTACCCTAACACTAACACGTACCCTAATCCTAACCCGTACCCTAAACCGAGCCCTAACCCTAACACTAACACTATCCCTAACCCTAACCCATACCCTACGACCTACCCGAACCCCTCCCCGAACCCGTACCCTAAGCCGTACCCTAACCCTCACCCTAACCCTAACCCTAACACTAAGCTACCCTTGACTGCTTCTGCCTCCAATAGATTTCCTAAGCACTAGTGTTTTAAGGAACAGGTTAAAAAGAGAATCCTAATGTGATTTCGTGATAATGGGTGTGTTCCTTATCTTCTCCTAGTGTCTAAATTCTTCTCCATGGCTGGACCCCCAAATAATATTCCTTTACGTGCTAAGGGGTATCTAGAAAGTGGGATAGGTTTAATAACTACCCTCACCCTAACGCGTACCCTAACCCTAACCCCTACCCTAAGCCTAACGCGTACCCTAATCCTAACCCGTACCCTAAACCGAGCCCTAACCCTAACACTAACCCTATCCCTAACCCATACCCTACGCCCTACCCGAACCCCTCCCTCAACCCGTACCCTAAGCCGTACCCTAACCCTCACCCTAACCCTAACCCTAACCCTAAGCTACCCTTGACGCCTTCTGCCTCCAATAGATTTCCTAAGCACTAGTGTTTTAAGGAACAGGTTAAAAAGAGAATCCTAATGTGATTTCTTGATAATGGGTGTGTTCCTTATCTTCTCCTCGTGTCTAAATTCTTCTTCATGGCTGGACCCCCAAATAATATGCCTTTACGTGCTAAGGGGTATCTAGAGAGAGGGAGAGGTTTAATAACTACCCTCACCCTAATGCGTTCCCTAACCCTAACCCCTACCCTAACCCTAACGCGTACCCTAATCCTAACCCGTACCCTAAACCGAGCCCTAACCCTAACACTAACCCTAACCCTAACCCTAACCCATACCCTACGCCCTACACGAACCCCTCCCTGAACCCGTACCCTAAGCCGTACCCTAACCCTCAATCTAACCCTAACCCTAACCCTAAGCTACCCTTGACTGCTTCTGCCTCCAATAGATTTCCTAAGCACTAGTGTTTTAAGGAACAGTTTAAAAAGAGAATCCTAATGTGATTTCTTGATAATGGGTGTGTTCCTTAACTTCTCCTAGTGTGTAAACTCTTCTCCATGGCTGGATCCCCAAATAATATTCCTTTACGTGCTAAGGGGTATCTAGAGAGTGGGATAGGTTTAATAACTAACCTCACCCTATCGCGTACCCTAACCCTAACCCCTACCCTAACACTAACGCGTACCCTAATCCTAACCCGTACCCTAAACCGAGCCCTAACCCTAACACTAACCCTAACCCTAACCCATACCCTACGCCCTACCCGAACCCCTCCCCGTACCCATAACCTAAGCCGTACCCTAACCCTCACCCTAACCCTAACCCTAACCCTAAGCTACCCTTGACTGCTTCTGCCTCCAATAGATTTCCTAAGCACTAGTGTTTTAAGGAACAGGTTAAAAAGAGAATCCTAATGTGATTTCGTGGTCATGGGTGTGTTCCTTATCTTCTCCTAGTGTCTAAACTCTTCTCCATGGCTGGACCCCCAAATAATATTCCTTTACGTGCTAAGGGGTATCTAGAGAGTGGGATAGGTTTAATAACTACCCTCACCCTAACGCGTACCCTAACCCTAACCCCTACCCTAAGCCTAATGCATACCCTAAACCTAACCCGTACCCTAAACCGAGCCCTAACCCTAACCCTAACCCTAACCCTAACCCATACACTACGCCCTACCAGAACCCCTCCCCGAACCCGTACCCTAAGCCATACCCTAACCCTCACCCTAACCCTAACCCTAACCCTAACCCTAACCCTAACCCTAACCCTAAACCGAGCCCTAACCCTAACACTAACCCTAACCCTAACCCATACCCTACGCCCTACCCGAACCCCTCCCCGTACCCATAACCTAAGCCGTACCCTAACCCTCACCCTAACCCTAACCCTAACCCTAAGCTACCCTTGACTGCTTCTGCCTCCAATAGATTTCCTAAGCACTAGTGTTTTAAGGAACAGGTTAAAAAGAGAATCCTAATGTGATTTCGTGGTCATGGGTGTGTTCCTTATCTTCTCCTAGTGTCTAAACTTTTCTCCATGGCTGGACCCCCAAATAATATTCCTTTATGTGCTAAGGGGTATCTAGAGAGTGGGATAGGTTTAATAACTACCCTCACCCTAACGCGTACCCTAACCCTAACCCCTACCCTAAGCCTAATGCATACCCTAAACCTAACCCGTACCCTAAACCGAGCCCTAACCCTAACCCTAACCCTAACCCTAACCCATACACTACGCCCTACCAGAACCCCTCCCCGAACCCGTACCCTAAGCCATACCCTAACCCTCACCCTAACCCTAACCCTAACCCTAACCCTAACCCTAACCCTAACCCTAACCCTAACCCTAAACCGAGCCCTAACCCTAACACTAACCCTAACCCTAACCCATACCCTACGCCCTACCCGAACCCCTCCCTCAACCCGTACCCTAAGCCGTACCCTAACCCTCACCCTAACCCTAACCCTAACCCTAAGCTACCCTTGACTGCTTCTGCCTCCAATAGATTTCCTAAGCACTAATATTTTAAGGAACAGGTTAAAAAGAGAATCTTAATGTGATTTCTTGATAATGGGTGTGTTCCTTATCTTCTCCTAGTGTCTAAACTCTTCTCCATGGCGGGACCCCCAAATAATATTCCTTTACGTGCTAAGGGGTATCTAGAGAGTGGGATAGGTTTGATAACGACCCTAACCCTAACGCGTACACTAACCCTAACTCCTACCCTAACCCTAACGCGTACCCTAATCCTAGCCCGTACCCTAAACCGAGCCCTAACTCTAAGACTAACCCTAACCCTAACCCATACCCTACGCCCTACCCGAACCCCTCCCCGAACCGGTACCCTAAGCCGTACCCTAAGCTTCACCCTAACCCCAAACCTAAGCTACCCTTGACTGCTTCTGCCTCCAATAGATTTCCTAAGCACTAGTGTTTTAAGGAACACGTTAAAAAGAGAACCTTAATGTGATTTCTTGATGGGTCCCTAATCTCCAGGTTCAAGGGCATCTTCCTACGTCAAAAACGTGCATGGGAAACCCAGAAGATGGTACACCGTGTGATCGGGAAAGGTTTCTAAAACGCACCTCATTTCTCATCTCCTTTTGCTCGGGTTCTCCATTCCAGCCCGTTTACTAGCCATCTCCCTCCTTGGAGAATCAGCACCTTTAACCTTCTGTTCCGTACAGGTTGCAATTTGTCCTGAGGATGAACGGGAAGATGGGGAACCAATGAGAGACTAGCTCTAGTGGTTGGGAGAGGCACAGGTCACTCTATTTTCCCATCAGGAAGAAGAATTAACCACAGCCTCAGCCTGCCCCCCAGAACCAGAAGAGGCCCTGAAGCAATCCTGCGCTTTTCCGGCCAGCTCCCAAAAAGCGACTTGAAAAATGGAGCTCAGGGGCACTACAATTCACAAACCTGCAGAGTTATAAATGACAACTCTCGTCCACAAATATATTGAGGGAAGGCAACGAAGAGGATGTGAAAGCAAGGCAGAATTGCAGGAAACAGATTTCAGGAGGTAGATTCGAATCGCCTTGAAAGCACATGAAAAGCGGCAAAACGTGGACAATGATGCCCTTGGCCAAAAAGGGCGTATGCGTTTTTTCCTGAATATATTCAGGAAAAAACGCATACGTCCTTTCTGGCCAACCAAGCAACCTGTAAAGGCAAATCAGCGCTCCAAAGAAGTCTGGCTTCCCAGCGGGCAAAAGGGCCATGCAGAAAAAAGTGTCAAAACCAGAAATGCAGGAGCGGCCATGGAGAAATGGGAGACTTGCTACGCTGATGGGCGGGATGTAAATTGCCAACAGCCACTCTGGAGAAGTGTACGGTGTGTCCAGAAACATCTAAAAAACACAGTTTGGAGAGCATAGGGCACTTCCACTCAAGGGCGTATAAATTGGGAAAATTAAAAATCAGCAAGACACAGGCACCCCAAAGTTTAGGGCTGCTCTGTTGACAAGAACCCCCACTTCTTTACACCTTAAATATCCCAGGAAAGAGAAAAATGGATAATGAAGTTGGGGTCCTCATGTACAATGGAATATCACTCAGCCATGAAATCAACGTCATAAGGCTAGTAGCAGCACGATGAGTGGATTTAGGTACGACGATTCTAAGTGAAATAAGTCACACAGAAAAAGACACTTATCATAAGATAGCACTTATAGAGGGAATGTAAAAACTGCTACACTTGAACTAAATTACAAAACAGAACAGAGTCACACGTTTAGAAAACACACTATGGCTGCTGAACGGGAAAGGTGAGGTGGGCTGATGCATAAAACAAGGGTTTTAAATTAGCTCTCATACCGTTCCATAAACCCAATATGTAATAGACAAGACCTACTCCTTGCTCAGTGAACTGGACTCAACACCCCCTATTCACCGCACAAGAATATATCTGACTAGTAAGAATCTTCAAAACTATGTATTGATATCTCTCTGTAAGTGAGTCAAGGGGGTGTAAAGCGGCATAAACACAGCCGTGAAAAGCAGCTAAACCCCATTATAAAAATAAATTACTTTTCAAAACCCGTGAAACAAAGACAGTGAAAGAGAGAGAAATTCTTACAAAATTCGTTCAGGGGCTGTGATGCAACCTGGATTGACCATATCTAGACCCACAGCTGATTGAGACATAAGGGTGGACACTCATGGGGCTGACAGGTTTGGTGAGGTTGGGTGAGCCAACGCACACCCTTTAAAGTAATACTGCATGGTACCCATCCCATGGGTCCCAAATCCCCAGGTTCAAGGGCATCTTCCTACGTCGAAAACGTGCATGAGAAACCCAGAAGATGGTACACTGTGTGATCGGGAAAGGTTTCTAAAACGCACCTCATTTCTCATCTCCTTGTGCTCGGGTTCGCCATTCCAGCCCCTTTACTAGCCATCTCCCTCCTTGGAGAATCAGCACCTTTAACCTCCTGTTCCGTACAGGTTGCAATTTGTCCTGAGGATGAACGGGAAGAGGGGGAACCAATGAGAGACTAGCTCTAGTGGTTGGGACAGGCACAGGTGACTCTATTTTCCCATCAGAAAGAAGAATTAACCACAGCCTCAGCCTGCCCCCCAGAACCAGAAGAGGGCCTGAAGCAATCCTGCGCTTTTGCCGCCAGCTCCCAAAAAGCGACTTGAAAAATGGAACTCAGGGGCACTGCAATTCACAAACCTGCAGAGTTTTAAATGATAACTCTCGTCCACAAATATATTGAGGGAAGGCAACGAAGAGGATTTGAAAGCAAGGCAGAATTGCAGGAAACAGATTTCAGGAGGTAGATTCGAATCGCCTTGAAAGCACATGAAAAGTGGGAAAACGTGGACAATGATGCCCTTGGCCAAAAAGGGCGTATGCGTTTTTTCCTGAATATATTCAGGAAAAAACGCATACGCCCTTTTTGGCCAACCAAGCAACCTGGAAAGGCAAATCAGCGCTCCAAAGAAGTCTCGCTTCCCAGCGGGCAAAAGGGCCATGCGGAAAAAAGTGTCCAAACCAGAAATGCAGGACCGGCCATGGAGAAATGGGAGCCTTGCTACGCTGATGGGCGGGATGTAAATTGCCCACAGCCACTCTGGAGAAGTGTACGGTGTGTACTGAAACATCTAAAAAACACAACTTGGAGAGCATAGGGCACTTACACTCATGGGCCTATAAATTGGGAAAACTAAAAATCAGCAAGACACAGGCACCAAAAGTTTAGGGCTGCTCTGTTGACAAGAACGCCCACTTCATTACACCTTAAATATCCTAGGAAAGAGAAAAATGGATAAAGAAGTTGGGGTCCTCATGTACAATGGAATATCACTCAGCCATGAAATCGACGTCATAAGGCTAGTAGCAGCACGATGAGTGGATTTAGTTACGACGATTCTAAGTGAAATAAGTCACACAGAAAAAGACACTTATCATCAGATAGCACTTATAGAGGGAATGTAAAAACCGCTACAGTTGAAGTGAATTACAAAGCAGAACATAGTCACAGGTTTAGAAAACACACTATGGCTGCTGAACGGGAAAGGTGAGGTGGGGTTATGCATAAAACAAGGGTTTCAAATTAGCTCCGATACCGTTCCATAAACCCAATATGTAATAGACAAGACCTACTCCTTGCTCAGTGAACTGGACTCAACACCCCCTATTCACCGCACAAGAATATATCTGACTAGTAAGAATCTTCAAACCTATGTATTGATATCTCTCTGTAAGTAAGTCAAGGGGGTGTAAGGCGGCATAAACACAACCGTGAAAAGCAGCTAAACACCATTATAAAAATAAATTACTTTTCAAAACCCGTGAAACAAAGACAGTGAAAGAGAAAAATTCTTACAAAATTCGTTCAGGGGCTGTGATGCAACCTGGATTGACCATATCTAGACCCACAGCTGATTGAGAAATAAGGGTGGACACTCTTGGGTCTGAGAGGTTTGGTGAGGTTGGGTGAGCCAATGTAGACCCTTTAAAGTAATACTGCATGGTACCCATCCCATGGGTCCCAAATCTCCAGGTTCAAGGGCATCTTCCTACGTCGAAAACGTGCATGAGAAACCCAGAAGATGGTACACCGTGTGATCGGGAAAGGTTTCTAAAACGCACCTCATTTTTCATCTCCTTGTGCTCGGGTTCGCCATTGCAGCCCCTTTACTAGCCATCTCCCTCCTTGGAGAATCAGCACCTTTAACCTCCTGTTCCGTACAGTTTGCAATTTATCCTGAGGATGAACGGGAAGAGGGGGAACCAAAGAGAGACTAGCCCTAGTTGTTGGGATAGGCACAGGTCACTCTATTTTCCCATCAGGAAGAAGAATTAAGCACAAGCTCAGCCTGCCCCCCAGAACCAGAAGAGGGCCTGAAGCAATCCTGCGCTTTTGCGGCCAGCTCCCAAAAAAGCGAGTTGAAAAATGGAGCTCAGGGGCACTGCAATTCACAAACCTGCAGAGTTTTAAATGATAACTCTCGTCCACAAATATATTAAGGGAAGGCAACGAAGAGGCTTTGAAAGCAAGGCAGAATTGCAGGAAACAGATTTCAGGAGGTAGATTCGAATCGCCTTGAAAGCACATGAAAAGCGGCAAAACGTGGACAATGATGCCCTTGGCCAAAAAGGGCGTATGCGTTTTTTCCTGAATATATTCAGGAAAAAACGCATACGCCCTTTTTGGCCAACCAAGCCACCTGGAAAGGAAAATCAACGCTACAAAGAAGTCTCGCTTCCCAGCGGGAAAAAGGGCCATGCGGAATAAAGTGTCCAAACCAGAAATGCAGGACCGGCCATGGAGAAATGGGAGCCTTGCTACGCTGATGGGCGGGATGTAAATTGACAACAGCCACTCTGGAGTAGTGTACAGTGTGTCCTGAAACATCTAAAAAACACAGCTTGGAGAGCATAGGGCACTTACACTTATGGGCCTATAAATTGGGAAAACTAAAAATCAGCAAGACACAGGCACCCCAAAGTTTAGGGCTGCTCTGTTGACAAGAACCCCCACTTCATTACACCTTCAATATCCTAGGAAAGAGAAAAATGTATAAAGAAGTTGAGGTCCTCATGTTCAATGGAATATCACTCAGCCATGAAATCAACGTCATAAGGCTAGTAGCAGCACGATGAGTGGACTTAGGTACGACGATTCTAAGTGAAATAAGTCACACAGAAAAAGACACTTATCATAAGATAGCACTTATAGAGGGAATGTAGAAACCGCTACAGTTGAAGTGAATTACAAAACAGAACAGAGTCACACGTTTAGAAAACACACTATGGCTGCTTAACGGGAAAGGTGAGGTGGGGTGATGCATAAAACAAGGGTTTCAAATTAGCTCCGATACCGTTCCATAAACCCAATATGTAATAGAAAAGACCTACTCCTTGCTCAGTGAACTGGACTCAACACCCCCTATTTACCGCACAAGAATATATCTGACTAGTAAGAATCTTCAAACCTATGTATTGATATCTCTCTGTAAGTGAGTCAAGGGGCTGTAACACGGCATAAACACAGCCGTGAAAAGCAGCTAAACCCCATTATAAAAATAAATGTCTTTTCAAAACCCGTGAAACAAAGACAGTGAAAGAGAGAGAAATTCTTCCAAAATTCGTTCAGGGGCTGTGATGCAACCTGGAATGACCATATCTAGACCCACAGCTGATTGAGACATAAGGGTGGACACTCTTGGGGCTGAGAGGTTTGGTGAGGTTGGGTGAGCCAACGGAGACCCTTTCAAGTAATACTGCATGGTACCCATCCCATGGGTCCCAAATCCCCAGGATCAAGGGCATCTTCCTACGTCGAAAACGTGCATGAGAAACCCAGAAGATGGTACACCGTGTGATCGGGAAAGGTTTCTAAAACGCACCTCATTTCTCATCTCCTTTGCTCGGGTTCGCCATTCCAGCCGATTTACTAGCCATCTCCCTCCTTGGAGAATCAGCACCTTTAACCTCCTGTTCCGTTTAGGTTGCAATTTGTCCTGAGGATGAACGGGAAGAGGGGGAACCAATGAGAGACTAGCTCTAGTGGTTGGGACTGGCACAGGTCACTCTATTTTCCCATCAGGAAGAAGAATTAACCACAGCCTCAGCCTGCCCCCCAGAACCAGAAGAGGGCCTGAAGCAATCATGCGCTTTTGCGGCCAGCTCCCAAAAAGCGACTTGAAAAATGGAACTCAGGGGCACTGCAATTCACAAACCTGCAGAGTTTTAAATGATAACTCTCGTCCACAAATATATTGAGGGAAGGCAACGAAGAGGATTTGAAAGCAAGGCAGAATTGCAGGAAACAGTTTTCAGGAGGTAGATTCGAATCGCTTTGAAAGCACATGAAGAGCGGCAAAACGTGGACAATGATGCCCTTGGCCAAAAAGGGCGTATGCGTTTTTTCCTGAATATATTCAGGAAAAAACGCATACGCCCTTTTTGGCCATCCAAGCAACCTGGAAAGGGAAAACAGTGCTACAAAGTTGTCTCGCTTCCCAGCGGGCAAAAGGGCCATGCGGAAAAAAGTGTCAAATCCAAAAATTCAGGACCGGCCATGGAGAAATGGGAGCCTTGCTACGCTGATGGGCGGGATATAAATTGCCAACAGCCACTCTGGAGAAGTGTACGGTGTGTCCTGAAACATCTAAAAAACACAGCTTGGAGAGCATAGGGCACTTCCACTCATGGGCGTATAAATTGGGAAAACTAAAAATCAGCAAGACACAGGCACCCCAAAGTTTAGGGCTGCTCTGTTGACAAGAACCCCCACTTCATTACACCTTAAATATCCTAGGAAAGGGAAAAATGGATAAAGAAGTTGGGTCCTCATATACAATGGAATATCACTCAGCCATGAAATCAATGTCATAAGAGTCGTAGCAGCATGATGAGTGGATTTAGGTACGAAGATTCTAAGTGAAATAAGTCACACAGAAAAAGACACTTATCGTAAGATATCACTTACAGAGGGAATGTAAAAACCGCTACACTTGAACTGAATTACAAAACAGAACAGAGTCACACATTTAGAAAACACACTATGGCTGCTGAAGGGGAAAGGTGTGTTGGGGTGATGCATAAAACAAGGGTTTCAAATTAGCTCAGATACCGTTCCATAAACCCAATATGTAATAGACAAGACCTACTCCTTGCTCAGTGAACTGGACTCAACACCCCCTATTCACCGCACAAGACTATATCTGACTAGTAAGAATCTTAAAACCTATGTATTGATAACTCTCTGTAAGTGAGTCAAGGGGGTGTAAAGCGGCATAAACACAGCAGTGAAAAGCAGCTAAACCCCATTATAAAAATAAACTACTTTTAATTACCCATGAAACAAAGACTTTCAAAGAGAGAGAAATTCTCACACAATTCATTCAGGGGCTCTGATGCAACCTAGATTGACCATATCTAGTTCCACAGCTGGATGAGACATAAGGGTGGACACTTTTGGGGCTGAAAGCTCCTTCCCTAGTTACCAGATTGGGGAACGTGGAAAGGCTCCCGCCCTCCGGCCGTTACCTACCAAAGCAGCTTTCAAACCTGTGCTAATGGTCACTTCATATGAACAAGTACTTCAGGGCTGTAAATGAAACCTGCCTTCAAAATGTCTTGAGGGAGGTAATGGCCAAAAATTTTCAAAATGTGACACTTACTTTAAGAAAACTCTTTGAAGAACTAAGCTGTAATCACAGTTTGATAAATAGAAAGGGCATGCTTTAAAGCTCAATTTCAACAGATTTTGGGACACATGCAAATTCAACCACAGAGAGGTATCAGCTCGCACCTGTTAGAATAACCATCAGCAAGAAAACTACAAACAATAAATATTGAAGGTGTTTTGGAGAAATGCATACCCTCAATTTTAAGTGGGACGTAACCTGGAAAGAGCCACTAATGAGAACTGAATGGTGGTGCCTTTAAAACGTACACACTGAGCTACCATATGATACAGCAAGCCCACTCCTTGGCCTATAACATAAGAAGATAGAACTGGAAAGACACAGGCAAGAAAATATGCATTGCAGCAGTATTACAATAGCCAAGACATGGAGGCAACCAGAAAGTCCATCAAGAGGTGCGTGGCCAAAGAAGAACTGGTACACGTACAGATGGAATATTAGCCAGGGAAAAAAATGAAACAATGCCATTTGCAGCACCATGTATGATTCTTGAGGTAATCAGGCAAATTGTACTAAGTCAGAAAGCCAAAGACACATATCCTATAATATCACTTATAGGTCTTAGCTAAAAATTCATACCAATGAAGATATTTCCACAGAGAAATGCAATCACAGATTCATTAAACAAACTTATGGTTCAGCAAATGGATAGGTGTGAGGATTGGATACATTAGGATATTGGGGTTAAGATAGATATAGAAACACATGTGAAATATGTAATCACCAAAGACCTATGTAATACCAAGACAAGACTGCTCAACATTGTGTCATAACCTACATGGGAAAATGATGCAAAGAAGAATAGATATATGTATATGTTTAAAAGAACCACATCTTGCACACCTAGAAGAAACAAAACATTTTAATCAAATTTGCTCTGACAAAAAATAAAAATTAAATTAAAAAAAGAACAAGAAGTAATGAGACATAAACTTAAGGGGCTTTTTGCTGGCACATTGCATTCTAATTTACAACCAGAACATGACTTCCATTAAGGCTCTGTCATCACTAATAAAGCAGCTTTATAAGCAATGTTGAAGGTAGCTTAAAAGAAGTCTCACTAATTATTGATAGTAACAAGGAAACAAAGAAAAGTAAAAATCTCACTGCAAAAAGTATACATAGGGTAAGGATAGTAGATCAAACACTTATTAAACTTCTGTAAAGAATAAAAGACAACAGTAGTATGTTTTTTTAAAAAGAGAGGGCCCAAATAAATCTGAAATGAAAGAGATGATGTTACAACAGACAGACACCACAGAAATACAAAGCATCCTAAGATACACACAGGGTAACTCAGGGCTCAGACTGGACAGAGCCCACTTTCCAGTCCCTTGTACATGACTTACAGGAGCCTCAGGAACTGAGGAGGGGGTCCCTGAGGAGAGGCTCAAGATAGAATATGGTAGGCATTAACATGACTGCATTCATCTTAAACATGCCTGAACTACATTCACACGAGATGATTTTGTCCTGTATGTACATCGGCACCTCTAGTCGGAACTGCAGATCTTTGGCTTCAACACCTCTACTGACAACATTAGCTTCACCTGCTGTGGACCGTCTCCTATAGGATTTCTAGAACCACAAAACATCAAAGCTTCACAGGACCCAGAGTCTGTGTGACTCCACGCAGAGTCTCAGAGTCTCAACTCCACTCAGATACTCCACTCTTGGAGGGCACACACAAAGTAGTGTGCACATCAGGACCCAGGGGAAGAAGCAGTGACCCTGTAGGAGAATGACCAGAACTACCTGCTACTTTTAGAGGGTCTCCTGCAGAGGCAGGTGGTGGCTGTGGCTGTGGCTCACCGTGAGGACAACGACACTGGCAGCAGAAGTTCTGGGAAATACTCCTTGGTGTGAGCCCTCCCAGAGTCCGCCATTAGCCCCACCAAGAGCAAGGTAGGCTCCAGTGCTGGGTCGCCTCAGGCCAAACAACCAACAGGGAGGGAACCCAGCCCCATGCATCAGCAGACAAGCGGATTAAACTTTTTATTAAAGTTTTATTTAATCCACAGACAAGCGGATTAAAGCTCTGCCCACCAAAGCAACACCCAGCTCTACCCACCACCAGTCCCTCCCATCAGGAAGCTTGCACAAGCCTCTAAGATAGACTCATCCACCAGAGAGCAGACAGCAGAAGCAAGAAGAACTACAATTCTGCAGCCTGTGGAAGGAAAACCACATTCACAGAAAGATAGACAAAATGAAAAGGCAGAGGACTTTATACCAGATCAAGGAACAAGATAAAACCCCAGGAAAAAAAAAAAACGAAATGACGTGGAGATAGGGAACCTTCCAGAAAAAGAATTCAGAATAATGATAGTGAAGTTGAGCCAAGACCTTGGAAAAAGAAAGGAGGCAAAGATCGAGAAGACACAAGAAATGCTTAACAAAGACCTAGAAGAATTAAAGAACAAACAAACAGAGGTGAACAATGTAATAACTGAAATGAAAAATATACTAGAAGGAATCAGTAGCAGAATAACTGTGGCAGAAGAACGGATAAGTGACCTGGAAGACAGAAAGGTGGAAATCACTGCCATGGAACAGAATAAAGAAAAAGAATGAAAATAAATGAAGACACCCCAAGAGTCCTCTGGGACAACATTAAACACAACAACATTCGCATGATAGGGATCCCAGAAGGAGAAGAGAGAGAAAGGACCCGAGAATATATTTGAAGAGATTATGGTCAAAAACTTCCCTAGCATGGGAAAAGAAATAGCCACCCAAGTCCAGAAGCACAGAGAGTCCCAGGCAGGATAAACCAAAGGAGAAAAATGACAAGACACATAGTAATCAAATTGACAAAAATTAACGACAAAGAAAAATTATTGAAAGCAGCAAGGGAAAAATGACAAATAACATACAAGGGAACTCCCATAAGGATAACAGCTGATTTCTCAGCAGAATATCTACAAGCCAGAAGGGAGTAGCATGATCAATTTAAAGTGATGAAAGGGAAGAACCTACAACCAAGATTACTCCACCCTGCAAAGATCTCATTCATATTTGATGGAGAAATCAAAAGCCCTACAGACAAGCAAAAGCTAAGAGAATTCAGCACCATGAAACCAGCTTTACACCAAATGCTAAAGGAACTTCTCTAAGTGGGAAACACAAGAGAAGAAAAGGACCCACCAAGACAACCCCATAACAATTAAGAAAATAGTAATAGGAACATACATATCGATAATTACCTTAAACGTGAATGCACTAAATGTTCCAACCAAAAGACACAGGCTCGCTGAATGGATACAAAAACAAGACCCATATATATGCTGTCTACAAGAGACCCATTTCAGACCTAGGGACACATACAGACTGAAAGTGAGGCGATGGAAAAATATACTCTATGCAAATGAAAATCAAAAGAAAGCTGGAGTAGCAATACTCATATCAGATAAAATAGACTTTAAAATAAAGAATGTTACAAGAGACAAGGAAAGACACTACATAATGGTCAAGGGATCAATCCAAGAAGAAGATATAACAATTATAAATATATATGTACCCAACATAGGAGCACCTCAATGTATAAGGCAACTGCTAACAGCTATAAAAGAGGAAATCAACAGTAACACAATAATAGTGGGGGACTTTAACAGCTCACTTATACCAGTGGAGATCAGCCAGACAGAAAATTAATAAGGAAACACAAGCTTTAAATGACACAATAGACCAGATAGAGTTAATTGATATTTATAGGTCATTCCATCCAAAAACAGCAGATTACACGTTCTTCTTAACTGCACACGGAACATTCTCCAGGATAGATCACATCTTGGATCACAAAGCCTCAGTAAATTTAAGAAAACTGAAATCATGTCAAGCAGCTGTTCCGACCACAATGCTATGAGATTAGAAATCAATTACACGGAAAAAAACCGTAAAAAACACAAACACATGGAGGCTAAACAATGCGTTACTAAATAACCAAGAGATCACTGAAGAAATCAAAGAGGAAATCAAAAACTACCTAGAGACAAATGACAACAAAAACACGATGATCCAAAACCTATGGGATGCGGCAAAAGCAGTTCTAAGAGGGAAGTTTATAGCAATACAAGCCTACCTCAAGAAACAAGAAAAATCTCAAATAAACAATCTAACCTCACACCTAGAGGAATTAGAGAAAGAAGAACAAAACCCAAAGTTAGTAGAAGGAAAGAAATCTTAAAGATCAGAGCAGAAATAAATGAAATAGAAACAAAGAAAACAAAAGCAAAGATCAATAAACCTAAAAGCTGGTTCTTTGAGAAGATAAGCAATAATGATCAACCTTTAGCCAGACTCAAGAAAAAGAGGGAGAGGACTCAAATCAACAAAATTAGAAGTGAAAAAGGAGAAGTTACAACAGACACCACAGGAATACAAAGCATCCTAAGAGACTACTACACGCAACTCTATGCCAATAAAATGGACAACCTGGAAGAAATGGACAAATTCTTAGAAAGGGATAACCTTCCAAGACTGAACCAGGAAGAAATAGAAAATATGAACAAACCTATCACAAGCAATGAATTTGAAACTGTGATTAAAAATCTTCCAACAAACAAAAGTCCAGAACCAGATGGCATCACAGGTGAATTCTATCAAACATTAGGGAAGAGCTAACACCCAACCTTCTCAAATTCTTCAAAACAATTGCAGGGGAAGGAACACTCCCAAACTCATTCTATCAGACCACCATCACCCTGATACCAAAATCAGACAGAGATACTACAAGGAAAGAAAATTATAGACCAATATCACTGATGAATATAGATGTAAAAATCCTCAACCAAATACTAGCAAACAGAATCAAACAACACATTAAAAGGATCATACACCATGATCAAGTGGGGTGTATCCCAGGGATGCAAGGATTCTTCAATATACACAAATCAATGTGATACACCATATTAACAAATTGTAGAATAAAACCATATGATCATCTCAATAGATGAAGGAAAAGATTTTGTGAAAATTCAACACCCATTTACGATAAAAACTCTGCAGAGTGTGGGCATAGAGGGAAACTACCTCAACATAATAAAGGCCATATATGACAAACCCGCAGCAAACACCATTCTCAATGGTGAAAAACTGCAAGCGTTTCCTCTAAGATCAGGAACAAGACGAGGATGTCCACTCTCACCACTGCTATTCAACATAGTTTTGGAAGTCCTAGCCATGGCAATCAGAGAAGAAAAAGAAATAAAAGGAATACAAAAAGGAAAAGAAGGAGTAAAATTGTCACTGTTTGCAGATGACATGATATCATAGATAGAGAATCCTAAAGATGCCACCAGAATCTAAAAAAAAAAGTTTATGTAGAACCTAGGGGCAGGAAAGGATTAAGGACACAGACGTAGAGAAAGGACTTGAGGACATGGGGAGGGGGAAAGGTAAGCTGGGACAAAGTGAGAGAGTGGTATGGACATATATACACTACCAAATGTAAAATTGATAGCTACTGGGAAGCAGCCACATAGCACAGGGAGATCAGGTCTGTGCTTTGTGACCACCTAAAAGGGTGGGATAAGGGAGTGAGAGGGAGGTGCAAGAGGGAGGGGATATGGTGTTATATGTATACGCATAGCTGATTCACTTTTTTATACAGCAGAAACTAACACACAATTGTAAAGCAATTATACTCCAATAAAGATGTAAAAGAAAAAAAAAAAAAAAGAAAGCCCAGAGATAAACCTACACACCTATGACCCACTAATCTATGACAAAGGAGGCAAGGATATACAATGGAGAAAAGACAGTCTCTTCAATAAGTGGTGCTGGGAAAAATGGACAGCTACATGTAAAAGAATGAAATTAGAACACTCCCTAACACCATACACAAAAAATAAACTCAAAATGCATTAGAGACCAAAATGTAAGACCGGACACTAGAAAACTCTTAGAGGAAAACATAGGAAGAATACTCTTTGACATAAATCACAGCAAGGTCTTTTTTGATCCACCTCCTAGAGTAATGGAATAAAAAACAATAATAAACAAATGTGAGCAAATGAAACCTAAAAGCTTTTGCAAAGCAAAGGAAACTACAAACAAGACGAAAAGACAACCCTCAGAATGGGAGAAAATATTTGCAAACGAATCAATGGACAAAGGATTAATCTCCAATGTATATAAACAGCTCATACAGCTCAACAGTAAAAAAACAAACAACCCAATCCAAAAATGGGCAGATGACGTAAATAGACATTTGTCCCAAGAAGACATACAGATGACCAAGAAGCACATGAAAAGCTGCTCAACATCACTAATTATTAGAGAAATATAAACCAAAACTACAATGAGTTATCACCTCACACGAGTTAGAATGGGCATCATCAGAAAATCTACAAACAACAAATGCTGGAGAGGGTGTGGAGAAAAGGGAACCCTCTTACACTATTTGTGGGAATGTAAGTTGATACAGTCACTATGGAGAACAGTATGGAGGTTCCTTAAAAAACTAAATATAGAATTACCATATGACCCAGCAATCCCACTACTGGCCATATACCCAGAGAAAACCATAATTCAAAAAGACATATTCAAAAAAAAAATAAAAAAGACATATTCACCACAATGTTCACTGCAGCACTATTTACAATAGCCAGGTCATGGAAGCAACCTAAGTGCCCATAGACAGACGAACGGAAAAGATGTGCTACATATATAAAATGCAATATTTCTCAGCCATAAAAAGGAATGAAATTGGGTCATTTGTAGAGACGTGGATAGATCTAGAGACTGTCATACAGAGTGAAGTTAGTCAGAAAGAGAAAAACAAATATCGTATATTAACGCATACATGTGGAACCTAGAAAAAATGGTACAGATGAACCGGTTTGCAAGGCATAAATAGAGACACAGATGTATAGAACAAATGTATGGACACCAAGGGGGGAAAGTGGCAGGGTGGTGGTGGTGGGATGAATTGCGAGCCTGGGATTGACATATATACACTTATATGTATAAAATAGATAACCAATAAGAACCTGCTGTATAAAAAAATGAATAAAATAAATTCAAAAATTAAAATATAATTAATACTTAAAAAAATAAAACAGAAAAAAAGTTCTGTCCTTCCCATAGACGTATTTGTATGAATGAATTATTTCCATGCTTATATCCATAAATACAAAAAGAGGAATAAAACTTACCTTGAACCAAAAAAGAAAAAAACAAAAACAGAACCCACTGGTCATACAGAGGAAAACCCTATCAGGGCACTTGCTCCATTGGTAAACAATTCTGAAGTTGGTCACAGGTGGGGAATCATTTCCCATGCAGCCAGCAGCCCCAACACAAGGAGCGTCCTCATTGCAAAGCTGGGGGACCGTGAGGAGGCGTCTCTGAGTAAATGTGAGCTGAGCCCCAGGCCAGTTGCTGCTGAACTTTTCCCACCCTTCCCAGGTAAAACACCTGAATGTGTGCAAAGACTTTAAAAGCTAGAGGAAGGGGCTTGGACACGCAGGACGACTTGGTGCCTGCAGGCCAGCCAGGATGGTCCTGGCCCCGGGCACTCGTCTGGAAGATTTCCATTTCCCTGCCTGAGGTACCCCTCCTGTCCCGGTCCCCACTGCTTTTTTCCTTCCTCACCTCTGCCCGGGGAGAAATTCCAGCAGCAAGTATGGGTGACACATCCTCCTCTTTAGCAGGTGGCAGCCCGGCAACTCCTGCAGGAAGTCCAGCAGAGCCCCAGTCACACCGGGCCACTCATAGAGCCGTGGGCCCTACTCCCTCCCACCATCCCAACCCCGAGACTGCGGACGGGGCAGAGAATATGGCGTCAGGCACAGCTGCAGAGGCTTTTGCTGCCTGGAGGGGTGTTTATATTGACCTCAACCCAGGCACACCTGGGAAGGGCTGGCTGGCCGGGTCAGGCTGCCCAGGTCAGCCAATCCTCGCCCCTCAGGGGCTCAGAGTTGCAGAAAATGTGCCTTGCTGCACCGGCCAGATCCAAGGAACAGGTGTAGGGTCCCGAGAGTCAGGATAGATAAGGGGCGGCAGCCCTGGCTTGTTTTCTAATCATTTTATATGGTTCATGAGTGGGAGACAACTTCAAGAAGACCCTCTGCTAATGAGAGGAACCCAGGAGTCAGGGAGAGGAGGGGTGGTGGGTGGAGACAGAGGCCTGGTGCCCCAGCTGCAGTGGAAGCCCCTGGAAGACCAGGCAGAGGGAGGCCACACAGAGTGAAGCCTAGGGTCACAGACCTGTTGGAGCTGCTGTTTGTTAGTTGAAGCTCTGCTCTGAGGTGCTCTGTGTCAGCTCTGAGCTACAGTTGTGCTGGGGGTGCTCTGCAATGAGGGCTATGTGCACGGTTCCTGTGTGCCCAGCCCTGCCAGGGTACATGTCCAGGGGAGCTCCATATCCAGGGAGGGGCCTGCCCACGAGAGCCCTGTGGGCTGCTGCATACCTGCCCAGGTGAGCTCCATATCCTGGGAGGGGCCTGACCATGAGGGCCCCATGGGTTGCTGGGTACATGCCCAGGTGAACTCCATATCCTGGGAGTGGCCTAACACCGAGAGTCCCATGGGCTGCTGGGTACCTGCCCAGGTGAGCTCCATATCCTGGGAGGGGCCTGACCACAAGAGCCCCGTGGGCTGCTGGGTACCTGGTAGAGGACGACAGGACAGTCAGTGAAGCCACAGAGGATATACATCTAGTAGTTCCAAATTCCTACACCCTGCTGGTCATTCTACCATCCACCAGGACATGGTATTCTGTATTAGACTTCAATGATGCCTTCTTCTGTATTCCATTAGTCCCAGAGTCACAAGAAATTTTGGCTGTGAGTGGCAGGACTCAACATACAACAAAAACAATGCTGCTGGGCCGTCCTGCCCCAGGGGTTCAAAAATCCCCACACCATCTTTTGGGAAACGTTAGCTAAAGACCTAAAAGATCTACCTCTGGAGAAGGGAACCCTCCTTCAATATGCAGATGACATTCTGATCACCAGCCCGACTAAGGAGGCCTCTGAACTACCTAGCCAATAAAAGATAGAAGGTGTCCAAGAAAAAGGCTCAAATATCACAAACTAAGGTGACCTTCCTGGGTTTCATTCACACAGAAGGTCGGAGAAGCCCACCCCAGGAAAGGGAAGAAGCCATTTGCAGCCTCACCCTTCCTAAAACTAGAAGACAGCTTAGGGGTTCCTGGGGAGACCGGGGTTTGCTGCATCTGGATCCCTAACTACAGTCCAATAACTGGGCCTCTATATGAAACACTGAAAGGAAAAGATGATGATCCTTTTGAATAGAATCCAGAAGCGGCCTTTCAAGAAGGGAAAGTGCAGTCAATTCAGACCCTTGCCCTGGACCTCCTTAAGTTAGCTAAACCCTTTGACCTTTACATTCCTGGTCCAAGGCGAATCGCCCTTGGAGTATTAGTGCAAAAACTGGGACCACTTGAAATGGAACAATGCAAGAATGCCCTCCAGGCATTGGCCAGCCACCCCATCTGACCAGGATACTGGGGGTATCTAAAAACCTGGAAATCAGCAGCCCGCAAGTCCAGCTCCCTCGTAAGGGTAAAGGATGCCACTTGGTGATCCTAACCACCCACCATGCCCTGAAGTTGCAGGGATTGCTCCGTGGGCACAATGACCTCGAGTGAGGAGGCCGTCCAACACCAACCTCCAGAGAGACAACCGGGGGCAATGGGCCCCCATGACGACTCGTGTGACCGTCACTTGACCTGGAGTTTCTCTCAGAAAACAACAAGAGTGTGCCCCAAAAGAGCAGACTACTGCTTACAGGACTTACTGCACCCAGAGCGGAGCTAATAAACTTGGCAGGGGAACCGTAAATAACGCTGCCACCATAGAAAAGCCTACAGACACCGCGGTGACGGAGGCCAATGAGACCGGCTGTACTCCTGGCTACTTCAAAAGGCCGTTGACTGAGTGGCCGTCATGGTCCTGGATCACCACCAGCCCTGGACTGTCTGGGAGTTGAGCAAGCAGGGCTCTGATACCTGGTGCTGTTTGTACGTTAATTCAGTGGCCTAACTGAAGAAAGCGCAGACTACTGGTCAGAGCATCTAGGCTGGCAGAAACCGTCAGCCTAAGGGGGTCGAACCAATGTGGAGCAGGGTAAAACCGCCCACCCCCCCGCAACGTCTCTGAACATCTCTTTCCTGGACCCTTAAAGGTCATTAGAATCTATGAAACTTCCAATGCTGGTGCTCAGGCAGACGAGCAGTGAGGGAGGAGGCCTGGGGACAATCCACCTCACCTGGAGGCTGCTGGAGAGAAGTCCTGCCCCTCCCCCCAGGTATGAGGACACCCAACTCAGCACGAAGCATTTACAGAAGAGGTGTCTGCACCCTCAGTGCCCCACGAATGAGGAATGGGACAAAAGGCAGAGGAGGGCTTTGTCACTGGCAAAGCCCATTAAAAATTCCTGGGAGATAAAAATAGAATCTGGGCAATAAAATAAAGTCTAACCATTTTGTCCTTTGTACTTTGTCTAATTTCACTTGCTCCTAGGTTTCCACATGCAGAGGTCCCACACCCGGCACTTCAGACCCGATTTCCTAGTGCAAAATGGCTGGGCCGACACCTCAGCTCGTGGGGCCCTGTGCAGACTCTGCGACATAGAGCCTGAGCTCCAGCCAACCCGGCCCTCGAGAGCTCTGCCCCCTCCCTCCGGCTGATGCTGACAGGATCCCTACACAGCAGCCCGGCCCACAACCCGCAGGGGAGCACACACTCTCACCTCTCCATTCTCTGATTAAAATATAAAGTTTTCCTTTGCTTCTGAACCAAAGTCAGTCTCGATCTGTTGGCTCCAATGACACTGGGCAGGGAGACCCTTGTTGGGGCCCACTCTGCAGGATCAGTAACAGAATTTGAGAACATTGTAACTTCAATGAACAGATGTGTGAGCCAAACTGTAATTAACATAGAGCAGTGTATAAGGCTCGTGTAAAATAAGATGTTTCTAACACTTCCATTTGATATTTCCATCACTTTATTATAAGCAAGTTCAGTGGAGGGGTTTGTCTTATTTGTCAGGTCAACAGTAGTGAAATGCAGTGATTTCTTTCCAAG
Source organism: Balaenoptera acutorostrata (assembly GCF_949987535.1). Classification (NCBI taxonomy): domain Eukaryota; kingdom Metazoa; phylum Chordata; class Mammalia; order Artiodactyla; family Balaenopteridae; genus Balaenoptera; species Balaenoptera acutorostrata. Next base: position 121,523 of record NW_026646144.1, read on the forward strand.
GATGTACATCTAATAATCTTGGTTGAAGTTTCAACCTTGTTTTGAATGATTTTCCATTGAAAATGATACCTCTCTTTCAGCTCCTAGATTTCTGAGAAGTATAAAATCTTATATTTTTTTTATTACCAAAGGGGAAAGGTGGGAGGAGGGATAAATTAACAGTTTCGGATTAACATATACACACTGCTATGTATAAAATATATCATCAACAAGGATCTACTGTATAGCACAGGGAACTATACTCAATATTTTTTAATGACCCCTAAGGGGAAATAATCTGAAAAACAATAGATATCTATATCGACATCATCTATCAACTACAGATAAAATGGAAACTAAAGGAGGCCGATGGTGAGCGTTTCTGAACCTGAAGACTTCAATCATCTAAAGTTCGGACTCTGCCTACAGCCCAAGTCCCTTAATGAACACACATGTACCAGTAGCTTAAAAATTCCCCAGATTGGAGCTTGGGGAGACACTGATTTGGAAAAATCCCTGGTGTTCGCCTTACATACACGGGACCTTTCCTACAGCTAAAACATGCCTGTGACACCCAGAAGATGGAACACGGTTGGATCAGGAAGATTTTGGAAAAGGAACCAAAACTCCTAATTTCCTGGTTGTTGGATTCACCCCTCCAGCCTTTTTCCTTAAAATCTCCCCACTTGAGGATGTCAGCACCTTCAACATCCAGTTGCACAGAATTTGGAATTTGTCCTAAGGAAAAAGGGGAAGGAGGAGAAACAAGGAGAGCCAAGCCCTAGATGCTCGGACAGGCACATGTCACTCTAATTTCCAATCAGGAAGAAGAATTAAGCAAAGGCTTAGCCTGCCACTGAGAACCAGAGCAGGGCCAGAAGCAAACCAGCGGCTCTTCGGGAAGCTCCCAAAAAGCGAGTTGAAAAATGGAGCTCAGGGGCACTGCAATTCACAAACCTGCAGAGTTTTAAATTATAATTATCGCCCAAAACTATATTGAGGGAAGGCAACGAAAAGGATTGGAAAGCAAGGCAGAATTGCAGGAAACAAATTTCAGGAGTTAGATTCGAATAGCCACTAAAGCACATGAAAAGCGGCCAAACGTCGACAAGGATGCACTTGGCCAAAAAGGGCGTATGCTTTTTTTCCTGAATAAATTCAAAAAAAAACGCATAGGCCCTGATTGGCAAACCAAGCAAGCCGGAAATGCAAATCAGCACTACAAAGAGGTCTCACTTCCCATCTGTCAAAAGGAACTTCCTAAAAAAGTGTAAAACCAAGAAATCCAGGAGAGGACAAGGAGGAAAGGGAGCCTTGTTACACTGATGGGCGGGATGTAAATTGCCAATGGCGAGTCTGGAGAAGGGTATGGTGTTTCCTAAAACATCTAAAAAACAGAGCTAGAAAGAATAGGGCACTTCCACTCATGGGCGTATAAATTGGGAAAACTAAAAATCAAAAAGACACAGGCAACCCAAAGCTTAGTGCTGCTCTGGTTACAAGAAACTCCACTTCATTACACCTTAAATATCCTAGGAAAGAGAAAAATGGATAAAGAAGTTGTGGTCCTCATGTACAATGGAATATCACTCAGGCATGAAATCAATGTCATAAGGCTAGTAGCAGCACGATGAGTGGATTTAGGTACGACGATTCTAAGTGAAATAAGTCACACAGAAAACGACACTTATCATAAGATATCACTTATAGAGGGAAGCTAAAATCCATTACACTTGAACTGAATTACAAAACAGAACAGAGTCACACATTTAGAAAACACACTATGGCTGCTAAACGGGAAAGGTGCGGTGGGGTGATGCATAAAACAAGGGTTTCAAATTAGCTCAGATACCGTTCCATAAACCCAATATGTAATAGACAAGACCTACTCCTTGCTCAGTGAACTGGACTCAACACCCCCTATTCACTGCACAAGCATATATCTGACTAGTAAGAATCTTCAAACCTATGTATTGATATCTCTCTGTAAGTGAGTAAAGGGGGTGTAAGGCGGCATAAACACAGCCATGAAAAGCAGCTAAACCCCATTATAAAAATAAATTAATTTTCAAAACCCGTGAAACAAACACAGTGAAAGAGAGAGAAATTCTTACAAAATTCGTTCAGGGGCTGTGATGCAACCTGGATTGACCATATCTAGACCCACAGCTGATTGAGACATAAGGGTGGACACTCTTGGGGCTGAGAGGTTTGGTGACGTTGGGTGAGCCAACACAGACCCTTTAAAGTAATACTGCATGGTACCCATCCCATGGGTCCCAAATCTCCAAGTTCAAGGGCATTTTCCTACATCGAAAACATGCATGAGAAACCCAGAAGATGGTAAACCGTGTGATCGGGAAAGGTTTCTAAAACACACCTCATTTCTCATCTCCTTTTGCTCAGGTTCGCCATTCCAGCCGCATTACTAGCCATCTCTCTCCTTGGAGAATCAGCACCTTTAACCTCCTCTTCCGTACAGGTTGCAATTTGACCTGAGGATGAACGGGAAGAGGGGGAACCAATGAGAGACTAGCTCTAGGTGTTGGGACAGGCACAGGTCACTCTATTTTGCCATCAGGAAGAAGAATTAACCACAAGCTCAGCCTGCCCCCCAGAACCAGAAGAGGGCCTGAAGCAATCCTGCACTTTTGCGGCCAGCTCCCAAAAAAGCGACTGGAAAAATGGAGCTCAGGGGCACTGCAATTCACAAACCTGCAGAGTTATAAATGATAACTCTCGTCCACAAATATATTGAGGGAAGGCAACGAAGAGGATTTGAAAGCAAGGCAGAATTGCAGGAAACAGATTTCAGGAGGTAGATTCGAATCGCCTTGAAAGCACATGAAAAGCGGCAAATCGTGAACAAAGATGCCCTTGGCCAAAAAGGGCGTATGTGTTTTTTCCTGAATATATTCAGGATAAAACGCATACGCCCTTTTTGGCCAACCAAGCAACCTAGAAAGGCCAATCAGCACTACAAAGAAGTCTGGCTTCCCAGCAGGCAAAAGGGCCATGCGGAAAAAAGTGTCCAAACCAGAAATGCAGGACCGGCCATGGAGAAATGGGAGCCTTGCTACGCTGATGGGCGGGATGTAAATTGCCAACAGCCACTCTGGAGAAGTGTACGGTGTGTCCTGAAACATCTAAAAAACACAGCTTGGAGAGCATAGGGCACTTCCACTCATGGGCGTATAAATTGGGAAAATAAAAATCAGCAAGACACAGGCACTCCAAAGTTTAGGGCTGCTCTGTTGACAAGAACGCCCACTTCATTACACCTTAAATATCCTAGGAAAGAGAAAAATGGATAAAGAAGTTGTGGTCCTCATGTGCAATGGAATATCACTTAGCCATGAAATCAACGTCATAAGGCTAGTAGCAGCACGATGAGTGGATTTAGGTACGACGATTCTAAGTGAAATAAATCATACAGAAAACGACACTTATCATAAGATATCACTTATAGAGGGAATGTAAAAACCGCTACGCTTGAACTGAATTACAAAACAGAACAGAGTCACACGTTTAGAAAACACACTATGGCTGCTGAACGGGAAAGGTGAGGTGGGGTGATGCATAAAACAAGGGTTTCAAATTAGCTCAGATACCGTTCCATAAACCCAATATGTAAGAGACAAGACCTACTCCTTGCTCACTGAACTGGACTCAACACCCCCTATTCACCACACAAGAATATATCTGACTAGTAAGAATCTTCAAACCTATGTATTGATATCTCTCTGTAAGTGAGTCAATGGGGTGTAAGGCGGCATAAACACAGCTGTGAAAAGCAGCTAAACCCCATTATAAAAATAAATTACTTTTCAAAACCCGTGAAACAAAGACAGTGAAAGAGAGAGAAATTCTTACAAAATTCGTTCAGGGGCTGTGATGCAACCTGGATTGACCATATCTAGACCCACAGGTCTTTGAGACCTAAGGGTGGACACTCCTGGGGCTGAGAGGTTTGGTGTGGTTGGGTGAGCCAACGCAGACCCTTTCAAGTAATACTGCATGGTACCCATCCCATGGGTCCCAAATCTCCAGGTTCAAGGGCATCTTCCTTCATCGAAAACATGCATGAGAAACCCAGAAGATGGTACACCGTGTGATCGGGAAAGGTTTCTAAAACGCACCTCATTTCTCATCTCCTTGTGCTCGGGTTGGCCATTCCAGCCGCTTTAATAGCCATCTCCCTCCTTGGAGAATCAGCACCTTTAACCTCCGGTTCCGTACAGGTTGCAATTTGTTCTGAGGATGAACGGGAAGAGGGGGAACCAATGAGAGACTAGCTCTAGGTGTTGGGACAGGCACAGGTCACTCTATTTTGCCATCACGAAGAAGAAATAACCACAGGCTTAGCCTGCCCACCGGAACCAGAATAGGTCCTGAAGCAATCCTGCACTTTTGCAGCCAGCTCCCAAAAAAGCGACTTGAAAAATGGAGTTCAGGGGCACTGCAATTCACAAACCTGCAGAGTTATAAATGATAACTCTCTTCCACAAATATATTGAGGAAGGGCAACGAAGAGGATTTGAAAGCAAGGTAGAATTGCATGAAACAGATTTCAGGAGGTAGGTTCGAATCGCCTTGAAAGCACATGAAAAGCGGTAAAACGTGGACAATGATGCCCTTAGCCAAAAAGGGCGTATGCGTTTTTTCCTGAATATATTCAGGAAAAAACACATACGCCATTTTTGGCCAACCAAGCAACCTGGAAAGGCAAATCAGTGCTCCAAAGAAGTCTCGCTTCCCAGCGAGCAAAAGGGCCATGCGGAAAAAAGTGTCCAAACCAGAAATGCAGGACCGGCCATGGAGAAATGGGAGCCTTGCTACGCTGATGGGCGGGATGTAAATTGCAAACAGCCACTCTGGAGAAGTGTACGGTGTGTCCTGAAACATCTAAAAAACACAGCTTGGAGAGCATAGGGCGCTTCCACTCATGGGCGTATAAATTGGGAAAATTAAAAATCAGCAACACACAGGCACTCCAAAGTTTAGGGCTGCTCTGTTGACAAGAACCCCCACTTCATTACACATTAAATATCCTAAGAAAGAGAAAAATGGATAAAGATTTGTGGTCCTCATGTACAATTGAATATCACTCAGCCATGAAATCAACGTCATAATGCTAGTAGCAGCACTATGAGTGGATTTAGGTACGATGATTCTAAGTGAAATAAGTCACACAGAAAACGACACTTATCATAAGATATCACTTATAGAAGGAATGTAAAAACCGCTACGCTTGAACTGAATTACAAAACAGAACAGAGTCACACGTTTAGAAAACACACTACGGCTGCTGAACGGGAAAGGTGAGGTGGGGTGATGCATAAAACAAGGGTTTCTAATTAGCTCAGATACCGTTCCATAAACCCAATATATAATAGACAAGACCTACTCCTTGCTCAGTGAACTGGACTCAACACCCCCTATTCCCCGCACAAGACTATATCTGACTAGTAACAATCTTAAAACCTATGTATTGATATCTCTCTGTAAGTGAGTCAAGGGGGTGTAAAGCGGCATAAACACAGCAGTGAAAAGCACCTAAACCCCATTATAAAAATAAACTACTTTTAAATACCCATGAAACAAAGACTTTGAAAGAGAGAGAAATTCTTACAAAATTCGTTCAGGGGCTGTGATGCAAACTGGATTGACCATATCTAGACCCACAGCTGATTGAGACATAAGGGTGGACACTCTTGGGGCTGAGAGGTTCGGTGAGGTTGGGTGAGCCAACGCAGACCCTTTCAAGTAATACTGGATGGTACCCATCCCATGGGTCCCAAATCTCCAGGTTCAAGGGCATCTTCCTACATCGAAAACATGCATGAGAAACCCAGAAGATGGTACATCGTGTGATCGGGAAAGGTTTCTAAAACGCACCTCATTTCTCATCTCCTTGGCTCGGGTTCGCCATTCCAGCCGCTTTACTAGCCATCTCCCTCCTTGGAGAATCAGCACCTTTAACCTCCTGTTCCGTACAGGTTGCAATTTGTCCTGATGATGAACGGGAAGAGGGGGAACCATTGAGAGACTAGCTCTAGGTGTTGGGACAGGCACAGGTCACTCTATTTTCCCATCAGGAAGAAGAATTAAGCACAAGCTCAGCCTGCCCCCCAGAACCAGAAGAGGGCCTGAAGCAATCCTGCGCTTTTGCGGCCAGCTCCCAAAAAAGCGAGTTGAAAAATGGAGCTCAGGGGCACTGCAATTCACAAACCTGCAGAGTTTTAAATGATAACTCTCGTCCACAAATATATTAAGGGAAGGCAACGAAGAGGCTTTGAAAACAAGGCAGAATTGCAGGAAACAGATTTCAGGAGGTAGATTTGAATCGCCTTGAAAGCACATGAAAAGCGGCAAAACGTGGACAATGATGCCCTTGGCCAAAAAGGGCGTATGCGTTTTTTCCTGAATATATTCAGGAAAAAACGCATACGCCCTTTTTGGCCAACCAAGCAACCTGGAAAGGCAAATCAGCGCTCCAAAGAAGTCTCGCTTCCCAGCGGGCAAAAGGGCCATGCGGAAAAAAGTGTCCAAACCAGAAATGCAGGACCGGCCATGGAGAAATGGGAGCCTTGCTACGCTGATGGGTGGGATGTAAATTGCCAACAGCCACTCTGGAGAAGTGTACGGTGTGTTCTGAAACATCTAAAAAACACAGCTTGGAGAGCATAGGGCACTTCCACTCATGGCCGTATAAATTGGGAAAACTAAAAAGCAGCAAGACACAGGCACCCCAAAGTTTAGGGCTGCTCTGTTGACAAGAACCCCCACTTCATTACACCTTCAATATCCTAGGAGAGAGAAAAATGGATAAAGAAGTTGTGGTCCTCATGTACAATGGAATATCACTCAGCCATGAAATCAACTTCATAAGGCTAGAACCAGCACTATGAGAGGATTTAGGTACGACGATTCTAAGTGAAATAAGTCACACAGAAAAAGACACTTATCATAAGATATCACTTATAGAGGGAATGTAAAAACCGCTAAACTTGAACTGAATTGCAAAACAGAACAGAGTCACACGTTTAGAAAACACACTAGGGCTGCTGAACGGGAAAGGTTAGGTGGGGTGATGCATAAAACAAGGGTTTCAAGTGAGCTCAGATACCTTTCCATAAACCCAATATGTAAGAGACAAGACCTATTCATTTTTCAGTGAACTGGACTCAACACCCCCTATTCACCGCACAAGAATATATCTGACTAGTAAGAATCTTCAAACCTATGTATTGATATCTCTCTGTAAGTGAGTCAAGGGGGTGTAAAGCGCCATAAACACAGCCGTGAAAAGCAGCTAAACCCCATTATAAAAATAAATTACTTTTCAAAACCAGTGAAACAAAGACAGTGAAAGAGAGAGAAATTCTTACAAAATTCGTTCAGGGGCTGTGATGCAACCTGGATTGACCATATCTAGACCCACAGCTGATTGAGACATAAGGGTGGACACTCTTGGGGCTGAGAGGTTCGGTGAGGTTGGGTGAGCCAACGCAGACCCTTTCAAGTAGTACTGCATGGTAGCCATCCCATGGGTCCCAAATCTCCAGGTTCAAGGGCATCTTCCTACATCGAAAACAGGCATGAGAAACCCAGAAGATGGTACACCGTGTGATCGGGAAAGGTTTCTAAAACGCACCTCATTTCTCATCTCCTTGGCTCGGGTTCGCCATTCCAGCCGATTTACTAGCCATCTCCCTCCTTGGAGAATCAGCACCTTTAACCTCCTGTTTCGTACAGGTTGCAATTTGTCCTGATGATGAACGGGAAGAGGGGGAACCAATGAGAGACTAGCTCTAGGAGTTGGGACAGGCACAGGTCACTCTCTTTTCCCATCAGGAAGAAGAATTAAGCACAAGCGCAGCCTGCCCCCCAGAACCAGAAGAGGGCCTCAAGCAATCCTGCGCTTTTGCGGCCAGCTCCCAAAAAAGCGAGTTGAAAAATGGAGCTCAGGGGCCCTGCAATTCACAAACCTGCAGAGTTCTAAATGATAACTCTCGTCCACAAGTATATTATAGGAAGGCAACGAAGAGGCTTTGAAAACAAGGCAGAATTGCAGGAAACAGATTTCAGGAGGTAGATTCGAATCGCCATGAAAGCACATGAAAAGCGGCAAAACGTGGACAATGATGCCCTTGGCCAAAACGTGGACAATGATTGCCCTTGGACAATATATTTCCTGAATATATTCAGGAAAAAACGCATACGCCCTTTTTGGCCAACCAAGCAACCTGGAAAAGCAAATCAGCACTCCAAAAAAGTCTCGCTTCCCAGCGGGCAAAAGGGCCATGCGGAAAAAAGTGTCCAAACCAGAAATGCAGGACCGGCCATGGAGAAATGGGAGCCTTGCTAGGCTGATGGGTGGGATGTAAATTGCCCACAGCCACTCTGGAGAAGTGTACGGTGTGTCCTGAAACATCTAAAAAACACAGCTTGGAGAGCATAGGGCACTTCCACTCATGGGCGTATAAATTGGGAAAACTAAAATTCAGCAAGTCACAGGCACCCCAAAGTTGAGGGCTGCTCTGTTGACAAGAACCCCCACTTCATTACCCCTTCAATATCCTAGGAAAGAGAAAAATGGATAAAGAAGTTGTGGTCCTCATGTACAATGGAATATCACTCAGCCATGAAATCAACGTCATAAGGCTAGTAGCATCACGATGAGTGGATTTAGGTACGACGATTCTAAGTGAAATAAGTCACACAGAAAAAGACACTTATCATAAGATATCACTTAGAGAGGGAATGTAAAAACCGCTACACTTGAACTGAATTGCAAAACAGAACAGAGTCACACGTTTAGGAAACACACTATGGCTGCTGAACGGGAAAGGTGAGGTGGGGTGATGCATAAAACAAGGGTTTCAAATTAGCTCAGATACCGTTCCATAAACCCAATATGTAAGAGACAAGACCTATTCCTTTTTCAGTGAACTGGACTCAACACCCCCTATTCACCGCACAAGAATATATCTGACTAGTAAGAATCTTCAAACCTATGTATTGATATCTCTCTGTAAGTGAGTCAAGGGGGTGTAAAGCGGCATAAACACAGCCGTGAAAAGCAGCTAAACCCCATTATAAAAATAAATTACTTTTCAAAACCCGTGAAACAAAGACAGTGAAAGAGAGAGAAATTCTTACAAAATTCGTTCAGGGGCTGTGATGCAACCTGGATTGACCATATCTAGACCCACAGCTGATTGAGACATAAGGGTGGACACTCTTGGGGCTGAGAGGTTTGGTGAGGTTGCGTGAGCCAACGCAGACCCTTTAAAGTAATACTGCATGGTACCCATCCCATGGGTCCCAAATCTCCAGGTTCAAGGGCATCTTCCTACGTCGAAAACATGCATGAGAAACCCAGAAGATGGTACACCGTGTGATCGGGAAAGGTTTCTAAAACGCACCTCATTTCTCATCTCCTTGTGCTCGGGTTCGCCATTCCAGCCGCTTTACTAGCCATCTCCCTCCTTGGAGAATCAGCACCTTTAACCTCCTGTTCCGTACAGGTTGCAATTTGTCCTGAGGATGAACGGGAAGAGGGGGAACCAATGAGAGACTAGCTCTAGGGGTTGGGACAGGCACAGGTCACTCTATTTTCCCATCAGGAAGAAGAATTAACCACAAGCTCAGCCTGCCCCCCAGAACCAGAAGAGGGCCTGAAGCAATCCTGCACTTTTGCGGCCAGCTCCCAAAAAAGCGACTGGAAAAATGGAGCTCAGGGGCACTGCAATTCACAAACATGCAGAGTTATAAATGAGAACTCTCGTCCACAAATATATTGAGGGAAGGCAACGAAGAGGCTTTGAAAGCAAGGCAGAATTGCAGGAAACAGATTTCAGGAGGTAGATTCGAATCGCCTTGAAAGCCCAAGAAAAGAGGCAGAAAGTGGACAGTGATGCCCTTGGCCAAAAAGGGCGTATGCGTTTTTTCCTGAATATATTCAGGAAAAAACGCATACGCCCTTTTTGGCCAACCAAGCAACCTGGAAAGGCCAATTAGCGCTCCAAAGAAGTCTCGCTTCCCAGCGGGCAAAAGGGCCATGCGGAAAAAAGTGTCCAAACCAGAAATGCAGGACCGGCCATGGAGAAATGGGAGCCTTGCTAGGCTGATGGGTGGGATGTAAATTGCCCACAGCCACTCTGGAGAAGTGTACGGTGTGTTCTGAAACATTTAAAAAACACAGCTTGGAGAGCATAGGGCACTTCCACTCATGGGCGTATAAATTGGGAAAACTAAAAATCAGCAAGACACAGGCACCCCAAAGTTGAGGGCTGCTCTGTTGACAAGAACCCCCACTTCATTACACCTTCAATATCCTAGGAAAGAGAAAAATTGATAAAGAAGTTGTGGTCCTCATGTACAATGGAATATCACTCAGCCATGAAATCAACGTCATAAGGCTAGTAGCAGCACGATGAGTGGATTTAGGTACGACGATTCTAAGTGAAATAAGTCACACAGAAAAAGACACTTATCATAAGATATCACTTATAGAGGGAATGTAAAAACCGCTACACTTGAACTGAATTGCAAAACAGAACAGAGTCACACGTTTAGAAAACACACTATGGCTGCTGAACGGGAAAGGTGAGGTGGGGTGATGCATAAAACAAGGGTTTCAAATTAGCTCAGATACCGTTCCATAAACCCAATATGTAGTAGACAAGACCTACTCCTTGCTCAGTGAACTGGACTCAACACCCCCTATTCACCGCACAAGAATATATCTGACTAGTAAGAATCTTCAAACCTATGTATTGATATCTCTCTGTAAGTGAGTCAAAGGGGTATAAAGCGGCATAAACACAGCCGTGAAAAGCAGCTAAACCCCATTATAAAAATAAATTACTTTTCAAAACCCGTGAAACAAAGACAGTGAAAGAGAGAGAAATTCTTACAAAATTCGTTCAGGGGCTGTGATGCAACCTGGATTGACCATATCTAGACCCACAGCTGATTGAGACATAAGGGTGGACACTCTTGGGGCTGAGAGGTTTGGTGAGGTTGCGTGAGCCAACGCAGACCCTTTAAAGTAATACTGCATGGTACCCATCCCATGGGTCCCAAATCTCCAGGTTCAAGGGCATCTTCCTACGTCGAAAACATGCATGAGAAACCCAGAAGATGGTACACCGTGTGATCGGGAAAGGTTTCTAAAACGCACCTCATTTCTCATCTCCTTGTGCTCGGGTTCGCCATTCCAGCCGCTTTACTAGCCATCTCCCTCCTTGGAGAATCAGCACCTTTAACCTCCTGTTCCGTACAGGTTGCAATTTGTCCTGAGGATGAACGGGAAGAGGGGGAACCAATGAGAGACTAGCTCTAGGGGTTGGGACAGGCACAGGTCACTCTATTTTCCCATCAGGAAGAAGAATTAACCACAAGCTCAGCCTGCCCCCCAGAACCAGAAGAGGGCCTGAAGCAATCCTGCACTTTTGCGGCCAGCTCCCAAAAAAGCGACTGGAAAAATGGAGCTCAGGGGCACTGCAATTCACAAACATGCAGAGTTATAAATGAGAACTCTCGTCCACAAATATATTGAGGGAAGGCAACGAAGAGGCTTTGAAAGCAAGGCAGAATTGCAGGAAACAGATTTCAGGAGGTAGATTCGAATCGCCTTGAAAGCCCAAGAAAAGAGGCAGAAAGTGGACAGTGATGCCCTTGGCCAAAAAGGGCGTATGCGTTTTTTCCTGAATATATTCAGGAAAAAACGCATACGCCCTTTTTGGCCAACCAAGCAACCTGGAAAGGCCAATTAGCGCTCCAAAGAAGTCTCGCTTCCCAGCGGGCAAAAGGGCCATGCGGAAAAAAGTGTCCAAACCAGAAATGCAGGACCGGCCATGGAGAAATGGGAGCCTTGCTAGGCTGATGGGTGGGATGTAAATTGCCCACAGCCACTCTGGAGAAGTGTACGGTGTGTTCTGAAACATTTAAAAAACACAGCTTGGAGAGCATAGGGCACTTCCACTCATGGGCGTATAAATTGGGAAAACTAAAAATCAGCAAGACACAGGCACCCCAAAGTTGAGGGCTGCTCTGTTGACAAGAACCCCCACTTCATTACACCTTCAATATCCTAGGAAAGAGAAAAATTGATAAAGAAGTTGTGGTCCTCATGTACAATGGAATATCACTCAGCCATGAAATCAACGTCATAAGGCTAGTAGCAGCACGATGAGTGGATTTAGGTACGACGATTCTAAGTGAAATAAGTCACACAGAAAAAGACACTTATCATAAGATATCACTTATAGAGGGAATGTAAAAACCGCTACACTTGAACTGAATTGCAAAACAGAACAGAGTCACACGTTTAGAAAACACACTATGGCTGCTGAACGGGAAAGGTGAGGTGGGGTGATGCATAAAACAAGGGTTTCAAATTAGCTCAGATACCGTTCCATAAACCCAATATGTAGTAGACAAGACCTACTCCTTGCTCAGTGAACTGGACTCAACACCCCCTATTCACCGCACAAGAATATATCTGACTAGTAAGAATCTTCAAACCTATGTATTGATATCTCTCTGTAAGTGAGTCAAAGGGGTATAAAGCGGCATAAACACAGCCGTGAAAAGCAGCTAAACCCCATTATAAAAATAAATTACTTTTCAAAACCCGTGAAACAAAGACAGTGAAAGAGAGAGAAATTCTTACAAAATTCGTTCAGGGGCTGTGATGCAACCTGGATTGACCATATCTAGACCCACAGCTGATTGAGACATAAGGGTGGACACTCTTGGGGCTGAGAGGTTCGGTGAGGTTGGGTGAGCCAACGCAGACCCTTTCAAGTAATACTGCATGGTACCCATCCCATGGGTCCCAAATCTCCAGGTTCAAGGGCATCTTCCTACGTCGAAAACATGCATGAGAAACCCAGAAGATGGTACACCGTGTGATCGGGAAAGGTTTCTAAAACGCACCTCATTTCTCATCTCCTTGTGCTCGGGTTCGCCATTCCAGCCGCTTTACTAGCCATCTCCCTCCTTGGAGAATCAGCACCTTTAACCTCCTGTTCCGTACAGGTTGCAATTTGTCCTGAGGATGAAGGGGAAGAGGGGGAACCAATGAGAGACTAGCTCTAGGGGTTGGGACAGGCACAGGTCACTCTATTTTCCCATCAGGAAGAAGAATTAACCACAAGCTCAGCCTGCCCCCCAGAACCAGAAGAGGGCCTGAAGCAATCCTGCACTTTTGCGGCCAGCTCCCAAAAAAGCGACTGGAAAAATGGAGCTCAGGGGCACTGCAATTCACAAACCTGCAGAGTTATAAATGAGAACTCTCGTCCACAAATATATTGAGGGAAGGCAACGAAGAGGCTTTGAAAGCAAGGCAGAATTGCAGGAAACAGATTTCAGGAGGTAGATTCGAATCGCCTTGAAAGCCCAAGAAAAGAGGCAGAAAGTGGACAGTGATGCCCGTGGCCAAAAAGGGCGTATGCGTTTTTTCCTGAATATATTCAGGAAAAAACGCATACGCCCTTTTTGGCCAACCAAGCAACCTGGAAAGGCAAATCAGCGCTCCAAAGAAGTCTCGCTTCCCAGCGGGCAAAAGGGCCATGCGGAAAAAAGTGTCCAAACCAGAAATGCAGGACCGGCCATGGAGAAATGGGAGCCTTGCTAGGCTGATGGGTGGGATGTAAATTGCCCACAGCCACTCTGGAGAAGTGTACGGTGTGTTCTGAAACATTTAAAAAACACAGCTTGGAGAGCATAGGGCACTTCCACTCATGGGCGTATAAATTGGGAAAACTAAAAATCAGCAAGACACAGGCACCCCAAAGTTGAGGGCTGCTCTGTTGACAAGAATCCCCACTTCATTACACCTTCAATATCCTAGGAAAGAGAAAAATGGATAAAGAAGTTGTGGTCCTCATGTACAATGGAATATCACTCAGCCATGAAATCAACGTCATAAGGCTAGTAGCAGCACGATGAGTGGATTTAGGTACGACGATTCTAAGTGAAATAAGTCACACAGAAAAAGACACTTATCATAAGATATCACTTCTAGAGGGAATGTAAAAACCGCTACACTTGAACTGAATTGCAAAACAGAACAGAGTCACACGTTTAGAAAACACACTGTGGCTGCTGAACGGGAAAGGTGAGGTGGGGTGATGCATAAAACAAGGGTTTCAAATTAGCTCAGATACCGTTCCATAAACCCAATATGTAGTAGACAAGACCTACTCCTTGCTCAGTGAACTGGACTCAACACCCCCTATTCACCGCACAAGAATATATCTGACTAGTAAGAATCTTCAAACCTATGTATTGATATCTCTCTGTAAGTGAGTCAAAGGGGTATAAAGCGGCATAAACACAGCCGTGAAAAGCAGCTAAACCCCATTATAAAAATAAATTACTTTTCAAAACCCGTGAAACAAAGACAGTGAAAGAGAGAGAAATTCTTACAAAATTCGTTCAGGGGCTGTGATGCAACCTGGATTGACCATATCTAGACCCACAGCTGATTGAGACATAAGGGTGGACACTCTTGGGGCTGAGAGGTTTGGTGAGGTTGCGTGAGCCAACGCAGACCCTTTAAAGTAATACTGCATGGTACCCATCCCATGGGTCCCAAATCTGCAGGTTCAAGGGCATCTTCCTACGTCGAAAACATGCATGAGAAACCCAGAAGATGGTACACCGTGTGATCGGGAAAGGTTTCTAAAACGCACCTCATTTCTCATCTCCTTGTGCTCGGGTTCGCCATTCCAGCCGCTTTACTAGCCATCTCCCTCCTTGGAGAATCAGCACCTTTAACCTCCTGTTCCGTACAGGTTGCAATTTGTCCTGAGGATGAACGGGAAGAGGGGGAACCAATGAGAGACTAGCTCTAGGGGTTGGGACAGGCACAGGTCACTCTATTTTCCCATCAGGAAGAAGAATTAAGCACAAGCTCAGCCTGCCCCCCAGAACCAGAAGAGGGCCTGAAGCAATCCTGCACTTTTGCGGCCAGCTCCCAAAAAAGCGACTGGAAAAATGGAGCTCAGGGGCACTGCAATTCACAAACCTGCAGAGTTATAAATGATAACTCTCGTCCACAAATATATTGAGGGAAGGCAACGAAGAGGCTTTGAAAGCAAGGCAGAATTGCAGGAAACAGATTTCAGGAGGTAGATTCGAATCGCCTTGAAAGCCCAAGAAAAGAGGCAGAAAGTGGAGAGTGATGCCCTTGGCCAAAAAGGGCGTATGCGTTTTTTCCTGAATATATTCAGGAAAAAACGCATACGCCCTTTTTGGCCAACCAAGCAACCTGGAAAGGCCAATCAGCGCTCCAAAGAAGTCTCGCTTCCCAGCGGGCAAAAGGGCCATGCGGAAAAAAGTGTCCAAACCAGAAATGCAGGACCGGCCATGGAGAAATGGGAGCCTTGCTAGGCTGATGGGTGGGATGTAAATTGCCCACAGCCACTCTGGAGAAGTGTACGGTGTGTTCTGAAACATTTAAAAAACACAGCTTGGAGAGCATAGGGCACTTCCACTCATGGGCGTATAAATTGGGAAAACTAAAAATCAGCAAGACACAGGCACCCCAAAGTTGAGGGCTGCTCTGTTGACAAGAACCCCCACTTCATTACACCTTCAATATCCTAGGAAAGAGAAAAATGGATAAAGAAGTTGTGGTCCTCATGTACAATGGAATATCACTCAGCCATGAAATCAACGTCATAAGGCTAGTAGCAGCACGATGAGTGGATTTAGGTACGACGATTCTAAGTGAAATAAGTCACACAGAAAAAGACACTTATCATAAGATATCACTTATAGAGGGAATGTAAAAACCGCTACACTTGAACTGAATTGCAAAACAGAACAGAGTCACACGTTTAGAAAACACACTATGGCTGCTGAACGGGAAAGGTGAGGTGGGGTGATGCATAAAACAAGGGTTTCAAATTA
Source organism: Balaenoptera acutorostrata (assembly GCF_949987535.1). Classification (NCBI taxonomy): domain Eukaryota; kingdom Metazoa; phylum Chordata; class Mammalia; order Artiodactyla; family Balaenopteridae; genus Balaenoptera; species Balaenoptera acutorostrata. Next base: position 137,435 of record NW_026646144.1, read on the forward strand.
GCTCAGATACCGTTCCATAAACCCAATATGTAGTAGACAAGACCTACTCCTTGCTCAGTGAACTGGACTCAACACCCCCTATTCACCGCACAAGAATATATCTGACTAGTAAGAATCTTCAAACCTATGTATTGATATCTCTCTGTAAGTGAGTCAAAGGGGTATAAAGCAGCATAAACACAGCCGTGAAAAGCAGCTAAACCCCATTATAAAAATAAATTACTTTTCAAAACCCGTGAAACAAAGACAGTGAAAGAGAGAGAAATTCTTACAAAATTCGTTCAGGGGCTGTGATGCAACCTGGATTGACCATATCTAGACCCACAGCTGATTGAGACATAAGGGTGGACTCTCTTGGGGCTGAGAGGTTTGGTGAGGTTGCGTGAGCCAACGCAGACCCTTTAAAGTAATACTGCATGGTACCCATCCCATGGGTCCCAAATCTCCAGGTTCAAGGGCATCTTCCTACATCGAAAACATGCATGAGAAAACAAGAAGATGGTACACCGTGTGATCGGGAAAGGTTTCTAAAACGCACCTCATTTCTCATCTCCTTGTGCTCGGGTTCGCCATTCCAGCCGCTTTTCTAGCCATCTCCCTCCTTGGAGAATCAGCACCTTTAACCTCCTGTTCCGTACAGGTTGCAATTTGTCCTGAGGATGAACGGGAAGAGGGGGAACCAATGAGAGACTAGCTCTAGGGGTTGGGACAGGCACAGGTCACTCTATTTTCCCATCAGGAAGAAGAATTAACCACAAGCTCAGCCTGCCCCCCAGAACCAGGAGAGGGCCTGAAGCAATCCTGCACTTTTGCGGCCAGCTCCCAAAAAAGCGACTGGAAAAATGGAGCTCAGGGGCACTGCAATTCACAAACATGCAGAGTTATAAATGAGAACTCTCGTCCACAAATATATTGAGGGAAGGCAACGAAGAGGCTTTGAAAGCAAGGCAGAATTGCAGGAAACAGATTTCAGGAGGTAGATTCGAATCGCCTTGAAAGCCCAAGAAAAGAGGCAGAAAGTGGACAGTGATGCCCTTGGCCAAAAAGGGCGTATGCGTTTTTTCCTGAATATATTCAGGAAAAAACGCATACGCCCTTTTTGGCCAACCAAGCAACCTGGAAAGGCCAATCAGCGCTCCAAAGAAGTCTCGCTTCCCAGCGGGCAAAAGGGCCATGCGGAAAAAAGTGTCCAAACCAGAAATGCAGGACCGGCCATGGAGAAATGGGAGCCTTGCTAGGCTGATGGGTGGGATGTAAATTGCCCACAGCCACTCTGGAGAAGTGTACGGTGTGTTCTGAAACATTTAAAAAACACAGCTTGGAGAGCATAGGGCACTTCCACTCATGGGCGTATAAATTGGGAAAACTAAAAATCAGCAAGACACAGGCACCCCAAAGTTGAGGGCTGCTCTGTTGACAAGAACCCCCACTTCATTACACCTTAAATATCCTAGGAAAGAGAAAAATGGATAAAGAAGTTGGGGTCCTCATGTACAATGGAATATCACTCAGCCATGAAATCAACGTCATAAGGCTAGTAGCAGCACGATGAGTGGATTTAGGTACGACGATTCTAAGTGAAATAAGTCACACAGAAAAAGACACTTATCCTAAGATATCACTTATAGAGGGAATGTAAAAACCGCTACACTTGAACTGAATTGCAAAACAGAACAGAGTCACACGTTTAGAAAACACACTATGGCTGCTGAACGGGAAAGGTGAGGTGGGGTGATGCATAAAACAAGGGTTTCAAATTAGCTCAGATACCGTTCCATAAACCCAATATGTAGTAGACAAGACCTACTCCTTGCTCAGTGAACTGGACTCAACACCCCCTATTCACCGCACAAGAATATATCTGACTAGTAAGAATCTTCAAACCTATGTATTGATATCTCTCTGTAAGTGAGTCAAAGGGGTATAAAGCGGCATAAACACAGCCGTGAAAAGCAGCTAAACCCCATTATAAAAATAAATTACTTTTCAAAACCCGTGAAACAAAGACAGTGAAAGAGAGAGAAATTCTTACAAAATTCGTTCAGGGGCTGTGATGCAACCTGGATTGACCATATCTAGACCCACAGCTGATTGAGACATAAGGGTGGACACTCTTGGGGCTGAGAGGTTCGGTGAGGTTGGGTGAGCCAACGCAGACCCTTTCAAGTAATACTGCATGGTACCCATCCCATGGGTCCCAAATCTGCAGGTTCAAGGGCATCTTCCTACGTCGAAAACATGCATGAGAAACCCAGAAGATGGTACACCGTGTGATCGGGAAAGGTTTCTAAAACGCACCTCATTTCTCATCTCCTTGTGCTCGGGTTCGCCATTCCAGCCGCTTTACTAGCCATCTCCCTCCTTGGAGAATCAGCACCTTTAACCTCCTGTTCCGTACAGGTTGCAATTTGTCCTGAGGATGAAGGGGAAGAGGGGGTACCAATGAGAGACTAGCTCTAGGGGTTGGGACAGGCACAGGTCACTCTATTTTCCCATCAGGAAGAAGAATTAACCACAAGCTCAGCCTGCCCCCCAGAACCAGAAGAGGGCCTGAAGCAATCCTGCACTTTTGCGGCCAGCTCCCAAAAAAGCGACTGGAAAAATGGAGCTCAGGGGCACTGCAATTCACAAACCTGCAGAGTTATAAATGATAACTCTCGTCCACAAATATATTGAGGGAAGGCAACGAAGAGGCTTTGAAAGCAAGGCAGAATTGCAGGAAACAGATTTCAGGAGGTAGATTCGAATCGCCTTGAAAGCCCAAGAAAAGAGGCAGAAAGTGGACAGTGATGCCCTTGGCCAAAAAGGGCGTATGCGTTTTTTCCTGAATATATTCAGGAAAAAACGCATACGCCCTTTTTGGCCAACCAAGCAACCTGGAAAGGCAAATCAGCGCTCCAAAGAAGTCTCGCTTCCCAGCGGGCAAAAGGGCCATGCGGAAAAAAGTGTCCAAACCAGAAATGCAGGACCGGCCATGGAGAAATGGGAGCCTTGCTAGGCTGATGGGTGGGATGTAAATTGCCCACAGCCACTCTGGAGAAGTGTACGGTGTGTTCTGAAACATTTAAAAAACACAGCTTGGAGAGCATAGGGCACTTCCACTCATGGGCGTATAAATTGGGAAAACTAAAAATCAGCAAGACACAGGCACCCCAAAGTTTAGGGCTGCTCTGTTGACAAGAACCCCCACTTCATTACACCTTAAATATCCTAGGAAAGAGAAAAATGGATAAAGAAGTTGTGGTCCTCATGTACAATGGAATATCACTCAGCCATGAAATCAACGTCATAAGGCTAGTAGCAGCACGATGAGTGGATTTAGGTACGACGATTCTAAGTGAAATAAGTCACACAGAAAAAGACACTTATCATAAGATATCACTTATAGAGGGAATGTAAAAACCGCTACACTTGAACTGAATTGCAAAACAGAACAGAGTCACACGTTTAGAAAACACACTATGGCTGCTGAACGGGAAAGGTGAGGTGGGGTGATGCATAAAACAAGGGTTTCAAATTAGCTCAGATACCGTTCCATAAACCCAATATGTAGTAGACAAGACCTACTCCTTGCTCAGTGAACTGGACTCAACACCCCCTATTCACCGCACAAGAATATATCTGACTAGTAAGAATCTTCAAACCTATGTATTGATATCTCTCTGTAAGTGAGTCAACGGGGTGTAAAGCGGCATAAACACAGCCGTGAAAAGCAGCTAAACCCCATTATAAAAATAAATTACTTTTCAAAACCCGTGAAACAAAGACAGTGAAAGAGAGAGAAATTCTTACAAAATTCGTTCAGGGGCTGTGATGCAACCTGGATTGACCATATCTAGACCCACAGCTGATTGAGACATAAGGGTGGACACTCTTGGGGCTGAGAGGTTTGGTGAGGTTGCGTGAGCCAACGCAGACCCTTTCAAGTAATACTGCATGGTACCCATCCCATGGGTCCCAAATCTGCAGGTTCAAGGGCATCTTCCTACGTCGAAAACATGCATGAGAAACCCAGAAGATGGTACACCGTGTGATCGGGAAAGGTTTCTAAAACGCACCTCATTTCTCATCTCCTTGTGCTCGGGTTCGCCATTCCAGCCGCTTTACTAGCCATCTCCCTCCTTGGAGAATCAGCACCTTTAACCTCCTGTTCCGTACAGGTTGCAATTTGTCCTGCGGATGAACGGGAAGAGGGGGAACCAATGAGAGACTAGCTCTAGGGGTTGGGACAGGCACAGGTCACTCTATTTTCCCATCAGGAAGAAGAAATAACCACAAGCTCAGCCTGCCCCCCAGAACCAGAAGAGGGCCTGAAGCAATCCTGCACTTTTGCGGCCAGCTCCCAAAAAAGCGAGTTGAAAAATGGAGCTCAGGGGCACTGCAATTCACAAACCTGCAGAGTTATAAATGATAACTCTCGTCCACAAATATATTGAGGGAAGGCAACGAAGAGGCTTTGAAAGCAAGGCAGAATTGCAGGAAACAGATTTCAGGAGGTAGATTCGAATCGCCTTGAAAGCCCAAGAAAAGAGGCAGAAAGTGGACAGTGATGCCCTTGGCCAAAAAGGGCGTATGCGTTTTTTCCTGAATATATTCAGGAAAAAACGCATACGCCCTTTTTGGCCAACCAAGCAACCTGGAAAGGCAAATCAGCGCTCCAAAGAAGTCTCGCTTCCCAGCGGGCAAAAGGGCCATGCGGAAAAAAGTGTCCAAACCAGAAATGCAGGACCGGCCATGGAGAAATGGGAGCCTTGCTAGGCTGATGGGTGGGATGTAAATTGCCCACAGCCACTCTGGAGAAGTGTACGGTGTGTTCTGAAACATTTAAAAAACACAGCTTGGAGAGCATAGGGCACTTCCACTCATGGGCGTATAAATTGGGAAAACTAAAAATCAGCAAGACACAGGCACCCCAAAGTTTAGGGCTGCTCTGTTGACAAGAACCCCCACTTCATTACACCTTAAATATCCTAGGAAAGAGAAAAATGGATAAAGAAGTTGGGGTCCTCATGTACAATGGAATATCACTCAGCCATGAAATCAACGTCATAAGGCTAGTAGCAGCACGATGAGTGGATTTAGGTACGACGATTCTAAGTGAAATAAGTCACACAGAAAAAGACACTTATCCTAAGATATCACTTATAGAGGGAATGTAAAAACCGCTACACTTGAACTGAATTGCAAAACAGAACAGAGTCACACGTTCAGGAAACACACTATGGCTGCTGAACGGGAAAGGTGAGGTGGGATGATGCATAAAACAAGGGTTTCAAATTAGCTCAGATACCGTTCCATAAACCCAATATGTAGTAGACAAGACCTACTCCTTGCTCAGTGAACTGGACTCAACACCCCCTATTCACCGCACAAGAATATATCTGACTAGTAAGAATCTTCAAACCTATGTATTGATATCTCTCTGTAAGTGAGTCAAAGGGGTATAAAGCGGCATAAACACAGCCGTGAAAAGCAGCTAAACCCCATTATAAAAATAAATTACTTTTCAAAACCCGTGAAACAAAGACAGTGAAAGAGAGAGAAATTCTTACAAAATTCGTTCAGGGGCTGTGATGCAACCTGGATTGACCATATCTAGACCCACAGCTGATTGAGACATAAGGGTGGACACTCTTGGGGCTGAGAGGTTTGGTGAGGTTGCGTGAACCAACGAAGACCCTTTCAAGTAATACTGCATGGTACCCATCCCATGGGTCCCAAATTTGCAGGTTCAAGGGCATCTTCCTACGTCGAAAACATGCATGAGAAACCCAGAAGATGGTACACCGTGTGATCGGGAAAGGTTTCTAAAACGCACCTCATTTCTCATCTCCTTGTGCTCGGGTTCGCCATTCCAGCCGCTTTACTAGCCATCTCCCTCCTTGGAGAATCAGCACCTTTAACCTCCTGTTCCGTACAGGTTGCAATTTGTCCTGAGGATGAACGGGAAGAGGGGGAACCAATGAGAGACTAGCTCTAGGGGTTGGGACAGGCACAGGTCACTCTATTTTCCCATCAGGAAGAAGAATTAACCACAAGCTCAGCCTGCCCCCCAGAACCAGAAGAGGGCCTGAAGCAATCCTGCAATTTTGCGGCCAGCTCCCAAAAAAGCGAGTTGAAAAATGGAGCTCAGGGGCACTGCAATTCACAAACCTGCAGAGTTATAAATGATAACTCTCGTCCACAAATATATTGAGGGAAGGCAACGAAGAGGCTTTGAAAGCAAGGCAGAATTGCAGGAAACAGATTTCAGGAGGTAGATTCGAATCGCCTTGAAAGCCCAAGAAAAGAGGCAGAAAGTGGACAGTGATGCCCTTGGCCAAAAAGGGCGTATGCGTTTTTTCCTGAATATATTCAGGAAAAAACGCATACGCCCTTTTTGGCCAACCAAGCAACCTGGAAAGGCAAATCAGCGCTCCAAAGAAGTCTCGCTACCCAGCGGGCAAAAGGGCCATGCGGAAAAAAGTGTCCAAACCAGAAATGCAGGACAGGCCATGGAGAAATGGGAGCCTTGCTAGGCTGATGGGTGGGATGTAAATTGCCCACAGCCACTCTGGAGAAGTGTACGGTGTGTTCTGAAACATTTAAAAAACACAGCTTGGAGAGCATAGGGCACTTCCACTCATGGGCGTATAAATTGGGAAAACTAAAAATCAGCAAGACACAGGCACCCCAAAGTTTAGGGCTGCTCTGTTGACAAGAACCCCCACTTCATTACACCTTAAATATCCTAGGAAAGAGAAAAATGGATAAAGAAGTTGGGGTCCTCATGTACAATGGAATATCACTCAGCCATGAAATCAACGTCATAAGGCTAGTAGCAGCACGATGAGTGGATTTAGGTACGACGATTCTAAGTGAAATAAGTCACACAGAAAAAGACACTTATCCTAAGATATCACTTAGAGAGGGAATGTAAAAACCGCTACACTTGAACTGAATTGCAAAACAGAACAGAGTCACACGTTTAGGAAACACACTATGGCTGCTGAACGGGAAAGGTGAGGTGGGGTGATGCATAAAACAAGGGTTTCAAATTAGCTCAGATACCGTTCCATAAACCCAATATGTAGTAGACAAGACCTACTCCTTGCTCAGTGAACTGGACTCAACACCCCCTATTCACCGCACAAGAATATATCTGACTAGTAAGAATCTTCAAACCTATGTATTGATATCTCTCTGTAAGTGAGTCAAAGGGGTATAAAGCGGCATAAACACAGCCGTGAAAAGCAGCTAAACCCCATTATAAAAATAAATTACTTTTCAAAACCCGTGAAACAAAGACAGTGAAAGAGAGAGAAATTCTTATAAAATTCGTTCAGGGGCTGTGATGCAACCTGGATTGACCATATCTAGACCCACAGCTGATTGAGACATAAGGGTGGACACTCTTGGGGCTGAGAGTTTTGGTGAGGTTGCGTGAGCCAACGCAGACCCTTTCAAGTACTACTGCATGGTACCCATCCCATGGGTCCCAAATCTGCAGGTTCAAGGGCATCTTCCTACGTCGAAAACATGCATGAGAAACCCAGAAGATGGTACACCGTGTGATCGGGAAAGGTTTCTAAAACGCACCTCATTTCTCATCTCCTTGTGCTCGGGTTCGCCATTCCAGCCGCTTTACTAGCCATCTCCCTCCTTGGAGAATCAGCACCTTTAACCTCCTGTTCCGTACAGGTTGCAATTTGTCCTGAGGATGAAGGGGAAGAGGGGGAACCAATGAGAGACTAGCTCTAGGGGTTGGGACAGGCACAGGTCACTCTATTTTCCCATCAGGAAGAAGAATTAACCACAAGCTCAGCCTGCCCCCCAGAACCAGAAGAGGGCCTGAAGCAATCCTGCACTTTTGCGGCCAGCTCCCAAAAAAGCGACTGGAAAAATGGAGCTCAGGGGCACTGCAATTCACAAACCTGCAGAGTTATAAATGATAACTCTCGTCCACAAATATATTGAGGGAAGGCAACGAAGAGGCTTTGAAAGCAAGGCAGAATTGCAGGAAACAGATTTCAGGAGGTAGATTCGAATCGCCTTGAAAGCACATGAAAATCGGCAAAACGTGGACAATGATGCCCTTGGCCAAAAAGGGCGTATGCGTTTTTTCCTGAATATATTCAGGAAAAAACGCATACGCCCTTTTTGGCCAACCAAGCAACCTGGAAATGCAAATCAGCGCTCCAAAGAAGTCTCGCTTCCCAGCGGGCAAAAGGGCCATGCGGAAAAAAGTGTCCAAACCAGAAATGCAGGACCGGCCATGGAGAAATGGGAGCCTTGCTACGCTGATGGGTGGGATGTAAATTGCCCACAGCCACTCTGGAGAAGTGTACGGTGTGTTCTGAAACATTTAAAAAACACAGCTTGGAGAGCATAGGGCACTTCCACTCATGGGCGTATAAATTGGGAAAACTAAAAATCAGCAAGACACAGGCACCCCAAAGTTGAGGGCTGCTCTGTTGACAAGAACCCCCACTTCATTACACCTTCAATATCCTAGGAAAGAGAAAAATGGATAAAGAAGTTGTGGTCCTCATGTACAATGGAATATCACTCAGCCATGAAATCAACGTCATAAGGCTAGTAGCAGCACGATGAGTGGATTTAGGTACGACGATTCTAAGTGAAATAAGTCACACAGAAAAAGACACTTATCATAAGATATCACTTCTAGAGGGAATGTAAAAACCGCTACACTTGAACTGAATTGCAAAACAGAACAGAGTCACACGTTTAGGAAACACACTATGGCTGCTGAACGGGAAAGGTGAGGTGGGGTGATGCATAAAACAAGGGTTTCAAATTAGCTCAGATACCGTTCCATAAACCCAATATGTAAGAGACAAGACCTATTCCTTGCTCAGTGAACTGGACTCAACACCCCCTATTCACCGCACAAGAATATATCTGACTAGTAAGAATCTTCAAACCTATGTATTGATATCTCTCTGTAAGTGAGTCAAGGGGGTGTAAAGCGGCATAAACACAGCCGAGAAAAGCAGCTAAACCCCATTATAAAAATAACTTACTTTTCAAAACCAGTGAAACAAAGACAGTGAAAGAGAGAGAAATTCTTACAAAATTCGTTCAGGGGCTGTGATGCAACCTGGATTGACCATATCTAGACCCACAGCTGATTGAGACATAAGGGTGGACACTCTTGGGGCTGAGAGGTTCGGTGAGGTTGGGTGAGCCAACGCAGACCCTTTCAAGTAATACTGCATGGTACCCATCCCATGGGTCCCAAATCTCCAGGTTCAAGGGCATCTTCCTACATCGAAAACATGCATGAGAAAACAAGAAGATGGTACACCGTGTGATCGGGAAAGGTTTCTAAAACGCACCTCATTTCTCATCTCCTTGGCTCGGGTTCGCCATTCCAGCCGATTTACTAGCCATCTCCCTCCTTGGAGAATCAGCACCTTTAACCTCCTGTTCCGTACAGGTTGCAATTTGTCCTGAGGATGAAGGGGAAGAGGGGGAACCAATGAGAGACTAGCTCTAGGTGTTGGGACAGGCACGGGTCACTCTATTTTCCCATCAGGAAGAAGAATTAAGCTCAAGCTCAGCCTGCCCCCCAGAACCAGAAGAGGGCCTGAAGCAATCCTGCGCTTTTGCGGCCAGCTCCCAAAAAAGCGAGTTGAAAAATGGAGCTCAGGGGCCCTGCAATTCACAAACCTGCAGAGTTTTAAATGATACCTCTCGTCCACAAATATATTAAGGGATGCCAACGAAGAGGCTTTGAAAACAAGGCAGAATTGCAGGAAACAGATTTCAGGAGGTAGATTCGAATCGCCTTGAAAGCACATGAAAAGCGGCAAAACGTGGACAATGATGCCCTTGGCCAAAAAGGGCGTATGCGTTTTTTCCTGAATATATTCAGGAAAAAACGCATACGCCCTTTTTGGCCAACCAAGCAACCTGGAAAGGCAAATCAGCGCTCCAAAGAAGTCTCGCTTCCCAGCGGGCAAAAGGGCCATGCGGAAAAATGTGTCCAAACCAGAAATGCAGGACCGGCCATGGAGAAATGGGAGCCTTGCTACGCTGATGGGTGGGATGTAAATTGCCAACAGCCACTCTGGAGAAGTGTACGGTGTGTTCTGAAACATCTAAAAAACACAGCTTGGAGAGCATAGGGCACTTCCACTCATGGGCGTATAAATTGGGAAAACTAAAAATCAGCAAGACACAGGCACCCCAAAGTTTAGGGCTGCTCTGTGTACAAGAACCCCCACTTCATTATACCTTCAATATCCTAGGAAAGAGAAAAATGGATAAAGAAGTTGTGGTCCTCATGTACAATGGAATATCACTCAGCCATGAAATCAACGTCATAAGGCTAGTAGCAGCACGATGAGTGGATTTAGGTACGACGATTCTAAGTGAAATAAGTCACACAGAAAAAGACACTTATCATAAGATATCACTTATAGAGGGAATGTAAAAACCGCTACACTTGAACTGAATTGCAAAACAGAACAGAGTCACACGTTTAGAAAACACACTATGGCTGCTGAACGGGAAAGGTGAGGTGGGGTGATGCATAAAACAAGGGTTTCAAATTAGCTCAGATACAGTTCCATAAACCCAATATGTAATAGACAAGACCTATTCCTTGCTCAGTGAACTGGACTCAACACCCCCTATTCACCGCACAAGAATATATCTGACTAGTAAGAATCTTCAAACCTATGTATTGATATCTCTTTGTAAGTGAGTCAAGGGGGTGTAAAGCGGCATAAACACAGCCGTGAAAAGCAGCTAAACCCCATTATAAAAATAAATTACTTTTCAAAACCCGTGAAACAAAGACAGTGAAAGAGAGAGAAATTCTTACAAAATTCGTTCAGGGGCTGTGATGCAACCTGGATTGACCATATCTAGACCCACAGCTGATTGAGACATAAGGGTGGACACTCTTGGGGCTGAGAGGTTCGGTGAGGTTGGGTGAGCCAACGCAGACCCTTTCAAGTAATACTGCATGGTACCCAAACCATGGGTCCCAAATCTCCAGGTTCAAGGGCATCTTCCTACATCGAAAACATGCATGAGAAACCCAAAAGATGGTACACCATGTGATCGGGAAAGGTTTCTGAAACGCACCTCATTTCTCATCTCCTTTGCTCGGGTTCGCCATTCCAGCCGATTTACTAGCCATCTCCCTCCTTGGAGAATCAGCACCTTTAACCTCCTGTTCCGTACAGGTTGCAATTTGTCCTGAGGATGCAGGGGAAGAGGGGGAACCAATGAGAGACTAGCTCTAGGTGTTGGGACAGGCACGGGTCACTCTATTTTCCCATCAGGAAGAAGAATTAAGCACAAGCTCAGCCTGCCCCCCAGAACCACAAGAGGGCCTGAAGCAATCCTGCGCTTTTGTGGCCAGCTCCCAAAAAAGCGAGTTGAAAAATGGAGCTCAGGGGCCCTGCAATTCACAAACCTGCAGAGTTTTAAATGATACCTCTCGTCCACAAATATATTAAGGGAAGGCAACGAAGAGGCTTTGAAAGCAAGGCAGAATTGCAGGAAACAGATTTCAGGAGGTAGATTCGAATCGCCTTGAAAGCACATGAAAAGCGGCAAAACGTGGACAATGATGCCCTTGGCCAAAAAGGGCGTATGCGTTTTTTCCTGAATATATTCAGGAAAAAACGCATACGCCCTTTTTGGCCAACCAAGCAACCTGGAAAGGCCAATCAGCGCTCCAAAGATGTCTCCCTTCCCAGCGGGCAAAAGGGCCATGCGGAAAAAAGTGTCCAAACCAGAAATGCAGGACCGGCCATGGAGAAATGGGAGCCTTGCTACGCTCATGGGTGGGATGTGAATTGCCAACAGCCACTCTGGAGAAGTGTACGGTGTGTTCTGAAACATCTAAAAAACACAGCTTGGAGAGCATAGGGCACTTCCACTCATGGGCGTATAAATTGGGAAAACTAAAAATCAGCAAGACACAGGCACCCCAAAGTTTGGGGCTGCTCTGTTGACAAGAACCCCCACTTCATTACACCTTAAATATCCTAGGAAAGAGAAAAATGGATAAAGAAGTTGTGGTCCTCATGTACAATGAAATATCACTCAGCCATGAAATCCACGTCATAAGGCTAGTAGCAGCACGATGAGTGGATTTAGGTACGACGATTCTAAGTGAAATAAGTCACACAGAAAAAGACACTTATCATAAGATATCACTTATAGAGGGAATGTAAAAACCGCTACACTTGAACTGAATTGCAAAACAGAACAGAGTCACACGTTTAGAAAACACACTATGGCTGCTGAACGGGAAAGGTGAGGTGGGGTGATGCATAAAACAAGGGTTTCAAATTAGCTCAGATACCGTTCCATAAACCCAATATGTAGTAGACAAGACCTACTCCTTGCTCAGTGAACTGGACTCAACACCCCCTATTCACCGCACAAGAATATATCTGACTAGTAAGAATCTTCAAACCTATGTATTGATATCTCTCTGTAAGTGAGTCAACGGGGTGTAAAGCGGCATAAACACAGCCGTGAAAAGCAGCTAAACCCCATTATAAAAATAAATTACTTTTCAAAACCCGTGAAACAAAGACAGTGAAAGAGAGAGAAATTCTTACAAAATTCGTTCAGGGGCTGTGATGCAACCTGGATTGACCATATCTAGACCCACAGCTGATTGAGACATAAGGGTGGACACTCTTGGGGCTGAGAGGTTCGGTGAGGTTGGGTGAGCCAACGCAGACCCTTTCAAGTAATACTGCATGGTACCCATCCCATGGGTCCCAAATCTCCAGGTTTAAGGGTATCTTCGTACATCGAAAACATGCATGAGAAACCTAGAAGATGGTACACCATGTGATCGGGAAAGGTTTCTGAAACGCACCTCATTTCTCATCTCCTTGGCTCGGGTTCGCCATTCCAGCCGATTTACTAGCCATCTCCCTCCTTGGAGAATCAGCACCTTTAACCTCCTGTTCCGTACAGGTTGCAATTTGTCCTGAGGATGAAGGGGAAGAGGGGGAACCAATGAGAGACTAGCTCTAGGTGTTGGGACAGGCACAGGTCACTCTATTTTCCCATCAGGAAGAAGAATTAGGCACAAGCTCAGCCTGCCCCCCAGAACCAGAAGAGGGCCTGAAGCAATCCTGCACTTTTCCGGCCCCCACCCAAAAAAGCGAGTTGAAAAATGGGGCTCAGGGGCACTGCAATTCACAAACCTGCAGAGTTTTAAATGATAACTCTCGTCCACAAATATATTAAGGGAAGGCAACGAAGAGGCCTTGAATGCAAGGCAGAATTGCAGGAAACAGATTTCAGGAGGTAGATTCGAATCGCCTTGAAAGCACATGAAAATCGGCAAAACGTGGACAATGATGCCCTTGGCCAAAAAGGGCGTATGCGTTTTTTCCTGAATATATTCAGGAAAAAACGCATACGCCCTTTTTGGCCAACCAAGCAACCTGGAAAGGCAAATCAGCGCTCCAAAGAAGTCTCGCTTCCCAGCGGGCAAAAAGGCCATGCGGAAAAAAGTGTCCAAACCAGAAATGCAGGACCGGCCATGGAGAAATGGGAGCCTTGCTACGCTGATGGGTGGGATGTAAATTGCCAACAGCCACTCTGGAGAAGTGTACGGTGTGTTCTGAAACATCTAAAAAACACAGCTTGGAGAGCATAGGGCACTTCCACTCATGGGCGTATAAATTGGGAAAACTAAAAATCAGCAAGACACAGGCACCCCAAAGTTTAGGGCTGCTCTGTTGACAAGAACCCCCACTTCATTACATCTTAAATATCCTACGAAAGAGAAAAATGGATAAAGAAGTTGTGGTCCTCATGTACAATGAAATATCACTCAGCCATGAAATCCACGTCATAAGGCTAGTAGCAGCACAATGAGTGGATTTAGGTACGACGATTCTAAGTGAAATAAGTCACACAGAAAAAGACACTTATCATAAGATATCACTTATAGAGGGAATGTAAAAACCGCTACACTTGAACTGAATTGCAAAACAGAACAGAGTCACACGTTTAGAAAACACACTATGGCTGCTGAACGGGAAAGGTGAGGTGGGGTGATGCATAAAACAAGGGTTTCAAATTAGCTCAGATACCGTTCCATAAACCCAATATGTAGTAGACAAGACCTACTCCTTGCTCAGTGAACTGGACTCAACACCCCGTATTCACCGCACAAGAATATATCTGACTAGTAAGAATCTTCAAACCTATGTATTGATATCTCTCTGTAAGTGAGTCAACGGGGTGTAAAGCGGCATAAACACAGCCGTGAAAAGCAGCTAAACCCCATTATAAAAATAAATTACTTTTCAAAACCCGTGAAACAAAGACAGTGAAAGAGAGAGAAATTCTTACAAAATTCGTTCAGGGGCTGTGATGCAACCTGGATTGACCATATCTAGACCCACAGCTGATTGAGACATAAGGGTGGACACTCTTGGGGCTGAGAGGTTCGGTGAGGTTGGGTGAGCCAACGCAGACCCTTTCAAGTAATACTGCATGGTACCCATCCCATGGGTCCCAAATCTCCAGGTTTAAGGGTATCTTCGTACATCGAAAACATGCATGAGAAACCTAGAAGATGGTACACCATGTGATCGGGAAAGGTTTCTGAAACGCACCTCATTTCTCATCTCCTTGGCTCGGGTTCGCCATTCCAGCCGATTTACTAGCCATCTCCCTCCTTGGAGAATCAGCACCTTTAACCTCCTGTTCCGTACAGGTTGCAATTTGTCCTGAGGATGAAGGGGAAGAGGGGGAACCAATGAGAGACTAGCTCTAGGTGTTGGGACAGGCACAGGTCACTCTATTTTCCCATCAGGAAGAAGAATTAGGCACAAGCTCAGCCTGCCCCCCAGAACCAGAAGAGGGCCTGAAGCAATCCTGCACTTTTCCGGCCCCCACCCAAAAAAGCGAGTTGAAAAATGGGGCTCAGGGGCACTGCAATTCACAAACCTGCAGAGTTTTAAATGATAACTCTCGTCCACAAATATATTAAGGGAAGGCAACGAAGAGGCCTTGAATGCAAGGCAGAATTGCAGGAAACAGATTTCAGGAGGTAGATTCGAATCGCCTTGAAAGCACATGAAAATCGGCAAAACGTGGACAATGATGCCCTTGGCCAAAAAGGGCGTATGCGTTTTTTCCTGAATATATTCAGGAAAAAACGCATACGCCCTTTTTGGCCAACCAAGCAACCTGGAAAGGCAAATCAGCGCTCCAAAGAAGTCTCGCTTCCCAGCGGGCAAAAAGGCCATGCGGAAAAAAGTGTCCAAACCAGAAATGCAGGACCGGCCATGGAGAAATGGGAGCCTTGCTACGCTGATGGGTGGGATGTAAATTGCCAACAGCCACTCTGGAGAAGTGTACGGTGTGTTCTGAAACATCTAAAAAACACAGCTTGGAGAGCATAGGGCACTTCCACTCATGGGCGTATAAATTGGGAAAACTAAAAATCAGCAAGACACAGGCACTCCAAAGTTTAGGGCTGCTCTGTGTACAAGAACCCCCACTTCATTACACCTTAAATATCCTAGGAAAGAGAAAAATGGATAAAGAAGTTGTGGTCCTCATGTACAATGGAATATCACTCAGCCATGAAATCAAAGTCATAAGGCTAGTAGCAGCACGATGAGTGGATTTAGGTACGACGATTCTAAGTGAAATAAGTCACACAGAAAAAGACACTTATCATAAGATATCACTTATAGAGGGAATGTAAAAACCGCTACACTTGAACTGAATTGCAAAACAGAACAGAGTCACACGTTTAGAAAACACACTATGGCTGCTGAACGGGAAAGGTGAGGTGGGGTGATGCATAAAACAAGGGTTTCAAATTAGCTCAGATACCGTTCCATAAACCCAATATGTAATAGACAAGACCTATTCCTTGCTCAGTGAACTGGACTCAACACCCCCTATTCACCGCACAAGAATATATCTGACTAGTAAGAATCTTCAAACCTATGTATTGATATCTCTCTGTAAGTGAGTCAAGGGGGTGTAAAGCGGCATAAACACAGCCGTGAAAAGCAGCTAAACCCCATTATAAAAATAAATTACTTTTCAAAACCAGTGAAACAAAGACAGTGAAAGAGAGAGAAATTCTTACAAAATTCGTTCAGGGGCTGTGATGCAACCTGGATTGACCATATCTAGACCCACAGCTGATTGAGACATAAGGGTGGACACTCTTGGGGCTGAGAGGTTCGGTGAGGTTGGGTGAGCCAACGCAGACCCTTTCAAGTAATACTGCATGGTACCTAAACCATGGGTCCCAAATCTCCAGGTTCAAGGGCATCTTCCTACATCGAAAACATGCATGAGAAACCCAGAAGATGGTACACCATGTGATCAGGAAAGGTTTCTGAAACGCACCTCATTTCTCATCTCCTTGCTCGGGTTCGCCATTCCAGCCGATTTACTAGCCATCTCCCTCCTTGGAGAATCAGCACCTTTAACCTCCTGTTCCGTACAGGTTGCAATTTGTCCTGAGGATGAAGGGGAAGAGGGGGAACCAATGAGAGACTAGCTCTAGGTGTTGGGACAGGCACGGGTCACTCTATTTTCCCATCAGGAAGAAGAATTAAGCTCAAGCTCAGCCTGCCCCCCAGAACCAGAAGAGGGCCTGAAGCAATCCTGCGCTTTTGCGGCCAGCTCCCAAAAAAGCGAGTTGAAAAATGGAGCTCAGGGGCCCTGCAATTCACAAACCTGCAGAGTTTTAAATGATACCTCTCGTCCACAAATATATTAAGGGAAGGCAACGAAGAGGATTTGAAAGCAAGGCAGAATTGCAGTAAACAGATTTCAGGAAGTAGATTCGAATCGCCTTGAAAGCACATGAAAAGCGGCAAAACGTGGACAATGATGCCCTTGGCCAAAAAGGGCGTATGCGTTTTTTCCTGAATATATTCAGGAAAAAACGCATACGCCCTTTTTGGCCAACCAAGCCACCTGGAAAGGCAAATCAGCGCTCCAAAGAAGTCTCGCTTCCCAGCGGGCAAAAGGGCCATGCGGAAAAAAGTGTCCAAACCAGAAATGCAGGACCGGCCATGGAGAAATGGGAGCCTTGCTACGCTGATGGGTGGGATGTAAATTGCCAACAGCCACTCTGGAGAAGTGTACGGTGTGTTCTGAAACATCTAAAAAACACAGCTTGGAGAGCATAGGGCACTTCCACTCATGGGCGTATAAATTGGGAAAACTAAAAATCAGCAAGACACAGGCACCTCAAAATTTAGGGCTGCTCTGTTGACAAGAACCCCCACTTCATTATACCTTCAATAGCCTAGGAAAGAGAAAAATGGATAAAGAAGTTGTGGTCCTCATGTACAATGAAATATCACTCAGCCATGAAATCAACGTCATAAGGCTAGTAGCAGCACGATGAGTGGATTTAGGTACGACGATTCTAAGTGAAATAAGTCACACAGAAAAAGACACTTATCATAAGATATCACTTATAGAGGGAATGTAAAAACCGCTACACTTGAACTGAATTGCAAAACAGAACAGAGTCACACGTTTAGAAAACACACTATGGCTGCTGAACGGGAAAGGTGAGGTGGGGTGATGCATAAAACAAGGGTTTCAAATTAGCTCAGATACCGTTCCATAAACCCAATATGTAGTAGACAAGACCTACTCCTTGCTCAGTGAACTGGACTCAACACCCCCTATTCACCGCACAAGAATATATCTGACTAGTAAGAATCTTCAAACCTATGTATTGATATCTCTCTGTAAGTGAGTCAACGGGGTGTAAAGCGGCATAAACACAGCCGTGAAAAGCAGCTAAACCCCATTATAAAAATAAATTACTTTTCAAAACCCGTGAAACAAAGACAGTGAAAGAGAGAGAAATTCTTACAAAATTCGTTCAGGGGCTGTGATGCAACCTGGATTGACCATATCTAGACCCACAGCTGATTGAGACATAAGGGTGGACACTCTTGGGGCTGAGAGGTTCGGTGAGGTTGGGTGAGCCAACGCAGACCCTTACAAGTAATACTGCATGGTACCCATCCCATGGGTCCCAAATCTCCAGGTTTAAGGGCATCTTCGTACATCGAAAACATGCATGAGAAACCCAGAAGATGGTACACCATGTGATCGGGAAAGGTTTCTGAAACGCACCTCATTTCTCATCTCCTTGGCTCGGGTTCGCCATTCCAGCCGATTTACTAGCCATCTCCCTCCTTGGAGAATCAGCACCTTTAACCTCCTGTTCCGTACAGGTTGCAATTTGTCCTGAGGATGAAGGGGAAGAGGGGGAACCAATGAGAGACTAGCTCTAGGTTTTGGGACAGGCACAGGTCACTCTATTTTCCCATCAGGAAGAAGAATTAGGCACAAGCTCAGCCTGCCCCCCAGAACGAGAAGAGGGCCTGAAGCAATCCTGCACTTTTGCGGCCCCCACCCAAAAAAGCGAGTTGAAAAATGGGGCTCAGGGGCACTGCAATTCACAAACCTGCAGAGTTTTAAATGATACCTCTCGTCCACAAATATATTAAGGGAAGGCAACGAAGAGGCTTTGAAAGCAAGGCAGAATTGCAGGAAACAGATTTCAGGAGGTAGATTCGAATCGCCTTGAAAGCACATGAAAAGCGGCAAAACGTGGACAATGATGCCCTTGGCCAAAAAGGGCGTATGCGTTTTTTCCTGAATATATTCAGGAAAAAACGCATAAGCACTTTTTGGCCAACCAAGCAACCTGGAAAGGCCAATCAGCGCTCCAAAGAAGTCTCGCTTCCCAGCGGGCAAAAGGGCCATGCGGAAAAAAGTGTCCAAACCAGAAATGCAGGACCGGCCATGGAGAAATGGGAGCCTTGCTACGCTGATGGGTGGGATGTAAATTGCCAACAGCCACTCTGGAGAAGTGTACGGTGTGTTCTGAAACATCTAAAAAACACAGCTTGGAGAGCATAGGGCACTTCCACTCATGGGCGTATAAATTGGGAAAACTAAAAATCAGCAAGACACAGGCACCCCAAAGTTTAGGGCTGCTCTGTTGACAAGAACCCCCACTTCATTATACCTTAAATAGCCTAGGAAAGAGAAAAATGGATAAAGAAGTTGTAGTCCTCATGTACAATGGAATATCACTCACCGATGAAATCAACGTCATAAGGCTAGTAGTAGCACGATGAGTGGATTTAGGTACGACGATTCTAAGTGAAATAAGTCACACAGAAAAAGACACTTATCATAAGATATCACTTATAGAGGGAATGTAAAAACCGCTACAGTTGAACTGAATTGCAAAACAGAACAGAGTCACACGTTTAGAAAACACACTATGGCTGCTGAACGGGAAAGGTGAGGTGGGGTGATGCATAAAACAAGAGTTTCAAATTAGCTCAGATACCGTTCCATAAACCCAATATGTAATAGACAAGACCTATTCCTTGCTCAGTGAACTGGACTCAACACCCCCTATTCACCGCACAAGAATATATCTGACTAGTAAGAATCTTCAAACCTATGTATTGATATCTCTCTGTAAGTGAGTCAAGGGGGTGTAAAGCGGCATAAACACAGCCGTGAAAAGCAGCTAAACCCCATTATAAAAATAAATTACTTTTCAAAACCCGTGAAACAAAGACAGTGAAAGAGAGAGAAATTCTTACAAAATTCGTTCAGGGGCTGTGATGCAACCTGGATTGACCATATCTAGACCCACAGCTGATTGAGACATAAGGGTGGACCCTCTTGGGGCTGAGAGGTTCGGTGAGGTTGGGTGAGCCAACGCAGACCCTTTCAAGTAATACTGCATGGTACCCATCCCATGGGTCCCAAATCTCCAGGTTCAAGGGCATCTTCCTACATCGAAAACATGCATGAGAAACCCAGAAGATGGTACACCGTGTGATCGGGAAAGGTTTCTAAAACGCAACCTATTTCTCATCTCTTTTGCTCGGGTTCGCCATTCCAGCCGATTTACTAGCCATCTCCCTCTTTGGAGAATCAGCAACTTTAACCTCCTGTTCCGTACAGGTTGCAATTTGTCCTGAGGATGAACGGGAAGACGGGGAACCAATGAGAGACAAGCTCTAAGTGTTGGGACAGGCACGGGTCACTCTATTTTCCCATCAGGAAGAAGAATTAAGCACAAGCTCAGTCTGCCCCCCAGAACCAGAAGAGGGCCTGAAGCAATCCTGCGCTTTTGCGGCCAGCTCCCAAAAAAGCGAGTTGAAAAATGGAGCTCAGGGGCCCTACAATTCACAAAACTGCAGAGTTTTAAATAACTCTCGTCGACAAATATATTAAGGGAAGGCAACGAAGAGGCTTTGAAAGCAAGGCAGAATTGCAGGAAACAGATTTCAGGAGGTAGATTCGAATCGCCTTGAAAGCACATGAAAAGCGGGCAAACGTGGACAATGATGCCCTTGGCCAAAAAGGGCGTATGCGTTTTTTCCTGAATATATTCAGGAAAAAACTCATACGCCCTTTTTGGCCAACCAAGCAACCTGGAAAGGCAAATCAGCGCTCCAAAGAAGTCTCGCTTCCCAGCGGGCAAAAGGGCCATGCGGAAAAAAGTGTCCAAACCAGAAATGCAGGACCGGCCATGGAGAAATGGGAGCCTTGCTACGCTGATGGGTGGGATGTAAATTGCCAACAGCCACTCTGGAGAAGTGTACGG
The DNA here is from genome assembly GCF_949987535.1 of Balaenoptera acutorostrata. NCBI lineage: Eukaryota > Metazoa > Chordata > Mammalia > Artiodactyla > Balaenopteridae > Balaenoptera > Balaenoptera acutorostrata. The sequence goes on from NW_026646144.1 coordinate 158,073, forward strand.
TGTGTTCTGAAACATCTAAAAAACACAGCTTGGAGAGCATAGGGCACTTCCACTCATGGGCGTATAAATTGGGAAAACTAAAAATCAGCAAGACACAGGCACCCCAAAGTTTAGGGCTGCTCTGTTGACAAGAACCCCCACTTCATTACACATTCAATATCCTAGGAAAGAGAAAAATGGATAAAGAAGTTGGGGTCCTCATGTACAATGGAATATCACTCAGCCATGAAATCAACGTCACAAGGCTAGTAGCAGCACGATGTGTGGATTTAGGTACGACGATTCTAAGTGAAATAAGTCACACAGAAAAAGACACTTATCATAAGATATCACTTATAGAGGGAATGTAGAAACCGCTACACTTGAACTGAATTGCAAAACAGAACAGAGTCACAAGTTTAGGAAACACACTATGGCTGCTAAACGGGAAAGGTGAGGTGGGGTGATGCATAAAACAAGGGTTTCAAATTAGCTCAGATACCGTTCCATAAACCCAATATGTAATAGACAAGATCTATTCCTTGCTCAGTGAACTGGACTCAACACCCCCTATTCACCGCACAAGAATATATCTGACTAGTAAGAATCTTCAAACCTATGTATTGATATCTCTCTGTAAGTGAGTCAAGGGGGTGTAAAGCGGCATAAACACAGCCGTGAAAAGCAGCTAAACCCCATTATAAAAATAAATTACTTTTCAAAACCAGTGAAACAAAGACAGTGAAAGAGAGAGAAATTCTTACAAAATTCGTTCAGGGGCTGTGATGCAACCTGGATTGACCATATCTAGACCCACAGCTGATTGAGACATAAGGGTGGACACTCTTGGGGCTGAGAGTTTCGGTGAGGTTGGGTGAGCCAACGCAGACCCTTTCAAGTAATACTGCATGGTAGCCATCCCATGGGTCCCAAATCTCCAGGTTCAAGGGCATCTTCCTACATCGAAAACATGCATGAGAAACCCAGAAGATGGTACACCGTGTGATCGGGAAAGGTTTCTAAAACGCACCTCATTTCTCATCTCCTTGGCTCGGGTTCGCCATTCCAGCCGATTTACTAGCCATCTCCCACCTTGGAGAATCAGCACCTTTAACCTCCTGTTCCGTACAGGTTGCAATTTTTCCTGAGGATGAAGGGGAAAAGGGGAAACCAATGAGAGACTAGCTCTAGGTGTTGGGACAGGCACGGGTCACTCTATTTTCCCATCAGGAAGAAGAATTAAGCACAAGCTCAGCCTGCCCCCCAGAACCAGAAGAGGGCCTGAAGTAATCCTGCGCTTTTGCGGCCAGCTCCCAAAAAAGCGAGTTGAAAAATGGAGCTCAGGGGCACTGCAATTCACAAACCCGCAGAGTTTTAAATGATACCTCTCGTCCACAAATATATTAAGGGAAGGCAACAAAGAGGCTTTGAAAGCAAGGCAGAATTGCAGGAAACTGATTTCAGGAGGTAGATTCGAATCGCCTTGAAAGCACATGAAAAGCGGCCAAACGTGGACAATGATGCCCTTGGCCAAAAAGGGCGTATGCGTTTTTTCCTGAATATATTCAGGAAAAAACGCATACGCCCTTTTTGGCCAACCAAGCAACCTGGAAAGGCCAATCAGCGCTCCAAAGAAGTCTCGCTTCCCAGCGGGCAAAAGGGCCATGCGGAAAAAAGTGTCCAAACCAGAAATGCAGGACCGGCCATGGAGAAATGGGAGCCTTGCTACGCTGATGGGTGGGATGTAAATTGCCAACAGCCACTCTGGAGCAGTGTACGGTGTGTTCTGAAACATCTAAAAAACACAGCTTGGAGAGCATAGGGCACTTCCACTCATGGGCGTATAAATTGGGAAAACTAAAAATCAGCAAGACACAGGCACCCCAAAGTTTAGGGCTGCTCTGTTGACAAGAACCCCCACTTCATTACACATTCAATATCCTAGGAAAGAGAAAAATGGATAAAGAAGTTGGGGTCCTCATGTACAATGGAATATCACTCAGCCATGAAATCAACGTCACAAGGCTAGTAGCAGCACGATGTGTGGATTTAGGTACGACGATTCTAAGTGAAATAAGTCACACAGAAAAAGACACTTATCATAAGATATCACTTATAGAGGGAATGTAGAAACCGCTACACTTGAACTGAATTGCAAAACAGAACAGAGTCACAAGTTTAGGAAACACACTATGGCTGCTGAACGGGAAAGGTGAGGTGGGGTGATGCATAAAACAAGGGTTTCAAATTAGCTCAGATACCGTTCCATAAACCCAATATGTAATAGACAAGATCTATTCCTTGCTCAGTGAACTGGACTCAACACCCCCTATTCACCGCACAAGAATATATCTGACTAGTAAGAATCTTCAAACCTATGTATTGATATCTCTCTGTAAGTGAGTCAAGGGGGTGTAAAGCGGCATAAACACAGCCGTGAAAAGCAGCTAAACCCCATTATAAAAATAAATTACTTTTCAAAACCAGTGAAACAAAGACAGTGAAAGAGAGAGAAATTCTTACAAAATTCGTTCAGGGGCTGTGATGCAACCTGGATTGACCATATCTAGACCCACAGCTGATTGAGACATAAGGGTGGACACTCTTGGGGCTGAGAGTTTCGGTGAGGTTGGGTGAGCCAACGCAGACCCTTTCAAGTAATACTGCATGGTAGCCATCCCATGGGTCCCAAATCTCCAGGTTCAAGGGCATCTTCCTACATCGAAAACATGCATGAGAAACCCAGAAGATGGTACACCGTGTGATCGGGAAAGGTTTCTAAAACGCACCTCATTTCTCATCTCCTTGGCTCGGGTTCGCCATTCCAGCCGATTTACTAGCCATCTCCCACCTTGGAGAATCAGCACCTTTAACCTCCTGTTCCGTACAGGTTGCAATTTTTCCTGAGGATGAAGGGGAAAAGGGGAAACCAATGAGAGACTAGCTCTAGGTGTTGGGACAGGCACGGGTCACTCTATTTTCCCATCAGGAAGAAGAATTAAGCACAAGCTCAGCCTGCCCCCCAGAACCAGAAGAGGGCCTGAAGTAATCCTGCGCTTTTGCGGCCAGCTCCCAAAAAAGCGAGTTGAAAAATGGAGCTCAGGGGCACTGCAATTCACAAACCCGCAGAGTTTTAAATGATACCTCTCGTCCACAAATATATTAAGGGAAGGCAACAAAGAGGCTTTGAAAGCAAGGCAGAATTGCAGGAAACTGATTTCAGGAGGTAGATTCGAATCGCCTTGAAAGCACATGAAAAGCGGCCAAACGTGGACAATGATGCCCTTGGCCAAAAAGGGCGTATGCGTTTTTTCCTGAATATATTCAGGAAAAAACGCATACGCCCTTTTTGGCCAACCAAGCAACCTGGAAAGGCAAATCAGCGCTCCAAAGAAGTCTCGCTTCCCAGCGGGCAAAAGGGCCATGCGGAAAAAAGTGTCCAAACCAGAAATGCAGGACCGGCCATGGAGAAATGGGAGCCTTGCTACGCTGATGGGTGGGATGTAAATTGCCAACAGCCACTCTGGAGCAGTGTACGGTGTGTTCTGAAACATCTAAAAAACACAGCTTGGAGAGCATAGGGCACTTCCACTCATGGGCGTATAAATTGGGAAAACTAAAAATCAGCAAGACACAGGCACCCCAAAGTTTAGGGCAGCTCTGTTGACAAGAACCCCCACTTCATTACACATTCAATATCCTAGGAAAGAGAAAAATGGATAAAGAAGTTGTGGTCCTCATGTACAATGGAATATCACTCACCGATGAAATCAACGTCATAAGGCTAGTAGTAGCACGATGAGTGGATTTAGGTACGACGATTCTAAGTGAAATAAGTCACACAGAAAAAGACACTTATCATAAGATATCACTTATAGAGGGAATGTAAAAACCGCTACAGTTGAACTGAATTGCAAAACAGAACAGAGTCACACGTTTAGAAAACACACTATGGCTGCTGAACGGGAAAGGTGAGGTGGGGTGATGCATAAAACAAGAGTTTCAAATTAGCTCAGATACCGTTCCATAAACCCAATATGTAATAGACAAGACCTATTCCTTGCTCAGTGAACTGGACTCAACACCCCCTATTCACCGCACAAGAATATATCTGACTAGTAAGAATCTTCAAACCTATGTATTGATATCTCTCTGTAAGTGAGTCAAGGGGGTGTAAAGCGGCATAAACACAGCCGTGAAAAGCAGCTAAACCCCATTATAAAAATAAATTACTTTTCAAAACCCGTGAAACAAAGACAGTGAAAGAGAGAGAAATTCTTACAAAATTCGTTCAGGGGCTGTGATGCAACCTGGATTGACCATATCTAGACCCACAGCTGATTGAGACATAAGGGTGGACCCTCTTGGGGCTGAGAGGTTCGGTGAGGTTGGGTGAGCCAACGCAGACCCTTTCAAGTAATACTGCATGGTACCCATCCCATGGGTCCCAAATCTCCAGGTTCAAGGGCATCTTCCTACATCGAAAACATGCATGAGAAACCCAGAAGATGGTACACCGTGTGATCGGGAAAGGTTTCTAAAACGCACCTCATTTCTCATCTCTTTTGCTCGGGTTCGCCATTCCAGCCGATTTACTAGCCATCTCCCTCTTTGGAGAATCAGCAACTTTAACCTCCTGTTCCGTACAGGTTGCAATTTGTCCTGAGGATGAAGGGGAAGAGGGGGAACCAATGAGAGACTAGCTCTAGGTTTTGGGACAGGCACAGGTCACTCTATTTTCCCATCAGGAAGAAGAATTAGGCACAAGCTCAGCCTGCCCCCCAGAACGAGAAGAGGGCCTGAAGCAATCCTGCACTTTTGCGGCCCCCACCCAAAAAAGCGAGTTGAAAAATGGGGCTCAGGGGCACTGCAATTCACAAACCTGCAGAGTTTTAAATGATACCTCTCGTCCACAAATATATTAAGGGAAGGCAACGAAGAGGCTTTGAAAGCAAGGCAGAATTGCAGGAAACAGATTTCAGGAGGTAGATTCGAATCGCCTTGAAAGCACATGAAAAGCGGCAAAACGTGGACAATGATGCCCTTGGCCAAAAAGGGCGTATGCGTTTTTTCCTGAATATATTCAGGAAAAAACGCATAAGCACTTTTTGGCCAACCAAGCAACCTGGAAAGGCCAATCAGCGCTCCAAAGAAGTCTCGCTTCCCAGCGGGCAAAAGGGCCATGCGGAAAAAAGTGTCCAAACCAGAAATGCAGGACCGGCCATGGAGAAATGGGAGCCTTGCTACGCTGATGGGTGGGATGTAAATTGCCAACAGCCACTCTGGAGCAGTGTACGGTGTGTTCTGAAAAATCTAAAAAACACAGCTTGGAGAGCATAGGGCACTTCCACTCATGGGCGTATAAATTGGGAAAACTAAAAATCAGCAAGACACAGGCACCCCAAAGTTTAGGGCTGCTCTGTTGACAAGAACCCCCACTTCATTACACCTTAAATATCCTAGGAAAGAGAAAAATGGATAAAGAAGTTGTGGTCCTCATGTACAATGGAATATCACTCAGCCATGAAATCAAAGTCATAAGGCTAGTAGCAGCACGATGAGTGGATTTAGGTACGACGATTCTAAGTGAAATAAGTCACACAGAAAAAGACACTTATCATAAGATATCACTTATAGAGGGAATGTAAAAACCGCTACACTTGAACTGAATTGCAAAACAGAACAGAGTCACACGTTTAGAAAACACACTATGGCTGCTGAACGGGAAAGGTGAGGTGGGGTGATGCATAAAACAAGGGTTTCAAATTAGCTCAGATACCGTTCCATAAAGCCAATATGTAATAGACAAGACCTATTCCTTGCTCAGTGAACTGGACTCAACACCCCCTATTCACCGCACAAGAATATATCTGACTAGTAAGAATCTTCAAACCTATGTATTGATATCTCTCTGTAAGTGAGTCAAGGGGGTGTAAAGCGGCATAAACACAGCCGTGAAAAGCAGCTAAACCCCATTATAAAAATAAATTACTTTTAAAAACCCGTGAAACAAAGACAGTGAAAGAGAGAGAAATTCTTACAAAATTCGTTCAGGGGCTGTGATGCAACCTGGATTGACCATATCTAGACCCACAGCTGATTGAGACATAAGGGTGGACACTCTTGGGGCTGAGAGGTTCGGTGAGGTTGGGTGAGCCAACGCAGACCCTTTCAAGTAATACTGCATGGTACCCAAACCATGGGTCCCAAATCTCCAGGTTCAAGGGCATCTTCCTACATCGAAAACATGCACGAGAAACCCAAAAGAAGGTACACCATGTGATCGGGAATGGTTTCTGAAACGCACCTCATTTCTCATCTCCTTTGCTCGGGTTCGCCATTCCAGCCGATTTACTAGCCATCTCCCTCCTTGGAGAATCAGCACCTTTAACCTCCTGTTCCGTACAGGTTGCAATTTGTCCTGAGGATGAAGGGGAAGAGGGGGAACCAATGAGAGACTAGCTCTAGGTGTTGGGACAGGCACGGGTCACTCTATTTTCCCATTAGGAAGAAGAATTAAGCACAAGCTCAGCCTGCCCCCCAGAACCAGAAGAGGGCCTGAAGCAATCCTGCGCTTTTGCGGCCCCCTCCCAAAAAAGCGAGTTGAAAAATGGAGCTCAGGGGCCCTGCAATTCACAAACCTGCAGAGTTTTAAATGATACCTCTCGTCCACAAATATATTTAGGGAAGGCAACGAAGAGGCTTTGAAAGCAAGGCAGAATTGCAGGAAACAGATTTCAGGAGGTAGATTCGAATCGCCTTGAAAGCACATGAAAAGCGGCAAAACGTGGACAATGATGCCCTTGGCCAAAAAGGGCGTATGCGTTTTTTCCTGAATATATTCAGGAAAAAACGCATAAGCACTTTTTGGCCAACCAAGCAACCTGGAAAGGCCAATCAGCGCTCCAAAGAAGTCTCGCTTCCCAGCGGGCAAAAGGGCCATGCGGTAAAAAGTGTCCAAACCAGAAATGCAGGACCGGCCATGGAGAAATGGGAGCCTTGCTACGCTGATGGGTGGGATGTAAATTGCCAACAGCCACTCTGGAGCAGTGTACGGTGTGTTCTGAAACATCTAAAAAACACAGCTTGGAGAGCATAGGGCACTTCCACTCATGGGCGTATAAATTGGGAAAACTAAAAATCAGCAAGACACAGGCACCCCAAAGTTTAGGGCTGCTCTGTTGACAAGAACCCCCACTTCATTACACCTTAAATATCCTAGGAAAGAGAAAAATGGATAAAGAAGTTGTGGTCCTCATGTACAATGGAATATCACTCAGCCATGAAATCAAAGTCATAAGGCTAGTAGCAGCACGATGAGTGGATTTAGGTACGACGATTCTAAGTGAAATAAGTCACACAGAAAAAGACACTTATCATAAGATATCACTTATAGAGGGAATGTAGAAACCGCTACACTTGAACTGAATTGCAAAACAGAACAGAGTCACAAGTTTAGGAAACACACTATGGCTGCTGAACGGGAAAGGTGAGGTGGGGTGATGCATAAAACAAGGGTTTCAAATTAGCTCAGATACCGTTCCATAAACCCAATATGTAATAGACAAGATCTATTCCTTGCTCAGTGAACTGGACTCAACACCCCCTATTCACCGCACAAGAATATATCTGACTAGTAAGAATCTTCAAACCTATGTATTGATATCTCTCTGTAAGTGAGTCAAGGGGGTGTAAAGCGGCATAAACACAGCCGTGAAAAGCAGCTAAACCCCATTATAAAAATAAATTACTTTTCAAAACCAGTGAAACAAAGACAGTGAAAGAGAGAGAAATTCTTACAAAATTCGTTCAGGGGCTGTGATGCAACCTGGATTGACCATATCTAGACCCACAGCTGATTGAGACATAAGGGTGGACACTCTTGGGGCTGAGAGTTTCGGTGAGGTTGGGTGAGCCAACGCAGACCCTTTCAAGTAATACTGCATGGTAGCCATCCCATGGGTCCCAAATCTCCAGGTTCAAGGGCATCTTCCTACATCGAAAACATGCATGAGAAACCCAGAAGATGGTACACCGTGTGATCGGGAAAGGTTTCTAAAACGCACCTCATTTCTCATCTCCTTGGCTCGGGTTCGCCATTCCAGCCGATTTACTAGCCATCTCCCACCTTGGAGAATCAGCACCTTTAACCTCCTGTTCCGTACAGGTTGCAATTTTTCCTGAGGATGAAGGGGAAAAGGGGAAACCAATGAGAGACTAGCTCTAGGTGTTGGGACAGGCACGGGTCACTCTATTTTCCCATCAGGAAGAAGAATTAAGCACAAGCTCAGCCTGCCCCCCAGAACCAGAAGAGGGCCTGAAGTAATCCTGCGCTTTTGCGGCCAGCTCCCAAAAAAGCGAGTTGAAAAATGGAGCTCAGGGGCACTGCAATTCACAAACCCGCAGAGTTTTAAATGATACCTCTCGTCCACAAATATATTAAGGGAAGGCAACAAAGAGGCTTTGAAAGCAAGGCAGAATTGCAGGAAACTGATTTCAGGAGGTAGATTCGAATCGCCTTGAAAGCACATGAAAAGCGGCCAAACGTGGACAATGATGCCCTTGGCCAAAAAGGGCGTATGCGTTTTTTCCTGAATATATTCAGGAAAAAACGCATACGCCCTTTTTGGCCAACCAAGCAACCTGGAAAGGCAAATCAGCGCTCCAAAGAAGTCTCGCTTCCCAGCGGGCAAAAGGGCCATGCGGAAAAAAGTGTCCAAACCAGAAATGCAGGACCGGCCATGGAGAAATGGGAGCCTTGCTACGCTGATGGGTGGGATGTAAATTGCCAACAGCCACTCTGGAGCAGTGTACGGTGTGTTCTGAAACATCTAAAAAACACAGCTTGGAGAGCATAGGGCACTTCCACTCATGGGCGTATAAATTGGGAAAACTAAAAATCAGCAAGACACAGGCACCCCAAAGTTTAGGGCTGCTCTGTTGACAAGAACCCCCACTTCATTACACATTCAATATCCTAGGAAAGAGAAAAATGGATAAAGAAGTTGTGGTCCTCATGTACAATGGAATATCACTCACCGATGAAATCAACGTCATAAGGCTAGTAGTAGCACGATGAGTGGATTTAGGTACGACGATTCTAAGTGAAATAAGTCACACAGAAAAAGACACTTATCATAAGATATCACTTATAGAGGGAATGTAAAAACCGCTACAGTTGAACTGAATTGCAAAACAGAACAGAGTCACACGTTTAGAAAACACACTATGGCTGCTGAACGGGAAAGGTGAGGTGGGGTGATGCATAAAACAAGAGTTTCAAATTAGCTCAGATACCGTTCCATAAACCCAATATGTAATAGACAAGACCTATTCCTTGCTCAGTGAACTGGACTCAACACCCCCTATTCACCGCACAAGAATATATCTGACTAGTAAGAATCTTCAAACCTATGTATTGATATCTCTCTGTAAGTGAGTCAAGGGGGTGTAAAGCGGCATAAACACAGCCGTGAAAAGCAGCTAAACCCCATTATAAAAATAAATTACTTTTCAAAACCCGTGAAACAAAGACAGTGAAAGAGAGAGAAATTCTTACAAAATTCGTTCAGGGGCTGTGATGCAACCTGGATTGACCATATCTAGACCCACAGCTGATTGAGACATAAGGGTGGACCCTCTTGGGGCTGAGAGGTTCGGTGAGGTTGGGTGAGCCAACGCAGACCCTTTCAAGTAATACTGCATGGTACCCATCCCATGGGTCCCAAATCTCCAGGTTCAAGGGCATCTTCCTACATCGAAAACATGCATGAGAAACCCAGAAGATGGTACACCGTGTGATCGGGAAAGGTTTCTAAAACGCACCTCATTTCTCATCTCTTTTGCTCGGGTTCGCCATTCCAGCCGATTTACTAGCCATCTCCCTCTTTGGAGAATCAGCAACTTTAACCTCCTGTTCCGTACAGGTTGCAATTTGTCCTGAGGATGAAGGGGAAGAGGGGGAACCAATGAGAGACTAGCTCTAGGTTTTGGGACAGGCACAGGTCACTCTATTTTCCCATCAGGAAGAAGAATTAGGCACAAGCTCAGCCTGCCCCCCAGAACGAGAAGAGGGCCTGAAGCAATCCTGCACTTTTGCGGCCCCCACCCAAAAAAGCGAGTTGAAAAATGGGGCTCAGGGGCACTGCAATTCACAAACCTGCAGAGTTTTAAATGATACCTCTCGTCCACAAATATATTAAGGGAAGGCAACGAAGAGGCTTTGAAAGCAAGGCAGAATTGCAGGAAACAGATTTCAGGAGGTAGATTCGAATCGCCTTGAAAGCACATGAAAAGCGGCAAAACGTGGACAATGATGCCCTTGGCCAAAAAGGGCGTATGCGTTTTTTCCTGAATATATTCAGGAAAAAACGCATAAGCACTTTTTGGCCAACCAAGCAACCTGGAAAGGCCAATCAGCGCTCCAAAGAAGTCTCGCATCCCAGCGGGCAAAAGGGCCATGCGGAAAAAAGTGTCCAAACCAGAAATGCAGGACCGGCCATGGAGAAATGGGAGCCTTGCTACGCTGATGGGTGGGATGTAAATTGCCAACAGCCACTCTGGAGCAGTGTACGGTGTGTTCTGAAACATCTAAAAAACACAGCTTGGAGAGCATAGGGCACTTCCACTCATGGGCGTATAAATTGGGAAAACTAAAAATCAGCAAGACACAGGCACCCCAAAGTTTAGGGCTGCTCTGTTGACAAGAACCCCCACTTCATTACACCTTAAATATCCTAGGAAAGAGAAAAATGGATAAAGAAGTTGTGGTCCTCATGTACAATGGAATATCACTCAGCCATGAAATCAAAGTCATAAGGCTAGTAGCAGCACGATGAGTGGATTTAGGTACGACGATTCTAAGTGAAATAAGTCACACAGAAAAAGACACTTATCATAAGATATCACTTATAGAGGGAATGTAAAAACCGCTACACTTGAACTGAATTGCAAAACAGAACAGAGTCACACGTTTAGAAAACACACTATGGCTGCTGAACGGGAAAGGTGAGGTGGGGTGATGCATAAAACAAGGGTTTCAAATTAGCTCAGATACCGTTCCATAAAGCCAATATGTAATAGACAAGACCTATTCCTTGCTCAGTGAACTGGACTCAACACCCCCTATTCACCGCACAAGAATATATCTGACTAGTAAGAATCTTCAAACCTATGTATTGATATCTCTCTGTAAGTGAGTCAAGGGGGTGTAAAGCGGCATAAACACAGCCGTGAAAAGCAGCTAAACCCCATTATAAAAATAAATTACTTTTAAAAACCCGTGAAACAAAGACAGTGAAAGAGAGAGAAATTCTTACAAAATTCGTTCAGGGGCTGTGATGCAACCTGGATTGACCATATCTAGACCCACAGCTGATTGAGACATAAGGGTGGACAATCTTGGGGCTGAGAGGTTCGGTGAGGTTGGGTGAGCCAACGCAGACCCTTTCAAGTAATACTGCATGGTACCCAAACCATGGGTCCCAAATCTCCAGGTTCAAGGGCATCTTCCTACATCGAAAACATGCACGAGAAACCCAAAAGAAGGTACACCATGTGATCGGGAATGGTTTCTGAAACGCACCTCATTTCTCATCTCCTTTGCTCGGGTTCGCCATTCCAGCCGATTTACTAGCCATCTCCCTCCTTGGAGAATCAGCACCTTTAACCTCCTGTTCCGTACAGGTTGCAATTTGTCCTGAGGATGAAGGGGAAGAGGGGGAACCAATGAGAGACTAGCTCTAGGTGTTGGGACAGGCACGGGTCACTCTATTTTCCCATTAGGAAGAAGAATTAAGCACAAGCTCAGCCTGCCCCCCAGAACCAGAAGAGGGCCTGAAGCAATCCTGCGCTTTTGCGGCCCCCTCCCAAAAAAGCGAGTTGAAAAATGGAGCTCAGGGTCCCTGCAATTCACAAACCTGCAGAGTTTTAAATGATACCTCTCGTCCACAAATATATTTAGGGAAGGCAACGAAGAGGCTTTGAAAGCAAGGCAGAATTGCAGGAAACAGATTTCAGGAGGTAGATTCGAATCGCCTTGAAAGCACATGAAAAGCGGCAAAACGTGGACAATGATGCCCTTGGCCAAAAAGGGCGTATGCGTTTTTTCCTGAATATATTCAGGAAAAAACGCATAAGCACTTTTTGGCCAACCAAGCAACCTGGAAAGGCCAATCAGCGCTCCAAAGAAGTCTCGCTTCCCAGCGGGCAAAAGGGCCATGCGGTAAAAAGTGTCCAAACCAGAAATGCAGGACCGGCCATGGAGAAATGGGAGCCTTGCTACGCTGATGGGTGGGATGTAAATTGCCAACAGCCACTCTGGAGCAGTGTACGGTGTGTTCTGAAACATCTAAAAAACACAGCTTGGAGAGCATAGGGCACTTCCACTCATGGGCGTATAAATTGGGAAAACTAAAAATCAGCAAGACACTGGCACCCCAAAGTTTAGGGCTGCTCTGTTGACAAGAACCCCCACTTCATTACACCTTAAATATCCTAGGAAAGAGAAAAATGGATAAAGAAGTTGTGGTCCTCATGTACAATGGAATATCACTCAGCCATGAAATCAAAGTCATAAGGCTAGTAGCAGCACGATGAGTGGATTTAGGTACGACGATTCTAAGTGAAATAAGTCACACAGAAAAAGACACTTATCATAAGATATCACTTATAGAGGGAATGTAAAAACCGCTACACTTGAACTGAATTGCAAAACAGAACAGAGTCACACGTTTAGAAAACACACTATGGCTGCTGAACGGGAAAGGTGAGGTGGGGTGATGCATAAAACAAGGGTTTCAAATTAGCTCAGATACCGTTCCATAAAGCCAATATGTAATAGACAAGACCTATTCCTTGCTCAGTGAACTGGACTCAACACCCCCTATTCACCGCACAAGAATATATCTGACTAGTAAGAATCTTCAAACCTATGTATTGATATCTCTCTGTAAGTGAGTCAAGGGGGTGTAAAGCGGCATAAACACAGCCGTGAAAAGCAGCTAAACCCCATTATAAAAATAAATTACTTTTAAAAACCCGTGAAACAAAGACAGTGAAAGAGAGAGAAATTCTTACAAAATTCGTTCAGGGGCTGTGATGCAACGTGGATTGACCATATCTAGACCCACAGCTGATTGAGACATAAGGGTGGACACTCTTGGGGCTGAGAGGTTCGGTGAGGTTGGGTGAGCCAACGCAGACCCTTTCAAGTAATACTGCATGGTACCCAAACCATGGGTCCCAAATCTCCAGGTTCAAGGGCATCTTCCTACATCGAAAACATGCACGAGAAACCCAAAAGAAGGTACACCATGTGATCGGGAATGGTTTCTGAAACGCACCTCATTTCTCATCTCCTTTGCTCGGGTTCGCCATTCCAGCCGATTTACTAGCCATCTCCCTCCTTGGAGAATCAGCACCTTTAACCTCCTGTTCCGTACAGGTTGCAATTTGTCCTGAGGATGAAGGGGAAGAGGGGGAACCAATGAGAGACTAGCTCTAGGTGTTGGGACAGGCACGGGTCACTCTATTTTCCCATTAGGAAGAAGAATTAAGCACAAGCTCAGCCTGCCCCCCAGAACCAGAAGAGGGCCTGAAGCAATCCTGCGCTTTTGCGGCCCCCTCCCAAAAAAGCGAGTTGAAAAATGGAGCTCAGGGGCCCTGCAATTCACAAACCTGCAGAGTTTTAAATGATACCTCTCGTCCACAAATATATTTAGGGAAGGCAACGAAGAGGCTTTGAAAGCAAGGCAGAATTGCAGGCAACAGATTTCAGGAGGTAGATTCGAATCGCCTTGAAAGCACATGAAAAGCGGCAAAACGTGGACAATGATGCCCTTGGCCAAAAAGGGCGTATGCGTTTTTTCCTGAATATATTCAGGAAAAAACGCATACGCCCTTTTTGGCCAACCAAGCCACCTGGAAAGGCAAATCAGCGCTCCAAAGAAGTCTCGCTTCCCAGCGGGCAAAAGGGCCATGCGGAAAAAAGTGTCCAAACCAGAAATGCAGGACCGGCCATGGAGAAATGGGAGCCTTGCTACGCTGATGGGTGGGATGTAAATTGCCAACAGCCACTCTGGAGAAGTGTACGGTGTGTTCTGAAACATCTAAAAAACACAGCTTGGAGAGCATAGGGCACTTCCACTCATGGGCGTATAAATTGGGAAAACTAAAAATCAGCAAGACACAGGCACCCCAAAGTTTAGGGCTGCTCTGTTGACAAGAACCCCCACTTCATTACACCTTAAATATCCTAGGAAAGAGAAAAATGGATAAAGAAGTTGTGGTCCTCATGTACAATGGAATATCACTCAGCCATGAAATCAAAGTCATAAGGCTAGTAGCAGCACGATGAGTGGATTTAGGTACGACGATTCTAAGTGAAATAAGTCACACAGAAAAAGACACTTATCATAAGATATCACTTATAGAGGGAATGTAAAAACCGCTACACTTGAACTGAATTGCAAAACAGAACAGAGTCACACGTTTAGAAAACACACTATGGCTGCTGAACGGGAAAGGTGAGGTGGGGTGATGCATAAAACAAGGGTTTCAAATTAGCTCAGATACCGTTCCATAAAGCCAATATGTAATAGACAAGACCTATTCCTTGCTCAGTGAACTGGACTCAACACCCCCTATTCACCGCACAAGAATATATCTGACTAGTAAGAATCTTCAAACCTATGTATTGATATCTCTCTGTAAGTGAGTCAAGGGGGTGTAAAGCGGCATAAACACAGCCGTGAAAAGCAGCTAAACCCCATTATAAAAATAAATTACTTTTAAAAACCCGTGAAACAAAGACAGTGAAAGAGAGAGAAATTCTTACAAAATTCGTTCAGGGGCTGTGATGCAACCTGGATTGACCATATCTAGACCCACAGCTGATTGAGACATAAGGGTGGACACTCTTGGGGCTGAGAGGTTCGGTGAGGTTGGGTGAGCCAACGCAGACCCTTTCAAGTAATACTGCATGGTACCCAAACCATGGGTCCCAAATCTCCAGGTTCAAGGGCATCTTCCTACATCGAAAACATGCACGAGAAACCCAAAAGAAGGTACACCATGTGATCGGGAATGGTTTCTGAAATGCACCTCATTTCTCATCTCCTTTGCTCGGGTTCGCCATTCCAGCCGATTTACTAGCCATCTCCCTCCTTGGAGAATCAGCACCTTTAACCTCCTGTTCCGTACAGGTTGCAATTTGTCCTGAGGATGAAGGGGAAGAGGGGGAACCAATGAGAGACTAGCTCTAGGTGTTGGGACAGGCACGGGTCACTCTATTTTCCCATTAGGAAGAAGAATTAAGCACAAGCTCAGCCTGCCCCCCAGAACCAGAAGAGGGCCTGAAGCAATCCTGCGCTTTTGCGGCCCCCTCCCAAAAAAGCGAGTTGAAAAATGGAGCTCAGGGTCCCTGCAATTCACAAACCTGCAGAGTTTTAAATGATACCTCTCGTCCACAAATATATTTAGGGAAGGCAACGAAGAGGCTTTGAAAGCAAGGCAGAATTGCAGGAAACAGATTTCAGGAGGTAGATTCGAATCGCCTTGAAAGCACATGAAAAGCGGCAAAACGTGGACAATGATGCCCTTGGCCAAAAAGGGCGTATGCGTTTTTTCCTGAATATATTCAGGAAAAAACGCATAAGCACTTTTTGGCCAACCAAGCAACCTGGAAAGGCCAATCAGCGCTCCAAAGAAGTCTCGCTTCCCAGCGGGCAAAAGGGCCATGCGGTAAAAAGTGTCCAAACCAGAAATGCAGGACCGGCCATGGAGAAATGGGAGCCTTGCTACGCTGATGGGTGGGATGTAAATTGCCAACAGCCACTCTGGAGCAGTGTACGGTGTGTTCTGAAACATCTAAAAAACACAGCTTGGAGAGCATAGGGCACTTCCACTCATGGGCGTATAAATTGGGAAAACTAAAAATCAGCAAGACACAGGCACCCCAAAGTTTAGGGCTGCTCTGTTGACAAGAACCCCCACTTCATTACACCTTAAATATCCTAGGAAAGAGAAAAATGGATAAAGAAGTTGTGGTCCTCATGTACAATGGAATATCACTCAGCCATGAAATCAAAGTCATAAGGCTAGTAGCAGCACGATGAGTGGATTTAGGTACGACGATTCTAAGTGAAATAAGTCACACAGAAAAAGACACTTATCATAAGATATCACTTATAGAGGGAATGTAAAAACCGCTACACTTGAACTGAATTGCAAAACAGAACAGAGTCACACGTTTAGAAAACACACTATGGCTGCTGAACGGGAAAGGTGAGGTGGGGTGATGCATAAAACAAGGGTTTCAAATTAGCTCAGATACCGTTCCATAAAGCCAATATGTAATAGACAAGACCTATTCCTTGCTCAGTGAACTGGACTCAACACCCCCTATTCACCGCACAAGAATATATCTGACTAGTAAGAATCTTCAAACCTATGTATTGATATCTCTCTGTAAGTGAGTCAAGGGGGTGTAAAGCGGCATAAACACAGCCGTGAAAAGCAGCTAAACCCCATTATAAAAATAAATTACTTTTAAAAACCCGTGAAACAAAGACAGTGAAAGAGAGAGAAATTCTTACAAAATTCGTTCAGGGGCTGTGATGCAACCTGGATTGACCATATCTAGACCCACAGCTGATTGAGACATAAGGGTGGACACTCTTGGGGCTGAGAGGTTCGGTGAGGTTGGGTGAGCCAACGCAGACCCTTTCAAGTAATACTGCATGGTACCCAAACCATGGGTCCCAAATCTCCAGGTTCAAGGGCATCTTCCTACATCGAAAACATGCACGAGAAACCCAAAAGAAGGTACACCATGTGATCGGGAATGGTTTCTGAAACGCACCTCATTTCTCATCTCCTTTGCTCGGGTTCGCCATTCCAGCCGATTTACTAGCCATCTCCCTCCTTGGAGAATCAGCACCTTTAACCTCCTGTTCCGTACAGGTTGCAATTTGTCCTGAGGATGAAGGGGAAGAGGGGGAACCAATGAGAGACTAGCTCTAGGTGTTGGGACAGGCACGGGTCACTCTATTTTCCCATTAGGAAGAAGAATTAAGCACAAGCTCAGCCTGCCCCCCAGAACCAGAAGAGGGCCTGAAGCAATCCTGCGCTTTTGCGGCCCCCTCCCAAAAAAGCGAGTTGAAAAATGGAGCTCAGGGGCCCTGCAATTCACAAACCTGCAGAGTTTTAAATGATACCTCTCGTCCACAAATATATTTAGGGAAGGCAACGAAGAGGCTTTGAAAGCAAGGCAGAATTGCAGGAAACAGATTTCAGGAGGTAGATTCGAATCGCCTTGAAAGCACATGAAAAGCGGCAAAACGTGGACAATGATGCCCTTGGCCAAAAAGGGCGTATGCGTTTTTTTCCTGAATATATTCAGGAAAAAACGCATACGCCCTTTTTGGCCAACCAAGCCACCTGAAAAGGCCAATCAGCGCTCCAAAGAAGTCTCGCTTCCCAGCGGGCAAAAGGGCCATGCGGAAAAAAGTGTCCAAACCAGAAATGCAGGACCGGCCATGGAGAAATGGGAGCCTTGCTACGCTGATGGGTGGGATGTAAATTGCCAACAGCCACTCTGGAGAAGTGTACGGTGTGTTCTGAAACATCTAAAAAACACAGCTTGGAGAGCATAGGGCACTTCCACTCATGGGCGTATAAATTGGGAAAACTAAAAATCAGCAAGACACAGGCACCCCAAAGTTTAGGGCTGCTCTGTTGACAAGAACCCCCACTTCATTATACCTTAAATAGCCTAGGAAAGAGAAAAATGGATAAAGAAGTTGTGGTCCTCATGTACAATGGAATATCACTCACCGATGAAATCAACGTCATAAGGCTAGTAGTAGCACGATGAGTGGATTTAGGTACGACGATTCTAAGTGAAATAAGTCACACAGAAAAAGACACTTATCATAAGATATCACTTATAGAGGGAATGTAAAAACCGCTACAGTTGAACTGAATTGCAAAACAGAACAGAGTCACACGTTTAGAAAACACACTATGGCTGCTGAACGGGAAAGGTGAGGTGGGGTGATGCATAAAACAAGAGTTTCAAATTAGCTCAGATACCGTTCCATAAACCCAATATGTAATAGACAAGACCTATTCCTTGCTCAGTGAACTGGACTCAACACCCCCTATTCACCGCACAAGAATATATCTGACTAGTAAGAATCTTCAAACCTATGTATTGATATCTCTCTGTAAGTGAGTCAAGGGGGTGTAAAGCGGCATAAACACAGCCGTGAAAAGCAGCTAAACCCCATTATAAAAATAAATTACTTTTCAAAACCCGTGAAACAAAGACAGTGAAAGAGAGAGAAATTCTTACAAAATTCGTTCAGGGGCTGTGATGCAACCTGGATTGACCATATCTAGACCCACAGCTGATTGAGACATAAGGGTGGACCCTCTTGGGGCTGAGAGGTTCGGTGAGGTTGGGTGAGCCAACGCAGACCCTTTCAAGTAATACTGCATGGTACCCATCCCATGGGTCCCAAATCTCCAGGTTCAAGGGCATCTTCCTACATCGAAAACATGCATGAGAAACCCAGAAGATGGTACACCGTGTGATCGGGAAAGGTTTCTAAAACGCACCTCATTTCTCATCTCTTTTGCTCGGGTTCGCCATTCCAGCCGATTTACTAGCCATCTCCCTCTTTGGAGAATCAGCAACTTTAACCTCCTGTTCCGTACAGGTTGCAATTTGTCCTGAGGATGAACGGGAAGAGGGGGAACCAATGAGAGACAAGCTCTAAGTGTTGGGACAGGCACGGGTCACTCTATTTTCCCATCAGGAAGAAGAATTAAGCACAAGCTCAGTCTGCCCCCCAGAACCAGAAGAGGGCCTGAAGCAATCCTGCGCTTTTGCGGCCAGCTCCCAAAAAAGCGAGTTGAAAAATGGAGCTCAGGGGCCCTACAATTCACAAAACTGCAGAGTTTTAAATAACTCTCGTCGACAAATATATTAAGGGAAGGCAACGAAGAGGCTTTGAAAGCAAGGCAGAATTGCAGGAAACAGATTTCAGGAGGTAGATTCGAATCGCCTTGAAAGCACATGAAAAGCGGGCAAACGTGGACAATGATGCCCTTGGCCAAAAAGGGCGTATGCGTTTTTTCCTGAATATATTCAGGAAAAAACGCATACGCCCTTTTTGGCCAACCAAGCAACCTGGAAAGGCAAATCAGCGCTCCAAAGAAGTCTCGCTTCCCAGCGGGCAAAAGGGCCATGCGGAAAAAAGTGTCCAAACCAGAAATGCAGGACCGGCCATGGAGAAATGGGAGCCTTGCTACGCTGATGGGTGGGATGTAAATTGCCAACAGCCACTCTGGAGCAGTGTACGGTGTGTTCTGAAACATCTAAAAAACACAGCTTGGAGAGCATAGGGCACTTCCACTCATGGGCGTATAAATTGGGAAAACTAAAAATCAGCAAGACACAGGCACCCCAAAGTTTAGGGCTGCTCTGTTGACAAGAACCCCCACTTCATTACACATTCAATATCCTAGGAAAGAGAAAAATGGATAAAGAAGTTGGGGTCCTCATGTACAATGGAATATCACTCAGCCATGAAATCAACGTCACAAGGCTAGTAGCAGCACGATGTGTGGATTTAGGTACGACGATTCTAAGTGAAATAAGTCACACAGAAAAAGACACTTATCATAAGATATCACTTATAGAGGGAATGTAGAAACCGCTACACTTGAACTGAATTGCAAAACAGAACAGAGTCACAAGTTTAGGAAACACACTATGGCTGCTGAACGGGAAAGGTGAGGTGGGGTGATGCATAAAACAAGGGTTTCAAATTAGCTCAGATACCGTTCCATAAACCCAATATGTAATAGACAAGATCTATTCCTTGCTCAGTGAACTGGACTCAACACCCCCTATTCACCACACAAGAATATATCTGACTAGTAAGAATCTTCAAACCTATGTATTGATATCTCTCTGTAAGTGAGTCAAGGGGGTGTAAAGCGGCATAAACACAGCCGTGAAAAGCAGCTAAACCCCATTATAAAAATAAATTACTTTTCAAAACCAGTGAAACAAAGACAGTGAAAGAGAGAGAAATTCTTACAAAATTCGTTCAGGGGCTGTGATGCAACCTGGATTGACCATATCTAGACCCACAGCTGATTGAGACATAAGGGTGGACACTCTTGGGGCTGAGAGTTTCGGTGAGGTTGGGTGAGCCAACGCAGACCCTTTCAAGTAATACTGCATGGTAGCCATCCCATGGGTCCCAAATCTCCAGGTTCAAGGGCATCTTCCTACATCGAAAACATGCATGAGAAACCCAGAAGATGGTACACCGTGTGATCGGGAAAGGTTTCTAAAACGCACCTCATTTCTCATCTCCTTGGCTCGGGTTCGCCATTCCAGCCGATTTACTAGCCATCTCCCACCTTGGAGAATCAGCACCTTTAACCTCCTGTTCCGTACAGGTTGCAATTTTTCCTGAGGATGAAGGGGAAAAGGGGAAACCAATGAGAGACTAGCTCTAGGTGTTGGGACAGGCACGGGTCACTCTATTTTCCCATCAGGAAGAAGAATTAAGCACAAGCTCAGCCTGCCCCCCAGAACCAGAAGAGGGCCTGAAGTAATCCTGCGCTTTTGCGGCAGCTCCCAAAAAAGCGAGTTGAAAAATGGAGCTCAGGGGCACTGCAATTCACAAACCCGCAGAGTTTTAAATGATACCTCTCGTCCACAAATATATTAAGGGAAGGCAACAAAGAGGCTTTGAAAGCAAGGCAGAATTGCAGGAAACTGATTTCAGGAGGTAGATTCGAATCGCCTTGAAAGCACATGAAAAGCGGCCAAACGTGGACAATGATGCCCTTGGCCAAAAAGGGCGTATGCGTTTTTTCCTGAATATATTCAGGAAAAAACGCATACGCCCTTTTTGGCCAACCAAGCAACCTGGAAAGGCAAATCAGCGCTCCAAAGAAGTCTCGCTTCCCAGCGGGCAAAAGGGCCATGCGGAAAAAAGTGTCCAAACCAGAAATGCAGGACCGGCCATGGAGAAATGGGAGCCTTGCTACGCTGATGGGTGGGATGTAAATTGCCAACAGCCACTCTGGAGCAGTGTACGGTGTGTTCTGAAACATCTAAAAAACACAGCTTGGAGAGCATAGGGCACTTCCACTCATGGGCGTATAAATTGGGAAAACTAAAAATCAGCAAGACACAGGCACCCCAAAGTTTAGGGCTGCTCTGTTGACAAGAACCCCCACTTCATTACACATTCAATATCCTAGGAAAGAGAAAAATGGATAAAGAAGTTGGGGTCCTCATGTACAATGGAATATCACTCAGCCATGAAATCAACGTCACAAGGCTAGTAGCAGCACGATGTGTGGATTTAGGTACGACGATTCTAAGTGAAATAAGTCACACAGAAAAAGACACTTATCATAAGATATCACTTATAGAGGGAATGTAAAAACCGCTACACTTGAACTGAATTGCAAAACAGAACAGAGTCACACGTTTAGAAAACACACTATGGCTGCTGAACGGGAAAGGTGAGGTGGGGTGATGCATAAAACAAGGGTTTCAAATTAGCTCAGATACCGTTCCATAAACCCAATATGTAATAGACAAGACCTATTCCTTGCTCAGTGAACTGGACTCAACACCCCCTATTCACCGCACAAGAATATATCTGACTAGTAAAAATCTTCAAACCTATGTATTGATATCTCTCTGTAAGTGAGTCAAGGGGGTGTAAAGCGGCATAAACACAGCCGTGAAAAGCAGCTAAACCCCATTATAAAAATAAATTACTTTTCAAAACCAGTGAAACAAAGACAGTGAAAGAGAGAGAAATTCTTACAAAATTCGTTCAGGGGCTGTGATGCAACCTGGATTGACCATATCTAGACCCACAGCTGATTGAGACATAAGGGTGGACACTCTTGGGGCTGAGAGGTTCGGTGATGTTGGGTGAGCCAACGCAGACCCTTTCAAGTAATACTGCATGGTACCCATCCCATGGGTCCCAAATCTCCAGGTTCAAGGGCATCTTCCTACATCGAAAACATGCATGAGAAACCCAGAAGATGGTACACCATGTGATCGGGAAAGGTTTCTGAAACGCACATCATTTCTCATCTCCTTGCTCGGGTTCGCCATTCCAGCCGATTTACTAGCCATCTCCCTCCTTGGAGAATCAGCACCTTTAACCTCCTGTTCCGTACAGGTTGCAATTTGTCCTGAGGATGAAGGGGAAGAGGGGGAACCAATGAGAGACTAGCTCTAGGTGTTGGGACAGGCACAGGTCACTCTATTTTCCCATCAGGAAGAAGAATTAAGCTCAAGCTCAGCCTGCCCCCCAGAACCAGAAGAGGGCCTGAAGCAATCCTGCGCTTTTGCGGCCAGCTCCCAAAAAAGCGAGTTGAAAAATGGAGCTCAGGGGCCCTGCAATTCACAAACCTGCAGAGTTTTAAATGATACCTCTCGTCCACAAATATATTAAGGGAAGGCAACGAAGAGGCTTTGAAAGCAAGGCAGAATTGCAGGAAACAGATTTCAGGAGGTAGATTCAAATCGCCTTGAAAGCACATGAAAAGCGGCCAAACGTGGACAATGATGCCCTTGGCCAAAAAGGGCGTATGCGTTTTTTCCTGAATATATTCAGGAAAAAACGCATACGCCCTTTTTGGCCAACCAAGCAACCTGGAAAGGCAAATCAGCGCTCCAAAGAAGTCTCGCTTCCCAGCGGGCAAAAGGGCCATGCGGAAAAAAGTGTCCAAACCAGAAATGCAGGACCGGCCATGGAGAAATGGGAGCCTTGCTACGCTGATGGGTGGGATGTAAATTGCCAACAGCCACTCTGGAGAAGTGTACGGTGTGTTCTGAAACATCTAAAAAACACAGCTTGGAGAGCATAGGGCACTTCCACTCATGGGCGTATAAATTGGGAAAACTAAAAATCAGCAAGACACAGGCACCCCAAAGTTTAGGGCTGCTCTGTTGACAAGAACCCCCACTTCATTACACCTTAAATATCTTGGAAAGAGAAAAATGGATAAAGAAGTTGTGGTCCTCATGTACAATGGAATATCACTCAGCCATGAAATCAAAGTCATAAGGCTAGTAGCAGCACGATGAGTGGATTTAGGTACGACGATTCTAAGTGAAATAAGTCACACAGAAAAAGACACTTATCATAAGATATCACTTATAGAGGGAATGTAAAAACCGCTACACTTGAACTGAATTGCAAAACAGAACAGAGTCACACGTTTAGAAAACACACTATGGCTGCTGAACGGGAAAGGTGAGGTGGGGTGATGCATAAAACAAGGGTTTCAAATTAGCTCAGATACCGTTCCATAAACCCAATATGTAATAGACAAGACCTATTCCTTTTTCAGTGAACTGGACTCAACACCCCCTATTCACCGCACAAGAATATATCTGACTAGTAAGAATCTTCAAACCTATGTATTGATATCTCTCTGTAAGTGAGTCAAGGGGGTGTAAAGCGCCCTAAACACAGCCGTGAAAAGCAGCTAAACCCCATTATAAAAATAAATTACTTTTCAAAACCCGTGAAACAAAGACAGTGAAAGAGAGAGAAATTCTTACAAAATTCGTTCAGGGGCTGTGATGCAACCTGGATTGACCATATCTAGACCCACAGCTGATTGAGACATAAGGGTGGACACTCTTGGGGCTGAGAGGTTCGGTGAGGTTGGGTGAGCCAACGCAGACCCTTTCAAGTAATACTGCATGGTACCCAAACCATGGGTCCCAAATCTCCAGGTTCAAGGGCATCTTCCTACATCGAAAACATGCATGAGAAACCCAGAAGATGGTACACCATGTGATCGGGAAAGGTTTCTGAAACGCACCTCATTTCTCATCTCCTTGCTCGGGTTCGCCATTCCAGCCGATTTACTAGCCATCTCCCTCCTTGGAGAATCAGCACCTTTAACCTCCTGTTCCGTATAGGTTGCAATTTGTCCTGAGGATGAAGGGGAAGAGGGGGAACCAATGAGAGACTAGCTCTAGGTGTTGGGACAGGCACGGGTCACTCTATTTTCCCATCAGGAAGAAGAATTAAGCTCAAGCTCAGCCTGCCCCCCGGAACCAGAAGAGGGCCTGAAGCAATCCTGCGCTTTTGCGGCCAGCTCCCAAAAAAGCGAGTTGAAAAATGGAGCTCAGGGGCACTGCAATTCACAAACCTGCAGAGTTTTAAATGATACCTCTCGTCCACAAATATATTAAGGGAAGGCAACGAAGAGGCTTTGAAAGCAAGGCAGAATTGCAGGAAACAGATTTCAGGAGGTAGATTCGAATCGCCTTGAAAGCACATGAAAAGCGGCAAAACGTGGACAATGATGCCCTTGGCCAAAAAGGGCGTATGCGTTTTTTCCTGAATATATTCAGGAAAAAACGCATACGCCCTTTTTGGCCAACCAAGCAAACTGGAAAGGCCAATCAGCGCTCCAAAGAAGTCTCACTTCCCAGCGGGCAAAAGGGCCATGCGGAAAAAAGTGTCCAAACCAGAAATGCAGGACCGGCCATGGAGAAATGGGAGCCTTGCTACGCTGATGGGTGGGATGTAAATTGCCAACAGCCACTCTGGAGAAGTGTACGGTGTGTTCTGAAACATCTAAAAAACACAGCTTGGAGAGCATAGGGCACTTCCACTCATGGGCGTATAAATTGGGAAAACTAAAAATCAGCAAGACACAGGCACCCCAAAGTTGAGGGCTGCTCTGTTGACAAGAACCCCCACTTTATTACACCTGAAATATCCTAGGAAAGAGAAAAATGGATAAAGAATTTTTGGTCCTCATGTACAAAGGAATATCACTCAGCCATGAAATCAACGTCATAAGGCTAGTAGCAGCACGATGAGTGCATTTAGGTACGACGATTCTAAGTGAAATAAGTCACACAGAAAAAGACACTTATCATAAGATATCACTTCTAGAGGGAATGTAAAAACCGCTACACTTGAACTGAATTACAAAACAGAAGAGAGTCACACGTTTAGGAAACACACTATGGCTGCTGAACGGGAAAGGTGAGGTGGGGTGATGCATAAAACAAGGGTTTCAAATTAGCTCAGATACCGTTCCATAAACCCAATATGTAAGAGACAAGACCTATTCCTTTTTCAGTGAACTGGACTCAACACCCGCTATTCAGCGCACAAGAATATATCTGACTAGTAAGAATCTTCAAACCTATGTATTGATATCTCTCTGTAAGTGAGTCAAGGGGGTGTAAAGCGGCATAAACACAGCCGTGAAAAGCAGCTAAACCCCATTATAAAAATAAATTACTTTTCAAAACCCGTGAAACAAAGACAGTGAAAGAGAGAGAAATTCTTACAAAATTCGTTCAGGGGCTGTGATGCAACCTGGATTGACCATATCTAGACCCACAGCTGATTGATACATAAGGGTGGACACTCTTGGGGCTGAGAGGTTCGGTGAGGTTGGGTGAGCCAACGCAGACCCTTTCAAGTAATACTGCATGGTACCCATCCCATGGGTCCCAAATCTCCAGGTTCAAGGGCATCTTCCTACGTCGAAAACAGGCATGAGAAACCCAGAAGATGGTACACCGTGTGATCGGGAAAGGTTTCTAAAACGCACCTCATTTCTCATCTCCTTTGCTCGGGTTCGCCATTCCAGCCGATTTACTAGCCATCTCCCTCCTTGGAGAATCAGCACCTTTAACCTCCTGTTCCGTACAGGTTGCAATTTGTCCTGAGGATGAACGGGAAGAGGGGGAACCAATGAGAGACTAGCTCTAGGTGTTGGGACAGGCACAGGTCACTCTATTTTCCCATCAGGAAGAAGAATTAAGAACAAGCTCAGCCTGCCCCCCAGAACCAGAAGAGGGCCTGAAGCAATCCTGCGCTTTTGCGGCCAGCTCCCAAAAAAGCGAGTTGAAAAATGGAGCTCAGGGGCACTGCAATTCACAAACCTGCAGAGTTTTAAATGATACCTCTCGTCCACAAATATATTAAGGGAAGGCAACGAAGAGGCTTTGAAAGCAAGGCAGAATTGCAGGAAACAGATTTCAGGAGGTAGATTCGAATCGCCTTGAAAGCACATGAAAAGCGGCAAAACGTGGACAATGATGCCCTTGGCCAACAAGGGCGTATGCGTTTTTTCCTGAATATATTCAGGAAAAAACGCATACGCCCTTTTTGGCCAACCAAGCAACCTGGAAAGGCCAATCAGCGCTCCAAAGAAGTCTCGCTTCCCAGCGGGCAAAAGGGCCATGCGGAAAAAAGTGTCCAAACCAGAAATGCAGGACCGGCCATGGAGAAATGGGAGCCTTGCTATGCTGATGGGTGGGATGTAAATTGCCAACAGCCACTCTGGAGAAGTGTACGGTGTGTTCTGAAACATCTAAAAAACACAGCTTGGAGAGCATAGGGCACTTCCACTCATGGGCGTATAAATTGGGAAAACTAAAAATCAGCAAGACACAGGCACCCCAAAGTTTAGGGCTGCTCTGTTGACAAGAACCCCCACTTCATTACACCTTAAATATCCTAGGAAAGAGAAAAATGGATAAAGAAGTTGTGGTCCTCCTGTACAATGGAATATCACTCAACCATGAAATCAACGTCATAAGGCTAGTAGCAGCACGATGAGTGGATTTAGGTACCACGATTCTAAGTGAAATAAGTCACACAGAAAAAGACACTTATCATAAGATATCACTTCTAGAGGGAATGTAAAAACCGCTACACTTGAACTGAATTACAAAACAGAACAGAGTCACACGTTTAGAAAGCACACTATGGCTGCTGAACGGGAAAGGTGAGGTGGGGTGATGCATAAAACAAGGGTTTCAAATTAGCTCAGATACCGTTCCATAAACCCAATATGTAAGAGACAAGACCTATTCCTTTTTCAGTGAACTGGACTCAACACCCCCTATTCAGCGCACAAGAATATATCTGACTAGTAAGAATCTTCAAACCTATGTATTGATATCTCTCTGTAAGTGAGTCAAGGGGGTGTAAAGCGGCATAAACACAGCCGTGAAAAGCAGCTAAACCCCATTATAAAAATAAATTACTTTTCAAAACCCGTGAAACAAAGACAGTGAAAGAGAGAGAAATTCTTACAAAATTCGTTCAGGGGCTGTGATGCAACCTGGATTGACCATATCTAGACCCACAGGTGATTGAGACATAAGGGTGGACACTCTTGGGGCTGAGAGGTTCGGTGAGTTTGGGTGAGCCAACGCAGACCCTTTCAAGTAATACTGCATGGTACCCATCCCATGGGTCCCAAATCTCCAGGTTCAAGGGCATCTTCCTACGTCGAAAACAGGCATGAGAAACCCAGAAGATGGTACACCGTGTGATCGGGAAAGGTTTCTAAAACGCACCTCATTTCTCATCTCTTTTGCTCGGGTTTGCCATTCCAGCCGATTTACTAGCCATCTCCCTCCTTGGAGAATCAGCACCTTTAACCTCCTGTTCCGTACAGGTTGCAATTTGTCCTGAGGATGAACGGGAAGAGGGGGAACCAATGAGAGACTAGCTCTAGGTGTTGGGACAGGCACAGGTCACTCTATTTTCCCATCAGGAAGAAGAATTAAGCACAAGCTCAGCCTGCCCCCCAGAACCAGAAGAGGGCCTGAAGCAATCCTGCGCTTTTGCGGCCAGCTCCCAAAAAAGCGAGTTGAAAAATGGAGCTCAGGGGCACTGCAATTCACAAACCTGCAGAGTTTTAAATGATACCTCTCGTCCACAAATATATTAAGGGAAGGCAACGAAGAGGCTTTGAAAGCAAGGCAGAATTGCAGGAAACAGATTTCAGGAGGTAGATTCGAATCGCCTTGAAAGCACATGAAAAGCGGCAAAACGTGGACAATGATGCCCTTGGCCAAAAAGGGCGTATGCGTTTTTTCCTGAATATATTCAGGAAAAAACGCATACGCCCTTTTTGGCCAACCAAGCAACCTGGAAAGGCCAATCAGCGCTCCAAAGAAGTCTCGCTTCCCAGCGGGCAAAAGGGCCATGCGGAAAAAAGTGTCCAAACCAGAAATGCAGGACCGGCCATGGAGAAATGGGAGCCTTGCTACGCTGATGGGTGGGATGTAAATTGCCAACAGCCACTCTGGAGAAGTGTACGGTGTGTTCTGAAACATCTAAAAAACACAGCTTGGAGAGCATAGGGCACTTCCACTCATGGGCGTATAAATTGGGAAAACTAAAAATCAGCAAGACACAGGCACCCCAAAGTTTAGGGCTGCTCTGTTGACAAGAACCCCCACTTCATTACACCTGAAATATCCTAGGAAAGAGAAAAATGGATAAAGAAGTTGGGGTCCTCATGTACAAAGGAATATCACTCAGCCATGAAATCAACGTCATAAGGCTATTAGCAGCACGATGAGTGGATTTAGGTACGACGATTCTAAGTGAAATAAGTCACACAGAAAAAGACACTTATCATAAGATATCACTTCTAGAGGGAATGTAAAAACGGCTACACTTGAACTGAATTACAAAACAGAACAGAGTCACACGTTTAGGAAACACACTATGGCTGCTGAACGGGAAAGGAGAGGTGGGGTGATGCATAAAACAAGGGTTTCAAATTAGCTCAGATACCGTTCCATAAACCCAATATGTAAGAGACAAGACCTATTCCTTTTTCAGTGAACTGGACTCAACACCCCCTATTCAGCGCACAAGAATATATCTGACTAGTAAGAATCTTCAAACCTATGTATTGATATCTCTCTGTAAGTGAGTCAAGGGGGTGTAAAGCGGCATAAACACAGCCGTGAAAAGCAGCTAAACCCCATTATAAAAATAAATTACTTTTCAAAACCCGTGAAACAAAGACAGTGAAAGAGAGAGAAATTCTTACAAAATTCGTTCAGGGGCTGTGATGCAACCTGGATTGACCATATCTAGACCCACAGCTGATTGAGACATAAGGGTGGACACTCTTGGGGCTGAGAGGTTCGGTGAGGTTGGGTGAGCCAACGCAGACCCTTTCAAGTAATACTGCATGGTACCCATCCCATGGGTCCCAAATCTCCAGGTTCAAGGGCATCTTCCTACGTCGAAAACAGGCATGAGAAACCCAGAAGATGGTACACCGTGTGATCGGGAAAGGTTTCTAAAACGCACCTCATTTCTCATCTCCTTTGCTCGGGTTCGCCATTCCAGCCGATTTACTAGCCATCTCCCTCCTTGGAGAATCAGCACCTTTAACCTCCTGTTCCGTACAGGTTGCAATTTGTCCTGAGGATGAACGGGAAGAGGGGGAACCAATGAGAGACTAGCTCTAGGTGTTGGGACAGGCACAGGTCACTCTATTTTCCCATCAGGAAGAAGAATTAAGCACAAGCTCAGCCTGCCCCCCAGAACCAGAAGAGGGCCTGAAGCAATCCTGCGCTTTTGCGGCCAGCTCCCAAAAAAGCGAGTTGAAAAATGGAGCTCAGGGGCACTGCAATTCACAAACCTGCAGAGTTTTAAATGATACCTCTCGTCCACAAATATATTAAGGGAAGGCAACGAAGAGGCTTTGAAAGCAAGGCAGAATTGCAGGAAACAGATTTCAGGAGGTAGATTCGAATCGCCTTGAAAGCACATGAAAAGCGGCAAAACGTGGACAATGATGCCCTTGGCCAAAAAGGGCGTATGCGTTTTTTCCTGAATATATTCAGGAAAAAACGCATACGCCCTTTTTGGCCAACCAAGCAACCTGGAAAGGCCAATCAGCGCTCCAAAGAAGTCTCGCTTCCCAGCGGGCAAAAGGGCCATGCGGAAAAAAGTGTCCAAACCAGAAATGCAGGACCGGCCATGGAGAAATGGGAGCCTTGCTACGCTGATGGGTGGGATGTAAATTGCCAACAGCCACTCTGGAGAAGTGTACGGTGTGTTCTGAAACATCTAAAAAACACAGCTTGGAGAGCATAGGGCACTTCCACTCATGGGCGTATAAATTGGGAAAACTAAAAATCAGCAAGACACAGGCACCCCAAAGTTTAGGGCTGCTCTGTTGACAAGAACCCCCACTTCATTACACCTGAAATATCCTAGGAAAGAGAAAAATGGATAAAGAAGTTGGGGTCCTCATGTACAAAGGAATATCACTCAGCCATGAAATCAACGTCATAAGGCTATTAGCAGCACGATGAGTGGATTTAGGTACGACGATTCTAAGTGAAATAAGTCACACAGAAAAAGACACTTATCATAAGATATCACTTCTAGAGGGAATGTAAAAACGGCTACACTTGAACTGAATTACAAAACAGAACAGAGTCACACGTTTAGGAAACACACTATGGCTGCTGAACGGGAAAGGAGAGGTGGGGTGATGCATAAAACAAGGGTTTCAAATTAGCTCAGATACCGTTCCATAAACCCAATATGTAAGAGACAAGACCTATTCCTTTTTCAGTGAACTGGACTCAACACCCCCTATTCAGCGCACAAGAATATATCTGACTAGTAAGAATCTTCAAACCTATGTATTGATATCTCTCTGTAAGTGAGTCAAGGGGGTGTAAAGCGGCATAAACACAGCCGTGAAAAGCAGCTAAACCCCATTATAAAAATAAATTACTTTTCAAAACCCGTGAAACAAAGACAGTGAAAGAGAGAGAAATTCTTACAAAATTCGTTCAGGGGCTGTGATGCAACCTGGATTGACCATATCTAGACCCACAGCTGATTGAGACATAAGGGTGGACACTCTTGGGGCTGAGAGGTTCGGTGAGGTTGGGTGAGCCAACGCAGACCCTTTCAAGTAATACTGCATGGTACCCATCCCATGGGTCCCAAATCTCCAGGTTCAAGGGCATCTTCCTACGTCGAAAACAGGCATGAGAAACCCAGAAGATGGTACACCGTGTGATCGGGAAAGGTTTCTAAAACGCACCTCATTTCTCATCTCCTTTGCTCGGGTTCGCCATTCCAGCCGATTTACTAGCCATCTCCCTCCTTGGAGAATCAGCACCTTTAACCTCCTGTTCCGTACAGGTTGCAATTTGTCCTGAGGATGAACGGGAAGAGGGGGAACCAATGAGAGACTAGCTCTAGGTGTTGGGACAGGCACAGGTCACTCTATTTTCCCATCAGGAAGAAGAATTAAGCACAAGCTCAGCCTGCCCCCCAGAACCAGAAGAGGGCCTGAAGCAATCCTGCGCTTTTGCGGCCAGCTCCCAAAAAAGCGAGTTGAAAAATGGAGCTCAGGGGCACTGCAATTCACAAACCTGCAGAGTTTTAAATGATACCTCTCGTCCACAAATATATTAAGGGAAGGCAACGAAGAGGCTTTGAAAGCAAGGCAGAATTGCAGGAAACAGATTTCAGGAGGTAGATTCGAATCGCCTTGAAAGCACATGAAAAGCGGCAAAACGTGGACAATGATGCCCTTGGCCAACAAGGGCGTATGCGTTTTTTCCTGAATATATTCAGGAAAAAACGCATACGCCCTTTTTGGCCAACCAAGCAACCTGGAAAGGCCAATCAGCGCTCCAAAGAAGTCTCGCTTCCCAGCGGGCAAAAGGGCCATGCGGAAAAAAGTGTCCAAACCAGAAATGCAGGACCGGCCATGGAGAAATGGGAGCCTTGCTATGCTGATGGGTGGGATGTAAATTGCCAACAGCCACTCTGGAGAAGTGTACGGTGTGTTCTGAAACATCTAAAAAACACAGCTTGGAGAGCATAGGGCACTTCCACTCATGGGCATATAAATTGGGAAAACTAAAAATCAGCAAGACACAGGCACCCCAAAGTTTAGGGCTGCTCTGTTGACAAGAACCCCCACTTCATTACACCTTAAATATCCTAGGAAAGAGAAAAATGGATAAAGAAGTTGTGGTCCTCCTGTACAATGGAATATCACTCAGCCATGAAATCAACGTCATAAGGCTAGTAGCAGCACGATGAGTGGA
This sequence comes from Balaenoptera acutorostrata, assembly GCF_949987535.1. NCBI lineage: Eukaryota > Metazoa > Chordata > Mammalia > Artiodactyla > Balaenopteridae > Balaenoptera > Balaenoptera acutorostrata. Next base: position 189,997 of record NW_026646144.1, read on the forward strand.
TTTAGGTACCACGATTCTAAGTGAAATAAGTCACACAGAAAAAGACACTTATCATAAGATATCACTTCTAGAGGCAATGTAAAAACCGCTACACTTGAACTGAATTACAAAACAGAACAGAGTCACACGTTTAGAAAGCACACTATGGCTGCTGAACGGGAAAGGTGAGGTGGGGTGATGCATAAAACAAGGGTTTCAAATTAGCTCAGATACCGTTCCATAAACCCAATATGTAAGAGACAAGACCTATTCCTTTTTCAGTGAACTGGACTCAACACCCCCTATTCAGCGCACAAGAATATATCTGACTAGTAAGAATCTTCAAACCTATGTATTGATATCTCTCTGTAAGTGAGTCAAGGGGGTGTAAAGCGGCATAAACACAGCCGTGAAAAGCAGCTAAACCCCATTATAAAAATAAATTACTTTTCAAAACCCGTGAAACAAAGACAGTGAAAGAGAGAGAAATTCTTACAAAATTCGTTCAGGGGCTGTGATGCAACCTGGATTGACCATATCTAGACCCACAGGTGATTGAGACATAAGGGTGGACACTCTTGGGGCTGAGAGGTTCGGTGAGTTTGGGTGAGCCAACGCAGACCCTTTCAAGTAATACTGCATGGTACCCATCCCATGGGTCCCAAATCTCCAGGTTCAAGGGCATCTTCCTACGTCGAAAACAGGCATGAGAAACCCAGAAGATGGTACACCGTGTGATCGGGAAATGTTTCTAAAACGCACCTCATTTCTCATCTCTTTTGCTCGGGTTTGCCATTCCAGCCGATTTAAAAGCCATCTCCCTCCTTGGAGAATCAGCACCTTTAACCTCCTGTTCCGTACAGGTTGCAATTTGTCCTGAGGATGAACGGGAAGAGGGGGAACCAATGAGAGACTAGCTCTAGGTGTTGGGACAGGCACAGGTCACTCTATTTTCCCATCAGGAAGAAGAATTAAGCACAAGCTCAGCCTGCCCCCCAGAACCAGAAGAGGGCCTGAAGCAATCCTGCGCTTTTGCGGCCAGCTCCCAAAAAAGCGAGTTGAAAAATGGAGCTCAGGGGCACTGCAATTCACAAACCTGCAGAGTTTTAAATGATACCTCTCGTCCACAAATATATTAAGGGAAGGCAACGAAGAGGCTTTGAAAGCAAGGCAGAATTGCAGGAAACAGATTTCAGGAGGTAGATTCGAATCGCCTTGAAAGCACATGAAAAGCGGCAAAACGTGGACAATGATGCCCTTGGCCAAAAAGGGCGTATGCGTTTTTTCCTGAATATATTCAGGAAAAAACGCATACGCCCTTTTTGGCCAACCAAGCAACCTGGAAAGGCCAATCAGCGCTCCAAAGAAGTCTCGCTTCCCAGCGGGCAAAAGGGCCATGCGGAAAAAAGTGTCCAAACCAGAAATGCAGGACCGGCCATGGAGAAATGGGAGCCTTGCTACGCTGATGGGTGGGATGTAAATTGCCAACAGCCACTCTGGAGAAGTGTACGGTGTGTTCTGAAACATCTAAAAAACACAGCTTGGAGAGCATAGGGCACTTCCACTCATGGGCGTATAAATTGGGAAAACTAAAAATCAGCAAGACAAAGGCACCCCAAAGTTTAGGGCTGCTCTGTTGACAAGAACCCCCACTTCATTACACCTGAAATATCCTAGGAAAGAGAAAAATGGATAAAGAAGTTGGGGTCCTCATGTACAAAGGAATATCACTCAGCCATGAAATCAACGTCATAAGGCTATTAGCAGCACGATGAGTGGATTTAGGTACGACGATTCTAAGTGAAATAAGTCACACAGAAAAAGACACTTATCATAAGATATCACTTCTAGAGGGAATGTAAAAACCGCTACACTTGAACTGAATTACAAAACAGAACAGAGTCACACGTTTAGGAAACACACTATGGCTGCTGAACGGGAAAGGAGAGGTGGGGTGATGCATAAAACAAGGGTTTCAAATTAGCTCAGATACCGTTCCATAAACCCAATATGTAAGAGACAAGACCTATTCCTTTTTCAGTGAACTGGACTCAACACCCCCTATTCACCGCACAAGAATATATCTGACTAGTAAGAATCTTCAAACCTATGTATTGATATCTCTCTGTAAGTGAGTCAAGGGGGTGTAAAGCGGCATAAACACAGCCGTGAAAAGCAGCTAAACCCCATTATAAAAATAAATTACTTTTCAAAACCCGTGAAACAAAGACAGTGAAAGAGAGAGAAATTCTTACAAAATTCGTTCAGGGGCTGTGATGCAACCTGGATTGACCATATCTAGACCCACAGCTGATTGAGACATAAGGGTGGACACTCTTGGGGCTGAGAGGTTCGGTGAGGTTGGGTGAGCCAACGCAGACCCTTTCAAGTAATACTGCATGGTACCCATCCCATGGGTCCCAAATCTCCAGGTTCAAGGGCATCTTCCTACATCGAAAACAGGCATGAGAAACCCAGAAGATGGTACACCGTGTGATCGGGAAAGGTTTCTAAAACGCACCTCATTTCTCATCTCCTTTGCTCGGGTTCGCCATTCCAGCCGATTTACTAGCCATCTCCCTCCTTGGAGAATCAGCACCTTTAACCTCCTGTTCCGTACAGGTTGCAATTTGTCCTGAGGATGAACGGGAAGAGGGGGAACCAATGAGAGACTAGCTCTAGGTGTTGGGACAGGCACAGGTCACTCTATTTTCCCATCAGGAAGAAGAATTAAGCACAAGCTCAGCCTGCCCCCCAGAACCAGAAGAGGGCCTGAAGCAATCCTGCGCTTTTGCGGCCAGCTCCCAAAAAAGCGAGTTGAAAAATGGAGCTCAGGGGCACTGCAATTCACAAACCTGCAGAGTTTTAAATGATACCTCTCGTCCACAAATATATTAAGGGAAGGCAACGAAGAGGCTTTGAAAGCAAGGCAGAATTGCAGGAAACAGATTTCAGGAGGTAGATTCGAATCGCCTTGAAAGCACATGAAAAGCGGCAAAACGTGGACAATGATGCCCTTGGCCAAAAAGGGCGTATGCGTTTTTTCCTGAATATATTCAGGAAAAAACGCATACGCCCTTTTTGGCCAACCAAGCAACCTGGAAAGGCCAATCAGCGCTCCAAAGAAGTCTCGCTTCCCAGCGGGCAAAAGGGCCATGCGGAAAAAAGTGTCCAAACCAGAAATGCAGGACCGGCCATGGAGAAATGGGAGCCTTGCTACGCTGATGGGTGGGATGTAAATTGCCAACAGCCACTCTGGAGAAGTGTACGGTGTGTTCTGAAACATCTAAAAAACACAGCTTGGAGAGCATAGGGCACTTCCACTCATGGGCGTATAAATTGGGAAAACTAAAAATCAGCAAGACACAGGCACCCCAAAGTTTAGGGCTGCTGTGTTGACAAGAACCCCCACTTCATTACACCTTAAATACCCTAGGAAAGAGAAAAATGGATAAAGAAGTTGGGGTCCTCATGTACAATGGAATATCACTCAGCCATGAAATCAACGTCATAAGGCTAGTAGCAGCACGATGAGTGGATTTAGGTACGACGATTCTAAGTGAAATAAGTCACACAGAAAAAGACACTTATCCTAAGATATCACTTCTAGAGGGAATGTAAAAACCGCTACACTTGAACTGAATTACAAAACAGAACAGAGTCACACGTTTAGGAAACACACTATGGCTGCTGAACGGGAAAGGTGAGGTGGGGTGATGCATAAAACAAGGGTTTCAAATTAGCTCAGATACCGTTCCATAAACCCAATATGTAAGAGACAAGACCTATTCCTTTTTCAGTGAACTGGACTCAACACCCCCTATTCAGCGCACAAGAATATATCTGACTAGTAAGAATCTTCAAACCTATGTATTGATATCTCTCTGTAAGTGAGTCAAGGGGATGTAAAGCGGCATAAACACAGCCGTGAAAAGCAGCTAAACCCCATTATAAAAATAAATTACTTTTCAAAACCCGTGAAACTAAGACAGTGAAAGAGAGAGAAATTCTTACAAAATTCGTTCAGGGGCTGTGATGCAACCTGGATTGACCATATCTAGACCCACAGCTGATTGAGACATAAGGGTGGACACTCTTGGGGCTGAGAGGTTCGGTGAGGTTGGGTGAGCCAACGCAGACCCTTTCAAGTAATACTGCATGGTACCCATCCCATGGGTCCCAAATCTCCAGGTTCAAGGGCATCTTCCTACATCGAAAACAGGCATGAGAAACCCAGAAGATGGTACACCGTGTGATCGGGAAAGGTTTCTAAAACGCACCTCATTTCTCATCTCCTTTGCTCGGGTTCGCCATTCCAGCCGATTTACTAGCCATCTCCCTCCTTGGAGAATCAGCACCTTTAACCTCCTGTTCCGTACAGGTTGCAATTTGTCCTGAGGATGAACGGGAAGAGGGGGAACCAATGAGAGACTAGCTCTAGGTGTTGGGACAGGCACAGGTCACTCTATTTTCCCATCAGGAAGAAGAATTAAGCACAAGCTCAGCCTGCCCCCCAGAACCAGAAGAGGGCCTGAAGCAATCCTGCGCTTTTGCGGCCAGCTCCCAAAAAAGCGAGTTGAAAAATGGAGCTCAGGGGCACTGCAATTCACAAACCTGCAGAGTTTTAAATGATACCTCTCGTCCACAAATATATTAAGGGAAGGCAACGAAGAGGCTTTGAAAGCAAGGCAGAATTGCAGGAAACAGATTTCAGGAGGTAGATTCGAATCGCCTTGAAAGCACATGAAAAGCGGCAAAACGTGGACAATGATGCCCTTGGCCAAAAAGTGCGTATGCGTTTTTTCCTGAATATATTCAGGAAAAAACGCATACGCCCTTTTTGGCCAACCAAGCAACCTGGAAAGGCCAATCAGCGCTCCAAAGAAGTCTCGCTTCCCAGCGGGCAAAAGGGCCATGCGGAAAAAAGTGTCCAAACCAGAAATGCAAGACCGGCCATGGAGAAATGGGAGCCTTGCTACGCTGATGGGCGGGATGTAAATTGCCAACAGCCACTCTGGAGAAGTGTACGGTGTGTTCTGAAACATCTAAAAAACACAGCTTGGAGAGCATAGGGCACTTCCACTCATGGGCGTATAAATTGGGAAAACTAAAAATCAGCAAGACACAGGCACCCCAAAGTTTAGGGCTGCTCTGTTGACAAGAACCCCCACTTCATTACACCTTAAATATCCTAGGAAAGAGAAAAATGGATAAAGAAGTTGGGGTCCTCATGTACAATGGAATATCACTCAGCCATGAAATCAACGTCATAAGGCTAGTAGCAGCACGATGAGTGGATTTAGGTACGACGATTCTAAGTGAAATAAGTCACACAGAAAAAGACACTTATCCTAAGATATCACTTCTAGAGGGAATGTAAAAACCGCTACACTTGAACTGAATTACAAAACAGAACAGAGTCACACGTTTAGGAAACACACTATGGCTGCTGAACGGGCAAGGTGAGGTGGGGTGATGCATAAAACAAGGGTTTCAAATTAGCACAGATACCGTTCCATAAACCCAATATGTAAGAGACAAGACCTATTCCTTTTTCAGTGAACTGGACTCAACACCCCCTATTCAGCGCACAAGAATATATCTGACTAGTAAGAATCTTCAAACCTATGTATTGATATCTCTCTGTAAGTGAGTCAAGGGGGTGTAAAGCGGCATAAACACAGCCGTGAAAAGCAGCTAAACCCCATTATAAAAATAAATTACTTTTCAAAACCCGTGAAACAAAGACAGTGAAAGAGGGAGAAATTCTTACAAAATTCGTTCAGGGGCTGTGATGCAACCTGGATTGACCATATCTAGACCCACAGCTGATTGAGACATAAGGGTGGACACTCTTGGGGCTGAGAGGTTCGGTGAGGTTGGGTGAGCCAACGCAGACCCTTTCAAGTAATACTGCATGGTACCCATCCCATGGGTCCCAAATCTCCAGGTTCAAGGGCATCTTCCTACCTCGAAAACAGGCATGAGAAACCCAGAAGATGGTACACCGTGTGATCGGGAAAGGTTTCTAAAACGCACCTCATTTCTCATCTCCTTTGCTCGGGTTCGCCATTCCAGCCGATTTACTAGCCATCTCCCTCCTTGGAGAATCAGCACCTTTAACCTCCTGTTCCGTACAGGTTGCAATTTGTCCTGAGGATGAACGGGAAGAGGGGGAACCAATGAGAGACTAGCTCTAGGTGTTGGGACAGGCACAGGTCACTCTATTTTCCCATCAGGAAGAAGAATTAAGCACAAGCTCAGCCTGCCCTCCAGAACCAGAAGAGGGCCTGAAGCAATCCTGCGCTTTTGCGGCCAGCTCCCAAAAAAGCGAGTTGAAAAATGGAGCTCAGGGGCACTGCAATTCACAAACCTGCAGAGTTTTAAATGATACCTCTCGTCCACAAATATATTAAGGGAAGGCAACGAAGAGGCTTTGAAAGCAAGGCAGAATTGCAGGAAACAGATTTCAGGAGGTAGATTCGAATCGCCTTGAAAGCACATGAAAAGCGGCAAAACGTGGACAATGATGCCCTTGGCCAAAAAGGGCGTATGCGTTTTTTCCTGAATATATTCAGGAAAAAACGCATACGCCCTTTTTGGCCAACCAAGCAACCTGGAAAGGCCAATCAGCACTCCAAAGAAGTCTCGCTTCCCAGCGGGCAAAAGGGCCATGCGGAAAAAAGTGTCCAAACAAGAAATGCAGGACCGGCCATGGAGAAATGGGAGCCTTGCTACGCTGATGGGTGGGATGTAAATTGCCAACAGCCACTCTGGAGAAGTGTACGGTGTGTTCTGAAACATATAAAAAACACAGCTTGGAGAGCATAGGGCACTTCCACTCATGGGCGTATAAATTGGGAAAACTAAAAATCAGCAAGACACAGGCACCCCAAAGTTTAGGGCTGCTCTGTTGACAAGAACCCCCACTTCATTACACCTGAAATATCCTAGGAAAGAGAAAAATGGATAAAGAAGTTGGGGTCCTCATGTACAAAGGAATATCACTCAGCCATGAAATCAACGTCATAAGGCTAGTAGCAGCACGATGAGTGGATTTAGGTACGACGATTCTAAGTGAAATAAGTCACACAGAAAAAGACACTTATCATAAGATATCACTTCTAGAGGGAATGTAAAAACCGCTACACTTTAACTGAATTACAAAACAGAACAGAGTCACACGTTTAGGAAACACACTATGGCTGCTGAACGGGAAAGGAGAGGTGGGGTGATGCATAAAACAAGGGTTTCAAATTAGCTCAGATACCGTTCCATAAACCCAATATGTAAGAGACAAGACCTATTCCTTTTTCAGTGAACTGGACTCAACACCCCCTATTCACCGCACAAGAATATATCTGACTAGTAAGAATCTTCAAACCTATGTATTGATATCTCTCTGTAAGTGAGTCAAGGGGGTGTAAAGCGGCATAAACACAGCCGTGAAAAGCAGCTAAACCCCATTATAAAAATAAATCACTTTTCAAAACCCGTGAAACAAAGACAGTGAAAGAGATTGAAATTCTTACAAAATTCGTTCAGGGGCTGTGATGCAACCTGGATTGACCATATCTAGACCCACAGCTGATTGAGACATAAGGGTGGACACTCTTGGGGCTGCGAGGTTCGGTGAGGTTGGGTGAGCCAACGCAGACCCTTTCAAGTAATACTGCATGGTACCCATCCCATGGGTCCCAAATCTCCAGGTTCAAGGGCATCTTCCTACATCGAAAACAGGCATGAGAAACCCAGAAGATGGTACACCGTGTGATCGGGAAAGGTTTCTAAAACGCACCTCATTTCTCATCTCCTTTGCTCGGGTTCGCCATTCCAGCCGATTTACTAGCCATCTCCCTCCTTGGAGAATCAGCACCTTTAACCTCCTGTTCCGTACAGGTTGCAATTTGTCCTGAGGATGAACGGGAAGAGGGGGAACCAATGAGAGACTAGCTCTAGGTGTTGGGACAGGCACAGGTCACTCTATTTTCCCATCAGGAAGAAGAATTAAGCACAAGCTCAGCCTGCCCCCCAGAACCAGAAGAGGGCCTGAAGCAATCCTGCGCTTTTGCGGCCAGCTCCCAAAAAAGCGAGTTGAAAAATGGAGCTCAGGGGCACTGCAATTCACAAACCTGCAGAGTTTTAAATGATACCTCTCGTCCACAAATATATTAAGGGAAGGCAACGAAGAGGCTTTGAAAGCAAGGCAGAATTGCAGGAAACAGATTTCAGGAGGTAGATTCGAATCGCCTTGAAAGCACATGAAAAGCGGCAAAACGTGGACAATGATGCCCTTGGCCAAAAAGGGCGTATGCGTTTTTTCCTGAATATATTCAGGAAAAAACGCATACGCCCTTTTTGGCCAACCAAGCAACCTGGAAAGGCCAATCAGCGCTCCAAAGAAGTCTCGCTTCCCAGCGGGCAAAAGGGCCATGCGGAAAAAAGTGTCCAAACCAGAAATGCAGGACCGGCCATGGAGAAATGGGAGCCTTGCTACGCTGATGGGTGGGATGTAAATTGCCAACAGCCACTCTGGAGAAGTGTACGGTGTGTTCTGAAACATCTAAAAAACACAGCTTGGAGAGCATAGGGCACTTCCACTCATGGGCGTATAAATTGGGAAAACTAAAAATCAGCAAGACACAGGCACCCCAAAGTTTAGGGCTGCTCTGTTGACAAGAACCCCCACTTCATTACACCTTAAATATCCTACGAAAGAGAAAAATGGATAAAGAAGTTGTGGTCCTCCTGTACAATGGAATATCACTCAGCCATGAAATCAACGTCATAAGGCTAGTAGCAGCACGATGAGTGGATTTAGGTACGACGATTCTAAGTGAAATAAGTCACACAGAAAAAGACACTTATCATAAGATATCACTTCTAGAGGGAATGTAAAAACCGCTACACTTGAACTGAATTACAAAACAGAACAGAGTCACACGTTTAGGAAACACACTATGGCTGCTGAACGGGCAAGGTGAGGTGGGGTGATGCATAAAACAAGGGTTTCAAATTAGCTCAGATACCGTTCCATAAACCCAATATGTAAGAGACAAGACCTATTCCTTTTTCAGTGAACTGGACTCAACACCCCCTATTCACCACACAAGAATATATCTGACTAGTAAGAATCTTCAAACCTATGTATTGACATCTCTCTGTAAGTGAGTCAAGGGGGTGTAAAGCGGCATAAACACAGCCGTGAAAAGCAGCTAAACCCCATTATAAAAATAAATTACTTTTCAAAACCCGTGAAACAAAGACAGTGAAAGAGAGAGAAATTCTTACAAAATTCGTTCAGGGGCTGTGATGCAACCTGGATTGACCATATCTAGACCCACAGCTGACTGAGACATAAGGGTGGACACTCTTGGGGCTGAGAGGTTCGGTGAGGTTGGGTGAGCCAACGCAGACCCTTTCAAGTAATACTGCATGGTACCGATCCCATGGGTCCCACATCTCCAGGTTCAAGGGCATCTTCCTACATCGAAAACAGGCATGAGAAACCCAGAAGATGGTACACCGTGTGATCGGGAAAGGTTTCTAAAACGCACCTCATTTCTCATCTCCTTTGCTCGGGTTCGCCATTCCAGCCGATTTACTAGCCATCTCCCTCCTTGGAGAATCAGCACCTTTAACCTCCTGTTCCGTACAGGTTGCAATTTGTCCTGAGGATGAAGGGGAAGAGGGGGAACCAATGAGAGACTAGCTCTAGGTGTTGGGACAGGCACAGGTCACTCTATTTTCCCATCAGGAAGAAGAATTAAGCACAAGCTCAGCCTGCCCCCCAGAACCAGAAGAGGGCCTGAAGCAATCCTGCGCTTTTGCGGCCAGCTCCCAAAAAAGCGAGTTGAAAAATGGAGCTCAGGGGCACTGCAATTCACAAACCTGCAGAGTTTTAAATGATACCTCTCGTCCACAAATATATTAAGGGAAGGCAACGAAGAGGCTTTGAAAGCAAGGCAGAATTGCAGGAAACAGATTTCAGGAGGTAGATTCGAATCGCCTTGAAAGCACATGAAAAGCGGCAAAACGTGGACAATGATGCCCTTGGCCAAAAAGGGCGTATGCGTTTTTTCCTGAATATATTCAGGAAAAAACGCATACGCCCTTTTTGGCCAACCAAGCAACCTGGAAAGGCCAATCAGCGCTCCAAAGAAGTCTCGCTTCCCAGCGGGCAAAAGGGCCATGCGGAAAAAAGTGTCCAAACCAGAAATGCAGGACCGGCCATGGAGAAATGGGAGCCTTGCTACGCTGATGGGTGGGATGTAAATTGCCAACAGCCACTCTGGAGAAGTGTACGGTGTGTTCTGAAACATCTAAAAAACACAGCTTGGAGAGCATAGGGCACTTCCACTCATGGGCGTATAAATTGGGAAAACTAAAAATCAGCAAGACACAGGCACCCCAAAGTTTAGGGCTGCTCTGTTGACAAGAACCCCCACTTCATTACACCTTAAATATCCTAGGAAAGAGAAAAATGGATAAAGAAGTTGGGGTCCTCATGTACAATGGAATATCACTCAGCCATGAAATCAACGTCATAAGGCTAGTAGCAGCACGATGAGTGGATTTAGGTACGACGATTCTAAGTGAAATAAGTCACACAGAAAAAGACACTTATCATAAGATATCACTTCTAGAGGGAATGTAAAAACCGCTACACTTGAACTGAATTACAAAACAGAACACAGTCACACGTTTAGGAAACACACTATGGCTGCTGAACGGGAAAGGTGAGGTGGGGTGATGCATAAAACAAGGGTTTCAAATTAGCTCAGATACCGTTCCATAAACCCAATATGTAAGAGACAAGACCTATTCCTTTTTCAGTGAACTGGACTCAACACCCCCTATTCACCGCACAAGAATATATCTGACTAGTAAGAATCTTCAAACCTATGTATTGATATCTCTCTGTAAGTGAGTCAAGGGGGTGTAAAGCGGCATAAACACAGCCGTGAAAAGCAGCTAAACCCCATTATAAAAATAAATTACTTTTCAAAACCCGTGAAACAAAGACAGTGAAAGAGAGAGAAATTCTTACAAAATTCGTTCAGGGGCTGTGATGCAACCTGGATTGACCATATCTAGACCCACAGGTGACTGAGACATAAGGGTGGACACTCTTGGGGCTGAGAGGTTCGGTGAGTTTGGGTGAGCCAACGCAGACCCTTTCAAATAATACTGCATGGTACCCATCCCATGGGTCCCAAATCTCCAGGTTCAAGGGCATCTTACTACGTCGAAAACAGGCATGAGAAACCCAGAAGATGGTACACCGTGTGATCGGGAAAGGTTTCTAAAACGCACCTCATTTCTCATCTCCTTTGCTCGGGTTCGCCATTCCAGCCGATTTACTAGCCATCTCCCTCCTTGGAGAATCAGCACCTTTAACCTCCTGTTCCGTACAGGTTGCAATTTGTCCTGAGGATGAAGGGGAAGAGGGGGAACCAATGAGAGACTAGCTCTAGGTGTTGGGACAGGCACAGGTCACTCTATTTTCCCATCAGGAAGAAGAATTAAGCACAAGCTCAGCCTGCCCCCCAGAACCAGAAGAGGGCCTGAAGCAATCCTGCGCTTTTGCGGCCAGCTCCCAAAAAAGCGAGTTGAAAAATGGAGCTCAGGGGCACTGCAATTCACAAACCTGCAGAGTTTTAAATGATACCTCTCGTCCACAAATATATTTAGGGAAGGCAACGAAGAGGCTTTGAAAGCAAGGCAGAATTGCAGGAAACAGATTTCAGGAGGTAGATTCGAATCGCCTTGAAAGCACATGAAAAGCGGCAAAACGTGGACAATGATGCCCTTGGCCAAAAAGGGCGTATGGGTTTTTTCCTGAATATATTCAGGAAAAAACGCATACGCCCTTTTTGGCCAACCAAGCAACCTGGAAAGGCCAATCAGCGCTCCAAAGAAGTCTCGCTTCCCAGCGGGCAAAAGGGCCATGCGGAAAAAAGTGTCCAAACCAGAAATGCAGGACCGGCCATGGAGAAATGGGAGCCTTGCTACGCTGATGGGTGGGATGTAAATTGCCAACAGCCACTCTGGAGAAGTGTACGGTGTGATGTGAAACATCTAAAAAACACAGCTTGGAGAGCATAGGGCACTTCCACTCATGGGCGTATAAATTGGGAAAACTAAAAATCAGCAAGACACAGGCACCCCAAAGTTTAGGGCTGCTCTGTTGACAAGAACCCCCACTTCATTACACCTTAAATATCCTAGGAAAGAGAAAAATGGATAAAGAAGTGGTGGTCCTCATGTACAATGGAATATCACTCAGCCAGGAAATCCACGTCATAAGGCTAGTAGCAGCACGATGAGTGGATTTAGGTACGACGATTCTAAGTGAAATAAGTCACACAGAAAAAGACACTTATCATAAGATATCACTTCTAGAGGGAATGTAAAAACCGCTACACTTGAACTGAATTACAAAACAGAACAGAGTCACACGTTTAGGAAACACACTATGGCTGCTGAACGGGAAAGGTGAGGTGGGGTGATGCATAAAACAAGGGTTTCAAATTAGCTCAGATACCGTTCCATAAACCCAATATGTAAGAGACAAGACCTATTCCTTTTTCAGTGAACTGGACTCAACACCCCCTATTCACCGCACAAGAATATATCTGACTAGTAAGAATCTTCAAACCTATGTATTGATATCTCTCTGTAAGTGAGTCAAGGGGGTGTAAAGCGGCATAAACACAGCCGTGAAAAGCAGCTAAACCCCATTATAAAAATAAATTACTTTTCAAAACCCGTGAAACAAAGACAGTGAAAGAGAGAGAAATTCTTACAAAATTCGTTCAGGGGCTGTGATGCAACCTGGATTGACCATATCTAGACCCACAGCTGATTGAGACATAAGGGTGGACACTCTTGGGGCTGAGAGGTTCGGTGAGGTTGAGTGAGCCAACGCAGACCCTTTCAAGTAATACTGCATGGTACCCATCCCATGGGTCCCAAATCTCCAGGTTCAAGGGCATCTTCCTACGTCGAAAACAGGCATGAGAAACCCAGAAGATGGTACACCGTGTGATCGGGAAAGGTTTCTAAAACGCACCTCATTTCTCATCTCCTTTGCTCGGGTTCGCCATTCCAGCCGATTTACTAGCCATCTCCCTCCTTGGAGAATCAGCACCTTTAACCTCCTGTTCCGTACAGGTTGCAATTTGTCCTGAGGATGAAGGGGAAGAGGGGGAACCAATGAGAGACTAGCTCTAGGTGTTGGGACAGGCACAGGTCACTCTATTTTCCCATCAGGAAGAAGAATTAAGCACAAGCTCAGCCTGCCCCCCAGAACCAGAAGAGGGCCTGAAGCAATCCTGCGCTTTTGCGGCCAGCTCCCAAAAAAGCGAGTTGAAAAATGGAGCTCAGGGGCACTGCAATTCACAAACCTGCAGAGTTTTAAATGATACCTCTCGTCCACAAATATATTAAGGGAAGGCAACGAAGAGGCTTTGAAAGCAAGGCAGAATTGCAGGAAACAGATTTCAGGAGGTAGATTCGAATCGCCTTGAAAGCACATGAAAAGCGGCAAAACGTGGACAATGATGCCCTTGGCCAAAAAGGGCGTATGGGTTTTTTCCTGAATATATTCAGGAAAAAACGCATACGCCCTTTTTGGCCAACCAAGCAACCTGGAAAGGCCAATCAGCGCTCCAAAGAAGTCTCGCTTCCCAGCGGGCAAAAGGGCCATGCGGAAAAAAGTGTCCAAACCAGAAATGCAGGACCGGCCATGGAGAAATGGGAGCCTTGCTACGCTGATGGGTGGGATGTAAATTGCCAACAGCCACTCTGGAGAAGTGTACGGTGTGTTCTGAAACATCTAAAAAACACAGCTTGGAGAGCATAGGGCACTTCCACTCATGGGCGTATAAATTGGGAAAACTAAAAATCAGCAAGACACAGGCACCCCAAAGTTTAGGGCTGCTCTGTTGACAAGAACCCCCACTTCATTACACCTGAAATATCCTAGGAAAGAGAAAAATGGATAAAGAATTTGTGGTCCTCATGTACAAAGGAATATCACTCAGCCATGAAATCAACGTCATAAGGCTAGTAGCAGCACGATGAGTGGATTTAGGTACGACGATTCTAAGTGAAATAAGTCACACAGAAAAAGACACTTATCATAAGATATCACTTCTAGAGGGAATGTAAAAACCGCTACACTTGAACTGAATTACAAAACAGAACAGAGTCACACGTTTAGGAAACACACTATGGCTGCTGAACGGGAAAGGAGAGGTGGGGTGATGCATAAAACAAGGGTTTCAAATTAGCTCAGATACCGTTCCATAAACCCAATATGTAAGAGACAAGACCTATTCCTTTTTCAGTGAACTGGACTCAACACCCCCTATTCACCGCACAAGAATATATCTGACTAGTAAGAATCTTCAAACCTATGTATTGATATCTCTCTGTAAGTGAGTCAAGGGGGTGTAAAGCGGCCTAAACACAGCCGTGAAAAGCAGCTAAACCCCATTATAAAAATAAATTACTTTTCAAAACCCGTGAAACAAAGACAGTGAAAGAGAGAGAAATTCTTACAAAATTCGTTCAGGGGCTGTGATGCAACCTGGATTGACCATATCTGGACCCACAGCTAATTGAGACATAAGGGTTGACACTCTTGGGGCTGAGAGGTTCGGTGAGGTTGGGTGAGCCAACGCAGACCCTTTCAAATAATACTGCATGGTACCCATCCCATGGGTCCCAAATCTCCAGGTTCAAGGGCATCTTACTACGTCGAAAACAGGCATGAGAAACCCAGAAGATGGTACACCGTGTGATCGGGAAAGGTTTCTAAAACGCACCTCATTTCTCATCTCCTTTGCTCGGGTTCGCCATTCCAGCCGATTTACTAGCCATCTCCCTCCTTGGAGAATCAGCACCTTTAACCTCCTGTTCCGTACAGGTTGCAATTTGTCCTGAGGATGAACGGGAAGAGGGGGAACCAATGAGAGACTAGCTCTAGGTGTTGGGACAGGCACAGGTCACTCTATTTTCCCATCAGGAAGAAGAATTAAGCACAAGCTCAGCCTGCCCCCCAGAACCAGAAGAGGGCCTGAAGCAATCCTGCGCTTTTGCGGCCAGCTCCCAAAAAAGCGAGTTGAAAAATGGAGCTCAGGGGCACTGCAATTCACAAACCTGCACAGTTTTAAATGATACCTCTCGTCCACAAATATACTAAGGGAAGGCAACGAAGAGGCTTTGAAAGCAAGGCAGAATTGCAGGAAACAGATTTCAGGAGGTAGATTCGAATCGCCTTGAAAGCACATGAAAAGCGGCAAAACGTGGACAATGATGCCCTTGGCCAAAAAGGGCGTATGCGTTTTTTCCTGAATATATTCAGGAAAAAACGCATACGCCCTTTTTGGCCAACCAAGCAACCTGGAAAGGCCAATCAGCGCTCCAAAGAAGTCTCGCTTCCCAGCGGGCAAAAGGGCCATGCGGAAAAAAGTGTCCAAACCAGAAATGCAGGACCGGCCATGGAGAAATGGGAGCCTTGCTACGCTGATGGGTGGGATGTAAATTGCCAACAGCCACTCTGGAGAAGGGTACGGTGTGTTCTGAAACATCTAAAAAACACAGCTTGGAGAGCATAGGGCACTTCCACTCATGGGCGTATAAATTGGGAAAACTAAAAATCAGCAAGACACAGGCACCCCAAAGTTTAGGGCTGCTCTGTTGACAAGAACCCCCACTTCATTACACCTTAAATATCCTAGGAAAGCGAAAAATGGATAAAGAAGTTGTGGTCCTCATGTACAATGGAATATCACTCAGCCATGAAATCAACGTCATAAGGCTAGTAGCAGCACGATGAGTGGATTTAGGTACGAAGATTCTAAGTGAAATAAGTCACACAGAAAAAGACACTTATCATAAGATATCACTTAGAGAGGGAATGTAAAAACCGCTACACTTGAACTGAATTGCAAAACAGAACAGAGTCACACGTTTAGGAAACACACTATGGCTGCTGAACGGGAAAGGTGAGGTGGGGTGATGCATAAAACAAGGGTTTCAAATTAGCTCCGATACCGTTCCATAAACCCAATATGTAAGAGACAAGACCTATTCCTTTTTCAGTGAACTGGACTCAACACCCCCTATTCACCGCACAAGAATATATCTGACTAGTAAGAATCTTCAAACCTATGTATTGATATCTCTCCGTAAGTGAGTCAAGGGGGTGTAAAGCGGCATAAACACAGCCGTGAAAAGCAGCTAAACCCCAATATAAAAATAAATTACTTTTCAAAACCCGTGAAACAAAGACAGTGAAAGAGAGAGAAATTCTTACAAAATTCGTTCAGGGGCTGTGATGCAACCTGGATTGACCATATCTAGACCCACAGCTGATTGAGACATAAGGGTGGACACTCTTGGGGCTGAGAGGTTCGGTGAGGTTGGGTGAGCCAACGCAGACCCTTTCAAGTAATACTGCATGGTACCCATCCCATGGGTCCCAAATCTCCAGGTTCAAGGGCATCTTCCTACGTCGAAAACAGGCATGAGAAACCCAGAAGATGGTACACCGTGTGATCGGGAAAGGTTTCTAAAACGCACCTCATTTCTCATCTCCTTTGCTCGGGTTCGCCATTCCAGCCGATTTACTAGCCGTCTCCCTCCTTGGAGAATCAGCACCTTTAACCTCCTGTTCCGTACAGGTTGCAATTTGTCCTGAGGATGAACGGGAAGAGGGGGAAGCAATGTGAGACTAGCTCTAGGTGTTGGGACAGGCACAGGTCACTCTATTTTCCCATCAGGAAGAAGAATTAAGCACAAGCTCAGCCTGCCCCCCAGAACCAGAAGAGGGCCTGAAGCAATCCTGCGCTTTTGCGGCCAGCTCCCAAAAAAGCGAGTTGAAAAATGGAGCTCAGGGGCACTGCAATTCACAAACCTGCACAGTTTTAAATGATACCTCTCGTCCACAAATATACTAAGGGAAGGCAACGAAGAGGCTTTGAAAGCAAGGCAGAATTGCAGGAAACAGATTTCA
The DNA here is from genome assembly GCF_949987535.1 of Balaenoptera acutorostrata. Lineage (NCBI taxonomy): Eukaryota > Metazoa > Chordata > Mammalia > Artiodactyla > Balaenopteridae > Balaenoptera > Balaenoptera acutorostrata. Next base: position 207,002 of record NW_026646144.1, read on the forward strand.
GGAGGTAGATTCTTATCGCCTTGAAAGCACATGAAAAGCGGCAAAACGTGGACAATGATGCCCTTGGCCAAAAAGGGCGTATGCGTTTTTTCCTGAATATATTCAGGAAAAAACGCATACGCCCTTTTTGGCCAACCAAGCAACCTGGAAAGGCCAATCAGCGCTCCAAAGAAGTCTCGCTTCCCAGCGGGCAAAAGGGCCATGCGGAAAAAAGTGTCCAAACCAGAAATGCAGGACCGGCCATGGAGAAATGGGAGCCTTGCTACGCTGATGGGTGGGATGTAAATTGCCAACAGGCACTCTGGAGAAGTGTACGGTGTGTTCTGAAACATCTAAAAACACAGCTTGGAGAGCATAGGGCACTTCCACTCATGGGCGTATAAATTGGGAAAACTAAAAATCAGCAAGACACAGGCACCCCAAAGTTTAGGGCTGCTCTGTTGACAAGAACCCCCACTTCATTACACCTTAAATATCCTAGGAAAGAGAAAAATGGATAAAGAAGTTGTGGCCCTCATGTACAATGGAATATCACTCAGCCATGAAATCAACGTCATAAGGCTACTAGCAGCACGATGAGTGGATTTAGGTACGAAGATTCTAAGTGAAATAAGTCACACAGAAAAAGACACTTATCATAAGATATCACTTAGAGAGGAAATGTAAAAACCGCTACACTTGAACTGAATTGCAAAACAGAACAGAGTCACACGTTTAGGAAACACACTATGGCTGCTGAACGGGAAAGGTGAGGTGGGGTGATGCATAAAACAAGGGTTTCAAATTAGCTCAGATACCGTTCCATAAACCCAATATGTAAGAGACAAGACCTATTCCTTTTTCAGTGAACTGGACTCAACACCCCCTATTCACCACACAAGAATATATCTGACTAGTAAGAATCTTCAAACCTATGTATTGATATCTCTCTGTAAGTGAGTCAAGGGGGTGTAAAGCGGCATAAACACAGCCGTGAAAAGCAGCTAAACCCCATTATAAAAATAAATTCTTTTTCAAAACCCGTGAAACAAAGACAGTGAAAGAGAGAGAAATTCTTACAAAATTCGTTCAGGGGCTGTGATGCAACCTGGATTGACCATATCTAGACCCACAGCTGATTGAGACATAAGGGTGGACACTCTTGGGGCTGAGAGGTTCGGTGAGGTTGAGTGAGCCAACGCAGACCCTTTCAAGTAATACTGCATGGTACCCATCCCATGGGTCCCAAATCTCCAGGTTCAAGGGCATCTTCCTACGTCGAAAACAGGCATGAGAAACCCAGAAGATGGTACACCATGTGATCGGGAAAGGTTTCTAAAACGCACCTCATTTCTCATCTCCTTTGCTCGGGTTCGCCATTCCAGCCGATTTACTAGCCATCTCCCTCCTTGGAGAATCAGCACCTTTAACCTCCTGTTCCGTACAGGTTGCAATTTGTCCTGAGGATGAAGGGGAAGAGGGGGAACCAATGAGAGACTAGCTCTAGGTGTTGGGACAGGCACAGGTCACTCTATTTTCCCATCAGGAAGAAGAATTAAGCACAAGCTCAGCCTGCCCCCCAGAACCAGAAGAGGGCCTGAAGCAATCCTGCGCTTTTGCGGCCAGCTCCCAAAAAAGCGAGTTGAAAAATGGAGCTCAGGGGCACTGCAATTCACAAACCTGCAGAGTTTTAAATGATACCTCTCGTCCACAAATATATTAAGGGAAGGCAACGAAGAGGCTTTGAAAGCAAGGCAGAATTGCAGGAAACAGATTTCAGGAGGTAGATTCGAATCGCCTTGAAAGCACATGAAAAGCGGCAAAACGTGGACAATGATGCCCTTGGCCAAAAAGGGCGTATGGGTTTTTTCCTGAATATATTCAGGAAAAAACGCATACGCCCTTTTTGGCCAACCAAGCAACCTGGAAAGGCCAATCAGCGCTCCAAAGAAGTCTCGCTTCCCAGCGGGCAAAAGGGCCATGCGGAAAAAAGTGTCCAAACCAGAAATGCAGGACCGGCCATGGAGAAATGGGAGCCTTGCTACGCTGATGGGTGGGATGTAAATTGCCAACAGCCACTCTGGAGAAGTGTACGGTGTGTTCTGAAACATCTAAAAAACACAGCTTGGAGAGCATAGGGCACTTCCACTCATGGGCGTATAAATTGGGAAAACTAAAAATCAGCAAGACACAGGCACCCCAAAGTTTAGGGCTGCTCTGTTGACAAGAACCCCCACTTCATTACACCTGAAATATCCTAGGAAAGAGAAAAATGGATAAAGAATTTGTGGTCCTCATGTACAAAGGAATATCACTCAGCCATGAAATCAACGTCATAAGGCTAGTAGCAGCACGATGAGTGGATTTAGGTACGACGATTCTAAGTGAAATAAGTCACACAGAAAAAGACACTTATCATAAGATATCACTTCTAGAGGGAATGTAAAAACCGCTACACTTGAACTGAATTACAAAACAGAACAGAGTCACACGTTTAGGAAACACACTATGGCTGCTGAACGGGAAAGGAGAGGTGGGGTGATGCATAAAACAAGGGTTTCAAATTAGCTCAGATACCGTTCCATAAACCCAATATGTAAGAGACAAGACCTATTCCTTTTTCAGTGAACTGGACTCAACACCCCCTATTCACCGCACAAGAATATATCTGACTAGTAAGAATCTTCAAACCTATGTATTGATATCTCTCTGTAAGTGAGTCAAGGGGTTGTAAAGCGGCCTAAACACAGCCGTGAAAAGCAGCTAAACCCCATTATAAAAATAAATTACTTTTCAAAACCCGTGAAACAAAGGCAGTGAAAGAGAGAGAAATTCTTACAAAATTCGTTCAGGGGCTGTGATGCAACCTGGATTGACCATATCTAGACCCACAGCTGATTGAGACATAAGGGTGGACACTCTTGGGGCTGAGAGGTTCGGTGAGGTTGGGTGAGCCAACGCAGACCCTTTCAAGTAATACTGCATGGTACCCATCCCATGGGTCCCAAATCTCCAGGTTCAAGGGCATCTTCCTACGTCGAAAACAGGCATGAGAAACCCAGAAGATGGTACACCGTGTGATCGGGAAAGGTTTCTAAAACGCACCTCATTTCTCATCTCCTTTGCTCGGGTTCGCCATTCCAGCCGATTTACTAGCCATCTCCCTCCTTGGAGAATCAGCACCTTTAACCTCCTGTTCCGTACAGGTTGCAATTTGTCCTGAGGATGAACGGGAAGAGGGGGAACCAATGAGAGACTAGCTCTAGGTGTTGGGACAGGCACAGGTCACTCTATTTTCCCATCAGGAAGAAGAATTAAGCACAAGCTCAGCCTGCCCCCCAGAACCAGAAGAGGGCCTGAAGCAATCCTGCGCTTTTGCGGCCAGCTCCCAAAAAAGCGAGTTGAAAAATGGAGCTCAGGGGCACTGCAATTCACAAACCTGCAGAGTTTTAAATGATACCTCTCGTCCACAAATATATTAAGGGAAGGCAACGAAGAGGCTTTGAAAGCAAGGCAGAATTGCAGGAAACAGATTTCAGGAGGTAGATTCGAATCGCCTTGAAAGCACATGAAAAGCGGCAAAACGTGGACAATGATGCCCTTGGCCAAAAAGGGCGTATGCGTTTTTTCCTGAATATATTCAGGAAAAAACGCATACGCCCTTTTTGGCCAACCAAGCAACCTGGAAAGGCCAATCAGCGCTCCAAAGAAGTCTTGCTTCCCAGCGGGCAAAAGGGCCATGCGGAAAAAAGTGTCCAAACCAGAAATGCAGGACCGGCCATGGAGAAATGGGAGCCTTGCTACGCTGATGGGCGGGATGTAAATTGCCAACAGCCACTCTGGAGAAGTGTACGGTGTGTTCTGAAACATCTAAAAAACACAGCTTGGAGAGCATAGGGCACTTCCACTCATGGGCGTATAAATTGGGAAAACTAAAAATCAGCAAGACACAGGCACCCCAAAGTTTAGGGCTGCTCTGTTGACAAGAACCCCCACTTCATTACACCTGAAATATCCTAGGAAAGAGAAAAATGGATAAAGAATTTGTGGTCCTCATGTACAAAGGAATATCACTCAGCCATGAAATCAACGTCATAAGGCTAGTAGCAGCACGATGAGTGGATTTAGGTACGACGATTCTAAGTGAAATAAGTCACACAGAAAAAGACACTTATCATAAGATATCACTTCTAGAGGGAATGTAAAAACCGCTACACTTGAACTGAATTACAAAACAGAACAGAGTCACACGTTTAGGAAACACACTATGGCTGCTGAACGGGAAAGGAGAGGTGGGGTGATGCATAAAACAAGCGTTTCAAATTAGCTCAGATACCGTTCCATAAACCCAATATGTAAGAGACAAGACCTATTCCTTTTTCAGTGAACTGGACTCAACACCCCCTATTCACCGCACAAGAATATATCTGACTAGTAAGAATCTTCAAACCTATGTATTGATATCTCTCTGTAAGTGAGTCAAGGGGGTGTAAAGCGGCATAAACACAGCCGTGAAAAGCAGCTAAACCCCATTATAAAAATAAATTACTTTTCAAAACCCGTGAAACAAAGACAGTGAAAGAGAGAGAAATTCTTACAAAATTCGTTCAGGGGCTGTGATGCAACCTGGATTGACCATATCTAGACCCACAGCTGATTGAGACATAAGGGTGGACACTCTTGGGGCTGAGAGGTTCGGTGAGGTTGGGTGAGCCAACGCAGACCCTTTCAAGTAATACTGCATGGTACCCATCCCATGGGTCCCAAATCTCCAGGTTCAAGGGCATCTTCCTACGTCGAAAACAGGCATGAGAAACCCAGAAGATGGTACACCGTGTGATCGGGAAAGGTTTCTAAAACGCACCTCATTTCTCATCTCCTTTGCTCGGGTTCGCCATTCCAGCCGATTTACTAGCCATCTCCCTCCTTGGAGAATCAGCACCTTTAACCTCCTGTTCCGTACAGGTTGCAATTTGTCCTGAGGATGAACGGGAAGAGGGGGAACCAATGAGAGACTAGCTCTAGGTGTTGGGACAGGCACAGGTCACTCTATTTTCCCATCAGGAAGAAGAATTAAGCACAAGCTCAGCCTGCCCCCCAGAACCAGAAGAGGGCCTGAAGCAATCCTGCGCTTTTGCGGCCAGCTCCCAAAAAAGCGAGTTGAAAAATGGAGCTCAGGGGCACTGCAATTCACAAACCTGCAGAGTTTTAAATGATACCTCTCGTCCACAAATATATTAAGGGAAGGCAACGAAGAGGCTTTGAAAGCAAGGCAGAATTGCAGGAAACAGATTTCAGGAGGTAGATTCGAATCGCCTTGAAAGCACATGAAAAGCGGCAAAACGTGGACAATGATGCCCTTGGCCAAAAAGGGCGTATGCGTTTTTTCCTGAATATATTCAGGAAAAAATGCATACGCCCTTTTTGGCCAACCAAGCAACCTGGAAAGGCCAATCAGCGCTCCAAAGAAGTCTCGCTTCCCAGCGGGCAAAAGGGCCATGGGGAAAAAAGTGTCCAAACCAGAAATGCAGGACCGGCCATGGAGAAATGGGAGCCTTGCTACGCTGATGGGTGGGATGTAAATTGCCAACAGCCACTCTGGAGAAGTGTACGGTGTGTTGTGAAACATCTAAAAAACACAGCTTGGAGAGCATAGGGCACTTCCACTCATGGGCGTATAAATTGGGAAAACTAAAAATCAGCAAGACACAGGCACCCCAAAGTTTAGGGCTGCTCTGTTGACAAGAACCCCCACTTCATTACACCTTAAATATCCTAGGAAAGAGAAAAATGGATAAAGAAGTTGGGGTCCTCATGTACAATGGAATATCACTCAGCCATGAAATCAACGTCATAAGGCTAGTAGCAGCACGATGAGTGGATTTAGGTACGACGATTCTAAGTGAAATAAGTCACACAGAAAAAGACACTTATCATAAGATATCACTTCTAGAGGGAATGTAAAAACCGCTACACTTGAACTGAATTACAAAACAGAACAGAGTCACACGTTTAGGAAACACACTATGGCTGCTGAACGGGCAAGGTGAGGTGGGGTGATGCATAAAACAAGGGTTTCAAATTAGCTCAGATACCGTTCCATAAACCCAATATGTAAGAGACAAGACCTATTCCTTTTTCAGTGAACTGGACTCAACACCCCCTATTCACCACACAAGAATATATCTGACTAGTAAGAATCTTCAAACCTATGTATTGATATCTCTCTGTAAGTGAGTCAAGGGGGTGTAAAGCGGCATAAACACAGCCGTGAAAAGCAGCTAAACCCCATTATAAAAATAAATTACTTTTCAAAACCCGTGAAACAAAGACAGTGAAAGAGAGAGAAATTCTTACAAAATTCGTTCAGGGGCTGTGATGCAACCTGGATTGACCATATCTAGACCCACAGCTGATTGAGACATAAGGGTGGACACTCTTGGGGCTGAGAGGTTCGGTGAGGTTGAGTGAGAAAACGCAGACCCTTTCAAGTAATACTGCATGGTACCCATCCCATGGGTCCCAAATCTCCAGCTTCAAGGGCATCTTCCTACGTCGAAAACAGGCATGAGAAACCCAGAAGATGGTACACCGTGTGATCGGGAAAGGTTTCTAAAACGCACCTCATTTCTCATCTCCTTTGCTCGGGTTCGCCATTCCAGCCGATTTACTAGCCATCTCCCTCGTTGGAGAATCAGCACCTTTAACCTCCTGTTCCGTACAGGTTGCAATTTGTCCTGAGGATGAAGGGGAAGAGGGGGAACCAATGAGAGACTAGCTCTAGGTGTTGGGACAGGCACAGGTCACTCTATTTTCCCATCAGGAAGAAGAATTAAGCACAAGCTCAGCCTGCCCCCCAGAACCAGAAGAGGGCCTGAAGCAATCCTGCGCTTTTGCGGCCAGCTCCCAAAAAAGCGAGTTGAAAAATGGAGCTCAGGGGCACTGCAATTCACAAACCTGCAGAGTTTTAAATGATACCTCTCGTCCACAAATATATTAAGGGAAGGCAACGAAGAGGCTTTGAAAGCAAGGCAGAATTGCAGGAAACAGATTTCAGGAGGTAGATTCGAATCGCCTTGAAAGCACATGAAAAGCGGCAAAACGTGGACAATGATGCCCTTGGCCAAAAAGGGCGTATGCGTTTTTTCCTGAATATATTCAGGAAAAAACGCATACGCCCTTTTTGGCCAACCAAGCAACCTGGAAAGGCCAATCAGCGCTCCAAAGAAGTCTCGCTTCCCAGCGGGCAAAAGGGCCATGGGGAAAAAAGTGTCCAAACCAGAAATGCAGGACCGGCCATGGAGAAATGGGAGCCTTGCTACGCTGATGGGTGGGATGTAAATTGCCAACAGCCACTCTGGAGAAGTGTACGGTGTGTTCTGAAACATCTAAAAAACACAGCTTGGAGAGCATAGGGCACTTCCACTCATGGGCGTATAAATTGGGAAAACTAAAAATCAGCAAGACACAGGCACCCCAAAGTTTAGGGCTGCTCTGTTGACAAGAACCCCCACTTCATTACACCTGAAATATCCTAGGAAAGAGAAAAATGGATAAAGAATTTGTGGTCCTCATGTACAAAGGAATATCACTCAGCCATGAAATCAACGTCATAAGGCTAGTAGCAGCACGATGAGTGGATTTAGGTACGACGATTCTAAGTGAAATAAGTCACACAGAAAAAGACACTTATCATAAGATATCACTTCTAGAGGGAATGTAAAAACCGCTACACTTGAACTGAATTACAAAACAGAACAGAGTCACACGTTTAGGAAACACACTATGGCTGCTGAACGGGAAAGGAGAGGTGGGGTGATGCATAAAACAAGGGTTTCAAATTAGCTCAGATACCGTTCCATAAACCCAATATGTAAGAGACAAGACCTATTCCTTTTTCAGTGAACTGGACTCAACACCCCCTATTCACCGCACAAGAATATATCTGACTAGTAAGAATCTTCAAACCTATGTATTGATATCTCTCTGTAAGTGAGTCAAGGGGGTATAAAGCGGCATAAACACAGCCGTGAAAAGCAGCTAAACCCCATTATAAAAATAAATTACTTTTCAAAACCCGTGAAACAAAGACAGTGAAAGAGAGAGAAATTCTTACAAAATTCGTTCAGGGGCTGTGATGCAACCTGGATTGACCATATCTAGACCCACAGCTGATTGAGACATAAGGGTGGACACTCTTGGGGCTGAGAGGTTCGGTGAGGTTGGGTGAGCCAACGCAGACCCTTTCAAGTAATACTGCATGGTACCCATCCCATGGGTCCCAAATCTCCAGGTTCAAGGGCATCTTCCTACGTCGAAAACAGGCATGAGAAACCCAGAAGATGGTACACCGTGTGATCGGGAAAGGTTTCTAAAACGCACCTCATTTCTCATCTCCTTTGCTCGGGTTCGCCATTCCAGCCGATTTACTAGCCATCTCCCTCCTTGGAGAATCAGCACCTTTAACCTCCTGTTCCGTACAGGTTGCAATTTGTCCTGAGGATGAAGGGGAAGAGGGGGAACCAATGAGAGACTAGCTCTAGGTGTTGGGACAGGCACAGGTCACTCTATTTTCCCATCAGGAAGAAGAATTAAGCACAAGCTCAGCCTGCCCCCCAGAACCAGAAGAGGGCCTGAAGCAATCCTGCGCTTTTGCGGCCAGCTCCCAAAAAAGCGAGTTGAAAAATGGAGCTCAGGGGCACTGCAATTCACAAACCTGCAGAGTTTTAAATGATACCTCTCGTCCACAAATATATTAAGGGAAGGCAACGAAGAGGCTTTGAAAGCAAGGCAGAATTGCAGGAAACAGATTTCAGGAGGTAGATTCGAATCGCCTTGAAAGCACATGAAAAGCGGCAAAACGTGGACAATGATGCCCTTGGCCAAAAAGGGCGTATGCGTTTTTTCCTGAATATATTCAGGAAAAAACGCATACGCCCTTTTTGGCCAACCAAGCAACCTGGAAAGGCCAATCAGCGCTCCAAAGAAGTCTCGCTTCCCAGCGGGCAAAAGGGCCATGCGGAAAAAAGTGTCCAAACCAAAAATGCAGGACCGGCCATGGAGAAATGGGAGCCTTGCTACGCTGATGGGCGGGATGTAAATTGCCAACAGCCACTCTGGAGAAGTGTACGGTGTGTTCTGAAACATCTAAAAAACACAGCTTGGAGAGCATAGGGCACTTCCACTCATGGGCGTATAAATTGGGAAAACTAAAAATCAGCAAGACACAGGCACCCCAAAGTTTAGGGCTGCTCTGTTGACAAGAACCCCCACTTCATTTCACCTTAAATATCCTAGGAAAGAGAAAAATGGATAAAGAAGTTGGGGTCCTCATGTACAATGGAATATCACTCAGCCATGAAATCAACGTCATAAGGCTAGTAGCAGCACGATGAGTGGATTTAGGTACGACGAATCTAAGTGAAATAAGTCACACAGAAAAAGACACTTATAAGATATCACTTCTAGAGGGAATGTAAAAACCGCTACACTTGAACTGAATTGCAAAACAGAACAGAGTCACACGTTTAGGAAACACACTATGGCTGCTGAACGGGAAAGGTGAGGTGGGGTGATGCATAAAACAAGGGTTTCAAATTAGCTCAGATACCGTTCCATAAACCCAATATGTAAGAGACAAGACCTATTCCTTTTTCAGTGAACTGGACTCAACACCCCCTATTCACCACACAAGAATATATCTGACTAGTAAGAATCTTCAAACCTATGTATTGATATCTCTCTGTAAGTGAGTCAAGGGGGTGTAAAGCGGCATAAACACAGCCGTGAAAAGCAGCTAAACCCCATTATAAAAATAAATTCTTTTTCAAAACCCGTGAAACAAAGACAGTGAAAGAGAGAGAAATTCTTACAAAATTCGTTCAGGGGCTGTGATGCAACCTGGATTGACCATATCTAGACCCACAGCTGATTGAGACATAAGGGTGGACACTCTTGGGGCTGAGAGGTTCGGTGAGGTTGAGTGAGCCAACGCAGACCCTTTCAAGTAATACTGCATGGTACCCATCCCATGGGTCCCAAATCTCCAGGTTCAAGGGCATCTTCCTACGTCGAAAACAGGCATGAGAAACCCAGAAGATGGTACACCATGTGATCGGGAAAGGTTTCTAAAACGCACCTCATTTCTCATCTCCTTTGCTCGGGTTCGCCATTCCAGCCGATTTACTAGCCATCTCCCCTCCTTGGAGAATCAGCACCTTTAACCTCCTGTTCCGTACAGGTTGCAATTTGTCCTGAGGATGAAGGGGAAGAGGGGGAACCAATGAGAGACTAGCTCTAGGTGTTGGGACAGGCACAGGTCACTCTATTTTCCCATCAGGAAGAAGAATTAAGCACAAGCTCAGCCTGCCCCCCAGAACCAGAAGAGGGCCTGAAGCAATCCTGCGCTTTTGCGGCCAGCTCCCAAAAAAGCGAGTTGAAAAATGGAGCTCAGGGGCACTGCAATTCACAAACCTGCAGAGTTTTAAATGATACCTCTCGTCCCACAAATATATTAAGGGAAGGCAACGAAGAGGCTTTGAAAGCAAGGCAGAATTGCAGGAAACAGATTTCAGGAGGTAGATTCGAATCGCCTTGAAAGCACATGAAAAGCGGCAAAACGTGGACAATGATGCCCTTGGCCAAAAAGGGCGTATGGGTTTTTTCCTGAATATATTCAGGAAAAAACGCATACGCCCTTTTTGGCCAACCAAGCAACCTGGAAAGGCCAATCAGCGCTCCAAAGAAGTCTCGCTTCCCAGCGGGCAAAAGGGCCATGCGGAAAAAAGTGTCCAAACCAGAAATGCAGGACCGGCCATGGAGAAATGGGAGCCTTGCTACGCTGATGGGTGGGATGTAAATTGCCAACAGCCACTCTGGAGAAGTGTACGGTGTGTTCTGAAACATCTAAAAAACACAGCTTGGAGAGCATAGGGCACTTCCACTCATGGGCGTATAAATTGGGAAAACTAAAAATCAGCAAGACACAGGCACCCCAAAGTTTAGGGCTGCTCTGTTGACAAGAACCCCCACTTCATTACACCTGAAATATCCTAGGAAAGAGAAAAATGGATAAAGAATTTGTGGTCCTCATGTACAAAGGAATATCACTCAGCCATGAAATCAACGTCATAAGGCTAGTAGCAGCACGATGAGTGGATTTAGGTACGACGATTCTAAGTGAAATAAGTCACACAGAAAAAGACACTTATCATAAGATATCACTTCTAGAGGGAATGTAAAAACCGCTACACTTGAACTGAATTACAAAACAGAACAGAGTCACACGTTTAGGAAACACACTATGTGCTGAACGGGAAAGGAGAGGTGGGGTGATGCATAAAACAAGGGTTTCAAATTAGCTCAGATACCGTTCCATAAACCCAATATGTAAGAGACAAGACCTATTCCTTTTTCAGTGAACTGGACTCAACACCCCCTATTCACCGCACAAGAATATATCTGACTAGTAAGAATCTTCAAACCTATGTATTGATATCTCTCTGTAAGTGAGTCAAGGGGTTGTAAAGCGGCCTAAACACAGCCGTGAAAAGCAGCTAAACCCCATTATAAAAATAAATTACTTTTCAAAACCCGTGAAACAAAGGCAGTGAAAGAGAGAGAAATTCTTACAAAATTCGTTCAGGGGCTGTGATGCAACCTGGATTGACCATATCTAGACCCACAGCTGATTGAGACATAAGGGTGGACACTCTTGGGGCTGAGAGGTTCGGTGAGGTTGGGTGAGCCAACGCAGACCCTTTCAAGTAATACTGCATGGTACCCATCCCATGGGTCCCAAATCTCCAGGTTCAAGGGCATCTTCCTACGTCGAAAACAGGCATGAGAAACCCAGAAGATGGTACACCGTGTGATCGGGAAAGGTTTCTAAAACGCACCTCATTTCTCATCTCCTTTGCTCGGGTTCGCCATTCCAGCCGATTTACTAGCCATCTCCCTCCTTGGAGAATCAGCACCTTTAACCTCCTGTTCCGTACAGGTTGCAATTTGTCCTGAGGATGAACGGGAAGAGGGGGAACCAATGAGAGACTAGCTCTAGGTGTTGGGACAGGCACAGGTCACTCTATTTTCCCATCAGGAAGAAGAATTAAGCACAAGCTCAGCCTGCCCCCCAGAACCAGAAGAGGGCCTGAAGCAATCCTGCGCTTTTGCGGCCAGCTCCCAAAAAAGCGAGTTGAAAAATGGAGCTCAGGGGCACTGCAATTCACAAACCTGCAGAGTTTTAAATGATACCTCTCGTCCACAAATATATTAAGGGAAGGCAACGAAGAGGCTTTGAAAGCAAGGCAGAATTGCAGGAAACAGATTTCAGGAGGTAGATTCGAATCGCCTTGAAAGCACATGAAAAGCGGCAAAACGTGGACAATGATGCCCTTGGCCAAAAAGGGCGTATGCGTTTTTTCCTGAATATATTCAGGAAAAAACGCATACGCCCTTTTTGGCCAACCAAGCAACCTGGAAAGGCCAATCAGCGCTCCAAAGAAGTCTTGCTTCCCAGCGGGCAAAAGGGCCATGCGGAAAAAAGTGTCCAAACCAGAAATGCAGGACCGGCCATGGAGAAATGGGAGCCTTGCTACGCTGATGGGCGGGATGTAAATTGCCAACAGCCACTCTGGAGAAGTGTACGGTGTGTTCTGAAACATCTAAAAAACACAGCTTGGAGAGCATAGGGCACTTCCACTCATGGGCGTATAAATTGGGAAAACTAAAAATCAGCAAGACACAGGCACCCCAAAGTTTAGGGCTGCTCTGTTGACAAGAACCCCCACTTCATTACACCTGAAATATCCTAGGAAAGAGAAAAATGGATAAAGAATTTGTGGTCCTCATGTACAAAGGAATATCACTCAGCCATGAAATCAACGTCATAAGGCTAGTAGCAGCACGATGAGTGGATTTAGGTACGACGATTCTAAGTGAAATAAGTCACACAGAAAAAGACACTTATCATAAGATATCACTTCTAGAGGGAATGTAAAAACCGCTACACTTGAACTGAATTACAAAACAGAACAGAGTCACACGTTTAGGAAACACACTATGGCTGCTGAACGGGAAAGGAGAGGTGGGGTGATGCATAAAACAAGCGTTTCAAATTAGCTCAGATACCGTTCCATAAACCCAATATGTAAGAGACAAGACCTATTCCTTTTTCAGTGAACTGGACTCAACACCCCCTATTCACCGCACAAGAATATATCTGACTAGTAAGAATCTTCAAACCTATGTATTGATATCTCTCTGTAAGTGAGTCAAGGGGGTGTAAAGCGGCATAAACACAGCCGTGAAAAGCAGCTAAACCCCATTATAAAAATAAATTACTTTTCAAAACCCGTGAAACAAAGACAGTGAAAGAGAGAGAAATTCTTACAAAATTCGTTCAGGGGCTGTGATGCAACCTGGATTGACCATATCTAGACCCACAGCTGATTGAGACATAAGGGTGGACACTCTTGGGGCTGAGAGGTTCGGTGAGGTTGGGTGAGCCAACGCAGACCCTTTCAAGTAATACTGCATGGTACCCATCCCATGGGTCCCAAATCTCCAGGTTCAAGGGCATCTTCCTACGTCGAAAACAGGCATGAGAAACCCAGAAGATGGTACACCGTGTGATCGGGAAAGGTTTCTAAAACGCACCTCATTTCTCATCTCCTTTGCTCGGGTTCGCCATTCCAGCCGATTTACTAGCCATCTCCCTCCTTGGAGAATCAGCACCTTTAACCTCCTGTTCCGTACAGGTTGCAATTTGTCCTGAGGATGAACGGGAAGAGGGGGAACCAATGAGAGACTAGCTCTAGGTGTTGGGACAGGCACAGGTCACTCTATTTTCCCATCAGGAAGAAGAATTAAGCACAAGCTCAGCCTGCCCCCCAGAACCAGAAGAGGGCCTGAAGCAATCCTGCGCTTTTGCGGCCAGCTCCCAAAAAAGCGAGTTGAAAAATGGAGCTCAGGGGCACTGCAATTCACAAACCTGCAGAGTTTTAAATGATACCTCTCGTCCACAAATATATTAAGGGAAGGCAACGAAGAGGCTTTGAAAGCAAGGCAGAATTGCAGGAAACAGATTTCAGGAGGTAGATTCGAATCGCCTTGAAAGCACATGAAAAGCGGCAAAACGTGGACAATGATGCCCTTGGCCAAAAAGGGCGTATGCGTTTTTTCCTGAATATATTCAGGAAAAAATGCATACGCCCTTTTTGGCCAACCAAGCAACCTGGAAAGGCCAATCAGCGCTCCAAAGAAGTCTCGCTTCCCAGCGGGCAAAAGGGCCATGGGGAAAAAAGTGTCCAAACCAGAAATGCAGGACCGGCCATGGAGAAATGGGAGCCTTGCTACGCTGATGGGTGGGATGTAAATTGCCAACAGCCACTCTGGAGAAGTGTACGGTGTGTTGTGAAACATCTAAAAAACACAGCTTGGAGAGCATAGGGCACTTCCACTCATGGGCGTATAAATTGGGAAAACTAAAAATCAGCAAGACACAGGCACCCCAAAGTTTAGGGCTGCTCTGTTGACAAGAAGCCCCACTTCATTACACCTTAAATATCCTAGGAAAGAGAAAAATGGATAAAGAAGTTGGGGTCCTCATGTACAATGGAATATCACTCAGCCATGAAATCAACGTCATAAGGCTAGTAGCAGCACGATGAGTGGATTTAGGTACGACGATTCTAAGTGAAATAAGTCACACAGAAAAAGACACTTATCATAAGATATCACTTCTAGAGGGAATGTAAAAACCGCTACACTTGAACTGAATTACAAAACAGAACAGAGTCACACGTTTAGGAAACACACTATGGCTGCTGAACGGGCAAGGTGAGGTGGGGTGATGCATAAAACAAGGGTTTCAAATTAGCTCAGATACCGTTCCATAAACCCAATATGTAAGAGACAAGACCTATTCCTTTTTCAGTGAACTGGACTCAACACCCCCTATTCACCACACAAGAATATATCTGACTAGTAAGAATCTTCAAACCTATGTATTGATATCTCTCTGTAAGTGAGTCAAGGGGGTGTAAAGCGGCATAAACACAGCCGTGAAAAGCAGCTAAACCCCATTATAAAAATAAATTACTTTTCAAAACCCGTGAAACAAAGACAGTGAAAGAGAGAGAAATTCTTACAAAATTCGTTCAGGGGCTGTGATGCAACCTGGATTGACCATATCTAGACCCACAGCTGATTGAGACATAAGGGTGGACACTCTTGGGGCTGAGAGGTTCGGTGAGGTTGAGTGAGAAAACGCAGACCCTTTCAAGTAATACTGCATGGTACCCATCCCATGGGTCCCAAATCTCCAGCTTCAAGGGCATCTTCCTACGTCGAAAACAGGCATGAGAAACCCAGAAGATGGTACACCGTGTGATCGGGAAAGGTTTCTAAAACGCACCTCATTTCTCATCTCCTTTGCTCGGGTTCGCCATTCCAGCCGATTTACTAGCCATCTCCCTCGTTGGAGAATCAGCACCTTTAACCTCCTGTTCCGTACAGGTTGCAATTTGTCCTGAGGATGAAGGGGAAGAGGGGGAACCAATGAGAGACTAGCTCTAGGTGTTGGGACAGGCACAGGTCACTCTATTTTCCCATCAGGAAGAAGAATTAAGCACAAGCTCAGCCTGCCCCCCAGAACCAGAAGAGGGCCTGAAGCAATCCTGCGCTTTTGCGGCCAGCTCCCAAAAAAGCGAGTTGAAAAATGGAGCTCAGGGGCACTGCAATTCACAAACCTGCAGAGTTTTAAATGATACCTCTCGTCCACAAATATATTAAGGGAAGGCAACGAAGAGGCTTTGAAAGCAAGGCAGAATTGCAGGAAACAGATTTCAGGAGGTAGATTCGAATCGCCTTGAAAGCACATGAAAAGCGGCAAAACGTGGACAATGATGCCCTTGGCCAAAAAGGGCGTATGCGTTTTTTCCTGAATATATTCAGGAAAAAACGCATACGCCCTTTTTGGCCAACCAAGCAACCTGGAAAGGCCAATCAGCGCTCCAAAGAAGTCTCGCTTCCCAGCGGGCAAAAGGGCCATGGGGAAAAAAGTGTCCAAACCAGAAATGCAGGACCGGCCATGGAGAAATGGGAGCCTTGCTACGCTGATGGGTGGGATGTAAATTGCCAACAGCCACTCTGGAGAAGTGTACGGTGTGTTCTGAAACATCTAAAAAACACAGCTTGGAGAGCATAGGGCACTTCCACTCATGGGCGTATAAATTGGGAAAACTAAAAATCAGCAAGACACAGGCACCCCAAAGTTTAGGGCTGCTCTGTTGACAAGAACCCCCACTTCATTACACCTGAAATATCCTAGGAAAGAGAAAA
Organism: Balaenoptera acutorostrata; assembly: GCF_949987535.1. Taxonomy (NCBI): domain Eukaryota; kingdom Metazoa; phylum Chordata; class Mammalia; order Artiodactyla; family Balaenopteridae; genus Balaenoptera; species Balaenoptera acutorostrata. The sequence goes on from NW_026646144.1 coordinate 223,322, forward strand.
ATGGATAAAGAATTTGTGGTCCTCATGTACAAAGGAATATCACTCAGCCATGAAATCAACGTCATAAGGCTAGTAGCAGCACGATGAGTGGATTTAGGTACGACGATTCTAAGTGAAATAAGTCACACAGAAAAAGACACTTATCATAAGATATCACTTCTAGAGGGAATGTAAAAACCGCTACACTTGAACTGAATTACAAAACAGAACAGAGTCACACGTTTAGGAAACACACTATGGCTGCTGAACGGGAAAGGAGAGGTGGGGTGATGCATAAAACAAGGGTTTCAAATTAGCTCAGATACCGTTCCATAAACCCAATATGTAAGAGACAAGACCTATTCCTTTTTCAGTGAACTGGACTCAACACCCCCTATTCACCGCACAAGAATATATCTGACTAGTAAGAATCTTCAAACCTATGTATTGATATCTCTCTGTAAGTGAGTCAAGGGGGTATAAAGCGGCATAAACACAGCCGTGAAAAGCAGCTAAACCCCATTATAAAAATAAATTACTTTTCAAAACCCGTGAAACAAAGACAGTGAAAGAGAGAGAAATTCTTACAAAATTCGTTCAGGGGCTGTGATGCAACCTGGATTGACCATATCTAGACCCACAGCTGATTGAGACATAAGGGTGGACACTCTTGGGGCTGAGAGGTTCGGTGAGGTTGGGTGAGCCAACGCAGACCCTTTCAAGTAATACTGCATGGTACCCATCCCATGGGTCCCAAATCTCCAGGTTCAAGGGCATCTTCCTACGTCGAAAACAGGCATGAGAAACCCAGAAGATGGTACACCGTGTGATCGGGAAAGGTTTCTAAAACGCACCTCATTTCTCATCTCCTTTGCTCGGGTTCGCCATTCCAGCCGATTTACTAGCCATCTCCCTCCTTGGAGAATCAGCACCTTTAACCTCCTGTTCCGTACAGGTTGCAATTTGTCCTGAGGATGAAGGGGAAGAGGGGGAACCAATGAGAGACTAGCTCTAGGTGTTGGGACAGGCACAGGTCACTCTATTTTCCCATCAGGAAGAAGAATTAAGCACAAGCTCAGCCTGCCCCCCAGAACCAGAAGAGGGCCTGAAGCAATCCTGCGCTTTTGCGGCCAGCTCCCAAAAAAGCGAGTTGAAAAATGGAGCTCAGGGGCACTGCAATTCACAAACCTGCAGAGTTTTAAATGATACCTCTCGTCCACAAATATATTAAGGGAAGGCAACGAAGAGGCTTTGAAAGCAAGGCAGAATTGCAGGAAACAGATTTCAGGAGGTAGATTCGAATCGCCTTGAAAGCACATGAAAAGCGGCAAAACGTGGACAATGATGCCCTTGGCCAAAAAGGGCGTATGCGTTTTTTCCTGAATATATTCAGGAAAAAACGCATACGCCCTTTTTGGCCAACCAAGCAACCTGGAAAGGCCAATCAGCGCTCCAAAGAAGTCTCGCTTCCCAGCGGGCAAAAGGGCCATGCGGAAAAAAGTGTCCAAACCAAAAATGCAGGACCGGCCATGGAGAAATGGGAGCCTTGCTACGCTGATGGGCGGGATGTAAATTGCCAACAGCCACTCTGGAGAAGTGTACGGTGTGTTCTGAAACATCTAAAAAACACAGCTTGGAGAGCATAGGGCACTTCCACTCATGGGCGTATAAATTGGGAAAACTAAAAATCAGCAAGACACAGGCACCCCAAAGTTTAGGGCTGCTCTGTTGACAAGAACCCCCACTTCATTTCACCTTAAATATCCTAGGAAAGAGAAAAATGGATAAAGAAGTTGGGGTCCTCATGTACAATGGAATATCACTCAGCCATGAAATCAACGTCATAAGGCTAGTAGCAGCACGATGAGTGGATTTAGGTACGACGAATCTAAGTGAAATAAGTCACACAGAAAAAGACACTTATAAGATATCACTTCTAGAGGGAATGTAAAAACCGCTACACTTGAACTGAATTACAAAACAGAACAGAGTCACACGTTTAGGAAACACACTATGGCTGCTGAACGGGAAAGGTGAGGTGGGGTGATGCATAAAACAAGGGTTTCAAATTAGCTCAGATACCGTTCCATAAACCCAATATGTAAGAGACAAGACCTATTCCTTTTTCAGTGAACTGGACTCAACACGCCCTATTCACCGCACAAGAATATATCTGACTAGTAAGAATCTTCAAACCTATGTATTGATATCTCTCTGTAAGTGAGTCAAGGGGGTGTAAAGCGGCATAAACACAGCCGTGAAAAGCAGCTAAACCCCATTATAAAAATAAATTACTTTTCAAAACCCGTGAAACAAAGACAGTGAAAGAGAGAGAAATTCTTACAAAATTCGTTCAGGGGCTGTGATGCAACCTGGATTGACCATATCTAGACCCACAGCTGATTGAGACATAAGGGTGGACACTCTTGGGGCTGAGAGGTTCGGTGAGGTTGAGTGAGCCAACGCAGACCCTTTCAAGTAATACTGCATGGTACCCATCCCATGGGTCCCAAATCTCCAGGTTCAAGGGCATCTTCCTACGTCGAAAACAGGCATGAGAAACCCAGAAGATGGTACACCGTGTGATCGGGAAAGGTTTCTAAAACGCACCTCATTTCTCATCTCCTTTGCTCGGGTTCGCCATTCCAGCCGATTTACTAGCCATCTCCCTCCTTGGAGAATCAGCACCTTTAACCTCCTGTTCCGTACAGGTTGCAATTGGTCCTGAGGATGAAGGGGAAGAGGGGGAACCAATGAGAGACTAGCTCTAGGTGTTGGGACAGGCACAGGTCACTCTATTTTCCCATCAGGAAGAAGAATTAAGCACAAGCTCAGCCTGCCCCCCAGAACCAGAAGAGGGCCTGAAGCAATCCTGCGCTTTTGCGGTCAGCTCCCAAAAAAGCGAGTTGAAAAATGCAGCTCAGGGGCACTGCAATTCACAAACCTGCAGAGTTTTAAATGATACCTCTCGTCCACAAATATATTAAGGGAAGGCAACGAAGAGGCTTTGAAAGCAAGGCAGAATTGCAGGAAACAGATTTCAGGAGGTAGATTCGAATCGCCTTGAAAGCACATGAAAAGCGGCAAAACGTGGACAATGATGCCCTTGGCCAAAAAGGGCGTATGCGTTTTTTCCTGAATATATTCAGGAAAACACGCATACGCCCTTTTTGCCAACCAAGCAACCTGGAAAGGCCAATCAGCGCTCCAAAGAAGTCTCGCTTCCCAGCGGGAAAAAGGGCCATGCGGAAAAAAGTTTCCAAACCAGAACTGCACGACCGGCCATGGAGAAATGGGAGCCTTGCTTCGCTAATGGGCAGGATGTAAATTGCCAACAGCCAATCGGGAGAAGTTTACGGTGTGTCCTGAAACATCTAAAAAACACAGCTTGTAGAGCATAGGGCACTTCCACTCATGGGCGTATAAATTGGGAAAACTAAAAATCAGCAAGACACAGGCACCCCAAAGTTTAGGGCTGCTCTGTGGACAAGAACCCCCACTTCATTACACCTTAAATATCCTAGGAAAGAGAAAAATGGATAAAGAAGTTGTGGTCCTCATGTACAATGGAATATCACTCAGCCATGAAATCAACGTCATAAGGCTAGTAGCAGCACGATGAGTGGATTTAGGTACGACGATTCTAAGTGAAATAAGTCACACAGAAAAAGACACTTATCATAAGATATCACTTCTAGAGGGAATGTAAAAACCGCTACACTTGAACTGAATTACAAAACAGAACAGAGTCACACGTTTAGGAAACACACTATGGCTGCTGATCGGGAAAGGTGAGGTGGGGTGATGCATAAAACAAGGGTTTCAAATTAGCTCAGATACCGTTCCATAAACCCAATATGTAAGAGACAAGACCTATTCCTTTTTCAGTGAACTGGACTCAACACCCCCTATTCACCGCACAAGAATATATCTGACTAGTAAGAATCTTCAAACCTATGTATTGATATCTCTCTGTAAGTGAGTCAAGGGGGTGTAAAGCGGCATAAACACAGCCGTGAAAAGCAGCTAAGCCCCATTATAAAAATAAATTACTTTTCAAAACCCGTGAAACAAAGACAGTGAAAGAGAGAGAAATTCTTACAAAATTCGTTCAGGGGCTGTGATGCAACCTGGATTGACCATATCTAGACCCACAGCTGATTGAGACATAAGGGTGGACACTCTTGGGGCTGAGAGGTTCGGTGAGGTTGGGTGAGCCAACGCAGACCCTTTCAAGTAATACTGCATGGTACCCATCCCATGGGTCCCAAATCTCCAGGTTCAAGGGCATCTTCCTACGTCGAAAACAGGCATGAGAAACCCAGAAGATGGTACACCGTGTGATCGGGAAAGGTTTCTAAAACGCACCTCATTTCTCATCTCCTTTGCTCGGGTTCGCCATTCCAGCCGATTTACTAGCCATCTCCCTCCTTGGAGAATCAGCACCTTTAACCTCCTGTTCCGTACAGGTTGCAATTTGTCCTGAGGATGAACGGGAAGAGGGGGAACCAATGAGAGACTAGCTCTAGGTGTTGGGACAGGCACAGGTCACTCTATTTTCCCATCAGGAAGAAGAATTAAGCACAAGCTCAGCCTGCCCCCCAGAACCAGAAGAGGGTCTGAAGCAATCCTGCGCTTTTGCGGCCAGCTCCCAAAAAAGCGAGTTGAAAAATGGAGCTCAGGGGCACTGCAATTCACAAACCTGCAGAGTTTTAAATGATACCTCTCGTCCACAAATATATTAAGGGAAGGCAACGAAGAGGCTTTGAAAGCAAGGCAGAATTGCAGGAAACAGATTTCAGGAGGTAGATTCGAATCGCCTTGAAAGCACATGAAAAGCGGCAAAACGTGGACAATGATGCCCTTGGCCAAAAAGGGCGTATGCCTTTTTTTCCTGAATATATTCAGGAAAAAACGCATACGCCCTTTTTGGCCAACCAAGCAACCTGGAAAGGCCAATCAGCGCTCCAAAGAAGTCTCGCTTCCCAGCGGGCAAAAGGGCCATGCGGAAAAAAGTGTCCAAACCAGAAATGCAGGACCGGCCATGGAGAAATGGGAGCCTTGCTACGCTGATGGGTGGGATGTAAATTGCCAACAGCCACTCTGGAGAAGTGTACGGTGTGTTCTGAAACATCTAAAAAACACAGCTTGGAGAGCATAGGGCACTTCCACTCATGGGCGTATAAATTGGGAAAACTAAAAATCAGCAAGACACAGGCACCCCAAAGTTTAGGGCTGCTCTGTTGACAAGAACCCCCACTTCATTACACCTTAAATATCCTAGGAAAGAGAAAAATGGATAAAGAAGTTGTGGTCCTCATGTACAATGGAATATCACCCAGCCATGAAATCAACGTCATAAGGCTAGTAGCAGCACGATGAGTGGATTTAGGTACGACGATTCTAAGTGAAATAAGTCACACAGAAAAAGACACTTATCATAAGATATCACTTCTAGAGGGAATGTAAAAACCGCTACACTTGAACTGAATTACAAAACAGAACAGAGTCACACGTTTAGAAAACACACTATGGCTGCTGAACGGGAAAGGTGAGGTGGGGTGATGCATAAAACAAGGGTTTCAAATTAGCTCCGATACCGTTCCATAAACCCAATATGTAAGAGACAAGACCTATTCCTTTTTCAGTGAACTGGACTCAACACCCCCTATTCACCGCACAAGAATATATCTGACTAGTAAGAATCTTCAAACCTATGTATTGATATCTCTCTGTAAGTGAGTCAAGGGGGTGTAAAGCGGCATAAACACAGCCGTGAAAAGCAGCTAAGCCCCATTATAAAAATAAATTACTTTTCAAAACCCGTGAAACAAAGACAGTGAAAGAGAGAGAAATTCTTACAAAATTCGTTCAGGGGCTGTGATGCAACCTGGATTGACCATATCTAGACCCACAGCTGATTGAGACATAAGGGTGGACACTCTTGGGGCTGAGAGGTTCGGTGAGGTTGAGTGAGCCAACGCAGACCCTTTCAAGTAATACTGCATGGTACCCATCCCATGGGTCCCAAATCTCCAGGTTCAAGGGCATCTTCCTACGTCGAAAACAGGCATGAGAAACCCAGAAGATGGTACACCGTGTGATCGGGAAAGGTTTCTAAAACGCACCTCATTTCTCATCTCCTTTGCTCGGGTTCGCCATTCCAGCCGATTTACTAGCCATCTCCCTCCTTGGAGAATCAGCACCTTTAACCTCCTGTTCCGTACAGGTTGCAATTGGTCCTGAGGATGAAGGGGAAGAGGGGGAACCAATGAGAGACTAGCTCTAGGTGTTGGGACAGGCACAGGTCACTCTATTTTCCCATCAGGAAGAAGAATTAAGCACAAGCTCAGCCTGCCCCCCAGAACCAGAAGAGGGCCTGAAGCAATCCTGCGCTTTTGCGGTCAGCTCCCAAAAAAGCGAGTTGAAAAATGCAGCTCAGGGGCACTGCAATTCACAAACCTGCAGAGTTTTAAATGATACCTCTCGTCCACAAATATATTAAGGGAAGGCAACGAAGAGGCTTTGAAAGCAAGGCAGAATTGCAGGAAACAGATTTCAGGAGGTAGATTCGAATCGCCTTGAAAGCACATGAAAAGCGGCAAAACGTGGACAATGATGCCCTTGGCCAAAAAGGGCGTATGCGTTTTTTCCTGAATATATTCAGGAAAACACGCATACGCCCTTTTTGCCAACCAAGCAACCTGGAAAGGCCAATCAGCGCTCCAAAGAAGTCTCGCTTCCCAGCGGGAAAAAGGGCCATGCGGAAAAAAGTTTCCAAACCAGAACTGCACGACCGGCCATGGAGAAATGGGAGCCTTGCTTCGCTAATGGGCAGGATGTAAATTGCCAACAGCCAATCGGGAGAAGTTTACGGTGTGTCCTGAAACATCTAAAAAACACAGCTTGTAGAGCATAGGGCACTTCCACTCATGGGCGTATAAATTGGGAAAACTAAAAATCAGCAAGACACAGGCACCCCAAAGTTTAGGGCTGCTCTGTGGACAAGAACCCCCACTTCATTACACCTTAAATATCCTAGGAAAGAGAAAAATGGATAAAGAAGTTGTGGTCCTCATGTACAATGGAATATCACTCAGCCATGAAATCAACGTCATAAGGCTAGTAGCAGCACGATGAGTGGATTTAGGTACGACGATTCTAAGTGAAATAAGTCACACAGAAAAAGACACTTATCATAAGATATCACTTCTAGAGGGAATGTAAAAACCGCTACACTTGAACTGAATTACAAAACAGAACAGAGTCACACGTTTAGGAAACACACTATGGCTGCTGATCGGGAAAGGTGAGGTGGGGTGATGCATAAAACAAGGGTTTCAAATTAGCTCAGATACCGTTCCATAAACCCAATATGTAAGAGACAAGACCTATTCCTTTTTCAGTGAACTGGACTCAACACCCCCTATTCACCGCACAAGAATATATCTGACTAGTAAGAATCTTCAAACCTATGTATTGATATCTCTCTGTAAGTGAGTCAAGGGGGTGTAAAGCGGCATAAACACAGCCGTGAAAAGCAGCTAAGCCCCATTATAAAAATAAATTACTTTTCAAAACCCGTGAAACAAAGACAGTGAAAGAGAGAGAAATTCTTACAAAATTCGTTCAGGGGCTGTGATGCAACCTGGATTGACCATATCTAGACCCACAGCTGATTGAGACATAAGGGTGGACACTCTTGGGGCTGAGAGGTTCGGTGAGGTTGGGTGAGCCAACGCAGACCCTTTCAAGTAATACTGCATGGTACCCATCCCATGGGTCCCAAATCTCCAGGTTCAAGGGCATCTTCCTACGTCGAAAACAGGCATGAGAAACCCAGAAGATGGTACACCGTGTGATCGGGAAAGGTTTCTAAAACGCACCTCATTTCTCATCTCCTTTGCTCGGGTTCGCCATTCCAGCCGATTTACTAGCCATCTCCCTCCTTGGAGAATCAGCACCTTTAACCTCCTGTTCCGTACAGGTTGCAATTTGTCCTGAGGATGAACGGGAAGAGGGGGAACCAATGAGAGACTAGCTCTAGGTGTTGGGACAGGCACAGGTCACTCTATTTTCCCATCAGGAAGAAGAATTAAGCACAAGCTCAGCCTGCCCCCCAGAACCAGAAGAGGGTCTGAAGCAATCCTGCGCTTTTGCGGCCAGCTCCCAAAAAAGCGAGTTGAAAAATGGAGCTCAGGGGCACTGCAATTCACAAACCTGCAGAGTTTTAAATGATACCTCTCGTCCACAAATATATTAAGGGAAGGCAACGAAGAGGCTTTGAAAGCAAGGCAGAATTGCAGGAAACAGATTTCAGGAGGTAGATTCGAATCGCCTTGAAAGCACATGAAAAGCGGCAAAACGTGGACAAATGATGCCCTTGGCCAAAAAGGGCGTATGCGTTTTTTCCTGAATATATTCAGGAAAAAACGCATACGCCCTTTTTGGCCAACCAAGCAACCTGGAAAGGCCAATCAGCGCTCCAAAGAAGTCTCGCTTCCCAGCGGGCAAAAGGGCCATGGGGAAAAAAGTGTCCAAACCAGAAATGCAGGACCGGCCATGGAGAAATGGGAGCCTTGCTACGCTGATGGGTGGGATGTAAATTGCCAACAGGCACTCCGGAGAAGTGTACGGTGTGTTCTGAAACATCTAAAAACACAGCTTGGAGAGCATAGGGCACTTCCACTCATGGGCGTATAAATTGGGAAAACTAAAAATCAGCAAGACACAGGCACCCCAAAGTTTAGGGCTGCTCTGTTGACAAGAACCCCCACTTCATTACACCTTAAATATCCTAGGAAAGAGAAAAATGGATAAAGAAGTTGTGGTCCTCATGTACAATGGAATATCACTCAGCCATGAAATCAACGTCATAAGGCTAGTAGCAGCACGATGAGTGGATTTAGGTACGACGATTCTAAGTGAAATAAGTCACACAGAAAAAGACACTTATCCTAAGATATCACTTCTAGAGGGAATGTAAAAACCGCTACACTTGAACTGAATTGCAAAACAGAACAGTGTCACACGTTTAGGAAACACACTATGGCTGCTGAACGGGAAAGGTGAGGTGGGGTGATGCATAAAACAAGGGTTTCAAATTAGCTCAGATACCGTTCCATAAACCCAATATGTAAGAGACAAGACCTATTCCTTTTTCAGTGAACTGGACTCAACACCCCCTATTCACCGCACAAGAATATATCTGACTAGTAAGAATCTTCAAACCTATGTATTGATATCTCTCTGTAAGTGAGTCAAGGGGGTGTAAAGCGGCATAAACACAGCCGTGAAAAGCAGCTAAACCCCATTATAAAAATAAATTACTTTTCAAAACCCGTGAAACAAAGACAGTGAAAGAGAGAGAAATTCTGACAAAATTCGTTCAGGGGCTGTGATGCAACCTGGATTGACCATATCTAGACCCACAGCTGATTGAGACATAAGGGTGGACACTCTTGGGGCTGAGAGGTTCGGTGAGGTTGGGTGAGCCAACGCAGACCCTTTCAAGTAATACTGCATGGTACCCATCCCATGGGTCCCAAATCTCCAGGTTCAAGGGCATCTTCCTACGTCGAAAACAGGCATGAGAAACCCAGAAGATGGTACACCGTGTGATCGGGAAAGGTTTCTAAAACGCACCTCATTTCTCATCTCCTTTGCTCGGGTTCGCCATTCCAGCCGATTTACTAGCCATCTCCCTCCTTGGAGAATCAGCACCTTTAACCTCCTGTTCCGTACAGGTTGCAATTTGTCCTGAGGATGAACGGGAAGAGGGGGAACCAATGAGAGACTAGCTCTAGGTGTTGGGACAGGCACAGGTCACTCTATTTTCCCATCAGGAAGAAGAATCAAGCACAAGCTCAGCCTGCCCCCCAGAACCAGAAGAGGGCCTGAAGCAATCCTGCGCTTTTGCGGCCAGCTCCCAAAAAAGCGAGTTGAAAAATGGAGCTCAGGGGCACTGCAATTCACAAACCTGCAGAGTTTTAAATGATACCTCTCGTCCACAAATATATTAAGGGAAGGCAACGAAGAGGCTTTGAAAGCAAGGCAGAATTGCAGGAAACAGATTTCAGGAGGTAGATTCGAATCGCCTTGAAAGCACATGAAAAGCGGCAAAACGTGGACAATGATGCCCTTGGCCAAAAAGGGCGTATGCGTTTTTTCCTGAATATATTCAGGAAAAAACGCATACGCCCTTTTTGGCCAACCAAGCAACCTGGAAAGGCCAATCAGCGCTCTAAAGAAGTCTCGCTTCCCAGCGGGCAAAAGGGCCATGGGGAAAAAAGTGTCCAAACCAGAAATGCAGGACCGGCCATGGAGAAATGGGAGCCTTGCTACGCTGATGGGTGGGATGTAAATTGCCAACAGCCACTCTGGAGAAGTGTACGGTGTGTTCTGAAACATCTAAAAACACAGCTTGGAGAGCATAGGGCACTTCCACTCATGGGCGTATAAATTGGGAAAACTAAAAATCAGCAAGACACAGGCACCCCAAAGTTTAGGGCTGCTCTGTTGACAAGAACCCCCACTTCATTACACCTTAAATATCCTAGGAAAGCGAAAAATGGATAAAGAAGTTGTGGTCCTCATGTACAATGGAATATCACTCAGCCATGAAATCAACGTCATAAGGCTAGTAGCAGCACGATGAGTGGATTTAGGTACGACGATTCTAAGTGAAATAAGTCACACAGAAAAAGACACTTATCCTAAGATATCACTTAGAGAGGGAATGTAAAAACCGCTACACTTGAACTGAATTGCAAAACAGAACAGAGTCACAAGTTTAGAAAACACACTATGGCTGCTGAACGGGAAAGGTGAGGTGGGGTGATGCATAAAACAAGGGTTTCAAATTAGCTCAGATACCGTTCCATAAACCCAATATGTAAGAGACAAGACCTATTCCTTTTCCAGTGAACTGGACTCAACACCCCCTATTCACCGCACAAGAATATATCTGACTAGTAAGAATCTTCAAACCTATGTATTGATATCTCTCTGTAAGTGAGTCAAGGGGGTGTAAAGCGGCATAAACACAGCCGTGAAAAGCAGCTAAACCCCATTATAAAAATAAATTACTTTTCAAAACCCGTGAAACAAAGACAGTGAAAGAGAGAGAAATTCTGACAAAATTCGTTCAGGGGCTGTGATGCAACCTGGATTGACCATATCTAGACCCACAGCTGATTGAGACATAAGGGTGGACACTCTTGGGGCTGAGAGGTTCGGTGAGGTTGGGTGAGCCAACGCAGACCCTTTCAAGTAATACTGCATGGTACCCATCCCATGGGTCCCAAATCTCCAGGTTCAAGGGCATCTTCCTACGTCGAAAACAGGCATGAGAAACCCAGAAGATGGTACACCGTGTGATCGGGAAAGGTTTCTAAAACGCACCTCATTTCTCATCTCCTTTGCTCGGGTTCGCCATTCCAGCCGATTTACTAGCCATCTCCCTCCTTGGAGAATCAGCACCTTTAACCTCCTGTTCCGTACAGGTTGCAATTTGTCCTGAGGATGAACGGGAAGAGGGGGAACCAATGAGAGACTAGCTCTAGGTGTTGGGACAGGCACAGGTCACTCTATTTTCCCATCAGGAAGAAGAATCAAGCACAAGCTCAGCCTGCCCCCCAGAACCAGAAGAGGGCCTGAAGCAATCCTGCGCTTTTGCGGCCAGCTCCCAAAAAAGCGAGTTGAAAAATGGAGCTCAGGGGCACTGCAATTCACAAACCTGCAGAGTTTTAAATGATACCTCTCGTCCACAAATATATTAAGGGAAGGCAACGAAGAGGCTTTGAAAGCAAGGCAGAATTGCAGGAAACAGATTTCAGGAGGTAGATTCGAATCGCCTTGAAAGCACATGAAAAGCGGCAAAACGTGGACAATGATGCCCTTGGCCAAAAAGGGCGTATGCGTTTTTTCCTGAATATATTCAGGAAAAAACGCATACGCCCTTTTTGGCCAACCAAGCAACCTGGAAAGGCCAATCAGCGCTCTAAAGAAGTCTCGCTTCCCAGCGGGCAAAAGGGCCATGGGGAAAAAAGTGTCCAAACCAGAAATGCAGGACCGGCCATGGAGAAATGGGAGCCTTGCTACGCTGATGGGTGGGATGTAAATTGCCAACAGCCACTCTGGAGAAGTGTACGGTGTGTTCTGAAACATCTAAAAACACAGCTTGGAGAGCATAGGGCACTTCCACTCATGGGCGTATAAATTGGGAAAACTAAAAATCAGCAAGACACAGGCACCCCAAAGTTTAGGGCTGCTCTGTTGACAAGAACCCCCACTTCATTACACCTTAAATATCCTAGGAAAGCGAAAAATGGATAAAGAAGTTGTGGTCCTCATGTACAATGGAATATCACTCAGCCATGAAATCAACGTCATAAGGCTAGTAGCAGCACGATGAGTGGATTTAGGTACGACGATTCTAAGTGAAATAAGTCACACAGAAAAAGACACTTATCATAAGATATCACTTAGAGAGGGAATGTAAAAACCGCTACACTTGAACTGAATTGCAAAACAGAACAGAGTCACAAGTTTAGAAAACACACTATGGCTGCTGAACGGGAAAGGTGAGGTGGGGTGATGCATAAAACAAGGGTTTCAAATTAGCTCAGATACCGTTCCATAAACCCAATATGTAAGAGACAAGACCTATTCCTTTTCCAGTGAACTGGACTCAACACCCCCTATTCACCGCACAAGAATATATCTGACTAGTAAGAATCTTCAAACCTATGTATTGATATCTCTCTGTAAGTGAGTCAAGGGGGTGTAAAGCGGCATAAACACAGCCGTGAAAAGCAGCTAAACCCCATTATAAAAATAAATTACTTTTCAAAACCCGTGAAACAAAGACAGTGAAAGAGAGAGAAATTCTGACAAAATTCGTTCAGGGGCTGTGATGCAACCTGGATTGACCATATCTAGACCCACAGCTGATTGAGACATAAGGGTGGACACTCTTGGGGCTGAGAGGTTCGGTGAGGTTGGGTGAGCCAACGCAGACCCTTTCAAGTAATACTGCATGGTACCCATCCCATGGGTCCCAAATCTCCAGGTTCAAGGGCATCTTCCTACGTCGAAAACAGGCATGAGAAACCCAGAAGATGGTACACCGTGTGATCGGGAAAGGTTTCTAAAACGCACCTCATTTCTCATCTCCTTTGCTCGGGTTCGCCATTCCAGCCGATTTACTAGCCATCTCCCTCCTTGGAGAATCAGCACCTTTAACCTCCTGTACCGTACAGGTTGCAATTTGTCCTGAGGATGAACGGGAAGAGGGGGAACCAATGAGAGACTAGCTCTAGGTGTTGGGACAGGCACAGGTCACTCTATTTTCCCATCAGGAAGAAGAATCAAGCACAAGCTCAGCCTGCCCCCCAGAACCAGAAGAGGGCCTGAAGCAATCCTGCGCTTTTGCGGCCAGCTCCCAAAAAAGCGAGTTGAAAAATGGAGCTCAGGGGCACTGCAATTCACAAACCTGCAGAGTTTTAAATGATACCTCTCGTCCACAAATATATTAAGGGAAGGCAACGAAGAGGCTTTGAAAGCAAGGCAGAATTGCAGGTAACAGATTTCAGGAGGTAGATTCGAATCGCCTTGAAAGCACATGAAAAGCGGCAAAACGTGGACAATGATGCCCTTGGCCAAAAAGGGCGTATGCGTTTTTTCCTGAATATATTCAGGAAAAAACGCATACGCCCTTTTTGGCCAACCAAGCAACCTGGAAAGGCCAATCAGCGCTCCAAAGAAGTCTCGCTTCCCAGCGGGCAAAAGGGCCATGGGGAAAAAAGTGTCCAAACCAGAAATGCAGGACCGGCCATGGAGAAATGGGAGCCTTGCTACGCTGATGGGTGGGATGTAAATTGCCAACAGCCACTCTGGAGAAGTGTACGGTGTGTTCTGAAACATCTAAAAACACAGCTTGGAGAGCATAGGGCACTTCCACTCATGGGCGTATAAATTGGGAAAACTAAAAATCAGCAAGACACAGGCACCCCAAAGTTTAGGGCTGCTCTGTTGACAAGAACCCCCACTTCATTACACCTTAAATATCCTAGGAAAGCGAAAAATGGATAAAGAAGTTGTGGTCCTCATGTACAATGGAATATCACTCAGCCATGAAATCAACGTCATAAGGCTAGTAGCAGCACGATGAGTGGATTTAGGTACGACGATTCTAAGTGAAATAAGTCACACAGAAAAAGACACTTATCATAAGATATCACTTAGAGAGGGAATGTAAAAACCGCTACACTTGAACTGAATTGCAAAACAGAACAGAGTCACACGTTTAGAAAACACACTATGGCTGCTGAACGGGAAAGGTGAGGTGGGGTGATGCATAAAACAAGGGTTTCAAATTAGCTCAGATACCGTTCCATAAACCCAATATGTAAGAGACAAGACCTATTCCTTTTCCAGTGAACTGGACTCAACACCCCCTATTCACCGCACAAGAATATATCTGACTAGTAAGAATCTTCAAACCTATGTATTGATATCTCTCTGTAAGTGAGTCAAGGGGGTGTAAAGCGGCATAAACACAGCCGTGAAAAGCAGCTAAACCCCATTATAAAAATAAATTACTTTTCAAAACCCGTGAAACAAAGACAGTGAAAGAGAGAGAAATTCTTACAAAATTCGTTCAGGGGCTGTGATGCAACCTAGATTGACCATATCTAGACCCACAGCTGATTGAGACATAAGGGTGGACACTCTTGGGGCTGAGAGGTTCGGTGAGGTTGGGTGAGCCAAGGCAGACCCTTTCAAGTAATACTGCATGGTACCCATCCCATGGGTCCCAAATCTCCAGGTTCAAGGGCATCTTCCTACGTCGAAAACAGGCATGAGAAACCCAGAAGATGGTACACCGTGTGATCGGGAAAGGTTTCTAAAACGCACCTCATTTCTCATCTCCTTTGCTCGGGTTCGCCATTCCAGCCGATTTACTAGCCATCTCCCTCCTTGGAGAATCAGCACCTTTAACCTCCTGTTCCGTACAGGTTGCAATTTGTCCTGAGGATGAACGGGAAGAGGGGGAACCAATGAGAGACTAGCTCTAGGTGTTGGGACAGGCACAGGTCTCTCTATTTTCCCATCAGGAAGAAGAATCAAGCACAAGCTCAGCCTGCCCCCCAGAACCAGAAGAGGGCCTGAAGCAATCCTGCGCTTTTGCGGCCAGCTCCCAAAAAAGCGAGTTGAAAAATGGAGCTCAGGGGCACTGCAATTCACAAACCTGCAGAGTTTTAAATGATACCTCTCGTCCACAAATATATTAAGGGAAGGCAACGAAGAGGCTTTGAAAGCAAGGCAGAATTGCAGGAAACAGATTTCAGGAGGTAGATTCGAATCGCCTTGAAAGCACATGAAAAGCGGCAAAACGTGGACAATGATGCCCTTGGCCAAAAAGGGCGTATGCGTTTTTTCCTGAATATATTCAGGAAAAAACGCATACGCCCTTTTTGGCCAACCAAGCAACCTGGAAAGGCCAATCAGCGCTCCAAAGAAGTCTCGCTTCCCAGCGGGCAAAAGGGCCATGGGGAAAAAAGTGTCCAAACCAGAAATGCAGGACCGGCCATGGAGAAATGGGAGCCTTGCTACGCTGATGGGTGGGATGTAAATTGCCAACAGGCACTCCGGAGAAGTGTACGGTGTGTTCTGAAACATCTAAAAACACAGCTTGGAGAGCATAGGGCACTTCCACTCATGGGCGTATAAATTGGGAAAAGTAAAAATCAGCAAGACACAGGCACCCCAAAGTTTAGGGCTGCTCTGTTGACAAGAACCCCCACTTCATTACACCTTAAATATCCTAGGAAAGAGAAAAATGGATAAAGAAGTTGTGGTCCTCATGTACAATGGAATATCACTCAGCCATGAAATCAACGTCATAAGGCTAGTAGCAGCACGATGAGTGGATTTAGGTACGACGATTCTAAGTGAAATAAGTCACACAGAAAAAGACACTTATCCTAAGATATCACTTCTAGAGGGAATGTAAAAACCGCTACACTTGAACTGAATTGCAAAACAGAACAGTGTCACACGTTTAGGAAACACACTATGGCTGCTGAACGGGAAAGGTGAGGTGGGGTGATGCATAAAACAAGGGTTTCAAATTAGCTCAGATACCGTTCCATAAACCCAATATGTAAGAGACAAGACCTATTCCTTTTTCAGTGAACTGGACTCAACACCCCCTATTCAGCGCACAAGAATATATCTGACTAGTAAGAATCTTCAAACCTATGTATTGATATCTCTCTGTAAGTGAGTCAAGGGGGTGTAAAGCGGCATAAACACAGCCGTGAAAAGCAGCTAAACCCCATTATAAAAATAAATTACTTTTCAAAACCCGTGAAACAAAGACAGTGAAAGAGAGAGAAATTCTGACAAAATTCGTTCAGGGGCTGTGATGCAACCTGGATTGACCATATCTAGACCCACAGCTGATTGAGACATAAGGGTGGACACTCTTGGGGCTGAGAGGTTCGGTGAGGTTGGGTGAGCCAACGCAGACCCTTTCAAGTAATACTGCATGGTACCCATCCCATGGGTCCCAAATCTCCAGGTTCAAGGGCATCTTCCTACGTCGAAAACAGGCATGAGAAACCCAGAAGATGGTACACCGTGTGATCGGGAAAGGTTTCTAAAACGCACCTCATTTCTCATCTCCTTTGCTCGGGTTCGCCATTCCAGCCGATTTACTAGCCATCTCCCTCCTTGGAGAATCAGCACCTTTAACCTCCTGTTCCGTACAGGTTGCAATTAGTTCTGAGGATGAAGGGGAAGAGGGGGAACCAATGAGAGACTAGCTCTAGGTGTTGGGACAGGCACAGGTCACTCTATTTTCCCATCAGGAAGAAGAATCAAGCACAAGCTCAGCCTGCCCCCCAGAACCAGAAGAGGGCCTGAAGCAATCCTGCGCTTTTGCGGCCAGCTCCCAAAAAAGCGAGTTGAAAAATGGAGCTCAGGGGCACTGCAATTCACAAACCTGCAGAGTTTTAAATGATACCTCTCGTCCACAAATATATTAAGGGAAGGCAACGAAGAGGCTTTGAAAGCAAGGCAGAATTGCAGGAAACAGATTTCAGGAGGTAGATTCGAATCGCCTTGAAAGCACATGAAAAGCGGCAAAACGTGGACAATGATGCCCTTGGCCAAAAAGGGCGTATGCGTTTTTTCCTGAATATATTCAGGAAAAAACGCATACGCCCTTTTTGGCCAACCAAGCAACCTGGAAAGGCCAATCAGCGCTACAAAGAAGTCTCGCTTCCCAGCGGGCAAAAGGGCCATGCGGAAAAAAGTGTCCAAACCAGAAATGCAGGACCGGCCATGGAGAAATGGGAGCCTTGCTACGCTGATGGGTGGGATGTAAATTGCCAACAGGCACTCCGGAGAAGTGTACGGTGTGTTCTGAAACATCTAAAAACACAGCTTGGAGAGCATAGGGCACTTCCACTCATGGGCGTATAAATTGGGAAAACTAAAAATCAGCAAGACACAGGCACCCCAAAGTTTAGGGCTGCTCTGTTGACAAGAACCCCCACTTCATTACACCTTAAATATCCTAGGAAAGAGAAAAATGGTTAAAGAAGTTGTGGTCCTCATGTACAATGGAATATCACTCAGCCATGAAATCAACGTCATAAGGCTAGTAGCAGCACGATGAGTGGATTTAGGTACGACGATTCTAAGTGAAATAAGTCACACAGAAAAAGACACTTATCATAAGATATCACTTAGAGAGGGAATGTAAAAACCGCTACACTTGAACTGAATTGCAAAACAGAACAGAGTCACACGTTTAGGAAACACACTATGGCTGCTGAACGGGAAAGGTGAGGTGGGGTGATGCATAAAACAAGGGTTTCAAATTAGCTCCGATACCGTTCCATAATCCCAATATGTAAGAGACAAGACCTATTCCTTTTTCAGTGAACTGGACTCAACACCCCCTATTCACCGCAGAAGAATATATCTGACTAGTAAGAATCTTCAAACCTATGTATTGATATCTCTCTGTAAGTGAGTCAAGGGGGTGTAAAGCGGCATAAACACAGCCGTGAAAAGCAGCTAAACCCCATTATAAAAATAAATTACTTTTCAAAACCCGTGAAACAAAGACAGTGAAAGCGAGAGAAATTCTTACAAAATTCGTTCACGGGCTGTGATGCAACCTGGATTGACCATATCTAGACCCACAGCTGATTGAGACATAAGGGTGGACACTCTTGGGGCTGAGAGGTTCGGTGAGGTTGGGTGAGCCAACGCAGACCCTTTCAAGTAATACTGCATGGAACCCATCCCATGGGTCCCAAATCTCCAGGTTCAAGGGCATCTTCCTACGTCGAAAACAGGCATGAGAAACCCAGAAGATGGTACACCGTGTGATCGGGAAAGGTTTCTAAAACGCACCTCATTTCTCATCTCCTTTGCTCGGGTTCGCCATTCCAGCCGATTTACTAGCCATCTCCCTCCTTGGAGAATCAGCACCTTTAACCTCCTGTTCCGTACAGGTTGCAATTTGTCCTGAGGATGAACGGGAAGAGGGGGAACCAATGAGAGACTAGCTCTAGGTGTTGGGACAGGCACAGGTCACTCTATTTTCCCATCAGGAAGAAGAATCAAGCACAAGCTCAGCCTGCCCCCCAGAACCAGAAGAGGGCCTGAAGCAATCCTGCGCTTTTGCGGCCAGCTCCCAAAAAAGCGAGTTGAAAAATGGAGCTCAGGGGCACTGCAATTCACAAACCTGCAGAGTTTTAAATGATACCTCTCGTCCACAAATATATTAAGGGAAGGCAACGAAGAGGCTTTGAAAGCAAGGCAGAATTGCAGGAAACAGATTTCAGGAGGTAGATTCGAATCGCCTTGAAAGCACATGAAAAGCGGCAAAACGTGGACAATGATGCCCTTGGCCAAAAAGGGCGTATGCGTTCTTTCCTGAATATATTCAGGAAAAAACGCATACGCCCTTTTTGGCCAACCAAGCAACCTGGAAAGGCCAATCAGCGCTCCAAAGAAGTCTCGCTTCCCAGCGGGCAAAAGGGCCATGGGGAAAAAAGTGTCCAAACCAGAAATGCAGGACCGGCCATGGAGAAATGGGAGCCTTGCTACGCTGATGGGTGGGATGTAAATTGCCAACAGGCACTCCGGAGAAGTGTACGGTGTGTTCTGAAACATCTAAAAACACAGCTTGGAGAGCATAGGGCACTTCCACTCATGGGCGTATAAATTGGGAAAAGTAAAAATCAGCAAGACTCAGGCACCCCAAAGTTTAGGGCTGCTCTGTTGACAAGAACCCCCACTTCATTACACCTTAAATATCCTAGGAAAGCGAAAAATGGATAAAGAAGTTGTGGTCCTCATGTAGAATGGAATATCACTCAGCCATGAAATCAACGTCATAAGGCTAGTAGCAGCACGATGAGTGGATTTAGGTACGACGATTCTAAGTGAAATAAGTCACACAGAAAAAGACACTTATCATAAGATATCACTTAGAGAGGGAATGTAAAAACCGCTACACTTGAACTGAATTGCAAAACAGAACAGAGTCACACGTTTAGAAAACACACTATGGCTGCTGAACGGGAAAGGTGAGGTGGGGTGATGCATAAAACAAGGGTTTCAAATTAGCTCAGATACCGTTCCATAAACCCAATATGTAAGAGACAAGACCTATTTCTTTTTCAGTGAACTGGACTCAACACCCCCTATTCACCGCACAAGAATATATCTGACTAGTAAGAATCTTCAAACCTATGTATTGATATCTCTCTGTAAGTGAGTCAAGGGGGTGTAAAGCGGCATAAACACAGCCGTGAAAAGCAGCTAAACCCCATTATAAAAATAAATTACTTTTCAAAACCCGTGAAACAAAGACAGTGAAAGAGAGAGAAATTCTTACAAAATTCGTTCAGGGGCTGTGATGCAACCTGGATTGACCATATCTAGACCCACAGCTGATTGAGACATAAGGGTGGACACTCTTGGGGCTGAGAGGTTCGGTGAGGTTGGGTGAGCCAAGGCAGACCCTTTCAAGTAATACTGCATGGTACCCATCCCATGGGTCCCAAATCTCCAGGTTCAAGGGCATCTTCCTACGTCGAAAACAGGCATGAGAAACCCAGAAGATGGTACACCGTGTGATCGGGAAAGGTTTCTAAAACGCACCTCATTTCTCATCTCCTTTGCTCGGGTTCGCCATTCCAGCCGATTTACTAGCCATCTCCCTCCTTGGAGAATCAGCACCTTTAACCTCCTGTTCCGTACAGGTTGCAATTTGTCCTGAGGATGAACGGGAAGAGGGGGAACCAATGAGAGACTAGCTCTAGGTGTTGGGAGAGGCACAGGTCACTCTATTTTCCCATCAGGAAGAAGAATCAAGCACAAGCTCAGCCTGCCCCCCAGAACCAGAAGAGGGCCTGAAGCAATCCTGCGCTTTTGCGGCCAGCTCCCAAAAAAGCGAGTTGAAAAATGGAGCTCAGGGGCACTGCAATTCACAAACCTGCAGAGTTTTAAATGATACCTCTCGTCCACAAATATATTAAGGGAAGGCAACGAAGAGGCTTTGAAAGCAAGGCAGAATTGCAGGAAACAGATTTCAGGAGGTAGATTCGAATCGCCTTGAAAGCACATGAAAAGCGGCAAAACGTGGACAATGATGCCCTTGGCCAAAAAGGGCGTATGCGTTTTTTCCTGAATATATTCAGGAAAAAACGCATACGCCCGTTTTGGCCAACCAAGCAACCTGGAAAGGCCAATCAGCGCTACAAAGAAGTCTCGCTTCCCAGCGGGCAAAAGGGCCATGCGGAAAAAAGTGTCCAAACCAGAAATGCAGGACCGGCCATGGAGAAATGGGAGCCTTGCTACACTGATGGGTGGGATGTAAATTGCCAACAGGCACTCCGGAGAAGTGTACGGTGTGTTCTGAAACATCTAAAAACACAGCTTGGAGAGCATAGGGCACTTCCACTCATGGGCGTATAAATTGGGAAAAGTAAAAATCAGCAAGACTCAGGCACCCCAAAGTTTAGGGCTGCTCTGTTGACAAGAACCCCCACTTCATTACACCTTAAATATCCTAGGAAAGAGAAAAATGGATAAAGAAGTTGTGGTCCTCATGTACAATGGAATATCACTCAGCCATGAAATCAACGTCATAAGGCTAGTAGCAGCACGATGAGTGGATTTAGGTACGACGATTCTAAGTGAAATAAGTCACACAGAAAAAGACACTTATCATAAGATATCACTTAGAGAGGGAATGTAAAAACCGCTACACTTGAACTGAATTGCAAAACAGAACAGAGTCACACGTTTAGAAAACACACTATGGCTGCTGAACGGGAAAGGTGAGGTGGGGTGATGCATAAAACAAGGGTTTCAAATTAGCTCAGATACCGTTCCATAAACCCAATATGTAAGAGACAAGACCTATTCCTTTTTCAGTGAACTGGACTCAACACCCCCTATTCACCGCACAAGAATATATCTGACTAGTAAGAATCTTCAAACCTATGTATTGATATCTCTCTGTAAGTGAGTCAAGGGGGTGTAAAGCGGCATAAACACAGCCGTGAAAAGCAGCTAAACCCCATTATAAAAATAAATTACTTTTCAAAACCCGTGAAACAAAGACAGTGAAAGAGAGAGAAATTCTTACAAAATTCGTTCAGGGGCTGTGATGCAACCTGGATTGACCATATCTAGACCCACAGCTGATTGAGACATAAGGGTGGACACTCTTGGGGCTGAGAGGTTCGGTGAGGTTGGGTGAGCCAAGGCAGACCCTTTCAAGTAATACTGCATGGTACCCATCCCATGGGTCCCAAATCTCCAGGTTCAAGGGCATCTTCCTACGTCGAAAACAGGCATGAGAAACCCAGAAGATGGTACACCGTGTGATCGGGAAAGGTTTCTAAAACGCACCTCATTTCTCATCTCCTTTGCTCGGGTTCGCCATTCCAGCCGATTTACTAGCCATCTCCCTCCTTGGAGAATCAGCACCTTTAACCTCCTGTTCCGTACAGGTTGCAATTTGTCCTGAGGATGAACGGGAAGAGGGGGAACCAATGAGAGACTAGCTCTAGGTGTTGGGACAGGCACAGGTCACTCTATTTTCCCATCAGGAAGAAGAATCAAGCACAAGCTCAGCCTGGCCCCAGAACCAGAAGAGGGCCTGAAGCAATCCTGCGCTTTTGCGGCCAGCTCCCAAAAAAGCGAGTTGAAAAATGGAGCTCAGGGGCACTGCAATTCACAAACCTGCAGAGTTTTAAATGATACCTCTCGTCCACAAATATATTAAGGGAAGGCAACGAAGAGGCTTTGAAAGCAAGGCAGAATTGCAGGAAACAGATTTCAGGAGGTAGATTCGAATCGCCTTGAAAGCACATGAAAAGCGGCAAAACGTGGACAATGATGCCCTTGGCCAAAAAGGGCGTATGCGTTTTTTCCTGAATATATTCAGGAAAAAACGCATACGCCCTTTTTGGCCAACCAAGCAACCTGGAAAGGCCAATCAGCGCTACAAAGAAGTCTCGCTTCCCAGCGGGCAAAAGGGCCATGCGGAAAAAAGTGTCCAAACCAGAAATGCAGGACAGGCCATGGAGAAATGGGAGCCTTGCTACGCTGATGGGTGGGATGTAAATTGCCAACAGGCACTCCGGAGAAGTGTACGGTGTGTTCTGAAACATCTAAAAACACAGCTTGGAGAGCATAGGGCACTTCCACTCATGGGCGTATAAATTGGGAAAAGTAAAAATCAGCAAGACTCAGGCACCCCAAAGTTTAGGGCTGCTCTGTTGACAAGAACCCCCACTTCATTACACCTTAAATATCCTAGGAAAGAGAAAAATGGATAAAGAAGTTGTGGTCCTCATGTACAATGGAATATCACTCAGCCATGAAATCAACGTCATAAGGCTAGTAGCAGCACGATGAGTGGATTTAGGTACGACGATTCTAAGTGAAATAAGTCACACAGAAAAAGACACTTATCCTAAGATATCACTTCTAGAGGGAATGTAAAAACCGCTACACTTGAACTGAATTGCAAAACAGAACAGAGTCCCACGTTTAGGAAACACACTATGGCTGCTGAACAGGAAAGGTGAGGTGGGGTGATGCATAAAACAAGGGTTTCAAATTAGCTCCGATACCGTTCCATAAACCCAATATGTAAGAGACAAGACCTATTCCTTTTTCAGTGAACTGGACTCAACACCCCCTATTCACCGCACAAGAATATATCTGACTAGTAAGAATCTTCAAACCTATGTATTGATATCTCTCTGTAAGTGAGTCAAGGGGGTGTAAAGCGGCATAAACACAGCCGTGAAAAGCAGCTAAACCCCATTATAAAAATAAATTACTTTTCAAAACCCGTGAAACAAAGACAGTGAAAGAGAGAGAAATTCTGACAAAATTCGTTCAGGGGCTGTGATGCAACCTGGATTGACCATATCTAGACCCACAGCTGATTGAGACATAAGG
Organism: Balaenoptera acutorostrata; assembly: GCF_949987535.1. Lineage (NCBI taxonomy): Eukaryota > Metazoa > Chordata > Mammalia > Artiodactyla > Balaenopteridae > Balaenoptera > Balaenoptera acutorostrata. Next base: position 246,815 of record NW_026646144.1, read on the forward strand.
GTGGACACTCTTGGGGCTGAGAGGTTCGGTGAGGTTGGGTGAGCCAACGCAGACCCTTTCAAGTAATACTGCATGGTACCCATCCCATGGGTCCCAAATCTCCAGGTTCAAGGGCATCTTCCTACGTCGAAAACAGGCATGAGAAACCCAGAAGATGGTACACCGTGTGATCGGGAAAGGTTTCTAAAACGCACCTCATTTCTCATCTCCTTTGCTCGGGTTCGCCATTCCAGCCGATTTACTAGCCATCTCCCTCCTTGGAGAATCAGCACCTTTAACCTCCTGTTCCGTACAGGTTGCAATTTGTCCTGAGGATGAACGGGAAGAGGGGGAACCAATGAGAGACTAGCTCTAGGTGTTGGGACAGGCACAGGTCACTCTATTTTCCCATCAGGAAGAAGAATCAAGCACAAGCTCAGCCTGCCCCCCAGAACCAGAAGAGGGCCTGAAGCAATCCTGCGCTTTTGCGGCCAGCTCCCAAAAAAGCGAGTTGATAAATGGAGCTCAGGGGCACTGCAATTCACAAACCTGCAGAGTTTTAAATGATACCTCTCGTCCACAAATATATTAAGGGAAGGCAACGAAGAGGCTTTGAAAGCAAGGCAGAATTGCAGGAAACAGATTTCAGGAGGTAGATTCGAATCGCCTTGAAAGCACATGAAAAGCGGCAAAACGTGGACAATGATGCCCTTGGCCAACAAGGGCGTATGCGTTTTTTCCTGAATATATTCAGGAAAAAACGCATACGCCCTTTTTGGCCAACCAAGCAACCTGGAAAGGCCAATCAGCGCTCCAAAGAAGTCTCGCTTCCCAGCGGGCAAAAGGGCCATGGGGAAAAAAGTGTCCAAACCAGAAATGCAGGACCGGCCATGGAGAAATGGGAGCCTTGCTACGCTGATGGGTGGGATGTAAATTGCCAACAGGCACTCCGGAGAAGTGTACGGTGTGTTCTGAAACATCTAAAAACACAGCTTGGAGAGCATAGGGCACTTCCACTCATGGGCGTATAAATTGGGAAAACTAAAAATCAGCAAGACACAGGCACCCCAAAGTTTAGGGCTGCTCTGTTGACAAGAACCCCCACTTCATTACACCTTAAATATCCTAGGAAAGAGAAAAATGGTTAAAGAAGTTGTGGTCCTCATGTACAATGGAATATCACTCAGCCATGAAATCAACATCATAAGGCTAGTAGCAGCACGATGAGTGGATTTAGGTACGACGATTCTAAGTGAAATAAGTCACACAGAAAAAGACACTTATCATAAGATATCACTTAGAGAGGGAATGTAAAAACCGCTACACTTGAACTGAATTGCAAAACAGAACAGAGTCACACGTTTAGGAAACACACTATGGCTGCTGAACGGGAAAGGTGAGGTGGGGTGATGCATAAAACAAGGGTTTCAAATTAGCTCCGATACCGTTCCATAATCCCAATATGTAAGAGACAAGACCTATTCCTTTTTCAGTGAACTGGACTCAACACCCCCTATTCACGGCAGAAGAATATATCTGACTGGTAAGAATCTTCAAACCTATGTATTGATATCTCTCTGTAAGTGAGTCAAGGGGGTGTAAAGCGGCATAAACACAGCCGTGAAAAGCAGCTAAACCCCATTATAAAAATAAATTACTTTTCAAAACCCGTGAAACAAAGACAGTGAAAGCGAGAGAAATTCTTACAAAATTCGTTCACGGGCTGTGATGCAACCTGGATTGACCATATCTAGACCCACAGCTGATTGAGACATAAGGGTGGACACTCTTGGGGCTGAGAGGTTCGGTGAGGTTGGGTGAGCCAACGCAGACCCTTTCAAGTAATACTGCATGGAACCCATCCCATGGGTCCCAAATCTCCAGGTTCAAGGGCATCTTCCTACGTCGAAAACAGGCATGAGAAACCCAGAAGATGGTACACCGTGTGATCGGGAAAGGTTTCTAAAACGCACCTCATTTCTCATCTCCTTTGCTCGGGTTCGCCATTCCAGCCGATTTACTAGCCATCTCCCTCCTTGGAGAATCAGCACCTTTAACCTCCTGTTCCGTACAGGTTGCAATTTGTCCTGAGGATGAACGGGAAGAGGGGGAACCAATGAGAGACTAGCTCTAGGTGTTGGGACAGGCACAGGTCACTCTATTTTCCCATCAGGAAGAAGAATCAAGCACAAGCTCAGCCTGCCCCCCAGAACCAGAAGAGGGCCTGAAGCAATCCTGCGCTTTTGCGGCCAGCTCCCAAAAAAGCGAGTTGAAAAATGGAGCTCAGGGGCACTGCAATTCACAAACCTGCAGAGTTTTAAATGATACCTCTCGTCCACAAATATATTAAGGGAAGGCAACGAAGAGGCTTTGAAAGCAAGGCAGAATTGCAGGAAACAGATTTCAGGAGGTAGATTCGAATCGCCTTGAAAGCACATGAAAAGCGGCAAAACGTGGACAATGATGCCCTTGGCCAAAAAGGGCGTATGCGTTTTTTCCTGAATATATTCAGGAAAAAACGCATACGCCCTTTTTGGCCAACCAAGCAACCTGGAAAGGCCAATCAGCGCTACAAAGAAGTCTCGCTTCCCAGCGGGCAAAAGGGCCATGCGGAAAAAAGTGTCCAAACCAGAAATGCAGGACCGGCCATGGAGAAATGGGAGCCTTGCTACGCTGATGGGTGGGATGTAAATTGCCAACAGGCACTCCGGAGAAGTGTACGGTGTGTTCTGAAACATCTAAAAACACAGCTTGGAGAGCATAGGGCACTTCCACTCATGGGCGTATAAATTGGGAAAAGTAAAAATCAGCAAGACTCAGGCACCCCAAAGTTTAGGGCTGCTCTGTTGACAAGAACCCCCACTTCATTACACCTTAAATATCCTAGGAAAGAGAAAAATGGTTAAAGAAGTTGTGGTCCTCATGTACAATGGAATATCACTCAGCCATGAAATCAACGTCATAAGGCTAGTAGCAGCACGATGAGTGGATTTAGGTACGACGATTCTAAGTGAAATAAGTCACACAGAAAAAGACACTTATCCTAAGATATCACTTCTAGAGGGAATGTAAAAACCGCTACACTTGAACTGAATTGCAAAACAGAACAGAGTCCCACGTTTAGGAAACACACTATGGCTGCTGAACAGGAAAGGTGAGGTGGGGTGATGCATAAAACAAGGGTTTCAAATTAGCTCCGATACCGTTCCATAAACCCAATATGTAAGAGACAAGACCTATTCCTTTTTCAGTGAACTGGACTCAACACCCCCTATTCACCGCACAAGAATATATCTGACTAGTAAGAATCTTCAAACCTATGTATTGATATCTCTCTGTAAGTGAGTCAAGGGGGTGTAAAGCGGCATAAACACAGCCGTGAAAAGCAGCTAAACCCCATTATAAAAATAAATTACTTTTCAAAACCCGTGAAACAAAGACAGTGAAAGAGAGAGAAATTCTGACAAAATTCGTTCAGGGGCTGTGATGCAACCTGGATTGACCATATCTAGACCCACAGCTGATTGAGACATAAGGGTGGACACTCTTGGGGCTGAGAGGTTCGGTGAGGTTGGGTGAGCCAACGCAGACCCTTTCAAGTAATACTGCATGGTACCCATCCCATGGGTCCCAAATCTCCAGGTTCAAGGGCATCTTCCTACGTCGAAAACAGGCATGAGAAACCCAGAAGATGGTACACCGTGTGATCGGGAAAGGTTTCTAAAACGCACCTCATTTCTCATCTCCTTTGCTCGGGTTCGCCATTCCAGCCGATTTACTAGCCATCTCCCTCCTTGGAGAATCAGCACCTTTAACCTCCTGTTCCGTACAGGTTGCAATTTGTCCTGAGGATGAACGGGAAGAGGGGGAACCAATGAGAGACTAGCTCTAGGTGTTGGGACAGGCACAGGTCACTCTATTTTCCCATCAGGAAGAAGAATCAAGCACAAGCTCAGCCTGCCCCCCAGAACCAGAAGAGGGCCTGAAGCAATCCTGCGCTTTTGCGGCCAGCTCCCAAAAAAGCGAGTTGATAAATGGAGCTCAGGGGCACTGCAATTCACAAACCTGCAGAGTTTTAAATGATACCTCTCGTCCACAAATATATTAAGGGAAGGCAACGAAGAGGCTTTGAAAGCAAGGCAGAATTGCAGGAAACAGATTTCAGGAGGTAGATTCGAATCGCCTTGAAAGCACATGAAAAGCGGCAAAACGTGGACAATGATGCCCTTGGCCAACAAGGGCGTATGCGTTTTTTCCTGAATATATTCAGGAAAAAACGCATACGCCCTTTTTGGCCAACCAAGCAACCTGGAAAGGCCAATCAGCGCTCCAAAGAAGTCTCGCTTCCCAGCGGGCAAAAGGGCCATGGGGAAAAAAGTGTCCAAACCAGAAATGCAGGACCGGCCATGGAGAAATGGGAGCCTTGCTACGCTGATGGGTGGGATGTAAATTGCCAACAGGCACTCCGGAGAAGTGTACGGTGTGTTCTGAAACATCTAAAAACACAGCTTGGAGAGCATAGGGCACTTCCACTCATGGGCGTATAAATTGGGAAAACTAAAAATCAGCAAGACACAGGCACCCCAAAGTTTAGGGCTGCTCTGTTGACAAGAACCCCCACTTCATTACACCTTAAATATCCTAGGAAAGAGAAAAATGGTTAAAGAAGTTGTGGTCCTCATGTACAATGGAATATCACTCAGCCATGAAATCAACATCATAAGGCTAGTAGCAGCACGATGAGTGGATTTAGGTACGACGATTCTAAGTGAAATAAGTCACACAGAAAAAGACACTTATCATAAGATATCACTTAGAGAGGGAATGTAAAAACCGCTACACTTGAACTGAATTGCAAAACAGAACAGAGTCACACGTTTAGGAAACACACTATGGCTGCTGAACGGGAAAGGTGAGGTGGGGTGATGCATAAAACAAGGGTTTCAAATTAGCTCCGATACCGTTCCATAATCCCAATATGTAAGAGACAAGACCTATTCCTTTTTCAGTGAACTGGACTCAACACCCCCTATTCACGGCAGAAGAATATATCTGACTGGTAAGAATCTTCAAACCTATGTATTGATATCTCTCTGTAAGTGAGTCAAGGGGGTGTAAAGCGGCATAAACACAGCCGTGAAAAGCAGCTAAACCCCATTATAAAAATAAATTACTTTTCAAAACCCGTGAAACAAAGACAGTGAAAGCGAGAGAAATTCTTACAAAATTCGTTCACGGGCTGTGATGCAACCTGGATTGACCATATCTAGACCCACAGCTGATTGAGACATAAGGGTGGACACTCTTGGGGCTGAGAGGTTCGGTGAGGTTGGGTGAGCCAACGCAGACCCTTTCAAGTAATACTGCATGGAACCCATCCCATGGGTCCCAAATCTCCAGGTTCAAGGGCATCTTCCTACGTCGAAAACAGGCATGAGAAACCCAGAAGATGGTACACCGTGTGATCGGGAAAGGTTTCTAAAACGCACCTCATTTCTCATCTCCTTTGCTCGGGTTCGCCATTCCAGCCGATTTACTAGCCATCTCCCTCCTTGGAGAATCAGCACCTTTAACCTCCTGTTCCGTACAGGTTGCAATTTGTCCTGAGGATGAACGGGAAGAGGGGGAACCAATGAGAGACTAGCTCTAGGTGTTGGGACAGGCACAGGTCACTCTATTTTCCCATCAGGAAGAAGAATCAAGCACAAGCTCAGCCTGCCCCCCAGAACCAGAAGAGGGCCTGAAGCAATCCTGCGCTTTTGCGGCCAGCTCCCAAAAAAGCGAGTTGAAAAATGGAGCTCAGGGGCACTGCAATTCACAAACCTGCAGAGTTTTAAATGATACCTCTCGTCCACAAATATATTAAGGGAAGGCAACGAAGAGGCTTTGAAAGCAAGGCAGAATTGCAGGAAACAGATTTCAGGAGGTAGATTCGAATCGCCTTGAAAGCACATGAAAAGCGGCAAAACGTGGACAATGATGCCCTTGGCCAAAAAGGGCGTATGCGTTTTTTCCTGAATATATTCAGGAAAAAACGCATACGCCCTTTTTGGCCAACCAAGCAACCTGGAAAGGCCAATCAGCGCTACAAAGAAGTCTCGCTTCCCAGCGGGCAAAAGGGCCATGCGGAAAAAAGTGTCCAAACCAGAAATGCAGGACCGGCCATGGAGAAATGGGAGCCTTGCTACGCTGATGGGTGGGATGTAAATTGCCAACAGGCACTCCGGAGAAGTGTACGGTGTGTTCTGAAACATCTAAAAACACAGCTTGGAGAGCATAGGGCACTTCCACTCATGGGCGTATAAATTGGGAAAAGTAAAAATCAGCAAGACTCAGGCACCCCAAAGTTTAGGGCTGCTCTGTTGACAAGAACCCCCACTTCATTACACCTTAAATATCCTAGGAAAGAGAAAAATGGTTAAAGAAGTTGTGGTCCTCATGTACAATGGAATATCACTCAGCCATGAAATCAACGTCATAAGGCTAGTAGCAGCACGATGAGTGGATTTAGGTACGACGATTCTAAGTGAAATAAGTCACACAGAAAAAGACACTTATCATAAGATATCACTTAGAGTGGGAATGTAAAAACCGCTACACTTGAACTGAATTGCAAAACAGAACAGAGTCACACGTTTAGAAAACACACTATGGCTGCTGAACGGGAAAGGTGAGGTGGGGTGATGCATAAAACAAGGGTTTCAAATTAGCTCCGATACCGTTCCATAAACCCAATATGTAAGAGACAAGACCTATTCCTTTTTCAGTGAACTGGACTCAACACCCCCTATTCACCGCACAAGAATATATCTGACTAGTAAGAATCTTCAAACCTATGTATTGATATCTCTCTGTAAGTGAGTCAAGGGGGTGTAAAGCGGCATAAACACAGCCGTGAAAAGCAGCTAAACCCCATTATAAAAATAAATTACTTTTCAAAACCCGTGAAACAAAGACAGTGAAAGAGAGAGAAATTCTTACAAAATTCGTTCAGGGGCTGTGATGCAACCTGGATTGACCATATCTAGACCCACAGCTGATTGAGACATAAGGGTGGACACTCTTGGGGCTGAGAGGTTCGGTGAGGTTGGGTGAGCCAAGGCAGACCCTTTCAAGTAATACTGCATGGTACCCATCCCATGGGTCCCAAATCTCCAGGTTCAAGGGCATCTTCCTACGTCGAAAACAGGCATGAGAAACCCAGAAGATGGTACACCGTGTGATCGGGAAAGGTTTCTAAAACGCACCTCATTTCTCATCTCCTTTGCTCGGGTTCGCCATTCCAGCCGATTTACTAGCCATCTCCCTCCTTGGAGAATCAGCACCTTTAACCTCCTGTTCCGTACAGGTTGCAATTTGTCCTGAGGATGAACGGGAAGAGGGGGAACCAATGAGAGACTAGCTCTAGGTGTTGGGACAGGCACAGGTCACTCTATTTTCCCATCAGGAAGAAGAATCAAGCACAAGCTCAGCCTGCCCCCCAGAACCAGAAGAGGGCCTGAAGCAATCCTGCGCTTTTGCGGCCAGCTCCCAAAAAAGCGAGTTGAAAAATGGAGCTCAGGGGCACTGCAATTCACAAACCTGCAGAGTTTTAAATGATACCTCTCGTCCACAAATATATTAAGGGAAGGCAACGAAGAGGCTTTGAAAGCAAGGCAGAATTGCAGGAAACAGATTTCAGGAGGTAGATTCGAATCGCCTTGAAAGCACATGAAAAGCGGCAAAACGTGGACAATGATGCCCTTGGCCAAAAAGGGCGTATGCGTTTTTTCCTGAATATATTCAGGAAAAAACGCATACGCCCTTTTTGGCCAACCAAGCAACCTGGAAAGGCCAATCAGCGCTCCAAAGAAGTCTCGCTTCCCAGCGGGCAAAAGGGCCATGCGGAAAAAAGTGTCCAAACCAGAAATGCAGGACCGGCCATGGAGAAATGGGAGCCTTGCTACGCTGATGGGTGGGATGTAAATTGCCAACAGGCACTCCGGAGAAGTGTACGGTGTGTTCTGAAACATCTAAAAACACAGCTTGGAGAGCATAGGGCACTTCCACTCATGGGCGTATAAATTGGGAAAAGTAAAAATCAGCAAGACTCAGGCACCCCAAAGTTTAGGGCTGCTCTGTTGACAAGAACCCCCACTTCATTACACCTTAAATATCCTAGGAAAGAGAAAAATGGATAAAGAAGTTGTGGTCCTCATGTACAATGGAATATCACTCAGCCATGAAATCAACGTCATAAGGCTAGTAGCAGCACGATGAGTGGATTTAGGTACGACGATTCTAAGTGAAATAAGTCACACAGAAAAAGACACTTATCCTAAGATATCACTTCTAGAGGGAATGTAAAAACCGCTACACTTGAACTGAATTGCAAAACAGAACAGAGTCCCACGTTTAGGAAACACACTATGGCTGCTGAACAGGAAAGGTGAGGTGGGGTGATGCATAAAACAAGGGTTTCAAATTAGCTCCGATACCGTTCCATAAACCCAATATGTAAGAGACAAGACCTATTCCTTTTTCAGTGAACTGGACTCAACACCCCCTATTCACCGCACAAGAATATATCTGACTAGTAAGAATCTTCAAACCTATGTATTGATATCTCTCTGTAAGTGAGTCAAGGGGGTGTAAAGCGGCATAAACACAGCCGTGAAAAGCAGCTAAACCCCATTATAAAAATAAATTACTTTTCAAAACCCGTGAAACAAAGACAGTGAAAGAGAGAGAAATTCTTACAAAATTCGTTCAGGGGCTGTGATGCAACCTGGATTGACCATATCTAGACCCACAGCTGATTGAGACATAAGGGTGGACACTCTTGGGGCTGAGAGGTTCGGTGAGGTTGGGTGAGCCAAGGCAGACCCTTTCAAGTAATACTGCATGGTACCCATCCCATGGGTCCCAAATCTCCAGGTTCAAGGGCATCTTCCTACGTCGAAAACAGGCATGAGAAACCCAGAAGATGGTACACCGTGTGATCGGGAAAGGTTTCTAAAACGCACCTCATTTCTCATCTCCTTTGCTCGGGTTCGCCATTCCAGCCGATTTACTAGCCATCTCCCTCCTTGGAGAATCAGCACCTTTAACCTCCTGTTCCGTACAGGTTGCAATTTGTCCTGAGGATGAACGGGAAGAGGGGGAACCAATGAGAGACTAGCTCTAGGTGTTGGGACAGGCACAGGTCACTCTATTTTCCCATCAGGAAGAAGAATCAAGCACAAGCTCAGCCTGCCCCCCAGAACCAGAAGAGGGCCTGAAGCAATCCTGCGCTTTTGCGGCCAGCTCCCAAAAAAGCGAGTTGAAAAATGGAGCTCAGGGGCACTGCAATTCACAAACCTGCAGAGTTTTAAATGATACCTCTCGTCCACAAATATATTAAGGGAAGGCAACGAAGAGGCTTTGAAAGCAAGGCAGAATTGCAGGAAACAGATTTCAGGAGGTAGATTCGAATCGCCTTGAAAGCACATGAAAAGCGGCAAAACGTGGACAATGATGCCCTTGGCCAAAAAGGGCGTATGCGTTTTTTCCTGAATATATTCAGGAAAAAACGCATACGCCCTTTTTGGCCAACCAAGCAACCTGGAAAGGCCAATCAGCGCTCCAAAGAAGTCTCGCTTCCCAGCGGGCAAAAGGGCCATGGGGAAAAAAGTGTCCAAACCAGAAATGCAGGACCGGCCATGGAGAAATGGGAGCCTTGCTACGCTGATGGGTGGGATGTAAATTGCCAACAGGCACTCCGGAGAAGTGTACGGTGTGTTCTGAAACATCTAAAAACACAGCTTGGAGAGCATAGGGCACTTCCACTCATGGGCGTATAAATTGGGAAAAATTAAAATCAGCAAGACACAGGCACCCCAAAGTTTAGGGCTGCTCTGTTGACAAGAACCCCCACTTCATTACACCTTAAATATCCTAGGAAAGAGAAAAATGGATAAAGAAGTTGTGGTCCTCATGTACAATGGAATATCACTCAGCCATGAAATCAACGTCATAAGGCTAGTAGCAGCACGATGAGTGGATTTAGGTACGACGATTCTAAGTGAAATAAGTCACACAGAAAAAGACACTTATCCTAAGATATCACTTCTAGAGGGAATGTAAAAACCGCTACACTTGAACTGAATTGCAAAACAGAACAGAGTCCCACGTTTAGGAAACACACTATGGCTGCTGAACGGGAAAGGTGAGGTGGGGTGATGCATAAAACAAGGGTTTCAAATTAGCTCCGATACCGTTCCATAAACCCAATATGTAAGAGACAAGACCTATTCCTTTTTCAGTGAACTGGACTCAACACCCCCTATTCACCGCACAAGAATATATCTGACTAGTAAGAATCTTCAAACCTATGTATTGATATCTCTCTGTAAGTGAGTCAAGGGGGTGTAAAGCGGCATAAACACAGCCGTGAAAAGCAGCTAAACCCCATTATAAAAATAAATTACTTTTCAAAACCCGTGAATCAAAGACAGTGAAAGAGAGGGAAATTCTTACAAAATTCGTTCATTGGCTGTGATGCAACCTGGATTGACCATATCTAGACCCACAGCTGATTGAGACATAAGGGTGGACACTCTTGGGGCTGAGAGGTTCGGTGAGGTTGGGTGAGCCAAGGCAGACCCTTTCAAGTAATACTGCATGGTACCCATCCCATGGGTCCCAAATCTCCAGGTTCAAGGGCATCTTCCTACGTCGAAAACAGGCATGAGAAACCCAGAAGATGGTACACCGTGTGATCGGGAAAGGTTTCTAAAACGCACCTCATTTCTCATCTCCTTTGCTCGGGTTCGCCATTCCAGCCGATTTACTAGCCATCTCCCTCCTTGGAGAATCAGCACCTTTAACCTCCTGTTCCGTACAGGTTGCAATTTGTCCTGAGGATGAACGGGAAGAGGGGGAACCAATGAGAGACTAGCTCTAGGTGTTGGGACAGGCACAGGTCACTCTATTTTCCCATCAGGAAGAAGAATCAAGCACAAGCTCAGCCTGCCCCCCAGAACCAGAAGAGGGCCTGAAGCAATCCTGCGCTTTTGCGGCCAGCTCCCAAAAAAGCGAGTTGAAAAATGGAGCTCAGGGGCACTGCAATTCACAAACCTGCAGAGTTTTAAATGATACCTCTCGTCCACAAATATATTAAGGGAAGGCAACGAAGAGGCTTTGAAAGCAAGGCAGAATTGCAGGAAACAGATTTCAGGAGGTAGATTCGAATCGCCTTGAAAGCACATGAAAAGCGGCAAAACGTGGACAATGATGCCCTTGGCCAACAAGGGCGTATGCGTTTTTTCCTGAATATATTCAGGAAAAAACGCATACGCCCTTTTTGGCCAACCAAGCAACCTGGAAAGGCCAATCAGCGCTCCAAAGAAGTCTCGCTTCCCAGCGGGCAAAAGGGCCATGCGGAAAAAAGTGTCCAAACCAGAAATGCAGGACCGGCCATGGAGAAATGGGAGCCTTGCTACGCTGATGGGTGGGATGTAAATTGCCAACAGGCACTCCGGAGAAGTGTACGGTGTGTTCTGAAACATCTAAAAACACAGCTTGGAGAGCATAGGGCACTTCCACTCATGGGCGTATAAATTGGGAAAACTAAAAATCAGCAAGACACAGGCACCCCAAAGTTTAGGGCTGCTCTGTTGACAAGAACCCCCACTTCATTACACCTTAAATATCCTAGGAAAGAGAAAAATGGATAAAGAAGTTGTGGTCCTCATGTACAATGGAATATCACTCAGCCATGAAATCAACGTCATAAGGCTAGTAGCAGCACGATGAGTGGATTTAGGTACGACGATTCTAAGTGAAATAAGTCACACAGAAAAAGACACTTATCCTAAGATATCACTTCTAGAGGGAATGTAAAAACCGCTACACTTGAACTGAATTGCAAAACAGAACAGAGTCCCACGTTTAGGAAACACACTATGGCTGCTGAACAGGAAAGGTGAGGTGGGGTGATGCATAAAACAAGGGTTTCAAATTAGCTCCGATACCGTTCCATAAACCCAATATGTAAGAGACAAGACCTATTCCTTTTTCAGTGAACTGGACTCAACACCCCCTATTCACCGCACAAGAATATATCTGACTAGTAAGAATCTTCAAACCTATGTATTGATATCTCTCTGTAAGTGAGTCAAGGGGGTGTAAAGCGGCATAAACACAGCCGTGAAAAGCAGCTAAACCCCATTATAAAAATAAATTACTTTTCAAAACCCGTGAAACAAAGACAGTGAAAGCGAGAGAAATTCTTACAAAATTCGTTCAGGGGCTGTGATGCAACCTGGATTGAACATATCTAGACCCACAGCTGATTGAGACATAAGGGTGGACACTCTTGGGGCTGAGAGGTTCGGTGAGGTTGGGTGAGCCAACGCAGACCCTTTCAAGTAATACTGCATGGTACCCATCCCATGGGTCCCAAATCTCCAGGTTCAAGGGCATCTTCCTACGTCGAAAACAGGCATGAGAAACCCAGAAGATGGTACACCGTGTGATCGGGAAAGGTTTCTAAAACGCACCTCATTTCTCATCTCCTTTGCTCGGGTTCGCCATTCCAGCCGATTTACTAGCCATCTCCCTCCTTGGAGAATCAGCACCTTTAACCTCCTGTTCCGTACAGGTTGCAATTTGTCCTGAGGATGAACGGGAAGAGGGGGAACCAATGAGAGACTAGCTCTAGGTGTTGGGACAGGCACAGGTCACTCTATTTTCCCATCAGGAAGAAGAATCAAGCACAAGCTCAGCCTGCCCCCCAGAACCAGAAGAGGGCCTGAAGCAATCCTGCGCTTTTGCGGCCAGCTCCCAAAAAAGCGAGTTGAAAAATGGAGCTCAGGGGCACTGCAATTCACAAACCTGCAGAGTTTTAAATGATACCTCTCGTCCACAAATATATTAAGGGAAGGCAACGAAGAGGCTTTGAAAGCAAGGCAGAATTGCAGGAAACAGATTTCAGGAGGTAGATTCGAATCGCCTTGAAAGCACATGAAAAGCGGCAAAACGTGGACAATGATGCCCTTGGCCAAAAAGGGCGTATGCGTTTTTTCCTGAATATATTCAGGAAAAAACGCATACGCCCTTTTTGGCCAACCAAGCAACCTGGAAAGGCCAATCAGCGCTCCAAAGAAGTCTCGCTTCCCAGCGGGCAAAAGGGCCATGGGGAAAAAAGTGTCCAAACCAGAAATGCAGGACCGGCCATGGAGAAATGGGAGCCTTGCTACGCTGATGGGTGGGATGTAAGTTGCCAACAGGCACTCCGGAGAAGTGTACGGTGTGTTCTGAAACATCTAAAAACACAGCTTGGAGAGCATAGGGCACTTCCACTCATGGGCGTATAAATTGGGAAAACTAAAAATCAGCAAGACACAGGCACCCCAAAGTTTAGGGCTGCTCTGTTGACAAGAACCCCCACTTCATTACACCTTAAATATCCTAGGAAAGAGAAAAATGGATAAAGAAGTTGTGGTCCTCATGTACAATGGAATATCACTCAGCCATGAAATCAACGTCATAAGGCTAGTAGCAGCACGATGAGTGGATTTAGGTACGACGATTCTAAGTGAAATAAGTCACACAGAAAAAGACACTTATCCTAAGATATCACTTCTAGAGGGAATGTAAAAACCGCTACACTTGAACTGAATTGCAAAACAGAACAGAGTCACACGTTTAGGAAACACACTATGGCTGCTGAACGGGAAAGGTGAGGTGGGGTGATGCATAAAACAAGGGTTTCAAATTAGCTCCGATACCGTTCCATAACCCCAATATGCAAGAGACAAGACCTATTCCTTTTTCAGTGAACTGGACTCAACACCCCCTATTCACCGCACAAGAATATATCTGACTAGTAAGAATCTTCAAACCTATGTATTGATATCTCTCTGTAAGTGAGTCAAGGGGGTGTAAAGCGGCATAAACACAGCCGTGAAAAGCAGCTAAACCCCATTATAAAAATAAATTACTTTTCAAAACCCGTGAAACAAAGACAGTGAAAGAGAGAGAAATTCTTACAAAATTCGTTCAGGGGCTGTGATGCAACCTGGATTGACCATATCTAGACCCACAGCTGATTGAGACATAAGGGTGGACACTCTTGGGGCTGAGAGGTTCGGTGAGGTTGGGTGAGCCAACGCAGACCCTTTCAAGTAATACTGCATGGTACCCATCCCATGGGTCCCAAATCTCCAGGTTCAAGGGCATCTTCCTACGTCGAAAACAGGCATGAGAAACCCAGAAGATGGTACACCGTGTGATCGGGAAAGGTTTCTAAAACGCACCTCATTTCTCATCTCCTTTGCTCGGGTTCGCCATTCCAGCCGATTTACTAGCCATCTCCCTCCTTGGAGAATCAGCACCTTTAACCTCCTGTTCCGTACAGGTTGCAATTTGTCCTGAGGATGAACGGGAAGAGGGGGAACCAATGAGAGACTAGCTCTAGGTGTTGGGACAGGCACAGGTCACTCTATTTTCCCATCAGGAAGAAGAATCAAGCACAAGCTCAGCCTGCCCCCCAGAACCAGAAGAGGGCCTGAAGCAATCCTGCGCTTTTGCGGCCAGCTCCCAAAAAAGCGAGTTGAAAAATGGAGCTCAGGGGCACTGCAATTCACAAACCTGCAGAGTTTTAAATGATACCTCTCGTCCACAAATATATTAAGGGAAGGCAACAAAGAGGCTTTGAAAGCAAGGCAGAATTGCAGGAAACAGATTTCAGGAGGTAGATTCGAATCGCCTTGAAAGCACATGAAAAGCGGCAAAACGTGGACAATGATGCCCTTGGCCAAAAAGGGCGTATGCGTTTTTTCCTGAATATATTCAGGAAAAAATGCATACGCCCTTTTTGGCCAACCAAGCAACCTGGAAAGGCCAATCAGCGCTCCAAAGAAGTCTCGCTTCCCAGCGGGCAAAAGGGCCATGGGGAAAAAAGTGTCCAAACCAGAAATGCAGGACCGGCCATGGAGAAATGGGAGCCTTGCTACGCTGATGGGTGGGATGTAAATTGCCAACAGGCACTCCGGAGAAGTGTACGGTGTGTTCTGAAACATCTAAAAACACAGCTTGGAGAGCATAGGGCACTTCCACTCATGGCCGTATAAATTGGGAAAACTAAAAATCAGCAAGACACTGGCACCCCAAAGTTTAGGGCTGCTCTGTGGACAAGAACCCCCACTTCATTACACCTTAAATATCCTAGGAAAGAGAAAAATGGATAAAGAAGTTTTGGTCCTCATGTACAATGGAATATCACTCAGCCATGAAATCAACGTCATAAGGCTAGTAGCAGCACGATGAGTGGATTTAGGTACGACGATTCTAAGTGAAATAAGTCACACAGAAAAAGACACTTATCATAAGATATCACTTCTAGAGGGAATGTAAAAACCGCTACACTTGAACTGAATTGCAAAACAGAACAGAGTCACATGTTTAGGAAACACACTATGGCTGCTGAACGGGAAAGGTGAGGTGGGGTGATGCATAAAACAAGGGTTTCAAATTAGCTCCGATACCGTTCCATAAACCCAATATGTAAGAGACAAGACCTATTCCTTTTTCAGTGAACTGGACTCAACACCCCCTATTCACCGCACAAGAATATATCTGACTAGTAAGAATCTTCAAACCTATGTATTGATATCTCTCTGTAAGTGAGTCAAGGGGGTGTAAAGCGGCATAAACACAGCCGTGAAAAGCAGCTAAACCCCATTATAAAAATAAATTACTTTTCAAAACCCGTGAAACAAAGACAGTGAAAGAGAGAGAAATTCTTACAAAATTCGTTCAGGGGCTGTGATGCAACCTGGATTGACCATATCTAGACCCACAGCTGATTGAGACATAAGGGTGGACACTCTTGGGGCTGCGAGGTTCGGTGAGGTTGGGTGAGCCAACGCAGACCCTTTCAAGTAATACTGCATGGTACCCATCCCATGGGTCCCAAATCTCCAGGTTCAAGGGCATCTTCCTACGTCGAAAACAGGCATGAGAAACCCAGAAGATGGTACACCGTGTGATCGGGAAAGGTTTCTAAAACGCACCTCATTTCTCATCTCCTTTGCTCGGGTTCGCCATTCCAGCCGATTTACTAGCCATCTCCCTCCTTGGAGAATCAGCACCTTTAACCTCCTGTTCCGTACAGGTTGCAATTTGTCCTGAGGATGAACGGGAAGAGGGGGAACCAATGAGAGACTAGCTCTAGGTGTTGGGACAGGCACAGGTCACTCTATTTTCCCATCAGGAAGAAGAATCAAGCACAAGCTCAGCCTGCCCCCCAGAACCAGAAGAGGGCCTGAAGCAATCCTGCGCTTTTGCGGCCAGCTCCCAAAAAAGCGAGTTGAAAAATGGAGCTCAGGGGCACTGCAATTCACAAACCTGCAGAGTTTTAAATGATACCTCTCGTCCACAAATATATTAAGGGAAGGCAACGAAGAGGCTTTGAAAGCAAGGCAGAATTGCAGGAAACAGATTTCAGGAGGTAGATTCGAATCGCCTTGAAAGCACATGAAAAGCGGCAAAACGTGGACAATGATGCCCTTGGCCAAAAAGGGCGTATGCGTTTTTTCCTGAATATATTCAGGAAAAAACGCATACGCCCTTTTTGGCCAACCAAGCAACCTGGAAAGGCCAATCAGCGCTCCAAAGAAGTCTCGCTTCCCAGCGGGCAAAAGGGCCATGGGGAAAAAAGTGTCCAAACCAGAAATGCAGGACGGGCCATGGAGAAATGGGAGCCTTGCTACGCTGATGGGTGGGATGTAAATTGCCAACAGGCACTCCGGAGAAGTGTACGGTGTGTTCTGAAACATCTAAAAACACAGCTTGGAGAGCATAGGGCACTTCCACTCATGGGCGTATAAATTGGGAAAACTAAAAATCAGCAAGACACAGGCACCCCAAAGTTTAGGGCTGCTCTGTTGACAAGAACCCCCACTTCATTACACCTTAAATATCCTAGGAAAGAGAAAAATGGATAAAGAAGTTGTGGTCCTCATGTACAATGGAATATCACTCAGCCATGAAATCAACGTCATAAGGCTAGTAGCAGCACGATGAGTGGATTTAGGTACGACGATTCTAAGTGAAATAAGTCACACAGAAAAAGACACTTATCCTAAGATATCACTTCTAGAGGGAATGTAAAAACCGCTACACTTGAACTGAATTGCAAAACAGAACAGAGTCCCACGTTTAGGAAACACACTATGGCTGCTGAACAGGAAAGGTGAGGTGGGGTGATGCATAAAACAAGGGTTTCAAATTAGCTCCGATACCGTTCCATAAACCCAATATGTAAGAGACAAGACCTATTCCTTTTTCAGTGAACTGGACTCAACACCCCCTATTCACCGCACAAGAATATATCTGACTAGTAAGAATCTTCAAACCTATGTATTGATAGCTCTCTGTAAGTGAGTCAAGGGGGTGTAAAGCGGCATAAACACAGCCGTGAAAAGCAGCTAAACCCCATTATAAAAATAAATTACTTTTCAAAACCCGTGAAACAAAGACAGTGAAAGAGAGAGAAATTCTTACAAAATTCGTTCAGGGGCTGTGATGCAACCTGGATTGACCATATCTAGACCCACAGCTGATTGAGACATAAGGGTGGACACTCTTGGGGCTGAGAGGTTCGGTGAGGTTGGGTGAGCCAACGCAGACCCTTTCAAGTAATACTGCATGGTACCCATCCCATGGGTCCCAAATCTCCAGGTTCAAGGGCATCTTCCTACGTCGAAAACAGGCATGAGAAACCCAGAAGATGGTACACCGTGTGATCGGGAAAGGTTTCTAAAACGCACCTCATTTCTCATCTCCTTTGCTCGGGTTCGCCATTCCAGCCGATTTACTAGCCATCTCCCTCCTTGGAGAATCAGCACCTTTAACCTCCTGTTCCGTACAGGTTGCAATTTGTCCTGAGGATGAACGGGAAGAGGGGGAACCAATGAGAGACTAGCTCTAGGTGTTGGGACAGGCACAGGTCACTCTATTTTCCCATCAGGAAGAAGAATCAAGCACAAGCTCAGCCTGCCCCCCAGAACCAGAAGAGGGCCTGAAGCAATCCTGCGCTTTTGCGGCCAGCTCCCAAAAAAGCGAGTTGAAAAATGGAGCTCAGGGGCACTGCAATTCACAAACCTGCAGAGTTTTAAATGATACCTCTCGTCCACAAATATATTAAGGGAAGGCAACGAAGAGGCTTTGAAAGCAAGGCAGAATTGCAGGAAACAGATTTCAGGAGGTAGATTCGAATCGCCTTGAAAGCACATGAAAAGCGGCAAAACGTGGACAATGATGCCCTTGGCCAAAAAGGGCGTATGCGTTTTTTCCTGAATATATTCAGGAAAAAACGCATACGCCCTTTTTGGCCAACCAAGCAACCTGGAAAGGCCAATCAGCGCTCCAAAGAAGTCTCGCTTCCCAGCGGGCAAAAGGGCCATGGGGAAAAAAGTGTCCAAACCAGAAATGCAGGACGGGCCATGGAGAAATGGGAGCCTTGCTACGCTGATGGGTGGGATGTAAATTGCCAACAGGCACTCCGGAGAAGTGTACGGTGTGTTCTGAAACATCTAAAAACACAGCTTGGAGAGCATAGGGCACTTCCACTCATGGGCGTATAAATTGGGAAAACTAAAAATCAGCAAGACACAGGCACCCCAAAGTTTAGGGCTGCTCTGTTGACAAGAACCCCCACTTCATTACACCTTAAATATCCTAGGAAAGAGAAAAATGGATAAAGAAGTTGTGGTCCTCATGTACAATGGAATATCACTCAGCCATGAAATCAACGTCATAAGGCTAGTAGCAGCACGATGAGTGGATTTAGGTACGACGATTCTAAGTGAAATAAGTCACACAGAAAAAGACACTTATCCTAAGATATCACTTCTAGAGGGAATGTAAAAACCGCTACACTTGAACTGAATTGCAAAACAGAACAGAGTCCCACGTTTAGGAAACACACTATGGCTGCTGAACAGGAAAGGTGAGGTGGGGTGATGCATAAAACAAGGGTTTCAAATTAGCTCCGATACCGTTCCATAAACCCAATATGTAAGAGACAAGACCTATTCCTTTTTCAGTGAACTGGACTCAACACCCCCTATTCACCGCACAAGAATATATCTGACTAGTAAGAATCTTCAAACCTATGTATTGATAGCTCTCTGTAAGTGAGTCAAGGGGGTGTAAAGCGGCATAAACACAGCCGTGAAAAGCAGCTAAACCCCATTATAAAAATAAATTACTTTTCAAAACCCGTGAAACAAAGACAGTGAAAGAGAGAGAAATTCTTACAAAATTCGTTCAGGGGCTGTGATGCAACCTGGATTGACCATATCTAGACCCACAGCTGATTGAGACATAAGGGTGGACACTCTTGGGGCTGAGAGGTTCGGTGAGGTTGGGTGAGCCAAGGCAGACCCTTTCAAGTAATACTGCATGGTACCCATCCCATGGGTCCCAAATCTCCAGGTTCAAGGGCATCTTCCTACGTCGAAAACAGGCATGAGAAACCCAGAAGATGGTACACCGTGTGATCGGGAAAGGTTTCTAAAACGCACCTCATTTCTCATCTCCTTTGCTCGGGTTCGCCATTCCAGCCGATTTACTAGCCATCTCCCTCCTTGGAGAATCAGCACCTTTAACCTCCTGTTCCGTACAGGTTGCAATTTGTCCTGAGGATGAACGGGAAGAGGGGGAACCAATGAGAGACTAGCTCTAGGTGTTGGGACAGGCACAGGTCACTCTATTTTCCCATCAGGAAGAAGAATCAAGCACAAGCTCAGCCTGCCCCCCAGAACCAGAAGAGGGCCTGAAGCAATCCTGCGCTTTTGCGGCCAGCTCCCAAAAAAGCGAGTTGAAAAATGGAGCTCAGGGGCACTGCAATTCACAAACCTGCAGAGTTTTAAATGATACCTCTCGTCCACAAATATATTAAGGGAAGGCAACGAAGAGGCTTTGAAAGCAAGGCAGAATTGCAGGAAACAGATTTCAGGAGGTAGATTCGAATCGCCTTGAAAGCACATGAAAAGCGGCAAAACGTGGACAATGATGCCCTTGGCCAAAAAGGGCGTATGCGTTTTTTCCTGAATATATTCAGGAAAAAACGCATACGCCCTTTTTGGCCAACCAAGCAACCTGGAAAGGCCAATCAGCGCTCCAAAGAAGTCTCGCTTCCCAGCGGGCAAAAGGGCCATGGGGAAAAAAGTGTCCAAACCAGAAATGCAGGACCGGCCATGGAGAAATGGGAGCCTTGCTACGCTGATGGGTGGGATGTAAATTGCCAACAGGCACTCCGGAGAAGTGTACGGTGTGTTCTGAAACATCTAAAAACACAGCTTGGAGAGCATAGGGCACTTCCACTCATGGGCGTATAAATTGGGAAAACTAAAAATCAGCAAGACACAGGCACCCCAAAGTTTAGGTCTGCTCTGTTGACAAGAACCCCCACTTCATTACACCTTAAATATCCTAGGAAAGAGAAAAATGGATAAAGAAGTTGTGGTCCTCATGTACAATGGAATATCACTCAGCCATGAAATCAACGTCATAAGGCTAGTAGCAGCACGATGAGTGGATTTAGGTATGACGATTCTAAGTGAAATAAGTCACACAGAAAAAGACACTTATCCTAAGATATCACTTCTAGAGGGAATGTAAAAACCGCTACACTTGAACTGAATTGCAAAACAGAACATAGTCCCACGTTTAGGAAACACACTATGGCTGCTGAACAGGAAAGGTGAGGTGGGGTGATGCATAAAACAAGGGTTTCAAATTAGCTCAGATACCGTTCCATAAACCCAATATGTAAGAGACAAGACCTATTCCTTTTTCAGTGAACTGGACTCAACACCCCCTATTCACCGCACAAGAATATATCTGACTAGTAAGAATCTTCAAACCTATGTATTGATATCTCTCTGTAAGTGAGTCAAGGGGGTGTAAAGCGGCATAAACACAGCCGTGAAAAGCAGCTAAACCCCATTATAAAAATAAATTACTTTTCAAAACCCGTGAAACAAAGACAGTGAAAGAGAGAGAAATTCTTACAAAATTCGTTCAGGGGCTGTGATGCAACCTGGATTGACCATATCTAGACCCACAGCTGATTGAGACATAAGGGTGGACACTCTTGGGGCTGAGAGGTTCGGTGAGGTTGGGTGAGCCAACGCAGACCCTTTCAAGTAATACTGCATGGTACCCATCCCATGGGTCCCAAATCTCCAGGTTCAAGGGCATCTTCCTACGTCGAAAACAGGCATGAGAAACCCAGAAGATGGTACACCGTGTGATCGGGAAAGGTTTCTAAAACGCACCTCATTTCTCATCTCCTTTGCTCGGGTTCGCCATTCCAGCCGATTTACTAGCCATCTCCCTCCTTGGAGAATCAGCACCTTTAACCTCCTGTTCCGTACAGGTTGCAATTTGTCCTGAGGATGAACGGGAAGAGGGGGAACCAATGAGAGACTAGCTCTAGGTGTTGGGACAGGCACAGGTCACTCTATTTTCCCATCAGGAAGAAGAATCAAGCACAAGCTCAGCCTGCCCCCCAGAATCAGAAGAGGGCCTGAAGCAATCCTGCGCTTTTGCGGCCAGCTCCCAAAAAAGCGAGTTGAAAAATGGAGCTCAGGGGCACTGCAATTCACAAACCTGCAGAGTTTTAAATGATACCTCTCGTCCACAAATATATTAAGGGAAGGCAACGAAGAGGCTTTGAAAGCAAGGCAGAATTGCAGGAAACAGATTTCAGGAGGTAGATTCGAATCGCCTTGAAAGCACATGAAAAGCGGCAAAACGTGGACAATGATGCCCTTGGCCAACAAGGGCGTATGCGTTTTTTCCTGAATATATTCAGGAAAAAACGCATACGCCCTTTTTGGCCAACCAAGCAACCTGGAAAGGCCAATCAGCGCTCCAAAGAAGTCTCGCTTCCCAGCGGGCAAAAGGGCCATGCGGAAAAAAGTGTCCAAACCAGAAATGCAGGACCGGCCATGGAGAAATGGTAGCCTTGCTACGCTGATGGGTGGGATGTAAATTGCCAACAGGCACTCCGGAGAAGTGTACGGTGTGTTCTGAAACATCTAAAAACACAGCTTGGAGAGCATAGGGCACTTCCACTCATGGGCGTATAAATTGGGAAAACT
The DNA here is from genome assembly GCF_949987535.1 of Balaenoptera acutorostrata. Lineage (NCBI taxonomy): Eukaryota > Metazoa > Chordata > Mammalia > Artiodactyla > Balaenopteridae > Balaenoptera > Balaenoptera acutorostrata. Next base: position 268,933 of record NW_026646144.1, read on the forward strand.
AAAAATCAGCAAGACACAGGCACCCCAAAGTTTAGGGCTGCTCTGTTGACAAGAACCCCCACTTCATTACACCTTAAATATCCTAGGAAAGAGAAAAATGGATAAAGAAGTTGTGGTCCTCATGTACAAAGGAATATCACTCAGCCATGAAATCAACGTCATAAGGCTAGTAGCAGCACGATGAGTGGATTTAGGTACGACGATTCTAAGTGAAATAAGTCACACAGAAAAAGACACTTATCCTAAGATATCACTTCTAGAGGGAATGTAAAAACCGCTACACTTGAACTGAATTGCAAAACAGAACAGAGTCCCACGTTTAGGAAACACACTATGGCTGCTGAACAGGAAAGGTGAGGTGGGGTGATGCATAAAACAAGGGTTTCAAATTAGCTCCGATACCGTTCCATAAACCCAATATGTAAGAGACAAGACCTATTCCTTTTTCAGTGAACTGGACTCAACACCCCCTATTCACCGCACAAGAATATATCTGACTAGTAAGAATCTTCAAACCTATGTATTGATATCTCTCTGTAAGTGAGTCAAGGGGGTGTAAAGCGGCATAAACACAGCCGTGAAAAGCAGCTAAACCCCATTATAAAAATAAATTACTTTTCAAAACCCGTGAAACAAAGACAGTGAAAGAGAGAGAAATTCTTACAAAATTCGTTCAGGGGCTGTGATGCAACCTGGATTGACCATATCTAGACCCACAGCTGATTGAGACATAAGGGTGGACACTCTTGGGGCTGAGAGGTTCGGTGAGATTGGGTGAGCCAACGCAGACCCTTTCAAGTAATACTGCATGGTACCCATCCCATGGGTCCCAAATCTCCAGGTTCAAGGGCATCTTCCTACGTCGAAAACAGGCATGAGAAACCCAGAAGATGGTACACCGTGTGATCGGGAAAGGTTTCTAAAACGCACCTCATTTCTCATCTCCTTTGCTCGGGTTCGCCATTCCAGCCAATTTACTAGCCATCTCCCTCCTTGGAGAATCAGCACCTTTAACCTCCTGTTCCGTACAGGTTGCAATTTGTCCTGAGGATGAACGGGAAGAGGGGGAACCAATGAGAGACTAGCTCTAGGTGTTGGGACAGGCACAGGTCACTCTATTTTCCCATCAGGAAGAAGAATCAAGCACAAGCTCAGCCTGCCCCCCAGAACCAGAAGAGGGCCTGAAGCAATCCTGCGCTTTTGCGGCCAGCTCCCAAAAAAGCGAGTTGAAAAATGGAGCTCAGGGGCACTGCAATTCACAAACCTGCAGAGTTTTAAATGATACCTCTCGTCCACAAATATATTAAGGGAAGGCAACGAAGAGGCTTTGAAAGCAAGGCAGAATTGCAGGAAACAGATTTCAGGAGGTAGATTCGAATCGCCTTGAAAGCACATGAAAAGCGGCAAAACGTGGACAATGATGCCCTTGGCCAACAAGGGCGTATGCGTTTTTTCCTGAATATATTCAGGAAAAAACGCATACGCCCTTTTTGGCCAACCAAGCAACCTGGAAAGGCCAATCAGCGCTCCAAAGAAGTCTCGCTTCCCAGCGGGCAAAAGGGCCATGCGGAAAAAAGTGTCCAAACCAGAAATGCAGGACCGGCCATGGAGAAATGGGAGCCTTGCTACGCTGATGGGTGGGATGTAAATTGCCAACAGGCACTCCGGAGAAGTGTACGGTGTGTTCTGAAACATCTAAAAACACAGATTGGAGAGCATAGGGCACTTCCACTCATGGGCGTATAAATTGGGAAAACTAAAAATCAGCAAGACACAGGCACCCCAAAGTTTAGGGCTGCTCTGTTGACAAGAACCCCCACTTCATTACACCTTAAATATCCTAGGAAAGAGAAAAATGGATAAAGAAGTTGTGGTCCTCATGTACAATGGAATATCACTCAGCCATGAAATCAACGTCATAAGGCTAGTAGCAGCACGATGAGTGGATTTAGGTACGACGATTCTAAGTGAAATAAGTCACACAGAAAAAGACACTTATCCTAAGATATCACTTCTAGAAGGAATGTAAAAACCGCTACACTTGAACTGAATTGCAAAACAGAACAGAGTCCCACGTTTAGGAAACACACTATGGCTGCTGAACAGGAAAGGTGAGGTGGGGTGATGCATAAAACAAGGGTTTCAAATTAGCTCCGATACCGTTCCATAAACCCAATATGTAAGAGACAAGACCTATTCCTTTTTCAGTGAACTGGACTCAACACCCCCTATTCACCGCACAAGAATATATCTGACTAGTAAGAATCTTCAAACCTATGTATTGATATCTCTCTGTAAGTGAGTCAAGGGGGTGTAAAGCGGCATAAACACAGCCGTGAAAAGCAGCTAAACCCCATTATAAAAATAAATTACTTTTCAAAACCCGTGAAACAAAGACAGTGAAAGAGAGAGAAATTCTTACAAAATTCGTTCATTGGCTGTGATGCAACCTGGATTGACCATATCTAGACCCACAGCTGATTGAGACATAAGGGTGGACACTCTTGGGGCTGAGAGGTTCGGTGAGGTTGGGTGAGCCAAGGCAGACCCTTTCAAGTAATACTGCATGGTACCCATCCCATGGGTCCCAAATCTCCAGGTTCAAGGGCATCTTCCTACGTCGAAAACAGGCATGAGAAACCCAGAAGATGGTACACCGTGTGATCGGGAAAGGTTTCTAAAACGCACCTCATTTCTCATCTCCTTTGCTCGGGTTCGCCATTCCAGCCGATTTACTAGCCATCTCCCTCCTTGGAGAATCAGCACCTTTAACCTCCTGTTCCGTACAGGTTGCAATTTGTCCTGAGGATGAACGGGAAGAGGGGGAACCAATCTGAGACTAGCTCTAGGTGTTGGGACAGGCACAGGTCACTCTATTTTCCCATCAGGAAGAAGAATCAAGCACAAGCTCAGCCTGCCCCCCAGAACCAGAAGAGGGCCTGAAGCAATCCTGCGCTTTTGCGGCCAGCTCCCAAAAAAGCGAGTTGAAAAATGGAGCTCAGGGACACTGCAATTCACAAACCTGCAGAGTTTTAAATGATACCTCTCGTCCACAAATATATTAAGGGAAGGCAACGAAGAGGCTTTGAAAGCAAGGCAGAATTGCAGGAAACAGATTTCAGGAGGTAGATTCGAATCGCCTTGAAAGCACATGAAAAGCGGCAAAACGTGGACAATGATGCCCTTGGCCAAAAAGGGCGTATGCGTTTTTTCCTGAATATATTCAGGAAAAAACGCATACGCCCTTTTTGGCCAACCAAGCAACCTGGAAAGGCCAATCAGCGCTCCAAAGAAGTCTCGCTTCCCAGTGGGCAAAAGGGCCATGGGGATAAAAGTGTCCAAACCAGAAATGCAGGACCGGCCATGGAGAAATGGGAGCCTTGCTACGCTGATGGGTGGGATGTAAATTGCCAACAGGCACTCCGGAGAAGTGTACGGTGTGTTCTGAAACATCTAAAAACACAGCTTGGAGAGCATAGGGCACTTCCACTCATGGGCGTATAAATTGGGAAAACTAAAAATCAGCAAGACACAGGCACCCCAAAGTTTAGGGCTGCTCTGTTGACAAGAACCCCCACTTCATTACACCTTAAATATCCTAGGAAAGAGAAAAATGGATAAAGAAGTTGTGGTCCTCATGTACAATGGAATATCACTCAGCCATGAAATCAACGTCATAAGGCTAGTAGCAGCACGATGAGTGGATTTAGGTACGACGATTCTAAGTGAAATAAGTCACACAGAAAAAGACACTTATCCTAAGATATCACTTCTAGAGGGAATGTAAAAACCGCTACACTTGAACTGAATTGCAAAACAGAACAGAATCCCACGTTCAGGAAACACACTATGGCTGCTGAACGGGAAAGGTGAGGTGGGGTGATGCATAAAACAAGGGTTTCAAATTAGCTCCGATACCGTTCCATAAACCCAATATGTAAGAGACAAGACCTATTCCTTTTTCAGTGAACTGGACTCAACACCCCCTATTCACCGCACAAGAATATATCTGACTAGTAAGAATCTTCAAACCTATGTATTGATATCTCTCTGTAAGTGAGTCAAGGGGGTGTAAAGCGGCATAAACACAGCCGTGAAAAGCAGCTAAACCCCATTATAAAAATAAATTACTTTTCAAAACCCGTGAAACAAAGACAGTGAAAGAGAGAGAAATTCTTACAAAATTCGTTCAGGGGCTGTGATGCAACCTGGATTGACCATATCTAGACCCACAGCTGATTGAGACATAAGGGTGGACACTCTTGGGGCTGAGAGGTTCGGTGAGGTTGGGTGAGCCAACGCAGACCCTTTCAAGTAATACTGCATGGTACCCATCCCATGGGTCCCAAATCTCCAGGTTCAAGGGCATCTTCCTACGTCGAAAACAGGCATGAGAAACCCAGAAGATGGTACACCGTGTGATCGGGAAAGGTTTCTAAAACGCACCTCATTTCTCATCTCCTTTGCTCGGGTTCGCCATTCCAGCCGATTTACTAGCCATCTCCCTCCTTGGAGAATCAGCACCTTTAACCTCCTGTTCCGTACAGGTTGCAATTTGTCCTGAGGATGAACGGGAAGAGGGGGAACCAATGAGAGACTAGCTCTAGGTGTTGGGACAGGCACAGGTCACTCTATTTTCCCATCAGGAAGAAGAATTAAGCACAAGCTCAGCCTGCCCCCCAGAACCAGAAGAGGGCCTGAAGCAATCCTGCGCTTTTGCGGCCAGCTCCCAAAAAAGCGAGTTGAAAAATGGAGCTCAGGGGCACTGCAATTCACAAACCTGCAGAGTTTTAAATGATACCTCTCGTCCACAAATATATTAAGGGAAGGCAACGAAGAGGCTTTGAAAGCAAGGCAGAATTGCAGGAAACAGATTTCAGGAGGTAGATTCGAATCGCCTTGAAAGCACATGAAAAGCGGCAAAACGTGGACAATGATGCCCTTGGCCAAAAAGGGCGTATGCGTTTTTTCCTGAATATATTCAGGAAAAAACGCATACGCCCTTTTTGGCCAACCAAGCAACCTGGAAAGGCCAATCAGCGCTCCAAAGAAGTCTCGCTTCCCAGCGGGCAAAAGGGCCATGCGGAAAAAAGTGTCCAAACCAGAAATGCAGGACCGGCCATGGAGAAATGGGAGCCTTGCTACGCTGATGGGCGGGATGTAAATTGCCAACAGCCACTCTGGAGAAGTGTACGGTGTGTTCTGAAACATCTAAAAAACACAGCTTGGAGAGCATAGGGCACTTCCACTCATGGGCGTATAAATTGGGAAAACTAAAAATCAGCAAGACACAGGCACCCCAAAGTTTAGGGCTGCTCTGTTGACAAGAACCCCCACTTCATTTCACCTTAAATATCCTAGGAAAGAGAAAAATGGATAAAGAAGTTGGGGTCCTCATGTACAATGGAATATCACTCAGCCATGAAATCAACGTCATAAGGCTAGTAGCAGCACGATGAGTGGATTTAGGTACGACGAATCTAAGTGAAATAAGTCACACAGAAAAAGACACTTATAAGATATCACTTCTAGAGGGAATGTAAAAACCGCTACACTTGAACTGAATTACAAAACAGAACAGAGTCACACGTTTAGGAAACACACTATGGCTGCTGAACGGGAAAGGTGAGGTGGGGTGATGCATAAAACAAGGGTTTCAAATTAGCTCAGATACCGTTCCATAAACCCAATATGTAAGAGACAAGACCTATTCCTTTTTCAGTGAACTGGACTCAACACGCCCTATTCACCGCACAAGAATATATCTGACTAGTAAGAATCTTCAAACCTATGTATTGATATCTCTCTGTAAGTGAGTCAAGGGGGTGTAAAGCGGCATAAACACAGCCGTGAAAAGCAGCTAAACCCCATTATAAAAATAAATTACTTTTCAAAACCCGTGAAACAAAGACAGTGAAAGAGAGAGAAATTCTTACAAAATTCGTTCAGGGGCTGTGATGCAACCTGGATTGACCATATCTAGACCCACAGCTGATTGAGACATAAGGGTGGACACTCTTGGGGCTGAGAGGTTCGGTGAGGTTGAGTGAGCCAACGCAGACCCTTTCAAGTAATACTGCATGGTACCCATCCCATGGGTCCCAAATCTCCAGGTTCAAGGGCATCTTCCTACGTCGAAAACAGGCATGAGAAACCCAGAAGATGGTACACCGTGTGATCGGGAAAGGTTTCTAAAACGCACCTCATTTCTCATCTCCTTTGCTCGGGTTCGCCATTCCAGCCGATTTACTAGCCATCTCCCTCCTTGGAGAATCAGCACCTTTAACCTCCTGTTCCGTACAGGTTGCAATTGGTCCTGAGGATGAAGGGGAAGAGGGGGAACCAATGAGAGACTAGCTCTAGGTGTTGGGACAGGCACAGGTCACTCTATTTTCCCATCAGGAAGAAGAATTAAGCACAAGCTCAGCCTGCCCCCCAGAACCAGAAGAGGGCCTGAAGCAATCCTGCGCTTTTGCGGCCAGCTCCCAAAAAAGCGAGTTGAAAAATGGAGCTCAGGGGCACTGCAATTCACAAACCTGCAGAGTTTTAAATGATACCTCTCGTCCACAAATATATTAAGGGAAGGCAACGAAGAGGCTTTGAAAGCAAGGCAGAATCGCAGGAAACAGATTTCAGGAGGTAGATTCGAATCGCCTTGAAAGCAGATGAAAAGCGGCAAAACGTGGACAATGATGCCCTTGGCCAAAAAGGGCGTCTGCGTTTTTTCCTGAATATATTCAGGAAAAAACGCAGACGCCCTTTTTGGCCAACCAAGCAACCTGGAAAGGCCAATCAGCGCTCCAAAGAAGTCTCGCTTCCCAGCGGGCAAAAGGGCCATGCGGAAAAAAGTGTCCAAACCAGAAATGCAGGACCGGCCATGGAGAAATGGGAGCCTTGCTACGCTGATGGGTGGGATGTAAATTGCCAACAGCCACTCTGGAGAAGTGTACGGTGTGTTCTGAAACATCTAAAAAACACAGCTTGGAGAGCATAGGGCACTTCCACTCATGGGCGTATAAATTGGGAAAACTAAAAATCAGCAAGACACAGGCACCCCAAAGTTTAGGGCTGCTCTGTTGACAAGAACCCCCACTTCATTACACCTTAAATATCCTAGGAAAGAGAAAAATAGATAAAGAAGTGGTGGTCCTCATGTACAATGGAATATCACTCAGCCATGAAATCCACGTCATAAGGCTAGTAGCAGCACGATGAGTGGATTTAGGTACGACGATTCTAAGTGAAATAAGTCACACAGAAAAAGACACTTATCATAAGATATCACTTAGAGAGTGAATGTAAAAACCGCTACACTTGAACTGAATTACAAAACAGAACAGAGTCACACGTTCAGAAAACACACTATGGCTGCTGAACGGGAAAGGTGAGGTGGGGTGATGCATAAAACAAGGGTTTCAAATTAGCTCAGACACCGTTCCATAAACCCAATATGTAAGAGACAAGACCTATTCCTTTTTCAGTGAACTGGACTCAACACCCCCTATTCACCGCACAAGAATATATCTGACTAGTAAGAATCTTCAAACCTATGTATTGATATCTCTCTGTAAGTGAGTCAAGGGGGTGTAAAGCGGCATAAACACAGCCGTGAAAAGCAGCTAAACCCCATTATAAAAATAAATTACTTTTCAAAACCCGTGAAACAAAGGCAGTGAAAGAGAGAGAAATTCTTACAAAATTCGTTCAGGGGCTGTGATGCAACCTGGATTGACCATATCTAGACCCACAGCTGATTGAGACATAAGGGTGGACACTCTTGGGGCTGAGAGGTTCGGTGAGGTTGGGTGAGCCAACGCAGACCCTTTCAAGTAATACTGCATGGTACCCATCCCATGGGTCCCAAATCTCCAGGTTCAAGGGCATCTTCCTACGTCGAAAACAGGCATGAGAAACCCAGAAGATGGTACACCGTGTGATCGGGAAAGGTTTCTAAAACGCACCTCATTTCTCATCTCCTTTGCTCGGGTTCGCCATTCCAGCCGATTTACTAGCCATCTCCCTCCTTGGAGAATCAGCACCTTTAACCTCCTGTTCCGTACAGGTTGCAATTGGTCCTGAGGATGAAGGGGAAGAGGGGGAACCAATGAGAGACTAGCTCTAGGTGTTGGGACAGGCACAGGTCACTCTATTTTCCCATCAGGAAGAAGAATTAAGCACAAGCTCAGCCTGCCCCCCAGAACCAGAAGAGGGCCTGAAGCAATCCTGCGCTTTTGCGGCCAGCTCCCAAAAAAGCGAGTTGAAAAATGGAGCTCAGGGGCACTGCAATTCACAAACCTGCAGAGTTTTAAATGATACCTCTCGTCCACAAATATATTAAGGGAAGGCAACGAAGAGGCTTTGAAAGCAAGGCAGAATCGCAGGAAACAGATTTCAGGAGGTAGATTCGAATCGCCTTGAAAGCAGATGAAAAGCGGCAAAACGTGGACAATGATGCCCTTGGCCAAAAAGGGCGTCTGCGTTTTTTCCTGAATATATTCAGGAAAAAACGCAGACGCCCTTTTTGGCCAACCAAGCAACCTGGAAAGGCCAATCAGCGCTCCAAAGAAGTCTCGCTTCCCAGCGGGCAAAAGGGCCATGCGGAAAAAAGTGTCCAAACCAGAAATGCAGGACCGGCCATGGAGAAATGGGAGCCTTGCTACGCTGATGGGTGGGATGTAAATTGCCAACAGCCACTCTGGAGAAGTGTACGGTGTGTTCTGAAACATCTAAAAAACACAGCTTGGAGAGCATAGGGCACTTCCACTCATGGGCGTATAAATTGGGAAAACTAAAAATCAGCAAGACACAGGCACCCCAAAGTTTAGGGCTGCTCTGTTGACAAGAACCCCCACTTCATTACACCTTAAATATCCTAGGAAAGAGAAAAATAGATAAAGAAGTGGTGGTCCTCATGTACAATGGAATATCACTCAGCCATGAAATCCACGTCATAAGGCTAGTAGCAGCACGATGAGTGGATTTAGGTACGACGATTCTAAGTGAAATAAGTCACACAGAAAAAGACACTTATCATAAGATATCACTTAGAGAGTGAATGTAAAAACCGCTACACTTGAACTGAATTACAAAACAGAACAGAGTCACACGTTCAGAAAACACACTATGGCTGCTGAACGGGAAAGGTGAGGTGGGGTGATGCATAAAACAAGGGTTTCAAATTAGCTCAGACACCGTTCCATAAACCCAATATGTAAGAGACAAGACCTATTCCTTTTTCAGTGAACTGGACTCAACACCCCCTATTCACCGCACAAGAATATATCTGACTAGTAAGAATCTTCAAACCTATGTATTGATATCTCTCTGTAAGTGAGTCAAGGGGGTGTAAAGCGGCATAAACACAGCCGTGAAAAGCAGCTAAACCCCATTATAAAAATAAATTACTTTTCAAAACCCGTGAAACAAAGGCAGTGAAAGAGAGAGAAATTCTTACAAAATTCGTTCAGGGGCTGTGATGCAACCTGGATTGACCATATCTAGACCCACAGCTGATTGAGACATAAGGGTGGACACTCTTGGGGCTGAGAGGTTCGGTGAGGTTGGGTGAGCCAACGCAGACCCTTTCAAGTAATACTGCATGGTACCCATCCCATGGGTCCCAAATCTCCAGGTTCAAGGGCATCTTCCTACGTCGAAAACAGGCATGAGAAACCCAGAAGATGGTACACCGTGTGATCGGGAAAGGTTTCTAAAACGCACCTCATTTCTCATCTCCTTTGCTCGGGTTCGCCATTCCAGCCGATTTACTAGCCATCTCCCTCCTTGGAGAATCAGCACCTTTAACCTCCTGTTCCGTACAGGTTGCAATTGGTCCTGAGGATGAAGGGGAAGAGGGGGAACCAATGAGAGACTAGCTCTAGGTGTTGGGACAGGCACAGGTCACTCTATTTTCCCATCAGGAAGAAGAATTAAGCACAAGCTCAGCCTGCCCCCCAGAACCAGAAGAGGGCCTGAAGCAATCCTGCGCTTTTGCGGCCAGCTCCCAAAAAAGCGAGTTGAAAAATGGAGCTCAGGGGCACTGCAATTCACAAACCTGCAGAGTTTTAAATGATACCTCTCGTCCACAAATATATTAAGGGAAGGCAACGAAGAGGCTTTGAAAGCAAGGCAGAATCGCAGGAAACAGATTTCAGGAGGTAGATTCGAATCGCCTTGAAAGCAGATGAAAAGCGGCAAAACGTGGACAATGATGCCCTTGGCCAAAAAGGGCGTCTGCGTTTTTTCCTGAATATATTCAGGAAAAAACGCAGACGCCCTTTTTGGCCAACCAAGCAACCTGGAAAGGCCAATCAGCGCTCCAAAGAAGTCTCGCTTCCCAGCGGGCAAAAGGGCCATGCGGAAAAAAGTGTCCAAACCAGAAATGCAGGACCGGCCATGGAGAAATGGGAGCCTTGCTACGCTGATGGGTGGGATGTAAATTGCCAACAGCCACTCTGGAGAAGTGTACGGTGTGTTCTGAAACATCTAAAAAACACAGCTTGGAGAGCATAGGGCACTTCCACTCATGGGCGTATAAATTGGGAAAACTAAAAATCAGCAAGACACAGGCACCCCAAAGTTTAGGGCTGCTCTGTTGACAAGAACCCCCACTTCATTACACCTTAAATATCCTAGGAAAGAGAAAAATAGATAAAGAAGTGGTGGTCCTCATGTACAATGGAATATCACTCAGCCATGAAATCCACGTCATAAGGCTAGTAGCAGCACGATGAGTGGATTTAGGTACGACGATTCTAAGTGAAATAAGTCACACAGAAAAAGACACTTATCATAAGATATCACTTAGAGAGTGAATGTAAAAACCGCTACACTTGAACTGAATTACAAAACAGAACAGAGTCACACGTTCAGAAAACACACTATGGCTGCTGAACGGGAAAGGTGAGGTGGGGTGATGCATAAAACAAGGGTTTCAAATTAGCTCAGACACCGTTCCATAAACCCAATATGTAAGAGACAAGACCTATTCCTTTTTCAGTGAACTGGACTCAACACCCCCTATTCACCGCACAAGAATATATCTGACTAGTAAGAATCTTCAAACCTATGTATTGATATCTCTCTGTAAGTGAGTCAAGGGGGTGTAAAGCGGCATAAACACAGCCGTGAAAAGCAGCTAAACCCCATTATAAAAATAAATTACTTTTCAAAACCCGTGAAACAAAGGCAGTGAAAGAGAGAGAAATTCTTACAAAATTCGTTCAGGGGCTGTGATGCAACCTGGATTGACCATATCTAGACCCACAGCTGATTGAGACATAAGGGTGGACACTCTTGGGGCTGAGAGGTTCGGTGAGGTTGGGTGAGCCAACGCAGACCCTTTCAAGTAATACTGCATGGTACCCATCCCATGGGTCCCAAATCTCCAGGTTCAAGGGCATCTTCCTACGTCGAAAACAGGCATGAGAAACCCAGAAGATGGTACACCGTGTGATCGGGAAAGGTTTCTAAAACGCACCTCATTTCTCATCTCCTTTGCTCGGGTTCGCCATTCCAGCCGATTTACTAGCCATCTCCCTCCTTGGAGAATCAGCACCTTTAACCTCCTGTTCCGTACAGGTTGCAATTTGTCCTGAGGATGAACGGGAAGAGGGGGAACCAATGAGAGACTAGCTCTAGGGGTTGGGACAGGCACAGGCCACTCTATTTTCCCATCAGGAAGAAGAATTAAGCACAAGCTCAGCCTGCCCTCCAGAACCAGAAGAGGGCCTGAAGCAATCCTGCGCTTTTGCGGCCAGCTCCCAAAAAAGCGAGTTGAAAAATGGAGCTCAGGGGCACTGCAATTCACAAACCTGCAGAGTTTTAAATGATACCTCTCGTCCACAAATATATTAAGGGAAGGCAACGAAGAGGCTTTGAAAGCAAGGCAGAATCGCAGGAAACAGATTTCAGGAGGTAGATTCGAATCGCCTTGAAAGCACATGAAAAGCGGCAAAACGTGGACAATGATGCCCTTGGCCAAAAAGGGCGTATGCGTTTTTTCCTGAATATATTCAGGAAAAAACGCATACGCCCTTTTTGGCCAACCAAGCAACCTGGAAAGGCCAATCAGCGCTCCAAAGAAGTCTCGCTTCCCAGCGGGCAAAAGGGCCATGCGGAAAAAAGTGTCCAAACCAGAAATGCAGGACCGGCCATGGAGAAATGGGAGCCTTGCTACGCTGATGGGTGGGATGTAAATTGCCAACAGCCACTCTGGAGAAGTGTACGGTGTGTTCTGAAACATCTAAAAAACACAGCTTGGAGAGCATAGGGCACTTCCACTCATGGGCGTATAAATTGGGAAAACTAAAAATCAGCAAGACACAGGCACCCCAAAGTTTAGGGCTGCTCTGTTGACAAGAACCCCCACTTCATTACACCTTAAATATCCTAGGAAAGAGAAAAATGAATAAAGAAGTGGTGGTCCTCATGTACAATGGAATATCACTCAGCCATGAAATCCACGTCATAAGGCTAGTAGCAGCACGATGAGTGGATTTAGGTACGACGATTCTAAGTGAAATAAGTCACACAGAAAAAGACACTTATCATAAGATATCACTTAGAGAGTGAATGTAAAAACCGCTACACTTGAACTGAATTACAAAACAGAACAGAGTCACACGTTCAGAAAACACACTATGGCTGCTGAACGGGAAAGGTGAGGTGGGGTGATGCATAAAACAAGGGTTTCAAATTAGCTCAGACACCGTTCCATAAACCCAATATGTAAGAGACAAGACCTATTCCTTTTTCAGTGAACTGGACTCAACACCCCCTATTCACCGCACAAGAATATATCTGACTAGTAAGAATCTTCAAACCTATGTATTGATATCTCTCTGTAAGTGAGTCAAGGGGGTGTAAAGCGGCATAAACACAGCCGTGAAAAGCAGCTAAACCCCATTATAAAAATAAATTACTTTTCAAAACCCGTGAAACAAAGGCAGTGAAAGAGAGAGAAATTCTTACAAAATTCGTTCAGGGGCTGTGATGCAACCTGGATTGACCATATCTAGACCCACAGCTGATTGAGACATAAGGGTGGACACTCTTGGGGCTGAGAGGTTCGGTGAGGTTGGGTGAGCCAACGCAGACCCTTTCAAGTAATACTGCATGGTACCCATCCCATGGGTCCCAAATCTCCAGGTTCAAGGGCATCTTCCTACGTCGAAAACAGGCATGAGAAACCCAGAAGATGGTACACCGTGTGATCGGGAAAGGTTTCTAAAACGCACCTCATTTCTCATCTCCTTTGCTCGGGTTCGCCATTCCAGCCGATTTACTAGCCATCTCCCTCCTTGGAGAATCAGCACCTTTAACCTCCTGTTCCGTACAGGTTGCAATTTGTCCTGAGGATGAACGGGAAGAGGGGGAACCAATGAGAGACTAGCTCTAGGGGTTGGGACAGGCACAGGCCACTCTATTTTCCCATCAGGAAGAAGAATTAAGCACAAGCTCAGCCTGCCCTCCAGAACCAGAAGAGGGCCTGAAGCAATCCTGCGCTTTTGCGGCCAGCTCCCAAAAAAGCGAGTTGAAAAATGGAGCTCAGGGGCACTGCAATTCACAAACCTGCAGAGTTTTAAATGATACCTCTCGTCCACAAATATATTAAGGGAAGGCAACGAAGAGGCTTTGAAAGCAAGGCAGAATCGCAGGAAACAGATTTCAGGAGGTAGATTCGAATCGCCTTGAAAGCACATGAAAAGCGGCAAAACGTGGACAATGATGCCCTTGGCCAAAAAGGGCGTATGCGTTTTTTCCTGAATATATTCAGGAAAAAACGCATACGCCCTTTTTGGCCAACCAAGCAACCTGGAAAGGCCAATCAGCGCTCCAAAGAAGTCTCGCTTCCCAGCGGGCAAAAGGGCCATGCGGAAAAAAGTGTCCAAACCAGAAATGCAGGACCGGCCATGGAGAAATGGGAGCCTTGCTACGCTGATGGGTGGGATGTAAATTGCCAACAGGCACTCCGGAGAAGTGTACGGTGTGTTCTGAAACATCTAAAAACACAGCTTGGAGAGCATAGGGCACTTCCACTCATGGGCGTATAAATTGGGAAAACTAAAAATCAGCAAGACACAGGCACCCCAAAGTTTAGGGCTGCTCTGTTGACAAGAACCCCCACTTCATTACACCTTAAATATCCTAGGAAAGAGAAAAATGGATAAAGAAGTTGTGGTCCTCATGTACAATGGAATATCACTCAGCCATGAAATCAACGTCATAAGGCTAGTAGCAGCACGATGAGTGGATTTAGGTACGACGATTCTAAGTGAAATAAGTCACACAGAAAAAGACACTTATCATAAGATATCACTTAGAGAGGGAATGTAAAAACTGCTACACTTGAACTGAATTGCAAAACAGAACAGAGTCACACGTTTAGGAAACACACTATGGCTGCTGAACGGGAAAGGTGAGGTGGGGTGATGCATAAAACAAGGGTTTCAAATTAGCTCCGATACCGTTCCATAATCCCAATATGTAAGAGACAAGACCTATTCCTTTTTCAGTGAACTGGACTCAACACCCCCTATTCACCGCACAAGAATATATCTGACTAGTAAGAATCTTCAAACCTATGTATTGATATCTCTCTGTAAGTGAGTCAAGGGGGTGTAAAGCGGCATAAACACAGCCGTGAAAAGCAGCTAAACCCCATTATAAAAATAAATTACTTTTCAAAACCCGTGAAACAAAGACAGTGAAAGCGAGAGAAATTCTTACAAAATTCGTTCATTGGCTGTGATGCAACCTGGATTGACCATATCTAGACCCACAGCTGATTGAGACATAAGGGTGGACACTCTTGGGGCTGAGAGGTTCGGTGAGGTTGGGTGAGCCAACGCAGACCCTTTCAAGTAATACTGCATGGTACCCATCCCATGGGTCCCAAATCTCCAGGTTCAAGGGCATCTTCCTACGTCGAAAACAGGCATGAGAAACCCAGAAGATGGTACACCGTGTGATCGGGAAAGGTTTCTAAAACGCACCTCATTTCTCATCTCCTTTGCTCGGGTTCGCCATTCCAGCCGATTTACTAGCCATCTCCCTCCTTGGAGAATCAGCACCTTTAACCTCCTGTTCCGTACAGGTTGCAATTTGTCCTGAGGATGAACGGGAAGAGGGGGAACCAATGAGAGACTAGCTCTAGGGGTTGGGACAGGCACAGGCCACTCTATTTTCCCATCAGGAAGAAGAATTAAGCACAAGCTCAGCCTGCCCCCCAGAACCAGAAGAGGGCCTGAAGCAATCCTGCGCTTTTGCGGCCAGCTCCCAAAAAAGCGAGTTGAAAAATGGAGCTCAGGGGCACTGCAATTCACAAACCTGCAGAGTTTTAAATGATACCTCTCGTCCACAAATATATTAAGGGAAGGCAACGAAGAGGCTTTGAAAGCAAGGCAGAATCGCAGGAAACAGATTTCAGGAGGTAGATTCGAATCGCCTTGAAAGCAGATGAAAAGCGGCAAAACGTGGACAATGATGCCCTTGGCCAAAAAGGGCGTCTGCGTTTTTTCCTGAATATATTCAGGAAAAAACGCAGACGCCCTTTTTGGCCAACCAAGCAACCTGGAAAGGCCAATCAGCGCTCCAAAGAAGTCTCGCTTCCCAGCGGGCAAAAGGGCCATGCGGAAAAAAGTGTCCAAGCCAGAAATGCAGGACCGGCCATGGAGAAATGGGAGCCTTGCTACGCTGATGGGTGGGATGTAAATTGCCAACAGCCACTCTGGAGAAGTGTACGGTGTGTTCTGAAACATCTAAAAAACACAGCTTGGAGAGCATAGGGCACTTCCACTCATGGGCATATAAATTGGGAAAACTAAAAATCAGCAAGACACAGGCACCCCAAAGTTTAGGGCTGCTCTGTTGACAAGAACCCCCACTTCATTACACCTTAAATATCCTAGGAAAGAGAAAAATGGATAAAGAAGTGGTGGTCCTCATGTACAATGGAATATCACTCAGCCATGAAATCCACGTCATAAGGCTAGTAGCAGCACGATGAGTGGATTTAGGTACGACGATTCTAAGTGAAATAAGTCACACAGAAAAAGACACTTATCATAAGATATCACTTAGAGAGGGAATGTAAAAACCGCTACACTTGAACTGAATTACAAAACAGAACAGAGTCACACGTTCAGAAAACACACTATGGCTGCTGAACGGGAAAGGTGAGGTGGGGTGATGCATAAAACAAGGGTTTCAAATTAGCTCAGATACCGTTCCATAAACCCAATATGTAAGAGACAAGACCTATTCCTTTTTCAGTGAACTGGACTCAACACCCCCTATTCACCGCACAAGAATATATCTGACTAGTAAGAATCTTCAAACCTATGTATTGATATCTCTCTGTAAGTGAGTCAAGGGGGTGTAAAGCGGCATAAACACAGCCGTGAAAAGCAGCTAAACCCCATTATAAAAATAAATTACTTTTCAAAACCCGTGAAACAAAGGCAGTGAAAGAGAGAGAAATTCTTACAAAATTCGTTCAGGGGCTGTGATGCAACCTGGATTGACCATATCTAGACCCACAGCTGATTGAGACATAAGGGTGGACACTCTTGGGGCTGAGAGGTTCGGTGAGGTTGGGTGAGCCAACGCAGACCCTTTAAAGTAATACTGCATGGTACCCATCCCATGGGTCCCAAATCTCCAGGTTCAAGGGCATCTTCCTACGTCGAAAACAGGCATGAGAAACCCAGAAGATGGTACACCGTGTGATCGGGAAAGGTTTCTAAAACGCACCTCATTTCTCATCTCCTTTGCTCGGGTTCGCCATTCCAGCCGATTTACTAGCCATCTCCCTCCTTGGAGAATCAGCACCTTTAACCTCCTGTTCCGTACAGGTTGCAATTTGTCCTGAGGATGAACGGGAAGAGGGGGAACCAATGAGAGACTAGCTCTAGGGGTTGGGACAGGCACAGGCCACTCTATTTTCCCATCAGGAAGAAGAATTAAGCACAAGCTCAGCCTGCCCTCCAGAACCAGAAGAGGGCCTGAAGCAATCCTGCGCTTTTGCGGCCAGCTCCCAAAAAAGCGAGTTGAAAAATGGAGCTCAGGGGCACTGCAATTCACAAACCTGCAGAGTTTTAAATGATACCTCTCGTCCACAAATATATTAAGGGAAGGCAACGAAGAGGCTTTGAAAGCAAGGCAGAATCGCAGGAAACAGATTTCAGGAGGTAGATTCGAATCGCCTTGAAAGCACATGAAAAGCGGCAAAACGTGGACAATGATGCCCTTGGCCAAAAAGGGCGTATGCGTTTTTTCCTGAATATATTCAGGAAAAAACGCATACGCCCTTTTTGGCCAACCAAGCAACCTGGAAAGGCCAATCAGCGCTCCAAAGAAGTCTCGCTTCCCAGCGGGCAAAAGGGCCATGCGGAAAAAAGTGTCCAAACCAGAAATGCAGGACCGGCCATGGAGAAATGGGAGCCTTGCTACGCTGATGGGTGGGATGTAAATTGCCAACAGGCACTCCGGAGAAGTGTACGGTGTGTTCTGAAACATCTAAAAACACAGCTTGGAGAGCATAGGGCACTTCCACTCATGGGCGTATAAATTGGGAAAACTAAAAATCAGCAAGACACAGGCACCCCAAAGTTTAGGGCTGCTCTGTTGACAAGAACCCCCACTTCATTACACCTTAAATATCCTAGGAAAGAGAAAAATGGATAAAGAAGTTGTGGTCCTCATGTACAATGGAATATCACTCAGCCATGAAATCAACGTCATAAGGCTAGTAGCAGCACGATGAGTGGATTTAGGTACGACGATTCTAAGTGAAATAAGTCACACAGAAAAAGACACTTATCATAAGATATCACTTAGAGAGGGAATGTAAAAACCGCTACACTTGAACTGAATTGCAAAACAGAACAGAGTCACACGTTTAGGAAACACACTATGGCTGCTGAACGGGAAAGGTGAGGTGGGGTGATGCATAAAACAAGGGTTTCAAATTAGCTCCGATACCGTTCCATAATCCCAATATGTAAGAGACAAGACCTATTCCTTTTTCAGTGAACTGGACTCAACACCCCCTATTCACCGCACAAGAATATATCTGACTAGTAAGAATCTTCAAACCTATGTATTGATATCTCTCTGTAAGTGAGTCAAGGGGGTGTAAAGCGGCATAAACACAGCCGTGAAAAGCAGCTAAACCCCATTATAAAAATAAATTACTTTTCAAAACCCGTGAAACAAAGACAGTGAAAGCGAGAGAAATTCTTACAAAATTCGTTCATTGGCTGTGATGCAACCTGGATTGACCATATCTAGACCCACAGCTGATTGAGACATAAGGGTGGACACTCTTGGGGCTGAGAGGTTCGGTGAGGTTGGGTGAGCCAACGCAGACCCTTTCAAGTAATACTGCATGGTACCCATCCCATGGGTCCCAAATCTCCAGGTTCAAGGGCATCTTCCTACGTCGAAAACAGGCATGAGAAACCCAGAAGATGGTACACCGTGTGATCGGGAAAGGTTTCTAAAACGCACCTCATTTCTCATCTCCTTTGCTCGGGTTCGCCATTCCAGCCGATTTACTAGCCATCTCCCTCCTTGGAGAATCAGCACCTTTAACCTCCTGTTCCGTACAGGTTGCAATTTGTCCTGAGGATGAACGGGAAGAGGGGGAACCAATGAGAGACTAGCTCTAGGGGTTGGGACAGGCACAGGCCACTCTATTTTCCCATCAGGAAGAAGAATTAAGCACAAGCTCAGCCTGCCCCCCAGAACCAGAAGAGGGCCTGAAGCAATCCTGCGCTTTTGCGGCCAGCTCCCAAAAAAGCGAGTTGAAAAATGGAGCTCAGGGGCACTGCAATTCACAAACCTGCAGAGTTTTAAATGATACCTCTCGTCCACAAATATATTAAGGGAAGGCAACGAAGAGGCTTTGAAAGCAAGGCAGAATCGCAGGAAACAGATTTCAGGAGGTAGATTCGAATCGCCTTGAAAGCAGATGAAAAGCGGCAAAACGTGGACAATGATGCCCTTGGCCAAAAAGGGCGTCTGCGTTTTTTCCTGAATATATTCAGGAAAAAACGCAGACGCCCTTTTTGGCCAACCAAGCAACCTGGAAAGGCCAATCAGCGCTCCAAAGAAGTCTCGCTTCCCAGCGGGCAAAAGGGCCATGCGGAAAAAAGTGTCCAAGCCAGAAATGCAGGACCGGCCATGGAGAAATGGGAGCCTTGCTACGCTGATGGGTGGGATGTAAATTGCCAACAGCCACTCTGGAGAAGTGTACGGTGTGTTCTGAAACATCTAAAAAACACAGCTTGGAGAGCATAGGGCACTTCCACTCATGGGCATATAAATTGGGAAAACTAAAAATCAGCAAGACACAGGCACCCCAAAGTTTAGGGCTGCTCTGTTGACAAGAACCCCCACTTCATTACACCTTAAATATCCTAGGAAAGAGAAAAATGGATAAAGAAGTGGTGGTCCTCATGTACAATGGAATATCACTCAGCCATGAAATCCACGTCATAAGGCTAGTAGCAGCACGATGAGTGGATTTAGGTACGACGATTCTAAGTGAAATAAGTCACACAGAAAAAGACACTTATCATAAGATATCACTTAGAGAGGGAATGTAAAAACCGCTACACTTGAACTGAATTACAAAACAGAACAGAGTCACACGTTTAGAAAACACACTATGGCTGCTGAACGGGAAAGGTGAGGTGGGGTGATGCATAAAACAAGGGTTTCAAATTAGCTCCGATACCGTTCCATAAACCCAATATGTAAGAGACAAGACCTATTCCTTTTTCAGTGAACTGGACTCAACACCCCCTATTCACCGCACAAGAATATATCTGACTAGTAAGAATCTTCAAACCTATGTATTGATATCTCTCTGTAAGTGAGTCAAGGGGTTGTAAAGCGGCATAAACACAGCCGTGAAAAGCAGCTAAACCCCATTATAAAAATAAATTACTTTTCAAAACCCGTGAAACAAAGGCAGTGAAAGAGAGAGAAATTCTTACAAAATTCGTTCAGGGGCTGTG
The DNA here is from genome assembly GCF_949987535.1 of Balaenoptera acutorostrata. Classification (NCBI taxonomy): domain Eukaryota; kingdom Metazoa; phylum Chordata; class Mammalia; order Artiodactyla; family Balaenopteridae; genus Balaenoptera; species Balaenoptera acutorostrata. The sequence continues at coordinate 288,960 of NW_026646144.1, forward strand.
ATGCAACCTGGATTGACCATATCTAGACCCACAGCTGATTGAGACATAAGGGTGGACACTCTTGGGGCTGAGAGGTTCGGTGAGGTTGGGTGAGCCAACACAGACCCTTTCAAGTAATACTGCATGGTACCCATCCCATGGGTCCCAAATCTCCAGGTTCAAGGGCATCTTCCTACGTCGAAAACAGGCATGAGAAACCCAGAAGATGGTACACCGTGTGATCGGGAAAGGTTTCTAAAACGCACCTCATTTCTCATCTCCTTTGCTCGGGTTTGCCATTCCAGCCGATTTACTAGCCATCTCCCTCCTTGGAGAATCAGCACCTTTAACCTCCTGTTCCGTACAGGTTGCAATTTGTCCTGAGGATGAACGGGAAGAGGGGGAACCAATGAGAGACTAGCTCTAGGTGTTGGGACAGGCACAGGTCACTCTATTTTCCCATCAGGAAGAAGAATCAAGCACAAGCTCAGCCTGCCCCCCAGAACCAGAAGAGGGCCTGAAGCAATCCTGCGCTTTTGCGGCCAGCTCCCAAAAAAGCGAGTTGAAAAATGGAGCTCAGGGGCACTGCAATTCACAAACCTGCAGAGTTTTAAATGATACCTCTCGTCCACAAATATATTAAGGGAAGGCAACGAAGAGGCTTTGAAAGCAAGGCAGAATCGCAGGAAACAGATTTCAGGAGGTAGATTCGAATCGCCTTGAAAGCACATGAAAAGCGGCAAAACGTGGACAATGATGCCCTTGGCCAAAAAGGGCGTATGCGTTTTTTCCTGAATATATTCAGGAAAAAACGCATACGCCCTTTTTGGCCAACCAAGCAACCTGGAAAGGCCAATCAGCGCTCCAAAGAAGTCTCGCTTCCCAGCGGGCAAAAGGGCCATGCGGAAAAAAGTGTCCAAACCAGAAATGCAGGACCGGCCATGGAGAAATGGGAGCCTTGCTACGCTGATGGGTGGGATGTAAATTGCCAACAGGCACTCCGGAGAAGTGTACGGTGTGTTCTGAAACATCTAAAAACACAGCTTGGAGAGCATAGGGCACTTCCACTCATGGGCGTATAAATTGGGAAAACTAAAAATCAGCAAGACACAGGCACCCCAAAGTTTAGGGCTGCTCTGTTGACAAGAACCCCCACTTCATTACACCTTAAATATCCTAGGAAAGAGAAAAATGGATAAAGAAGTTGTGGTCCTCATGTACAATGGAATATCACTCAGCCATGAAATCAACGTCATAAGGCTAGTAGCAGCACGATGAGTGGATTTAGGTACGACGATTCTAAGTGAAATAAGTCACACAGAAAAAGACACTTATCATAAGATATCACTTAGAGAGGGAATGTAAAAACCGCTACACTTGAACTGAATTGCAAAACAGAACAGAGTCACACGTTTAGGAAACACACTATGGCTGCTGAACGGGAAAGGTGAGGTGGGGTGATGCATAAAACAAGGGTTTCAAATTAGCTCCGATACCGTTCCATAATCCCAATATGTAAGAGACAAGACCTATTCCTTTTTCAGTGAACTGGACTCAACACCCCCTATTCACCGCACAAGAATATATCTGACTAGTAAGAATCTTCAAACCTATGTATTGATATCTCTCTGTAAGTGAGTCAAGGGGGTGTAAAGCGGCATAAACACAGCCGTGAAAAGCAGCTAAACCCCATTATAAAAATAAATTACTTTTCAAAACCCGTGAAACAAAGACAGTGAAAGCGAGAGAAATTCTTACAAAATTCGTTCATTGGCTGTGATGCAACCTGGATTGACCATATCTAGACCCACAGCTGATTGAGACATAAGGGTGGACACTCTTGGGGCTGAGAGGTTCGGTGAGGTTGGGTGAGCCAACGCAGACCCTTTCAAGTAATACTGCATGGTACCCATCCCATGGGTCCCAAATCTCCAGGTTCAAGGGCATCTTCCTACGTCGAAAACAGGCATGAGAAACCCAGAAGATGGTACACCGTGTGATCGGGAAAGGTTTCTAAAACGCACCTCATTTCTCATCTCCTTTGCTCGGGTTCGCCATTCCAGCCGATTTACTAGCCATCTCCCTCCTTGGAGAATCAGCACCTTTAACCTCCTGTTCCGTACAGGTTGCAATTTGTCCTGAGGATGAACGGGAAGAGGGGGAACCAATGAGAGACTAGCTCTAGGGGTTGGGACAGGCACAGGCCACTCTATTTTCCCATCAGGAAGAAGAATTAAGCACAAGCTCAGCCTGCCCCCCAGAACCAGAAGAGGGCCTGAAGCAATCCTGCGCTTTTGCGGCCAGCTCCCAAAAAAGCGAGTTGAAAAATGGAGCTCAGGGGCACTGCAATTCACAAACCTGCAGAGTTTTAAATGATACCTCTCGTCCACAAATATATTAAGGGAAGGCAACGAAGAGGCTTTGAAAGCAAGGCAGAATCGCAGGAAACAGATTTCAGGAGGTAGATTCGAATCGCCTTGAAAGCAGATGAAAAGCGGCAAAACGTGGACAATGATGCCCTTGGCCAAAAAGGGCGTCTGCGTTTTTTCCTGAATATATTCAGGAAAAAACGCAGACGCCCTTTTTGGCCAACCAAGCAACCTGGAAAGGCCAATCAGCGCTCCAAAGAAGTCTCGCTTCCCAGCGGGCAAAAGGGCCATGCGGAAAAAAGTGTCCAAGCCAGAAATGCAGGACCGGCCATGGAGAAATGGGAGCCTTGCTACGCTGATGGGTGGGATGTAAATTGCCAACAGCCACTCTGGAGAAGTGTACGGTGTGTTCTGAAACATCTAAAAAACACAGCTTGGAGAGCATAGGGCACTTCCACTCATGGGCATATAAATTGGGAAAACTAAAAATCAGCAAGACACAGGCACCCCAAAGTTTAGGGCTGCTCTGTTGACAAGAACCCCCACTTCATTACACCTTAAATATCCTAGGAAAGAGAAAAATGGATAAAGAAGTGGTGGTCCTCATGTACAATGGAATATCACTCAGCCATGAAATCCACGTCATAAGGCTAGTAGCAGCACGATGAGTGGATTTAGGTACGACGATTCTAAGTGAAATAAGTCACACAGAAAAAGACACTTATCATAAGATATCACTTAGAGAGGGAATGTAAAAACCGCTACACTTGAACTGAATTACAAAACAGAACAGAGTCACACGTTTAGAAAACACACTATGGCTGCTGAACGGGAAAGGTGAGGTGGGGTGATGCATAAAACAAGGGTTTCAAATTAGCTCCGATACCGTTCCATAAACCCAATATGTAAGAGACAAGACCTATTCCTTTTTCAGTGAACTGGACTCAACACCCCCTATTCACCGCACAAGAATATATCTGACTAGTAAGAATCTTCAAACCTATGTATTGATATCTCTCTGTAAGTGAGTCAAGGGGTTGTAAAGCGGCATAAACACAGCCGTGAAAAGCAGCTAAACCCCATTATAAAAATAAATTACTTTTCAAAACCCGTGAAACAAAGGCAGTGAAAGAGAGAGAAATTCTTACAAAATTCGTTCAGGGGCTGTGATGCAACCTGGATTGACCATATCTAGACCCACAGCTGATTGAGACATAAGGGTGGACACTCTTGGGGCTGAGAGGTTCGGTGAGGTTGGGTGAGCCAACGCAGACCCTTTCAAGTAATACTGCATGGTACCCATCCCATGGGTCCCAAATCTCCAGGTTCAAGGGCATCTTCCTACGTCGAAAACAGGCATGAGAAACCCAGAAGATGGTACACCGTGTGATCGGGAAAGGTTTCTAAAACGCACCTCATTTCTCATCTCCTTTGCTCGGGTTTGCCATTCCAGCCGATTTACTAGCCATCTCCCTCCTTGGAGAATCAGCACCTTTAACCTCCTGTTCCGTACAGGTTGCAATTTGTCCTGAGGATGAACGGGAAGAGGGGGAACCAATGAGAGACTAGCTCTAGGTGTTGGGACAGGCACAGGTCACTCTATTTTCCCATCAGGAAGAAGAATCAAGCACAAGCTCAGCCTGCCCCCCAGAACCAGAAGAGGGCCTGAAGCAATCCTGCGCTTTTGCGGCCAGCTCCCAAAAAAGCGAGTTGAAAAATGGAGCTCAGGGGCACTGCAATTCACAAACCTGCAGAGTTTTAAATGATACCTCTCGTCCACAAATATATTAAGGGAAGGCAACGAAGAGGCTTTGAAAGCAAGGCAGAATTGCAGGAAACAGATTTCAGGAGGTAGATTCGAATCGCCTTGAAAGCACATGAAAAGTGGCAAAACGTGGACAATGATGCCCTTGGCCAAAAAGGGCGTATGCGTTTTTTCCTGAATATATTCAGGAAAAAACGCATACGCCCTTTTTGGCCAACCAAGCAACCTGGAAAGGCCAATCAGCGCTCCAAAGAAGTCTCGCTTCCCAGCGGGCAAAAGGGCCATGCGGAAAAAAGTGTCCAAACCAGAAATGCAGGACCGGCCATGGAGAAATGGGAGCCTTGCTACGCTGATGGGTGGGATGTAAATTGCCAACAGGCACTCCGGAGAAGTGTACGGTGTGTTCTGAAACATCTAAAAACACAGCTTGGAGAGCATAGGGCACTTCCACTCATGGGCGTATAAATTGGGAAAACTAAAAATCAGCAAGACACAGGCACCCCAAAGTTTAGGGCTGCTCTGTTGACAAGAACCCCCACTTCATTACACCTTAAATATCCTAGGAAAGAGAAAAATGGATAAAGAAGTTGTGGTCCTCATGTACAATGGAATATCACTCAGCCATGAAATCAACGTCATAAGGCTAGTAGCAGCACGATGAGTGGATTTAGGTACGACGATTCTAAGTGAAATAAGTCACACAGAAAAAGACACTTATCATAAGATATCACTTAGAGAGGGAATGTAAAAACCGCTACACTTGAACTGAATTGCAAAACAGAACAGAGTCACACGTTTAGGAAACACACTATGGCTGCTGAACGGGAAAGGTGAGGTGGGGTGGTGCATAAAACAAGGGTTTCAAATTAGCTCCGATACCGTTCCATAATCCCAATATGTAAGAGACAAGACCTATTCCTTTTTCAGTGAACTGGACTCAACACCCCCTATTCACCGCACAAGAATATATCTGACTAGTAAGAATCTTCAAACCTATGTATTGATATCTCTCTGTAAGTGAGTCAAGGGGGTGTAAAGCGGCATAAACACAGCCGTGAAAAGCAGCTAAACCCCATTATAAAAATAAATTACTTTTCAAAACCCGTGAAACAAAGACAGTGAAAGCGAGAGAAATTCTTACAAAATTCGTTCATTGGCTGTGATGCAACCTGGATTGACCATATCTAGACCCACAGCTGATTGAGACATAAGGGTGGACACTCTTGGGGCTGAGAGGTTCGGTGAGGTTGGGTGAGCCAACGCAGACCCTTTCAAGTAATACTGCATGGTACCCATCCCATGGGTCCCAAATCTCCAGGTTCAAGGGCATCTTCCTACGTCGAAAACAGGCATGAGAAACCCAGAAGATGGTACACCGTGTGATCGGGAAAGGTTTCTAAAACGCACCTCATTTCTCATCTCCTTTGCTCGGGTTCGCCATTCCAGCCGATTTACTAGCCATCTCCCTCCTTGGAGAATCAGCACCTTTAACCTCCTGTTCCGTACAGGTTGCAATTTGTCCTGAGGATGAACGGGAAGAGGGGGAACCAATGAGAGACTAGCTCTAGGTGTTGGGACAGGCACAGGTCACTCTATTTTCCCATCAGGAAGAAGAATCAAGCACAAGCTCAGCCTGCCCCCCAGAACCAGAAGAGGGCCTGAAGCAATCCTGCGCTTTTGCGGCCAGCTCCCAAAAAAGCGAGTTGAAAAATGGAGCTCAGGGGCACTGCAATTCACAAACCTGCAGAGTTTTAAATGATACCTCTCGTCCACAAATATATTAAGGGAAGGCAACGAAGAGGCTTTGAAAGCAAGGCAGAATTGCAGGAAACAGATTTCAGGAGGTAGATTCGAATCGCCTTGAAAGCACATGAAAAGCGGCAAAACGTGGACAATGATGCCCTTGGCCAAAAAGGGCGTATGCGTTTTTTCCTGAATATATTCAGGAAAAAACGCATACGCCCTTTTTGGCCAACCAAGCAACCTGGAAAGGCCAATCAGCGCTCCAAAGAAGTCTCGCTTCCCAGCGGGCAAAAGGGCCATGGGGAAAAAAGTGTCCAAACCAGAAATGCAGGACCGGCCATGGAGAAATGGGAGCCTTGCTACGCTGATGGGTGGGATGTAAATTGCCAACAGGCACTCCGGAGAAGTGTACGGTGTGTTCTGAAACATCTAAAAACACAGCTTGGAGAGCATAGGGCACTTCCACTCATGGGCGTATAAATTGGGAAAACTAAAAATCAGCAAGACACAGGCACCCCAAAGTTTAGGGCTGCTCTGTTGACAAGAACCCCCACTTCATTACACCTTAAATATCCTAGGAAAGAGAAAAATGGATAAAGAAGTTGTGGTCCTCATGTACAATGGAATATCACTCAGCCATGAAATCAACGTCATAAGGCTAGTAGCAGCACGATGAGTGGATTTAGGTACGACGATTCTAAGTGAAATAAGTCACACAGAAAAAGACACTTATCCTAAGATATCACTTCTAGAGGGAATGTAAAAACCGCTACACTTGAACTGAATTGCAAAACAGAACAGAGTCCCACGTTTAGGAAACACACTATGGCTGCTGAACGGGAAAGGTGAGGTGGGGTGATGCATAAAACAAGGGTTTCAAATTAGCTCCGATACCGTTCCATAAACCCAATATGTAAGAGACAAGACCTATTCCTTTTTCAGTGAACTGGACTCAACACCCCCTATTCACCGCACAAGAATATATCTGACTAGTAAGAATCTTCAAACCTATGTATTGATATCTCTCTGTAAGTGAGTCAAGGGGGTGTAAAGCGGCATAAACACAGCCGTGAAAAGCAGCTAAACCCCATTATAAAAATAAATTACTTTTCAAAACCCGTGAAACAAAGACAGTGAAAGAGAGAGAAATTCTTACAAAATTCGTTCAGGGGCTGTGATGCAACCTGGATTGACCATATCTAGACCCACAGCTGATTGAGACATAAGGGTGGATACTCTTGGGGCTGAGAGGTTCGGTGAGGTTGGGTGAGCCAAGGCAGACCCTTTCAAGTAATACTGCATGGTACCCATCCCATGGGTCCCAAATCTCCAGGTTCAAGGGCATCTTCCTACGTCGAAAACAGGCATGAGAAACCCAGAAGATGGTACACCGTGTGATCGGGAAAGGTTTCTAAAACGCACCTCATTTCTCATCTCCTTTGCTCGGGTTCGCCATTCCAGCCGATTTACTAGCCATCTCCCTCCTTGGAGAATCAGCACCTTTAACCTCCTGTTCCGTACAGGTTGCAATTTGTCCTGAGGATGAACGGGAAGAGGGGGAACCAATGAGAGACTAGCTCTAGGTGTTGGGACAGGCACAGGTCACTCTATTTTCCCATCAGGAAGAAGAATCAAGCACAAGCTCAGCCTGTCCCCCAGAACCAGAAGAGGGCCTGAAGCAATCCTGCCCTTTTGCGGCCAGCTCCCAAAAAAGCGAATTGAAAAATGGAGCTCAGGGGCACTGCAATTCACAAACCTGCAGAGTTTTAAATGATACCTCTCGTCCACAAATATATTAAGGGAAGGCAACGAAGAGGCTTTGAAAGCAAGGCAGAATTGCAGGAAACAGATTTCAGGAGGTAGATTCGAATCGCCTTGAAAGCACATGAAAAGCGGCAAAACGTGGACAATGATGCCCTTGGCCAAAAAGGGCGTATGCGTTTTTTCCTGAATATATTCAGGAAAAAACGCATACGCCCTTTTTGGCCAACCAAGCAACCTGGAAAGGCCAATCAGCGCTCCAAAGAAGTCTCGCTTCCCAGCGGGCAAAAGGGCCATGGGGAAAAAAGTGTCCAAACCAGAAATGCAGGACCGGCCATGGAGAAATGGGAGCCTTGCTACGCTGATGGGTGGGATGTAAATTGCCAACAGGCACTCCGGAGAAGTGTACGGTGTGTTCTGAAACATCTAAAAACACAGCTTGGAGAGCATAGGGCACTTCCACTCATGGGCGTATAAATTGGGAAAACTAAAAATCAGCAAGACACAGGCACCCCAAAGTTTAGGGCTGCTCTGTTGACAAGAACCCCCACTTCATTACACCTTAAATATCCTAGGAAAGAGAAAAATGGATAAAGAAGTTGTGGTCCTCATGTACAATGGAATATCACTCAGCCATGAAATCAACGTCATAAGGCTAGTAGCAGCACGATGAGTGGATTTAGGTACGACGATTCTAAGTGAAATAAGTCACACAGAAAAAGACACTTATCCTAAGATATCACTTCTAGAGGGAATGTAAAAACCGCTACACTTGAACTGAATTGCAAAACAGAACAGAGTCCCACGTTTAGGAAACACACTATGGCTGCTGAACGGGAAAGGTGAGGTGGGGTGATGCATAAAACAAGGGTTTCAAATTAGCTCCGATACCGTTCCATAAACCCAATATGTAAGAGACAAGACCTATTCCTTTTTCAGTGAACTGGACTCAACACCCCCTATTCACCGCACAAGAATATATCTGACTAGTAAGAATCTTCAAACCTATGTATTGATATCTCTCTGTAAGTGAGTCAAGGGGGTGTAAAGCGGCATAAACACAGCCGTGAAAAGCAGCTAAACCCCATTATAAAAATAAATTACTTTTCAAAACCCGTGAAACAAAGACAGTGAAAGAGAGAGAAATTCTTACAAAATTCGTTCAGGGGCTGTGATGCAACCTGGATTGACCATATCTAGACCCACAGCTGATTGAGACATAAGGGTGGATACTCTTGGGGCTGAGAGGTTCGGTGAGGTTGGGTGAGCCAAGGCAGACCCTTTCAAGTAATACTGCATGGTACCCATCCCATGGGTCCCAAATCTCCAGGTTCAAGGGCATCTTCCTACGTCGAAAACAGGCATGAGAAACCCAGAAGATGGTACACCGTGTGATCGGGAAAGGTTTCTAAAACGCACCTCATTTCTCATCTCCTTTGCTCGGGTTCGCCATTCCAGCCGATTTACTAGCCATCTCCCTCCTTGGAGAATCAGCACCTTTAACCTCCTGTTCCGTACAGGTTGCAATTTGTCCTGAGGATGAACGGGAAGAGGGGGAACCAATGAGAGACTAGCTCTAGGTGTTGGGACAGGCACAGGTCACTCTATTTTCCCATCAGGAAGAAGAATCAAGCACAAGCTCAGCCTGCCCCCCAGAACCAGAAGAGGGCCTGAAGCAATCCTGCCCTTTTGCGGCCAGCTCCCAAAAAAGCGAATTGAAAAATGGAGCTCAGGGGCACTGCAATTCACAAACCTGCAGAGTTTTAAATGATACCTCTCGTCCACAAATATATTAAGGGAAGGCAACGAAGAGGCTTTGAAAGCAAGGCAGAATTGCAGGAAACAGATTTCAGGAGGTAGATTCGAATCGCCTTGAAAGCACATGAAAAGCGGCAAAACGTGGACAATGATGCCCTTGGCCAAAAAGGGCGTATGCGTTTTTTCCTGAATATATTCAGGAAAAAACGCATACGCCCTTTTTGGCCAACCAAGCAACCTGGAAAGGCCAATCAGCGCTCCAAAGAAGTCTCGCTTCCCAGCGGGCAAAAGGGCCATGCGGAAAAAAGTGTCCAAACCAGAAATGCAGGACCGGCCATGGAGAAATGGGAGCCTTGCTACGCTGATGGGTGGGATGTAAATTGCCAACAGGCACTCCGGAGAAGTGTACGGTGTGTTCTGAAACATCTAAAAACACAGCTTGGAGAGCATAGGGCACTTCCACTCATGGGCGTATAAATTGGGAAAAGTAAAAATCAGCAAGACACAGGCACCCCAAAGTTTAGGGCTGCTCTGTTGACAAGAACCCCCACTTCATTACACCTTAAATATCCTAGGAAAGAGAAAAATGGTTAAAGAAGTTGTGGTCCTCATGTACAATGGAATATCACTCAGCCATGAAATCAACGTCATAAGGCTAGTAGCAGCACGATGAGTGGATTTAGGTACGACGATTCTAAGTGAAATAAGTCACACAGAAAAAGACACTTATCCTAAGATATCACTTAGAGAGGGAATGTAAAAACCGCTACACTTGAACTGAATTGCAAAACAGAACAGAGTCACACGTTTAGAAAACACACTATGGCTGCTGAACGGGAAAGGTGAGGTGGGGTGATGCATAAAACAAGGGTTTCAAATTAGCTCAGATACCGTTCCATAAACCCAATATGTAAGAGACAAGACCTATTCCTTTTTCAGTGAACTGGACTCAACACCCCCTATTCACCGCACAAGAATATATCTGACTAGTAAGAATCTTCAAACCTATGTATTGATATCTCTCTGTAAGTGAGTCAAGGGGGTGTAAAGCGGCATAAACACAGCCGTGAAAAGCAGCTAAACCCCATTATAAAAATAAATTACTTTTCAAAACCCGTGAAACAAAGACAGTGAAAGAGAGAGAAATTCTTACAAAATTCGTTCAGGGGCTGTGATGCAACCTGGATTGACCATATCTAGACCCACAGCTGATTGAGACATAAGGGTGGACACTCTTGGGGCTGAGAGGTTCGGTGAGGTTGGGTGAGCCAAGGCAGACCCTTTCAAGTAATACTGCATGGTACCCATCCCATGGGTCCCAAATCTCCAGGTTCAAGGGCATCTTCCTACGTCGAAAACAGGCATGAGAAACCCAGAAGATGGTACACCGTGTGATCGGGAAAGGTTTCTAAAACGCACCTCATTTCTCATCTCCTTTGCTCGGGTTCGCCATTCCAGCCGATTTACTAGCCATCTCCCTCCTTGGAGAATCAGCACCTTTAACCTCCTGTTCCGTACAGGTTGCAATTTGTCCTGAGGATGAACGGGAAGAGGGGGAACCAATGAGAGACTAGCTCTAGGTGTTGGGACAGGCACAGGTCACTCTATTTTCCCATCAGGAAGAAGAATCAAGCACAAGCTCAGCCTGCCCCCCAGAACCAGAAGAGGGCCTGAAGCAATCCTGCGCTTTTGCGGCCAGCTCCCAAAAAAGCGAGTTGAAAAATGGAGCTCAGGGGCACTGCAATTCACAAACCTGCAGAGTTTTAAATGATACCTCTCGTCCACAAATATATTAAGGGAAGGCAACGAAGAGGCTTTGAAAGCAAGGCAGAATTGCAGGAAACAGATTTCAGGAGGTAGATTCGAATCGCCTTGAAAGCACATGAAAAGCGACAAAACGTGGACAATGATGCCCTTGGCCAAAAAGGGCGTCTGCGTTTTTTCCTGAATATATTCAGGAAAAAACGCATACGCCCTTTTTGGCCAACCAAGCAACCTGGAAAGGCCAATCAGCGCTCCAAAGAAGTCTCGCTTCCCAGCGGGCAAAAGGGCCATGGGGAAAAAAGTGTCCAAACCAGAAATGCAGGACCGGCCATGGAGAAATGGGAGCCTTGCTACGCTGATGGGTGGGATGTAAATTGCCAACAGGCACTCCGGAGAAGTGTACGGTGTGTTCTGAAACATCTAAAAACACAGCTTGGAGAGCATAGGGCACTTCCACTCATGGGCGTATAAATTGGGAAAACTAAAAATCAGCAAGACACAGGCACCCCAAAGTTTAGGGCTGCTCTGTTGACAAGAACCCCCACTTCATTACACCTTAAATATCCTAGGAAAGAGAAAAATGGATAAAGAAGTTGTGGTCCTCATGTACAATGGAATATCACTCAGCCATGAAATCAACGTCATAAGGCTAGTAGCAGCACGATGAGTGGATTTAGGTACGACGATTCTAAGTGAAATAAGTCACACAGAAAAAGACACTTATCCTAAGATATCACTTCTAGAGGGAATGTAAAAACCGCTACACTTGAACTGAATTGCAAAACAGAACAGAGTCCCACGTTTAGGAAACACACTATGGCTGCTGAACGGGAAAGGTGAGGTGGGGTGATGCATAAAACAAGGGTTTCAAATTAGCTCCGATACCGTTCCATAAACCCAATATGTAAGAGACAAGACCTATTCCTTTTTCAGTGAACTGGACTCAACACCCCCTATTCACCGCACAAGAATATATCTGACTAGTAAGAATCTTCAAACCTATGTATTGATATCTCTCTGTAAGTGAGTCAAGGGGGTGTAAAGCGGCATAAACACAGCCGTGAAAAGCAGCTAAACCCCATTATAAAAATAAATTACTTTTCAAAACCCGTGAAACAAAGACAGTGAAAGAGAGAGAAATTCTTACAAAATTCGTTCAGGGGCTGTGATGCAACCTGGATTGACCATATCTAGACCCACAGCTGATTGAGACATAAGGGTGGACACTCTTGGGGCTGAGAGGTTCGGTGAGGTTGGGTGAGCCAACGCAGACCCTTTCAAGTAATACTGCATGGTACCCATCCCATGGGTCCCAAATCTCCAGGTTCAAGGGCATCTTCCTACGTCGAAAACAGGCATGAGAAACCCAGAAGATGGTACACCGTGTGATCGGGAAAGGTTTCTAAAACGCACCTCATTTCTCATCTCCTTTGCTCGGGTTCGCCATTCCAGCCGATTTACTAGCCATCTCCCTCCTTGGAGAATCAGCACCTTTAACCTCCTGTTCCGTACAGGTTGCAATTTGTCCTGAGGATGAACGGGAAGAGGGGGAACCAATGAGAGACTAGCTCTAGGTGTTGGGACAGGCACAGGTCACTCTATTTTCCCATCAGGAAGAAGAATCAAGCACAAGCTCAGCCTGCCCCCCAGAACCAGAAGAGGGCCTGAAGCAATCCTGCGCTTTTGCGGCCAGCTCCCAAAAAAGCGAGTTGAAAAATGGAGCTCAGGGGCACTGCAATTCACAAACCTGCAGAGTTTTAAATGATACCTCTCGTCCACAAATATATTAAGGGAAGGCAACGAAGAGGCTTTGAAAGCAAGGCAGAATTGCAGGAAACAGATTTCAGGAGGTAGATTCGAATCGCCTTGAAAGCACATGAAAAGCGGCAAAACGTGGACAATGATGCCCTTGGCCAACAAGGGCTTATGCGTTTTTTCCTGAATATATTCAGGAAAAAACGCATACGCCCTTTTTGGCCAACCAAGCAACCTGGAAAGGCCAATCAGCGCTCCAAAGAAGTCTCGCTTCCCAGCGGGCAAAAGGGCCATGCGGAAAAAAGTGTCCAAACCAGAAATGCAGGACCGGCCATGGAGAAATGGGAGCCTTGCTACGCTGATGGGTGGGATGTAAATTGCCAACAGGCACTCCGGAGAAGTGTACGGTGTGTTCTGAAACATCTAAAAACACAGCTTGGAGAGCATAGGGCACTTCAACTCATGGGCGTATAAATTGGGAAAACTAAAAATCAGCAAGACACAGGCACCCCAAAGTTTAGGGCTGCTCTGTTGACAAGAACCCCCACTTCATTACACCTTAAATATCCTAGGAAAGAGAAAAATGGATAAAGAAGTTGTGGTCCTCATGTACAATGGAATATCACTCAGCCATGAAATCAACGTCATAAGGCTAGTAGCAGCACGATGAGTGGATTTAGGTACGACGATTCTAAGTGAAATAAGTCACACAGAAAAAGACACTTATCATAAGATATCACTTAGAGAGGGAATGTAAAAACCGCTACACTTGAACTGAATTGCAAAACAGAACAGAGTCACACGTTTAGGAAACACACTATGGCTGCTGAACGGGAAAGGTGAGGTGGGGTGGTGCATAAAACAAGGGTTTCAAATTAGATCCGATACCGTTCCATAATCCCAATATGTAAGAGACAAGACCTATTCCTTTTTCAGTGAACTGGACTCAACACCCCCTATTCACCGCACAAGAATATATCTGACTAGTAAGAATCTTCAAACCTATGTATTGATATCTCTCTGTAAGTGAGTCAAGGGGGTGTAAAGCGGCATAAACACAGCCGTGAAAAGCAGCTAAACCCCATTATAAAAATAAATTACTTTTCAAAACCCGTGAAACAAAGACAGTGAAAGCGAGAGAAATTCTTACAAAATTCGTTCATTGGCTGTGATGCAACCTGGATTGACCATATCTAGACCCACAGCTGATTGAGACATAAGGGTGGACACTCTTGGGGCTGAGAGGTTCGGTGAGGTTGGGTGAGCCAACGCAGACCCTTTCAAGTAATACTGCATGGTACCCATCCCATGGGTCCCAAATCTCCAGGTTCAAGGGCATCTTCCTACGTCGAAAACAGGCATGAGAAACCCAGAAGATGGTACACCGTGTGATCGGGAAAGGTTTCTAAAACGCACCTCATTTCTCATCTCCTTTGCTCGGGTTCGCCATTCCAGCCGATTTACTAGCCATCTCCCTCCTTGGAGAATCAGCACCTTTAACCTCCTGTTCCGTACAGGTTGCAATTTGTCCTGAGGATGAACGGGAAGAGGGGGAACCAATGAGAGACTAGCTCTAGGTGTTGGGACAGGCACAGGTCACTCTATTTTCCCATCAGGAAGAAGAATCAAGCACAAGCTCAGCCTGCCCCCCAGAACCAGAAGAGGGCCTGAAGCAATCCTGCGCTTTTGCGGCCAGCTCCCAAAAAAGCGAGTTGAAAAATGGAGCTCAGGGGCACTGCAATTCACAAACCTGCAGAGTTTTAAATGATACCTCTCGTCCACAAATATATTAAGGGAAGGCAACGAAGAGGCTTTGAAAGCAAGGCAGAATTGCAGGAAACAGATTTCAGGAGGTAGATTCGAATCGCCTTGAAAGCACATGAAAAGCGGCAAAACGTGGACAATGATGCCCTTGGCCAAAAAGGGCGTATGCGTTTTTTCCTGAATATATTCAGGAAAAAACGCATACGCCCTTTTTGGCCAACCAAGCAACCTGGAAAGGCCAATCAGCGCTCCAAAGAAGTCTCGCTTCCCAGCGGGCAAAAGGGCCATGGGGAAAAAAGTGTCCAAACCAGAAATGCAGGACCGGCCATGGAGAAATGGGAGCCTTGCTACGCTGATGGGTGGGATGTAAATTGCCAACAGGCACTCCGGAGAAGTGTACGGTGTGTTCTGAAACATCTAAAAACACAGCTTGGAGAGCATAGGGCACTTCCACTCATGGGCGTATAAATTGGGAAAACTAAAAATCAGCAAGACACAGGCACCCCAAAGTTTAGGGCTGCTCTGTTGACAAGAACCCCCACTTCATTACACCTTAAATATCCTAGGAAAGAGAAAAATGGATAAAGAAGTTGTGGTCCTCATGTACAATGGAATATCACTCAGCCATGAAATCAACGTCATAAGGCTAGTAGCAGCACGATGAGTGGATTTAGGTACGACGATTCTAAGTGAAATAAGTCACACAGAAAAAGACACTTATCCTAAGATATCACTTCTAGAGGGAATGTAAAAACCGCTACACTTGAACTGAATTGCAAAACAGAACAGAGTCCCACGTTTAGGAAACACACTATGGCTGCTGAACGGGAAAGGTGAGGTGGGGTGATGCATAAAACAAGGGTTTCAAATTAGCTCCGATACCGTTCCATAAACCCAATATGTAAGAGACAAGACCTATTCCTTTTTCAGTGAACTGGACTCAACACCCCCTATTCACCGCACAAGAATATATCTGACTAGTAAGAATCTTCAAACCTATGTATTGATATCTCTCTGTAAGTGAGTCAAGGGGGTGTAAAGCGGCATAAACACAGCCGTGAAAAGCAGCTAAACCCCATTATAAAAATAAATTACTTTTCAAAACCCGTGAAACAAAGACAGTGAAAGAGAGAGAAATTCTTACAAAATTCGTTCAGGGGCTGTGATGCAACCTGGATTGACCATATCTAGACCCACAGCTGATTGAGACATAAGGGTGGATACTCTTGGGGCTGAGAGGTTCGGTGAGGTTGGGTGAGCCAAGGCAGACCCTTTCAAGTAATACTGCATGGTACCCATCCCATGGGTCCCAAATCTCCAGGTTCAAGGGCATCTTCCTACGTCGAAAACAGGCATGAGAAACCCAGAAGATGGTACACCGTGTGATCGGGAAAGGTTTCTAAAACGCACCTCATTTCTCATCTCCTTTGCTCGGGTTCGCCATTCCAGCCGATTTACTAGCCATCTCCCTCCTTGGAGAATCAGCACCTTTAACCTCCTGTTCCGTACAGGTTGCAATTTGTCCTGAGGATGAACGGGAAGAGGGGGAACCAATGAGAGACTAGCTCTAGGTGTTGGGACAGGCACAGGTCACTCTATTTTCCCATCAGGAAGAAGAATCAAGCACAAGCTCAGCCTGCCCCCCAGAACCAGAAGAGGGCCTGAAGCAATCCTGCCCTTTTGCGGCCAGCTCCCAAAAAAGCGAATTGAAAAATGGAGCTCAGGGGCACTGCAATTCACAAACCTGCAGAGTTTTAAATGATACCTCTCGTCCACAAATATATTAAGGGAAGGCAACGAAGAGGCTTTGAAAGCAAGGCAGAATTGCAGGAAACAGATTTCAGGAGGTAGATTCGAATCGCCTTGAAAGCACATGAAAAGCGGCAAAACGTGGACAATGATGCCCTTGGCCAAAAAGGGCGTATGCGTTTTTTCCTGAATATATTCAGGAAAAAACGCATACGCCCTTTTTGGCCAACCAAGCAACCTGGAAAGGCCAATCAGCGCTCCAAAGAAGTCTCGCTTCCCAGCGGGCAAAAGGGCCATGCGGAAAAAAGTGTCCAAACCAGAAATGCAGGACCGGCCATGGAGAAATGGGAGCCTTGCTACGCTGATGGGTGGGATGTAAATTGCCAACAGGCACTCCGGAGAAGTGTACGGTGTGTTCTGAAACATCTAAAAACACAGCTTGGAGAGCATAGGGCACTTCCACTCATGGGCGTATAAATTGGGAAAAGTAAAAATCAGCAAGACACAGGCACCCCAAAGTTTAGGGCTGCTCTGTTGACAAGAACCCCCACTTCATTACACCTTAAATATCCTAGGAAAGAGAAAAATGGTTAAAGAAGTTGTGGTCCTCATGTACAATGGAATATCACTCAGCCATGAAATCAACGTCATAAGGCTAGTAGCAGCACGATGAGTGGATTTAGGTACGACGATTCTAAGTGAAATAAGTCACACAGAAAAAGACACTTATCCTAAGATATCACTTAGAGAGGGAATGTAAAAACCGCTACACTTGAACTGAATTGCAAAACAGAACAGAGTCACACGTTTAGAAAACACACTATGGCTGCTGAACGGGAAAGGTGAGGTGGGGTGATGCATAAAACAAGGGTTTCAAATTAGCTCAGATACCGTTCCATAAACCCAATATGTAAGAGACAAGACCTATTCCTTTTTCAGTGAACTGGACTCAACACCCCCTATTCACCGCACAAGAATATATCTGACTAGTAAGAATCTTCAAACCTATGTATTGATATCTCTCTGTAAGTGAGTCAAGGGGGTGTAAAGCGGCATAAACACAGCCGTGAAAAGCAGCTAAACCCCATTATAAAAATAAATTACTTTTCAAAACCCGTGAAACAAAGACAGTGAAAGAGAGAGAAATTCTTACAAAATTCGTTCAGGGGCTGTGATGCAACCTGGATTGACCATATCTAGACCCACAGCTGATTGAGACATAAGGGTGGACACTCTTGGGGCTGAGAGGTTCGGTGAGGTTGGGTGAGCCAAGGCAGACCCTTTCAAGTAATACTGCATGGTACCCATCCCATGGGTCCCAAATCTCCAGGTTCAAGGGCATCTTCCTACGTCGAAAACAGGCATGAGAAACCCAGAAAATGGTACACCGTGTGATCGGGAAAGGTTTCTAAAACGCACCTCATTTCTCATCTCCTTTGCTCGGGTTCGCCATTCCAGCCGATTTACTAGCCATCTCCCTCCTTGGAGAATCAGCACCTTTAACCTCCTGTTCCGTACAGGTTGCAATTTGTCCTGAGGATGAACGGGAAGAGGGGGAACCAATGAGAGACTAGCTCTAGGTGTTGGGACAGGCACAGGTCACTCTATTTTCCCATCAGGAAGAAGAATCAAGCACAAGCTCAGCCTGCCCCCCAGAACCAGAAGAGGGCCTGAAGCAATCCTGCGCTTTTGCGGCCAGCTCCCAAAAAAGCGAGTTGAAAAATGGAGCTCAGGGGCACTGCAATTCACAAACCTGCAGAGTTTTAAATGATACCTCTCGTCCACAAATATATTAAGGGAAGGCAACGAAGAGGCTTTGAAAGCAAGGCAGAATTGCAGGAAACAGATTTCAGGAGGTAGATTCGAATCACCTTGAAAGCACATGAAAAGCGGCAAAACGTGGACAATGATGCCCTTGGCCAAAAAGGGCGTATGCGTTTTTTCCTGAATATATTCAGGAAAAAACGCATACGCCCTTTTTGGCCAACCAAGCAACCTGGAAAGGCCAATCAGCGCTCCAAAGAAGTCTCGCTTCCCAGCGGGCAAAAGGGCCATGCGGAAAAAAGTGTCCAAACCAGAAATGCAGGACCGGCCATGGAGAAATGGGAGCCTTGCTACGCTGATGGGTGGGATGTAAATTGCCAACAGGCACTCCGGAGAAGTGTACGGTGTGTTCTGAAACATCTAAAAACACAGCTTGGAGAGCATAGGGCACTTCCACTCATGGGCGTATAAATTGGGAAAAGTAAAAATCAGCAAGACACAGGCACCCCAAAGTTTAGGGCTGCTCTGTTGACAAGAACCCCCACTTCATTACACCTTAAATATCCTAGGAAAGAGAAAAATGGTTAAAGAAGTTGTGGTCCTCATGTACAATGGAATATCACTCAGCCATGAAATCAACGTCATAAGGCTAGTAGCAGCACGATGAGTGGATTTAGGTACGACGATTCTAAGTGAAATAAGTCACACAGAAAAAGACACTTATCCTAAGATATCACTTAGAGAGGGAATGTAAAAACCGCTACACTTGAACTGAATTGCAAAACAGAACAGAGTCACACGTTTAGAAAACACACTATGGCTGCTGAACGGGAAAGGTGAGGTGGGGTGATGCATAAAACAAGGGTTTCAAATTAGCTCAGATACCGTTCCATAAACCCAATATGTAAGAGACAAGACCTATTCCTTTTTCAGTGAACTGGACTCAACACCCCCTATTCACCGCACAAGAATATATCTGACTAGTAAGAATCTTCAAACCTATGTATTGATATCTCTCTGTAAGTGAGTCAAGGGGGTGTAAAGCGGCATAAACACAGCCGTGAAAAGCAGCTAAACCCCATTATAAAAATAAATTACTTTTCAAAACCCGTGAAACAAAGACAGTGAAAGAGAGAGAAATTCTTACAAAATTCGTTCAGGGGCTGTGATGCAACCTGGATTGACCATATCTAGACCCACAGCTGATTGAGACATAAGGGTGGACACTCTTGGGGCTGAGAGGTTCGGTGAGGTTGGGTGAGCCAAGGCAGACCCTTTCAAGTAATACTGCATGGTGCCCATCCCATGGGTCCCAAATCTCCAGGTTCAAGGGCATCTTCCTACGTCGAAAACAGGCATGAGAAACCCAGAAGATGGTACACCGTGTGATCGGGAAAGGTTTCTAAAACGCACCTCATTTCTCATCTCCTTTGCTCGGGTTCGCCATTCCAGCCGATTTACTAGCCATCTCCCTCCTTGGAGAATCAGCACCTTTAACCTCCTGTTCCGTACAGGTTGCAATTTGTCCTGAGGATGAACGGGAAGAGGGGGAACCAATGAGAGACTAGCTCTAGGTGTTGGGACAGGCACAGGTCACTCTATTTTCCCATCAGGAAGAAGAATCAAGCACAAGCTCAGCCTGCCCCCCAGAACCAGAAGAGGGCCTGAAGCAATCCTGCGCTTTTGCGGCCAGCTCCCAAAAAAGCGAGTTGAAAAATGGAGCTCAGGGGCACTGCAATTCACAAACCTGCAGAGTTTTAAATGATACCTCTCGTCCACAAATATATTAAGGGAAGGCAACGAAGAGGCTTTGAAAGCAAGGCAGAATTGCAGGAAACAGATTTCAGGAGGTAGATTCGAATCGCCTTGAAAGCACATGAAAAGCGACAAAACGTGGACAATGATGCCCTTGGCCAAAAAGGGCGTATGCGTTTTTTCCTGAATATATTCAGGAAAAAACGCATACGCCCTTTTTGGCCAACCAAGCAACCTGGAAAGGCCAATCAGCGCTCCAAAGAAGTCTCGCTTCCCAGCGGGCAAAAGGGCCATGGGGAAAAAAGTGTCCAAACCAGAAATGCAGGATCGGCCATGGAGAAATGGGAGCCTTGCTACGCTGATGGGTGGGATGTAAATTGCCAACAGGCACTCCGGAGAAGTGTACGGTGTGTTCTGAAACATCTAAAAACACAGCTTGGAGAGCATAGGGCACTTCCACTCATGGGCGTATAAATTGGGAAAACTAAAAATCAGCAAGACACAGGCACCCCAAAGTTTAGGGCTGCTCTGTTGACAAGAACCCCCACTTCATTACACCTTAAATATCCTAGGAAAGAGAAAAATGGATAAAGAAGTTGTGGTCCTCATGTACAATGGAATATCACTCAGCCATGAAATCAACGTCATAAGGCTAGTAGCAGCACGATGAGTGGATTTAGGTACGACGATTCTAAGTGAAATAAGTCACACAGAAAAAGACACTTATCCTAAGATATCACTTCTAGAGGGAATGTAAAAACCGCTACACTTGAACTGAATTGCAAAACAGAACAGAGTCCCACGTTTAGGAAACACACTATGGCTGCTGAACGGGAAAGGTGAGGTGGGGTGATGCATAAAACAAGGGTTTCAAATTAGCTCCGATACCGTTCCATAAACCCAATATGTAAGAGACAAGACCTATTCCTTTTTCAGTGAACTGGACTCAACACCCCCTATTCACCGCACAAGAATATATCTGACTAGTAAGAATCTTCAAACCTATGTATTGATATCTCTCTGTAAGTGAGTCAAGGGGGTGTAAAGCGGCATAAACACAGCCGTGAAAAGCAGCTAAACCCCATTATAAAAATAAATTACTTTTCAAAACCCGTGAAACAAAGACAGTGAAAGAGAGAGAAATTCTTACAAAATTCGTTCAGGGGCTGTGATGCAACCTGGATTGACCATATCTAGACCCACAGCTGATTGAGACATAAGGGTGGACACTCTTGGGGCTGAGAGGTTCGGTGAGGTTGGGTGAGCCAACGCAGACCCTTTCAAGTAATACTGCATGGTACCCATCCCATGGGTCCCAAATCTCCAGGTTCAAGGGCATCTTCCTACGTCGAAAACAGGCATGAGAAACCCAGAAGATGGTACACCGTGTGATCGGGAAAGGTTTCTAAAACGCACCTCATTTCTCATCTCCTTTGCTCGGGTTCGCCATTCCAGCCGATTTACTAGCCATCTCCCTCCTTGGAGAATCAGCACCTTTAACCTCCTGTTCCGTACAGGTTGCAATTTGTCCTGAGGATGAACGGGAAGAGGGGGAACCAATGAGAGACTAGCTCTAGGTGTTGGGACAGGCACAGGTCACTCTATTTTCCCATCAGGAAGAAGAATCAAGCACAAGCTCAGCCTGCCCCCCAGAACCAGAAGAGGGCCTGAAGCAATCCTGCGCTTTTGCGGCCAGCTCCCAAAAAAGCGAGTTGAAAAATGGAGCTCAGGGGCACTGCAATTCACAAACCTGCAGAGTTTTAAATGATACCTCTCGTCCACAAATATATTAAGGGAAGGCAACGAAGAGGCTTTGAAAGCAAGGCAGAATTGCAGGAAACAGATTTCAGGAGGTATATTCGAATCGCCTTGAAAGCACATGAAAAGCGGCAAAACGTGGACAATGATGCCCTTGGCCAACAAGGGCTTATGCGTTTTTTCCTGAATATATTCAGGAAAAAACGCATACGCCCTTTTTGGCCAACCAAGCAACCTGGAAAGGCCAATCAGCGCTCCAAAGAAGTCTCGCTTCCCAGCGGGCAAAAGGGCCATGCGGAAAAAAGTGTCCAAACCAGAAATGCAGGACCGGCCATGGAGAAATGGGAGCCTTGCTACGCTGATGGGTGGGATGTAAATTGCCAACAGGCACTCCGGAGAAGTGTACGGTGTGTTCTGAAACATCTAAAAACACAGCTTGGAGAGCATAGGGCACTTCCACTCATGGGCGTATAAATTGGGAAAACTAAAAATCAGCAAGACACAGGCACCCCAAAGTTTAGGGCTGCTCTGTTGACAAGAACCCCCACTTCATTACACCTTAAATATCCTAGGAAAGAGAAAAATGGATAAAGAAGTTGTGGTCCTCATGTACAATGGAATATCACTCAGCCATGAAATCAACGTCATAAGGCTAGTAGCAGCACGATGAGTGGATTTAGGTACGACGATTCTAAGTGAAATAAGTCACACAGAAAAAGACACTTATCCTAAGATATCACTTCTAGAGGGAATGTAAAAACCGCTACACTTGAACTGAATTGCAAAACAGAACAGAGTCCCACGTTTAGGAAACACACTATGGCTGCTGAACAGGAAAGGTGAGGTGGGGTGATGCATAAAACAAGGGTTTCAAATTAGCTCCGATACCGTTCCATAAACCCAATATGTAAGAGACAAGACCTATTCCTTTTTCAGTGAACTGGACTCAACACCCCCTATTCACCGCACAAGAATATATCTGACTAGTAAGAATCTTCAAACCTATGTATTGATATCTCTCTGTAAGTGAGTCAAGGGGGTGTAAAGCGGCATAAACACAGCCGTGAAAAGCAGCTAAACCCCATTATAAAAATAAATTACTTTTCAAAACCCGTGAAACAAAGACAGTGAAAGAGAGAGAAATTCTTACAAAATTCGTTCAGGGGCTGTGATGCAACCTGGATTGACCATATCTAGACCCACAGCTGATTGAGACATAAGGGTGGACACTCTTGGGGCTGAGAGGTTCGGTGAGGTTGGGTGAGCCAACGCAGACCCTTTCAAGTAATACTGCATGGTACCCATCCCATGGGTCCCAAATCTCCAGGTTCAAGGGCATCTTCCTACGTCGAAAACAGGCATGAGAAACCCAGAAGATGGTACACCGTGTGATCGGGAAAGGTTTCTAAAACGCACCTCATTTCTCATCTCCTTTGCTCGGGTTCGCCATTCCAGCCGATTTACTAGCCATCTCCCTCCTTGGAGAATCAGCACCTTTAACCTCCTGTTCCGTACAGGTTGCAATTTGTCCTGAGGATGAACGGGAAGAGGGGGAACCAATGAGAGACTAGCTCTAGGTGTTGGGACAGGCACAGGTCACTCTATTTTCCCATCAGGAAGAAGAATCAAGCACAAGCTCAGCCTGCCCCCCAGAACCAGAAGAGGGCCTGAAGCAATCCTGCGCTTTTGCGGCCAGCTCCCAAAAAAGCGAGTTGAAAAATGGAGCTCAGGGGCACTGCAATTCACAAACCTGCAGAGTTTTAAATGATACCTCTCGTCCACAAATATATTAAGGGAAGGCAACGAAGAGGCTTTGAAAGCAAGGCAGAATTGCAGGAAACAGATTTCAGGAGGTAGATTCGAATCGCCTTGAAAGCACATGAAAAGCGGCAAAACGTGGACAATGATGCCCTTGGCCAAAAAGGGCGTATGCGTTTTTTCCTGAATATATTCAGGAAAAAACGCATACGCCCTTTTTGGCCAACCAAGCAACCTGGAAAGGCCAATCAGCGCTCCAAAGAAGTCTCGCTTCCCAGCGGGCAAAAGGGCCATGCGGAAAAAAGTGTCCAAACCAGAAATGCAGGACCGGCCATGGAGAAATGGGAGCCTTGCTACGCTGATGGGTGGGATGTAAATTGCCAACAGGCACTCCGGAGAAGTGTACGGTGTGTTCTGAAACATCTAAAAACACAGCTTGGAGAGCATAGGGCACTTCCACTCATGGGCGTATAAATTGGGAAAACTAAAAATCAGCAAGACACAGGCACCCCAAAGTTTAGGGCTGCTCTGTTGACAAGAACCCCCACTTCATTACACCTTAAATATCCTAGGAAAGAGAAAAATGGATAAAGAAGTTGTGGTCCTCATGTACAATGGAATATCACTCAGCCATGAAATCAACGTCATAAGGCTAGTAGCAGCACGATGAGTGGATTTAGGTACGACGATTCTAAGTGAAATAAGTCACACAGAAAAAGACACTTATCCTAAGATATCACTTCTAGAGGGAATGTAAAAACCGCTACACTTGAACTGAATTGCAAAACAGAACAGAGTCCCACGTTTAGGAAACACACTATGGCTGCTGAACAGGAAAGGTGAGGTGGGGTGATGCATAAAACAAGGGTTTCAAATTAGCTCCGATACCGTTCCATAAACCCAATATGTAAGAGACAAGACCTATTCCTTTTTCAGTGAACTGGACTCAACACCCCCTATTCACCGCACAAGAATATATCTGACTAGTAAGAATCTTCAAACCTATGTATTGATATCTCTCTGTAAGTGAGTCAAGGGGGTGTAAAGCGGCATAAACACAGCCGTGAAAAGCAGCTAAACCCCATTATAAAAATAAATTACTTTTCAAAACCCGTGAAACAAAGACAGTGAAAGAGAGAGAAATTCTTACAAAATTCGTTCAGGGGCTGTGATGCAACCTGGATTGACCATATCTAGACCCACAGCTGATTGAGACATAAGGGTGGACACTCTTGGGGCTGAGAGGTTCGGTGAGGTTGGGTGAGCCAACGCAGACCCTTTCAAGTAATACTGCATGGTACCCATCCCATGGGTCCCAAATCTCCAGGTTCAAGGGCATCTTCCTACGTCGAAAACAGGCATGAGAAACCCAGAAGATGGTACACCGTGTGATCGGGAAAGGTTTCTAAAACGCACCTCATTTCTCATCTCCTTTGCTCGGGTTCGCCATTCCAGCCGATTTACTAGCCATCTCCCTCCTTGGAGAATCAGCACCTTTAACCTCCTGTTCCGTACAGGTTGCAATTTGTCCTGAGGATGAACGGGAAGAGGGGGAACCAATGAGAGACTAGCTCTAGGTGTTGGGACAGGCACAGGTCACTCTATTTTCCCATCAGGAAGAAGAATCAAGCACAAGCTCAGCCTGCCCCCCAGAACCAGAAGAGGGCCTGAAGCAATCCTGCGCTTTGCGGCCAGCTCCCAAAAAAGCGAGTTGAAAAATGGAGCTCAGGGGCACTGCAATTCACAAACCTGCAGAGTTTTAAATGATACCTCTCGTCCACAAATATATTAAGGGAAGGCAACGAAGAGGCTTTGAAAGCAAGGCAGAATTGCAGGAAACAGATTTCAGGAGGTAGATTCGAATCGCCTTGAAAGCACATAAAAAGCGGCAAAACGTGGAAAATGATGCCCTTGGCCAACAAGGGCGTATGCGTTTTTTCCTGAATATATTCAGGAAAAAACGCATACGCCCTTTTTGGCCAACCAAGCAACCTGGAAAGGCCAATCAGCGCTCCAAAGATGTCTCGCTTCCCAGCGGGCAAAAGGGCCATGCGGAAAAAAGTGTCCAAACCAGAAATGCAGGACCGGCCATGGAGAAATGGGAGCCTTGCTACGCTGATGGGTGGGATGTAAATTGCCAACAGGCACTCCGGAGAAGTGTACGGTGTGTTCTGAAACATCTAAAAACACAGCTTGGAGAGCATAGGGCACTTCCACTCATGGGCGTATAAATTGGGAAAACTAAAAATCAGCAAGACACAGGCACCCCAAAGTTTAGGGCTGCTCTGTTGACAAGAACCCCCACTTCATTACACCTTAAATATCCTAGGAAAGAGAAAAATGGATAAAGAAGTTGTGGTCCTCATGTACAATGGAATATCACTCAGCCATGAAATCAACGTCATAAGGCTAGTAGCAGCACGATGAGTGGATTTAGGTACGACGATTCTAAGTGAAATAAGTCACACAGAAAAAGACACTTATCCTAAGATATCACTTCTAGAGGGAATGTAAAAACCGCTACACTTGAACTGAATTGCAAAACAGAACAGAGTCCAACGTTTAGGAAACACACTATGGCTGCTGAACAGGAAAGGTGAGGTGGGGTGATGCATAAAACAAGGGTTTCAAATTAGCTCCGATACCGTTCCATAAACCCAATATGTAAGAGACAAGACCTATTCCTTTTTCAGTGAACTGGACTCAACACCCCCTATTCACCGCACAAGAATATATCTGACTAGTAAGAATCTTCAAACCTATGTATTGATATCTCTCTGTAAGTGAGTCAAGGGGGTGTAAAGCGGCATAAACACAGCCGTGAAAAGCAGCTAAACCCCATTATAAAAATAAATTACTTTTCAAAACCCGTGAAACAAAGACGGTGAAAGAGAGAGAAATTCTTACAAAATTCGTTCAGGGGCTGTGATGCAACCTGGATTGACCATATCTAGACCCACAGCTGATTGAGACATAAGGGTGGACACTCTTGGGGCTGAGAGGTTCGGTGAGGTTGGGTGAGCCAACGCAGACCCTTTCAAGTAATACTGCATGGTACCCATCCCATGGGTCCCAAATCTCCAGGTTCAAGGGCATCTTCCTACGTCGAAAACAGGCATGAGAAACCCAGAAGATGGTACACCGTGTGATCGGGAAAGGTTTCTAAAACGCACCTCATTTCTCATCTCCTTTGCTCGGGTTCGCCATTCCAGCCGATTTACTAGCCATCTCCCTCCTTGGAGAATCAGCACCTTTAACCTCCTGTTCCGTACAGGTTGCAATTTGTCCTGAGGATGAACGGGAAGAGGGGGAACCAATGAGAGACTAGCTCTAGGTGTTGGGACAGGCACAGGTCACTCTATTTTCCCATCAGGAAGAAGAATCAAGCACAAGCTCAGCCTGCCCCCCAGAACCAGAAGAGGGCCTGAAGCAATCCTGCGCCTTTGCGGCCAGCTCCCAAAAAAGCGAGTTGAAAAATGGAGCTCAGGGGCACTGCAATTCACAAACCTGCAGAGTTTTAAATGATACCTCTCGTCCACAAATATATTAAGGGAAGGCAACGAAGAGGCTTTGAAAGCAAGGCAGAATTGCAGGAAACAGATTTCAGGAGGTAGATTCGAATCGCCTTGAAAGCACATGAAAAGCGGCAAAACGTGGACAATGATGCCCTTGGCCAAAAAGGGCGTATGCGTTTTTTCCTGAATATATTCAGGAAAAAACGCATACGCCCTTTTTGGCCAACCAAGCAACCTGGAAAGGCCAATCAGCGCTCCAAAGAAGTCTCGCTTCCCAGCGGGCAAAAGGGCCATGCGGAAAAAAGTGTCCAAACCAGAAATGCAGGACCGGCCATGGAGAAATGGGAGCCTTGCTACGCTGATGGGTGGGATGTAAATTGCCAACAGGCACTCCGGAGAAGTGTACGGTGTGTTCTGAAACATCTAAAAACACAGCTTGGAGAGCATAGGGCACTTCCACTCATGGGCGTATAAATTGGGAAAACTAAAAATCAGCAAGACACAGGCACCCCAAAGTTTAGGGCTGCTCTGTTGACAAGAACCCCCACTTCATTACACCTTAAATATCCTAGGAAAGAGAAAAATGGATAAAGAAGTTGTGGTCCTCATGTACAATGGAATATCACTCAGCCATGAAATCAACGTCATAAGGCTAGTAGCAGCACGATGAGTGGATTTAGGTACGACGATTCTAAGTGAAATAAGTCACACAGAAAAAGACACTTATCATAAGATATCACTTAGAGGGGGAATGTAAAAACCGCTACACTTGAACTGAATTGCAAAACAGAACAGAGTCACACGTTTAGGAAACACACTATGGCTGCTGAACGGGAAAGGTGAGGTGGGGTGATGCATAAAACAAGGGTTTCAAATTAGCTCCGATACCGTTCCATAATCCCAATATGTAAGAGACAAGACCTATTCCTTTTTCAGTGAACTGGACTCAACACCCCCTATTCACCGCACAAGAATATATCTGACTAGTAAGAAACTTCAAACCTATGTATTGATATCTCTCTGTAAGTGAGTCAAGGGGGTGTAAAGCGGCATAAACACAGCCGTGAAAAGCAGCTAAACCCCATTATAAAAATAAATTACTTTTCAAAACCCGTGAAACAAAGACAGTGAAAGAGAGAGAAATTCTTACAAAATTCGTTCAGGGGCTGTGATGCAACCTGGATTGACCATATCTAGACCCACAGCTGATTGAGACATAAGGGTGGACACTCTTGGGGCTGAGAGGTTCGGTGAGGTTGGGTGAGCCAACGCAGACCCTTTCAAGTAATACTGCATGGTACCCATCCCATGGGTCCCAAATCTCCAGGTTCAAGGGCATCTTCCTACGTCGAAAACAGGCATGAGAAACCCAGAAGATGGTACACCGTGTGATCGGGAAAGGTTTCTAAAACGCACCTCATTTCTCATCTCCTTTGCTCGGGTTCGCCATTCCAGCCGATTTACTAGCCATCTCCCTCCTTGGAGAATCAGCACCTTTAACCTCCTGTTCCGTACAGGTTGCAATTTGTCCTGAGGATGAACGGGAAGAGGGGGAACCAATGAGAGACTAGCTCTAGGTGTTGGGACAGGCACAGGTCACTCTATTTTCCCATCAGGAAGAAGAATCAAGCACAAGCTCAGCCTGCCCCCCAGAACCAGAAGAGGGCCTGAAGCAATCCTGCGCTTTTGCGGCCAGCTCCCAAAAAAGCGAGTTGAAAAATGGAGCTCAGGGGCACTGCAATTCACAAACCTGCAGAGTTTTAAATGATACCTCTCGTCCACAAATATATTAAGGGAAGGCAACGAAGAGGCTTTGAAAGCAAGGCAGAATTGCAGGAAA
Organism: Balaenoptera acutorostrata; assembly: GCF_949987535.1. Lineage (NCBI taxonomy): Eukaryota > Metazoa > Chordata > Mammalia > Artiodactyla > Balaenopteridae > Balaenoptera > Balaenoptera acutorostrata. Next base: position 317,757 of record NW_026646144.1, read on the forward strand.
CAGATTTCAGGAGGTAGATTCGAATCGCCTTGAAAGCACATGAAAAGCGGCAAAACGTGGACAATGATGCCCTTGGCCAAAAAGGGCGTATGCGTTTTTTCCTGAATATATTCAGGAAAAAACGCATACGCCCTTTTTGGCCAACCAAGCAACCTGGAAAGGCCAATCAGCGCTCCAAAGAAGTCTCGCTTCCCAGCGGGCAAAAGGGCCATGCGGAAAAAAGTGTCCAAACCAGAAATGCAGGACCGGCCATGGAGAAATGGGAGCCTTGCTACGCTGATGGGTGGGATGTAAATTGCCAACAGGCACTCCGGAGAAGTGTACGGTGTGTTCTGAAACATCTAAAAACACAGCTTGGAGAGCATAGGGCACTTCCACTCATGGGCGTATAAATTGGGAAAACTAAAAATCAGCAAGACACAGGCACCCCAAAGTTTAGGGCTGCTCTGTTGACAAGAACCCCCACTTCATTACACCTTAAATATCCTAGGAAAGAGAAAAATGGATAAAGAAGTTGTGGTCCTCATGTACAATGGAATATCACTCAGCCATGAAATCAACGTCATAAGGCTAGTAGCAGCACGATGAGTGGATTTAGGTACGACGATTCTAAGTGAAATAAGTCACACAGAAAAAGACACTTTTCCTAAGATATCACTTCTAGAGGGAATGTAAAAACCGCTACACTTGAACTGAATTGCAAAACAGAACAGAGTCACACGTTTAGGAAACACACTATGGCTGCTGAACGGGAAAGGTGAGGTGGGGTGATGCATAAAACAAGGGTTTCAAATTAGCTCCGATACTGTTCCATAAACCCAATATGTAAGAGACAAGACCTATTCCTTTTTCAGTGAACTGGACTCAACACCCCCTATTCACCGCACAAGAATATATCTGACTAGTAAGAATCTTCAAACCTATGTATTGATATCTCTCTGTAAGTGAGTCAAGGGGGTGTAAAGCGGCATAAACACAGCCGTGAAAAGCAGCTAAACCCCATTATAAAAATAAATTACTTTTCAAAACCCGTGAAACAAAGACAGTGAAAGAGAGAGAAATTCTTACAAAATTCGTTCAGGGGCTGTGATGCAACCTGGATTGACCATATCTAGACCCACAGCTGATTGAGACATAAGGGTGGACACTCTTGGGGCTGAGAGGTTCGGTGAGGTTGGGTGAGCCAACGCAGACCCTTTCAAGTAATACTGCATGGTACCCATCCCATGGGTCCCAAATCTCCAGGTTCAAGGGCATCTTCCTACGTCGAAAACAGGCATGAGAAACCCAGAAGATGGTACACCGTGTGATCGGGAAAGGTTTCTAAAACGCACCTCATTTCTCATCTCCTTTGCTCGGGTTCGCCATTCCAGCCGATTTACTAGCCATCTCCCTCCTTGGAGAATCAGCACCTTTAACCTCCTGTTCCGTACAGGTTGCAATTTGTCCTGAGGATGAACGGGAAGAGGGGGAACCAATGAGAGACTAGCTCTAGGTGTTGGGACAGGCACAGGTCACTCTATTTTCCCATCAGGAAGAAGAATCAAGCACAAGCTCAGCCTGCCCCCCAGAACCAGAAGAGGGCCTGAAGCAATCCTGCGCTTTTGCGGCCAGCTCCCAAAAAAGCGAGTTGAAAAATGGAGCTCAGGGGCACTGCAATTCACAAACCTGCAGAGTTTTAAATGATACCTCTCGTCCACAAATATATTAAGGGAAGGCAACGAAGAGGCTTTGAAAGCAAGGCAGAATTGCAGGAAACAGATTTCAGGAGGTAGATTCGAATCGCCTTGAAAGCACATGAAAAGCGGCAAAACGTGGACAATGATGCCCTTGGCCAAAAAGGGCGTATGCGTTTTTTCCTGAATATATTCAGGAAAAAACGCATACGCCCTTTTTGGCCAACCAAGCAACCTGGAAAGGCCAATCAGCGATCCAAAGAAGTCTCGCTTCCCAGCGGGCAAAAGGGCCATGGGGAAAAAAGTGTCCAAACCAGAAATTCAGGACCGGCCATGGAGAAATGGGAGCCTTGCTACGCTGATGGGTGGGATGTAAATTGCCAACAGGCACTCCGGAGAAGTGTACGGTGTGTTCTGAAACATCTAAAAACACAGCTTGGAGAGCATAGGGCACTTCCACTCATGGGCGTATAAATTGGGAAAACTAAAAATCAGCAAGACACAGGCACCCCAAAGTTTAGGGCTGCTCTGTTGACAAGAACCCCCACTTCATTACACCTTAAATATCCTAGGAAAGAGAAAAATGGATAAAGAAGTTGTGGTCCTCATGTACAATGGAATATCACTCAGCCATGAAATCAACGTCATAAGGCTAGTAGCAGCACGATGAGTGGATTTAGGTACGACGATTCTAAGTGAAATAAGTCACACAGAAAAAGACACTTATCCTAAGATATCACTTAGAGAGGGAATGTAAAAACCGCTACACTTGAACTGAATTGCAAAACAGAACAGAGTCACACGTTTAGGAAACACACTATGGCTGCTGAACGGGAAAGGTGAGGTGGGGTGATGCATAAAACAAGGGTTTCAAATTAGCTCCGATACTGTTCCATAAACCCAATATGTAAGAGACAAGACCTATTCCTTTTTCAGTGAACTGGACTCAACACCCCCTATTCACCGCACAAGAATATATCTGACTAGTAAGAATCTTCAAACCTATGTATTGATATCTCTCTGTAAGTGAGTCAAGGGGGTGTAAAGCGGCATAAACACAGCCGTGAAAAGCAGCTAAACCCCATTATAAAAATAAATTACTTTTCAAAACCCGTGAAACAAAGACGGTGAAAGAGAGAGAAATTCTTACAAAATTCGTTCAGGGGCTGTGATGCAACCTGGATTGACCATATCTAGACCCACAGCTGATTGAGACATAAGGGTGGACACTCTTGGGGCTGAGAGGTTCGGTGAGGTTGGGTGAGCCAACGCAGACCCTTTCAAGTAATACTGCATGGTACCCATCCCATGGGTCCCAAATCTCCAGGTTCAAGGGCATCTTCCTACGTCGAAAACAGGCATGAGAAACCCAGAAGATGGTACACGGTGTGATCGGGAAAGGTTTCTAAAACGCACCTCATTTCTCATCTCCTTTGCTCGGGTTCGCCATTCCAGCCGATTTACTAGCCATCTCCCTCCTTGGAGAATCAGCACCTTTAACCTCCTGTTCCGTACAGGTTGCAATTTGTCCTGAGGATGAACGGGAAGAGGGGGAACCAATGAGAGACTAGCTCTAGGTGTTGGGACAGGCACAGGTCACTCTATTTTCCCATCAGGAAGAAGAATCAAGCACAAGCTCAGCCTGCCCCCCAGAACCAGAAGAGGGCCTGAAGCAATCCTGCGCCTTTGCGGCCAGCTCCCAAAAAAGCGAGTTGAAAAATGGAGCTCAGGGGCACTGCAATTCACAAACCTGCAGAGTTTTAAATGATACCTCTCGTCCACAAATATATTAAGGGAAGGCAACGAAGAGGCTTTGAAAGCAAGGCAGAATTGCAGGAAACAGATTTCAGGAGGTAGATTCGAATCGCCTTGAAAGCACATGAAAAGCGGCAAAACGTGGACAATGATGCCCTTGGCCAAAAAGGGCGTATGCGTTTTTTCCTGAATATATTCAGGAAAAAACGCATACGCCCTTTTTGGCCAACCAAGCAACCTGGAAAGGCCAATCAGCGCTCCAAAGAAGTCTCGCTTCCCAGCGGGCAAAAGGGCCATGCGGAAAAAAGTGTCCAAACCAGAAATGCAGGACCGGCCATGGAGAAATGGGAGCCTTGCTACGCTGATGGGTGGGATGTAAATTGCCAACAGGCACTCCGGAGAAGTGTACGGTGTGTTCTGAAACATCTAAAAACACAGCTTGGAGAGCATAGGGCACTTCCACTCATGGGCGTATAAATTGGGAAAACTAAAAATCAGCAAGACACAGGCACCCCAAAGTTTAGGGCTGCTCTGTTGACAAGAACCCCCACTTCATTACACCTTAAATATCCTAGGAAAGAGAAAAATGGATAAAGAAGTTGTGGTCCTCATGTACAATGGAATATCACTCAGCCATGAAATCAACGTCATAAGGCTAGTAGCAGCACGATGAGTGGATTTAGGTACGACGATTCTAAGTGAAATAAGTCACACAGAAAAAGACACTTATCATAAGATATCACTTCTAGAGGGAATGTAAAAACCGCTACACTTGAACTGAATTGCAAAACAGAACAGAGTCACACGTTTAGGAAACACACTATGGCTGCTGAACGGGAAAGGTGAGGTGGGGTGATGCATAAAACAAGGGTTTCAAATTAGCTCCGATACCATTCCATAATCCCAATATGTAAGAGACAAGACCTATTCCTTTTTCAGTGAACTGGACTCAACACCCCCTATTCACCGCACAAGAATATATCTGACTAGTAAGAAACTTCAAACCTATGTATTGATATCTCTCTGTAAGTGAGTCAAGGGGGTGTAAAGCGGCATAAACACAGCCGTGAAAAGCAGCTAAACCCCATTATAAAAATAAATTACTTTTCAAAACCCGTGAAACAAAGACAGTGAAAGAGAGAGAAATTCTTACAAAATTCGTTCAGGGGCTGTGATGCAACCTGGATTGACCATATCTAGACCCACAGCTGATTGAGACATAAGGGTGGACACTCTTGGGGCTGAGAGGTTCGGTGAGGTTGGGTGAGCCAACGCAGACCCTTTCAAGTAATACTGCATGGTACCCATCCCATGGGTCCCAAATCTCCAGGTTCAAGGGCATCTTCCTACGTCGAAAACAGGCATGAGAAACCCAGAAGATGGTACACCGTGTGATCGGGAAAGGTTTCTAAAACGCACCTCATTTCTCATCTCCTTTGCTCGGGTTCGCCATTCCAGCCGATTTACTAGCCATCTCCCTCCTTGGAGAATCAGCACCTTTAACCTCCTGTTCCGTACAGGTTGCAATTTGTCCTGAGGATGAACGGGAAGAGGGGGAACCAATGAGAGACTAGCTCTAGGTGTTGGGACAGGCACAGGTCACTCTATTTTCCCATCAGGAAGAAGAATCAAGCACAAGCTCAGCCTGCCCCCCAGAACCAGAAGAGGGCCTGAAGCAATCCTGCGCTTTTGCGGCCAGCTCCCAAAAAAGCGAGTTGATAAATGGAGCTCAGGGGCACTGCAATTCACAAACCTGCAGAGTTTTAAATGATACCTCTCGTCCACAAATATATTAAGGGAAGGCAACGAAGAGGCTTTGAAAGCAAGGCAGAATTGCAGGAAACAGATTTCAGGAGGTAGATTCGAATCGCCTTGAAAGCACATGAAAAGCGGCAAAACGTGGACAATGATGCCCTTGGCCAAAAAGGGCGTATGCGTTTTTTCCTGAATATATTCAGGAAAAAACGCATACGCCCTTTTTGGCCAACCAAGCAACCTGGAAAGGCCAATCAGCGCTCCAAAGAAGTCTCGCTTCCCAGCGGGCAAAAGGGCCATGGGGAAAAAAGTGTCCAAACCAGAAATGCAGGACCGGCCATGGAGAAATGGGAGCCTTGCTACGCTGATGGGTGGGATGTAAATTGCCAACAGGCACTCCGGAGAAGTGTACGGTGTGTTCTGAAACATCTAAAAACACAGCTTGGAGAGCATAGGGCACTTCCACTCATGGGCGTATAAATTGGGAAAACTAAAAATCAGCAAGACACAGGCACCCCAAAGTTTAGGGCTGCTCTGTTGACAAGAACCCCCACTTCATTACACCTTAAATATCCTAGGAAAGAGAAAAATGGATAAAGAAGTTGTGGTCCTCATGTACAATGGAATATCACTCAGCCATGAAATCAACGTCATAAGGCTAGTAGCAGCACGATGAGTGGATTTAGGTACGACGATTCTAAGTGAAATAAGTCACACAGAAAAAGACACTTTTCCTAAGATATCACTTCTAGAGGGAATGTAAAAACCGCTACACTTGAACTGAATTGCAAAACAGAACAGAGTCACACGTTTAGGAAACACACTATGGCTGCTGAACGGGAAAGGTGAGGTGGGGTGATGCATAAAACAAGGGTTTCAAATTAGCTCCGATACTGTTCCATAAACCCAATATGTAAGAGACAGGACCTATTCCTTTTTCAGTGAACTGGACTCAACACCCCCTATTCACCGCACAAGAATATATCTGACTAGTAAGAATCTTCAAACCTATGTATTGATATCTCTCTGTAAGTGAGTCAAGGGGGTGTAAAGCGGCATAAACACAGCCGTGAAAAGCAGCTAAACCCCATTATAAAAATAAATTACTTTTCAAAACCCGTGAAACAAAGACAGTGAAAGAGAGAGAAATTCTTACAAAATTCGTTCAGGGGCTGTGATGCAACCTGGATTGACCATATCTAGACCCACAGCTGATTGAGACATAAGGGTGGACACTCTTGGGGCTGAGAGGTTCGGTGAGGTTGGGTGAGCCAACGCAGACCCTTTCAAGTAATACTGCATGGTACCCATCCCATGGGTCCCAAATCTCCAGGTTCAAGGGCATCTTCCTACGTCGAAAACAGGCATGAGAAACCCAGAAGATGGTACACCGTGTGATCGGGAAAGGTTTCTAAAACGCACCTCATTTCTCATCTCCTTTGCTCGGGTTCGCCATTCCAGCCGATTTACTAGCCATCTCCCTCCTTGGAGAATCAGCACCTTTAACCTCCTGTTCCGTACAGGTTGCAATTTGTCCTGAGGATGAACGGGAAGAGGGGGAACCAATGAGAGACTAGCTCTAGGTGTTGGGACAGGCACAGGTCACTCTATTTTCCCATCAGGAAGAAGAATCAAGCACAAGCTCAGCCTGCCCCCCAGAACCAGAAGAGGGCCTGAAGCAATCCTGCGCTTTTGCGGCCAGCTCCCAAAAAAGCGAGTTGAAAAATGGAGGTCAGGGGCACTGCAATTCACAAACCTGCAGAGTTTTAAATGATACCTCTCGTCCACAAATATATTAAGGGAAGGCAACGAAGAGGCTTTGAAAGCAAGGCAGAATTGCAGGAAACAGATTTCAGGAGGTAGATTCGAATCGCCTTGAAAGCACATGAAAAGCGGCAAAACGTGGACAATGATGCCCTTGGCCAAAAAGGGCGTATGCGTTTTTTCCTGAATATATTCAGGAAAAAACGCATACGCCCTTTTAGGCCAACCAAGCAACCTGGAAAGGCCAATCAGCGCTCCAAAGAAGTCTCGCTTCCCAGCGGGCAAAAGGGCCATGTGGAAAAAAGTGTCCAAACCAGAAATGCAGGACCGGCCATGGAGAAATGGGAGCCTTGCTACGCTGATGGGTGGGATGTAAATTGCCAACAGCCACTCTGGAGAAGTGTACGGTGTGTTCTGAAACATCTAAAAAACACAGCTTGGAGAGCATAGGGCACTTCCACTCATGGGCGTATAAATTGGGAAAACTAAAAATCAGCAAGACACAGGCACCCCAAAGTTTAGGGCTGCTCTGTTGACAAGAACCCCCACTTCATTACACCTTAAATATCCTAGGAAAGAGAAAAATGGATAAAGAAGTTGTGGTCCTCATGTACAATGGAATATCACTCAGCCATGAAATCAACGTCATAAGGCTAGTAGCAGCACGATGAGTGGATTTAGGTACGACGATTCTAAGTGAAATAAGTCACACAGAAAAAGACACTTATCCTAAGATATCACTTAGAGAGGGAATGTAAAAACCGCTACACTTGAACTGAATTGCAAAACAGAACAGAGTCACACGTTTAGGAAACACACTATGGCTGCTGAACGGGAAAGGTGAGGTGGGGTGATGCATAAAACAAGGGTTTCAAATTAGCTCCGATACTGTTCCATAAACCCAATATGTAAGAGACAAGACCTATTCCTTTTTCAGTGAACTGGACTCAACACCCCCTATTCACCGCACAAGAATATATCTGACTAGTAAGAATCTTCAAACCTATGTATTGATATCTCTCTGTAAGTGAGTCAAGGGGGTGTAAAGCGGCATAAACACAGCCGTGAAAAGCAGCTAAACCCCATTATAAAAATAAATTACTTTTCAAAACCCGTGAAACAAAGACAGTGAAAGAGAGAGAAATTCTTACAAAATTCGTTCAGGGGCTGTGATGCAACCTGGATTGACCATATCTAGACCCACAGCTGATTGAGACATAAGGGTGGACACTCTTGGGGCTGAGAGGTTCGGTGAGGTTGGGTGAGCCAACGTAGACCCTTTCAAGTAATACTGCATGGTACCCATCCCATGGGTCCCAAATCTCCAGGTTCAAGGGCATCTTCCTACGTCGAAAACAGGCATGAGAAACCCAGAAGATGGTACACCGTGTGATCGGGAAAGGTTTCTAAAACGCACCTCATTTCTCATCTCCTTTGCTCGGGTTCGCCATTCCAGCCGATTTACTAGCCATCTCCCTCCTTGGAGAATCAGCACCTTTAACCTCCTGTTCCGTACAGGTTGCAATTTGTCCTGAGGATGAACGGGAAGAGGGGGAACCAATGAGAGACTAGCTCTAGGTGTTGGGACAGGCACAGGTCACTCTATTTTCCCATCAGGAAGAAGAATCAAGCACAAGCTCAGCCTACCCCCCAGAACCAGAAGAGGGCCTGAAGCAATCCTGCGCTTTTGCGGCCAGCTCCCAAAAAAGCGAGTTGAAAAATGGAGCTCAGGGGCACTGCAATTCACAAACCTGCAGAGTTTTAAATGATACCTCTCGTCCACAAATATATTAAGGGAAGGCAACGAAGAGGCTTTGAAAGCAAGGCAGAATTGCAGGAAACAGATTTCAGGAGGTAGATTCGAATCGCCTTGAAAGCACATGAAAAGCGGCAAAACGTGGACAATGATGCCCTTTTTGGCCAACCAAGCAACCTGGAAAGGCCAATCAGCGCTCCAAAGAAGTCTCGCTTCCCAGCGGGCAAAAGGGCCATGGGGAAAAAAGTGTCCAAACCAGAAATGCAGGACCGGCCATGGAGAAATGGGAGCCTTGCTACGCTGATGGGTGGGATGTAAATTGCCAACAGGCACTCCGGAGAAGTGTACGGTGTGTTCTGAAACATCTAAAAACACAGCTTGGAGAGCATAGGGCACTTCCACTCATGGGCGTATAAATTGGGAAAACTAAAAATCAGCAAGACACAGGCACCCCAAAGTTTAGGGCTGCTCTGTTGACAAGAACCCCACTTCATTACACCTTAAATATCCTAGGAAAGAGAAAAATGGATAAAGAAGTTGTGGTCCTCATGTACAATGGAATATCACTCAGCCATGAAATCAACGTCATAAGGCTAGTAGCAGCACGATGAGTGGATTTAGGTACGACGATTCTAAGTGAAATAAGTCACACAGAAAAAGACACTTATCCTAAGATATCACTTAGAGAGGGAATGTAAAAACCGCTACACTTGAACTGAATTGCAAAACAGAACAGAGTCACACGTTTAGGAAACACACTATGGCTGCTGAACGGGAAAGGTGAGGTGGGGTGATGCATAAAACAAGGGTTTCAAATTAGCTCCGATACCGTTCCATAATCCCAATATGTAAGAGACAAGACCTATTCCTTTTTCAGTGAACTGGACTCAACACCCCCTATTCACCGCACAAGAATATATCTGACTAGTAAGAATCTTCAAACCTATGTATTGATATCTCTCTGTAAGTGAGTCAAGGGGGTGTAAAGCGGCATAAACACAGCCGTGAAAAGCAGCTAAACCCCATTATAAAAATAAATTACTTTTCAAAACCCGAAAAACAAAGACAGTGAAAGCGAGAGAAATTCTTACAAAATTCGTTCAGGGGCTGTGATGCAACCTGGATTGACCATATCTAGACCCACAGCTGATTGAGACATAAGGGTGGACACTCTTGGGGCTGAGAGGTTCGGTGAGGTTGGGTGAGCCAACGCAGACCCTTTCAAGTAATACTGCATGGTACCCATCCCATGGGTCCCAAATCTCCAGGTTCAAGGGCATCTTCCTACATCGAAAACAGGCATGAGAAACCCAGAAGATGGTACACCGTGTGATCGGGAAAGGTTTCTAAAACGCACCTCATTTCTCATCTCCTTTGCTCGGGTTCGCCATTCCAGCCGATTTACTAGCCATCTCCCTCCTTGGAGAATCAGCACCTTTAACCTCCTGTTCCGTACAGGTTGCAATTTCTCCTGAGGATGAACGGGAAGAGGGGGAACCAATGAGAGACTAGCTCTAGGTGTTGGGACAGGCACAGGTCACTCTATTTTCCCATCAGGAAGAAGAATCAAGCACAAGCTCAGCCTGCCCCCCAGAACCAGAAGAGGGCCTGAAGCAATCCTGCGCTTTTGCGGCCAGCTCCCAAAAAAGCGAGTTGAAAAATGGAGCTCAGGGGCACTGCAATTCACAAACCTGCAGAGTTTTAAATGATACCTCTCGTCCACAAATATATTAAGGGAAGGCAACGAAGAGGCTTTGAAAGCAAGGCAGAATTGCAGGAAACAGATTTCAGGAGGTAGATTCGAATCGCCTTGAAAGCACATGAAAAGCGGCAAAACGTGGACAATGATGCCCTTGGCCAAAAAGGGCGTATGCGTTTTTTCCTGAATATATTCAGGAAAAAACGCATACGCCCTTTTTGGCCAACCAAGCAACCTGGAAAGGCCAATCAGCGCTCCAAAGAAGTCTCGCTTCCCAGCGGGCAAAAGGGCCATGGGGAAAAAAGTGTCCAAACCAGAAATGCAGGACCGGCCATGGAGAAATGGGAGCCTTGCTACGCTGATGGGTGGGATGTAAATTGCCAACAGGCACTCCGGAGAAGTGTACGGTGTGTTCTGAAACATCTAAAAACACAGCTTGGAGAGCATAGGGCACTTCCACTCATGGGCGTATAAATTGGGAAAACTAAAAATCAGCAAGACACAGGCACCCCAAAGTTTAGGGCTGCTCTGTTGACAAGAACCCCCACTTCATTACACCTTAAATATCCTAGGAAAGAGAAAAATGGATAAAGAAGTTGTGGTCCTCATGTACAATGGAATATCACTCAGCCATGAAATCAACGTCATAAGGCTAGTAGCAGCAGGATGAGTGGATTTAGGTACGACGATTCTAAGTGAAATAAGTCACACAGAAAAAGACACTTATCCTAAGATATCACTTCTAGAGGGAATGTAAAAACCGCTACACTTGAACTGAATTGCAAAACAGAACAGAGTCACACGTTTAGGAAACACACTATGGCTGCTGAACGGGAAAGGTGAGGTGGGGTGATGCATAAAACAAGGGTTTCAAATTAGCTCCGATACCGTTCCATAATCCCAATATGTAAGAGACAAGACCTATTCCTTTTTCAGTGAACTGGACTCAACACCCCCTATTCACCGCACAAGAATATATCTGACTAGTAAGAATCTTCAAACCTATGTATTGATATCTCTCTGTAAGTGAGTCAAGGGGGTGTAAAGCGGCATAAACACAGCCGTGAAAAGCAGCTAAACCCCATTATAAAAATAAATTACTTTTCAAAACCCGTGAAACAAAGACAGTGAAAGCGAGAGAAATTCTTACAAAATTCGTTCAGGGGCTGTGATGCAACCTGGATTGACCATATCTAGACCCACAGCTGATTGAGACATAAGGGTGGACACTCTTGGGGCTGAGAGGTTCGGTGAGGTTGGGTGAGCCAACGCAGACCCTTTCAAGTAATACTGCATGGTACCCATCCCATGGGTCCCAAATCTCCAGGTTCAAGGGCATCTTCCTACATCGAAAACAGGCATGAGAAACCCAGAAGATGGTACACCGTGTGATCGGGAAAGGTTTCTAAAACGCACGTCATTTCTCATCTCCTTTGCTCGGGTTCGCCATTCCAGCCGATTTACTAGCCATCTCCCTCCTTGGAGAATCAGCACCTTTAACCTCCTGTTCCGTACAGGTTGCAATTTGTCCTGAGGATGAACGGGAAGAGGGGGAACCAATGAGAGACTAGCTCTAGGTGTTGGGACAGGCACAGGTCACTCTATTTTCCCATCAGGAAGAAGAATCAAGCACAAGCTCAGCCTGCCCCCCAGAACCAGAAGAGGGCCTGAAGCAATCCTGCGCTTTTGCGGCCAGCTCCCAAAAAAGCGAGTTGAAAAATGGAGCTCAGGGGCACTGCAATTCACAAACCTGCAGAGTTTTAAATGATACCTCTCGTCCACAAATATATTAAGGGAAGGCAACGAAGAGGCTTTGAAAGCAAGGCAGAATTGCAGGAAACAGATTTCAGGAGGTAGATTCGAATCGCCTTGAAAGCACATGAAAAGCGGCAAAACGTGGACAATGATGCCCTTGGCCAAAAAGGGCGTATGCGTTTTTTCCTGAATATATTCAGGAAAAAACGCATACGCCCTTTTTGGCCAACCAAGCAACCTGGAAAGGCCAATCAGCGCTCCAAAGAAGTCTCGCTTCCCAGCGGGCAAAAGGGCCATGGGGAAAAAAGTGTCCAAACCAGAAATGCAGGACCGGCCATGGAGAAATGGGAGCCTTGCTACGCTGATGGGTGGGATGTAAATTGCCAACAGGCACTCCGGAGAAGTGTACGGTGTGTTCTGAAACATCTAAAAACACAGCTTGGAGAGCATAGGGCACTTCCACTCATGGGCGTATAAATTGGGAAAACTAAAAATCAGCAAGACACAGGCACCCCAAAGTTTAGGGCTGCTCTGTTGACAAGAACCCCCACTTCATTACACCTTAAATATCCTAGGAAAGAGAAAAATGGATAAAGAAGTTGTGGTCCTCATGTACAATGGAATATCACTCAGCCATGAAATCAACGTCATAAGGCTAGTAGCAGCACGATGAGTGGATTTAGGTACGACGATTCTAAGTGAAATAAGTCACACAGAAAAAGACACTTATCATAAGATATCACTTCTAGAGGGAATGTAAAAACCGCTACACTTGAACTGAATTGCAAAACAGAACAGAGTCACACGTTTAGGAAACACACTATGGCTGCTGAACGGGAAAGGTGAGGTGGGGTGATGCATAAAACAAGGGTTTCAAATTAGCTCCGATACCGTTCCATAATCCCAATATGTAAGAGACAAGACCTATTCCTTTTTCAGTGAACTGGACTCAACACCCCCTATTCACCGCACAAGAAAATATCTGACTAGTAAGAATCTTCAAACCTATGTATTGATATCTCTCTGTAAGTGAGTCAAGGGGGTGTAAAGCGGCATAAACACAGCCGTGAAAAGCAGCTAAACCCCATTATAAAAATAAATTACTTTTCAAAACCCGTGAAACAAAGACAGTGAAAGCGAGAGAAATTCTTACAAAATTCGTTCAGGGGCTGTGATGCAACATGTATTGACCATATCTAGACCCACAGCTGATTGAGACATAAGGGTGGACACTCTTGGGGCTGAGAGGTTCGGTGAGGTTGGGTGAGCCAACGCAGACCCTTTCAAGTAATACTGCATGGTACCCATCCCATGGGTCCCAAATCTCCAGGTTCAAGGGCATCTTCCTACGTCGAAAACAGGCATGAGAAACCCAGAAGATGGTACACCGTGTGATCGGGAAAGGTTTCTAAAACGCACCTCATTTCTCATCTCCTTTGCTCGGGTTCGCCATTCCAGCCGATTTACTAGCCATCTCCCTCCTTGGAGAATCAGCACCTTTAACCTCCTGTTCCGTACAGGTTGCAATTTGTCCTGAGGATGAACGGGAAGAGGGGGAACCAATGAAAGACTAGCTATAGGTGTTGGGACAGGCACAGGTCACTCTATTTTCCCATCAGGAAGAAGAATCAAGCACAAGCTCAGCCTGCCCCCCAGAACCAGAAGAGGGCCTGAAGCAATCCTGCGCTTTTGCGGCCAGCTCCCAAAAAAGCGAGTTGAAAAATGGAGCTCAGGGGCACTGCAATTCACAAACCTGCAGAGTTTTAAATGATACCTCTTGTCCACAAATATATTAAGGGAAGGCAACGAAGAGGCTTTGAAAGCAAGGCAGAATTGCAGGAAACAGATTTCAGGAGGTAGATTCGAATCGCCTTGAAAGCACATGAAAAGCGGCAAAACGTGGACAATGATGCCCTTGGCCAAAAAGGGCGTATGCGTTTTTTCCTGAATATATTCAGGAAAAAACGCATACGCCCTTTTTGGCCAACCAAGCAACCTGGAAAGGCCAATCAGCGCTCCAAAGAAGTCTCGCTTTCCAGCGGGCAAAAGGGCCATGCGGAAAAAAGTGTCCAAACCAGAAATGCAGGACCGGCCATGGAGAAATGGGAGCCTTGCTACGCTGATGGGTGGGATGTAAATTGCCAACAGGCACTCCGGAGAAGGGTACGGTGTGTTCTGAAACATCTAAAAACACAGCTTGGAGAGCATAGGGCACTTCCACTCATGGGCGTATAAATTGGGAAAACTAAAAATCAGCAAGACACAGGCACCCCAAAGTTTAGGGCTGCTCTGTTGACAAGAACCCCCACTTCATTACACCTTAAATATCCTAGGAAAGCGAAAAATGGATAAAGAAGTTGTGGTCCTCATGTACAATGGAATATCACTCAGCCATGAAATCAACGTCATAAGGCTAGTAGCAGCACGATGAGTGGATTTAGGTACGACGATTCTAAGTGAAATAAGTCACACAGAAAAAGACACTTATCATAAGATATCACTTAGAGAGGGAATGTAAAAACCGCTACACTTGAACTGAATTGCAAAACAGAACAGAGTCACACGTTTAGGAAACACACTATGGCTGCTGAACGGGAAAGGTGAGGTGGGGTGATGCATAAAACAAGGGTTTCAAATTAGCTCCGATACCGTTCCATAATCCCAATATGTAAGAGACAAGACCTATTCCTTTTTCAGTGAACTGGACTCAACACCCCCTATTCACCGCACAAGAAAATATCTGACTAGTAAGAATCTTCAAACCTATGTATTGATATCTCTCTATAAGTGAGTCAAGGGGGTGTAAAGCGGCATAAACACAGCCGTGAAAAGCAGCTAAACCCCATTATAAAAATAAATTACTTTTCAAAACCCGTGAAACAAAGACAGTGAAAGCGAGAGAAATTCTTACAAAATTCGTTCAGGGGCTGTGATGCAACATGTATTGACCATATCTAGACCCACAGCTGATTGAGACATAAGGGTGGACACTCTTGGGGCTGAGAGGTTCGGTGAGGTTGGGTGAGCCAAGGCAGACCCTTTCAAGTAATACTGCATGGTACCCATCCCATGGGTCCCAAATCTCCAGGTTCAAGGGCATCTTCCTACGTCGAAAACAGGCATGAGAAACCCAGAAGATGGTACACCGTGTGATCGGGAAAGGTTTCTAAAACGCACCTCATTTCTCATCTCCTTTGCTCGGGTTCGCCATTCCAGCCGATTTACTAGCCATCTCCCTCCTTGGAGAATCAGCACCTTTAACCTCCTGTTCCGTACAGGTTGCAATTTGTCCTGAGGATGAACGGGAAGAGGGGGAACCAATGAGAGACTAGCTCTAGGTGTTGGGACAGGCACAGGTCACTCTATTTTCCCATCAGGAAGAAGAATCAAGCACAAGCTCAGCCTGCCCCCCAGAACCAGAAGAGGGCCTGAAGCAATCTTGTGCTTTTGCGGCCAGCTCCCAAAAAAGCGAGTTGAAAAATGGAGCTCAGGGGCACTGCAATTCACAAACCTGCAGAGTTTTAAATGATACCTCTCGTCCACAAATATATTAAGGGAAGGCAACGAAGAGGCATTGAAAGCAAGGCAGAATTGCAGGAAACAGATTTCAGGAGGTAGATTCGAATCGCCTTGAAAGCACATGAAAAGTGGCAAAACGTGGACAATGATGCCCTTGGCCAAAAAGGGCGTATGCGTTTTTTCCTGAATATATTCAGGAAAAAACGCATACGCCCTTTTTGGCCAACCAAGCAACCTGGAAAGGCCAATCAGCGCTCCAAAGAAGTCTCGCTTCCCAGCGGGCAAAAGGGCCATGGGGAAAAAAGTGTCCAAACCAGAAATGCAGGACCGGCCATGGAGAAATGGGAGCCTTGCTACGCTGATGGGTGGGATGTAAATTGCCAACAGGCACTCCGGAGAAGTGTACAGTGTGTTCTGAAACATCTAAAAACACAGCTTGGAGAGCATACGGCACTTCCACTCCTGGGCGTATAAATTGGGAAAACTAAAAATCAGCAAGACACAGGCACCCCAAAGTTTAGGGCTGCTCTGTTGACAAGAACCCCCACTTCATTACACCTTAAATATCCTAGGAAAGAGAAAAATGGATAAAGAAGTTGTGGTCCTCATGTACAATGGAATATCACTCAGCCATGAAATCAACGTCATAAGGCTAGTAGCAGCACGATGAGTGGATATAGGTACGACGATTCTAAGTGAAATAAGTCACACAGAAAAAGACACTTATCCTAAGATATCACTTATAGAGGGAATGTAAAAACCGCTACACTTGAACTGAATTGCAAAACAGAACAGAGTCCCACGTTTAGGAAACACACTATGGCTGCTGAACAGGAAAGGTGAGGTGGGGTGATGCATAAAACAAGGGTTTCAAATTAGCTCCGATACCGTTCCATAAACCCAATATGTAAGAGACAAGACCTATTCCTTTTTCAGTGAACTGGACTCAACACCCCCTATTCACCGCACAAGAATATATCTGACTAGTAAGAATCTTCAAACCTATGTATTGATATCTCTCTGTAAGTGAGTCAAGGGGGTGTAAAGCGGCATAAACACAGCCGTGAAAAGCAGCTAAACCCCATTATAAAAATAAATTACTTTTCAAAACCCGTGAAACAAAGACAGTGAAAGAGAGAGAAATTCTTACAAAATTCGTTCAGGGGCTGTGATGCAACCTGGATTGACCATATCTAGACCCACAGCTGATTGAGACATAAGGGTGGACACTCTTGGGGCTGAGAGGTTCGGTGAGGTTGGGTGAGCCAACGCAGACCCTTTCAAGTAATACTGCATGGTACCCATCCCATGGGTCCCAAATCTCCAGGTTCAAGGGCATCTTCCTACGTCGAAAACAGGCATGAGAAACCCAGAAGATGGTACACCGTGTGATCGGGAAAGGTTTCTAAAACGCACCTCATTTCTCATCTCCTTTGCTCGGGTTCGCCATTCCAGCCGATTTACTAGCCATCTCCCTCCTTGGAGAATCAGCACCTTTAACCTCCTGTTCCGTACAGGTTGCAATTTGTCCTGAGGATGAACGGGAAGAGGGGGAACCAATGAGAGACTAGCTCTAGGTGTTGGGACAGGCACAGGTCACTCTATTTTCCCATCAGGAAGAAGAATCAAGCACAAGCTCAGCCTGCCCCCCAGAACCAGAAGAGGGCCTGAAGCAATCCTGCGCTTTTGCGGCCAGCTCCCAAAAAAGCGAGTTGAAAAATGGAGCTCAGGGGCACTGCAATTCACAAACCTGCAGAGTTTTAAATGATACCTCTCGTCCACAAATATATTAAGGGAAGGCAACGAAGAGGCTTTGAAAGCAAGGCAGAATTGCAGGAAACAGATTTCAGGAGGTAGATTCGAATCGCCTTGAAAGCACATGAAAAGCGGCAAAACGTGGACAATGATGCCCTTGGCCAACAAGGGCGTATGCGTTTTTTCCTGAATATATTCAGGAAAAAACGCATACGCCCTTTTTGGCCAACCAAGCAACCTGGAAAGGCCAATCAGCGCTCCAAAGAAGTCTCGCTTCCCAGCGGGCAAAAGGGCCATGCGGAAAAAAGTGTCCAAACCAGAAATGCAGGACCGGCCATGGAGAAATGGGAGCCTTGCTACGCTGATGGGTGGGATGTAAATTGCCAACAGGCACTCCGGAGAAGTGTACGGTGTGTTCTGAAACATCTAAAAACACAGCTTGGAGAGCATAGGGCACTTCCACTCATGGGCGTATAAATTGGGAAAACTAAAAATCAGCAAGACACAGGCACCCCAAAGTTTAGGGCTGCTCTGTTGACAAGAACCCCCACTTCATTACACCTTAAATATCCTAGGAAAGAGAAAAATGGATAAAGAAGTTGTGGTCCTCATGTACAATGGAATATCACTCAGCCATGAAATCCACGTCATAAGGCTAGTAGCAGCACGATGAGTGGATTTAGGTACGACGATTCTAAGTGAAATAAGTCACACAGAAAAAGACACTTATCATAAGATATCACTTAGAGAGGGAATGTAAAAACCGCTACACTTGAACTGAATTGCAAAACAGAACAGAGTCACACGTTTAGGAAACACACTATGGCTGCTGAACGGGAAAGGTGAGGTGGGGTGATGCATAAAACAAGGGTTTCAAATTAGCTCCGATACCGTTCCATAATCCCAATATGTAAGAGACAAGACCTATTCCTTTTTCAGTGAACTGGACTCAACACCCCCTATTCACCGCACAAGAATATATCTGACTAGTAAGAATCTTCAAACCTATGTATTGATATCTCTCTGTAAGTGAGTCAAGGGGGTGTAAAGCGGCATAAACACAGCCGTGAAAAGCAGCTAAACCCCATTATAGAAATAAATTACTTTTCAAAACCCGTGAAACAAAGACAGTGAAAGCGAGAGAAATTCTTACAAAATTCGTTCAGGGGCTGTGATGCAACCTGGATTGACCATATCTAGACCCACAGCTGATTGAGACATAAGGGTGGACACTCTTGGGGCTGCGAGGTTCGGTGAGGTTGGGTGAGCCAACGCAGACCCTTTCAAATAATACTGCATTGTACCCATCCCATGGGTCCCAAATCTCCAGGTTCAAGGGCATCTTCCTACGTCGAAAACAGGCATGAGAAACCCAGAAGATGGTACACCGTGTGATCGGGAAAGGTTTCTAAAACGCACCTCATTTCTCATCTCCTTTGCTCGGGTTCGCCATTCCAGCCGATTTACTAGCCATCTCCCTCCTTGGAGAATCAGCACCTTTAACCTCCTGTTCCGTACAGGTTGCAATTTGTCCTGAGGATGAAGGGGAAGAGGGGGAACCAATGAGAGACTAGCTCTAGGTGTTGGGACAGGCACAGGTCACTCTATTTTCCCATCAGGAAGAAGAATTAAGCACAAGCTCAGCCTGCCCCCCAGAACCAGAAGAGGGCCTGAAGCAATCCTGCGCTTTTGCGGCCAGCTCCCAAAAAAGCGAGTTGAAAAATGGAGGTCAGGGGCACTGCAATTCACAAACCTGCAGAGTTTTAAATGATACCTCTCGTCCACAAATATATTAAGGGAAGGCAACGAAGAGGCTTTGAAAGCAAGGCAGAATTGCAGGAAACAGATTTCAGGAGGTAGATTCGAATCGCCTTGAAAGCACATGAAAAGCGGCAAAACGTGGACAATGATGCCCTTGGCCAAAAAGGGCGTATGCGTTTTTTCCTGAATATATTCAGGAAAAAACGCATACGCCCTTTTTGGCCAACCAAGCAACCTGGAAAGGCCAATCAGCGCTCCAAAGAAGTCTCGCTTCCCAGCGGGCAAAAGGGCCATGGGGAAAAAAGTGTCCAAACCAGAAATGCAGGACCGGCCATGGAGAAATGGGAGCCTTGCTACGCTGATGGGTGGGATGTAAATTGCCAATAGGCACTCCGGAGAAGTGTACGGTGTGTTCTGAAACATCTAAAAACACAGCTTGGAGAGCATAGGGCACTTCCACTCATGGGCGTATAAATTGGGAAAACTAAAAATCAGCAAGACACAGGCACCCCAAAGTTTAGGGCTGCTCTGTGGACAAGAACCCCCACTTCATTACACCTTAAATATCCTAGGAAAGAGAAAAATGGATAAAGAAGTTGTGGTCCTCATGTACAATGGAATATCCCTCAGCCATGAAATCCACGTCATAAGGCTAGTAGCAGCACAATGAGTGGATTTAGGTACGATGATTCTAAGTGAAATAAGTCACACAGAAAAAGACACTTATCCTAAGATATCACTTAGAGAGGGAATGTAAAAACCGCTACACTTGAACTGAATTGCAAAACAGAACAGAGTCACACGTTTAGGAAACACACTGTGGCTGCTGAACGGGAAAGGTGAGGTGGGGTGATGCATAAAACAAGGGTTTCAAATTAGCTCCGATACCGTTCCATAAACCCAATATGTAAGAGACAAGACCTATTCCTTTTTCAGTGAACTGGACTCAACACCCCCTATTCACCACACAAGAATATATCTGACTAGTAAGAATCT
Source organism: Balaenoptera acutorostrata (assembly GCF_949987535.1). Taxonomy (NCBI): domain Eukaryota; kingdom Metazoa; phylum Chordata; class Mammalia; order Artiodactyla; family Balaenopteridae; genus Balaenoptera; species Balaenoptera acutorostrata. The sequence continues at coordinate 337,948 of NW_026646144.1, forward strand.
TCAAACCTATGTATTGATATCTCTCTGTAAGTGAGTCAAGGGGGTGTAAAGCGGCATAAACACAGCTGTGAAAAGCAGCTAAACCCCATTATAAAAATAAATTACTTTTCAAAACCCGTGAAACAAAGACAGTGAAAGAGAGAGAAATTCTTACAAAATTCGTTCAGGGGCTGTGATGCAACCTGGATTGACCATATCTAGACCCACAGCTGATTGAGACATAAGGGTGGACACTCTTGGGGCTGAGAGTTTCGGTGAAGTTGGGTGAGCCAACGCAGACCCTTTCAAGTAGTACTGCATGGTACCCATCCCATGGGTCCCAAATCTCCAGGTTCAAGGGCAACTTCCTACGTCGAAAACAGGCATGAGAAACCCAGAAGATGGTACACCGTGTGATCGGGAAAGGTTTCTAAAACGCACCTCATTTCTCATCTCCTTGGCTCGGGTTCGCCATTCCAGCCGATTTACTAGCCATCTCCCTCCTTGGAGAATCAGCACCTTTAACCTCCTGTTCCGTACAGGTTGCAATTTGTCCTGAGGATGAACGGGAAGAGGGGGAACCAATGAGAGACTAGCTCTAGGTGTTGGGACAGGCACAGGTCACTCTATTTTCCCATCAGGAAGAAGAATTAAGCACAAGCTCAGCCTGCCCCCCAGAACCAGAAGAGGGCCTGAAGCAATCCTGCGCTTTTGCGGCCAGCTCCCAAAAAAGCGAGTTGAAAAATGGAGGTCAGGGGCACTGCAATTCACAAACCTGCAGAGTTTTAAATGATACCTCTCGTCCACAAATATATTAAGGGAAGGCAACGAAGAGGCTTTGAAAGCAAGGCTGAATTGCAGGAAACAGATTTCAGGAGGTAGATTCGAATCACCTTGAAAGCACATGAAAAGCGGCAAAACGTGGACAATGATGCCCTTGGCCAAAAAGGGCGTATGCGTTTTTTCCTGAATATATTCAGGAAAAAACGCATACGCCCTTTTTGGCCAACCAAGCAACCTGGAAAGGCCAATCAGCGCTCCAAAGAAGGCTCGCTTCCCAGCGGGCAAAAGGGCCATGCGGAAAAAAGTGTCCAAACCAGAAATGCAGGACCGGCCATGGAGAAATGGGAGCCTTGCTACGCTGATGGGTGGGATGTAAATTGCCAACAGCCACTCTGGAGAAGTGTACGGTGTGTTCTGAAACATCTAAAAAACACAGCTTGGAGAGCATAGGGCACTTCCACTCATGGGCGTATAAATTGGGAAAACTAAAAATCAGCAAGACAAAGGCACCCCAAAGTTTAGGGCTGCTCTGTTGACAAGAACCCCCACTCATTACACCTTAAATATCCTAGGAAAGAGAAAAATGGGTAAAGAAGTTGTGGTCCTCATGTACAATGGAATATCACTCAGCCATGAAATCCACGTCATAAGGCTAGTAGCAGCACGATGAGTGGATTTAGGTACGACGATTCTAAGTGAAATAAGTCACACAGAAAAAGACACTTATCCTAAGATATCACTTAGAGGGGGAATGTAAAAACCGCTACACTTGAACTGAATTGCAAAACAGAACAGAGTCACACGTTTAGGAAACACACTATGGCTGCTGAACGGGAAAGGTGAGGTGGGGTGATGCATAAAACAAGGGTTTCAAATTAGCTCCGATACCGTTCCATAAACCCAATATGTAAGGGACAAGACCTATTCCTTTTTCAGTGAACTGGACTCAACACCCCCTATTCACCGCACAAGAATATATCTGACTAGTAAGAATCTTCAAACCTATGTATTGATATCTCTCTGTAAGTGAGTCAAGGGGGTGTAAAGCGGCATAAACACAGCCGTGAAAAGCAGCTAAACCCCATTATAAAAATAAATTACTTTTCAAAACCCGTGAAACAAAGACAGTGAAAGAGAGAGAAATTCTTACAAAATTCGTTCAGGGGCTGTGATGCAACCTGGATTGACCATATCTAGACCCACAGCTGATTGAGACATAAGGGTGGATACTCTTGGGGCTGAGAGGTTCGGTGAAGTTGGGTGAGCCAACGCAGACCCTTTCAAGTAGTACTGCATGGTACCCATCCCATGGGTCCCAAATCTCCAGGTTCAAGGGCATCTTCCTACGTCGAAAACAGGCATGAGAAACCCAGAAGATGGTACACGGTGTGATCGGGAAAGGTTTCTAAAACGCACCTCATTTCTCATCTCCTTTGCTCGGGTTCGCCATTCCAGCCGATTTACTAGCCATCTCCCTCCTTGGAGAATCAGCACCTTTAACCTCCTGTTCCGTACAGGTTGCAATTTGTCCTGAGGATGAACGGGAAGAGGGGGAACCAAAGAGAGACTAGCTCTAGGTGTTGGGACAGGCACAGGTCACTCTATTTTCCCATCAGGAAGAAGAATTAAGCACAAGCTCAGCCTGCCTCCCAGAACCAGAAGAGGGCCTGAAGCAATCCTGCGCTTTTGCGGCCAGCTCCCAAAAAAGCGAGTTGAAAAATGGAGGTCAGGGGCACTGCAATTCACAAACCTGCAGAGTTTTAAATGATACCTCTCGTCCACAAATATATTAAGGGAAGGCAACGAAGAGGCTTTGAAAGCAAGGCAGAATTGCAGGAAACAGATTTCAGGAGGTAGATTCGAATCACCTTGAAAGCACATGAAAAGCGGCAAAACGTGGACAATGATGCCCTTGGCCAAAAAGGGCGTATGCGTTTTTTCCTGAATATATTCAGGAAAAACGCATACGCCCTTTTTGGCCAACCAAGCAACCTGGAAAGGCCAATCAGCGCTCCAAAGAAGGCTCGCTTCCCAGCGGGCAAAAGGGCCATGCGGAAAAAAGTGTCCAAACCAGAAATGCAGGACCGGCCATGGAGAAATGGGAGCCTTGCTACGCTGATGGGTGGGATGTAAATTGCCAACAGCCACTCTGGAGAATTGTACGGTGTGTTCTGAAACATCTAAAAAACACAGCTTGGAGAGCATAGGGCACTTCCACTCATGGGCGTATAAATTGGGAAAACTAAAAATCAGCAAGACACAGGCACCCCAAAGTTTAGGGCTGCTCTGTTGACAAGAACCCCCACTTCATTACACCTTAAATATCCTAGGAAAGAGAAAAATGGGTAAAGAAGTTGTGGTCCTCATGTACAATGGAATATCACTCAGCCATGAAATCAACGTCATAAGGCTAGTAGCAGCACGATGAGTGGATTTAGGTACGACGATTCTAAGTGAAATAAGTCACACAGAAAAAGACACTTATCCTAAGATATCACTTAGAGAGGGAATGTAAAAACCGCTACACTTGAACTGAATTACAAAACAGAACAGAGTCACACGTTTAGAAAATGCACTATGGCTGCTGAACGGGCAAGGTGAGGTGGGGTGATGCATAAAACAAGGGTTTCAAATTAGCTCCGATACCATTCCATAAACCCAATATGTAAGAGACAAGACCTATTCCTTTTTCAGTGAACTGGACTCAACACCCCCTATTCACCGCACAAGAATATATCTGACTAGTAAGAATCTTCAAACCTATGTATTGATATCTCTCTGTAAGTGAGTCAAGGGGGTGTAAAGCGGCATAAACACAGCCGTGAAAAGCAGCTAAACCCCATTATAAAAATTAATTACTTTTCAAAACCCGTGAAACAAAGACAGTGAAAGAGAGAAATTCTTACAAAATTCGTTCAGGGGCTGTGATGCAACCTGGATTGACCATATCTAGACCCACAGCTGATTGAGACATAAGGGTGGACACTCTTGGGGCTGAGAGGTTCGGTGAGGTTGGGTGAGCCAACGCAGACCCTTTCAAGTAGTACTGCATGGTACCCATCCCATGGGTCCCAAATCTCCAGGCTCAAGGGCATCTTCCTACATCGAAAACAGGCATGAGAAACCCAGAAGATGGTACACCGTGTGATCGGGAAAGGTTTCTAAAACGCACCTCATTTCTCATCTCCTTTGCTCGGGTTCGCCATTCCAGCCGATTTACTAGCCATCTCCCTCCTTGGAGAATCAGCACCTTTACCCTCCTGTTCCGTACAGGTTGCAATTTGTCCTGAGGATGAACGGGAAGAGGGGGAACCAATGAGAGACTAGCTCTAGGTGTTGGGACAGGCACAGGTCACTCTATTTTCCCATCAGGAAGAAGAATTAAGCACAAGCTCAGCCTGCCCCCCAGAACCAGAAGAGGGCCTGAAGCAATCCTGCGCTTTTGCGGCCAGCTCCCAAAAAAGCGAGTTGAAAAATGGAGCTCAGGGGCACTGCAATTCACAAACCTGCAGAGTTTTAAATGATACCTCTCGTCCACAAATATATTAAGGGAAGGCAATGAAGAGGCTTTGAAAGCAAGGCAGAATTGCAGGAAACAGATTTCAGGAGGTAGATTCGAATCGCCTTGAAAGCACATGAAAAGCGGCAAAACGTGGAAATGATGCCCTTGGCCAAAAAGGGCGTATGCGTTTTTTCCTGAATATATTCAGGAAAAAACGCATACGCCCTTTTTGGCCAACCAAGCAACCTGGAAAGGCCAATCAGCGCTCCAAAGAAGGCTCGCTTCCCAGCGGGCAAAAGGGCCATGCGGAAAAAAGTGTCCAAACCAGAAATGCAGGACCGGCCATGGAGAAATGGGAGCCTTGCTACGCTGATGGGTGGGATGTAAATTGCCAACAGCCACTCTGGAGAAGTGTACGGTGTGTTCTGAAACATCTAAAAAACACAGCTTGGAGAGCATAGGGCACTTCCACTCATGGGCGTATAAATTGGGAAAACTAAAAATCAGCAAGACACAGGCACCCCAAAGTTTAGGGCTGCTCTGTTGACAAGAACCCCCACTTCATTACACCTTAAATATCCTAGGAAAGAGAAAAATGGATAAAGAAGTTGTGGTCCTCATGTACAATGGAATATCACTCAGCCATGAAATCCACGTCATAAGGCTAGTAGCAGCACGATGAGTGGATTTAGGTACGACGATTCTAAGTGAAATAAGTCACACAGAAAAAGACACTTATCCTAAGATATCACTTAGAGAGGGAATGTAAAAACCGCTACACTTGAACTGAATTACAAAACAGAACAGAGTCACACGTTTAGAAAACACACTATGGCTGCTGAACGGGCAAGGTGAGGTGGGGTGATGCATAAAACAAGGGTTTCAAATTAGCTCCGATACCGTTCCATAAACCCAATATGTAAGAGACAAGACCTATTCCTTTTTCAGTGAACTGGACTCAACACCCCCTATTCACCGCACAATAATATATCTGACTAGTAAGAATCTTCAAACCTATGTATTGATATCTCTCTGTGAGTGAGTCAAGGGGGTGTAAAGCGGCATAAACACAGCCGTGAAAAGCAGCTAAACCCCATTATAAAAATAAATTACTTTTCAAAACCCGTGAAACAAAGACAGTGAAAGAGAGAGAAATTCTTACAAAATTCGTTCAGGGGCTGTGATGCAACCTGGATTGACCATATCTAGACCCACAGCTGATTGAGACATAAGGGTGGACACTCTTGGGGCTGAGAGGTTCGGTGAGGTTGGGTGAGCCAACGCAGACCCTTTCAAGTAATACTGCATGGTACCCATCCCATGGGTCCCAAATCCCCAGGTTCAAGGGCATCTTCCTACGTCGAAAACAGGCATGAGAAACCCAGAAGATGGTACACGGTGTGATCGGGAAAGGTTTCTAAAACGCACCTCATTTCTCATCTCCTTTGCTCGGGTTCGCCATTCCAGCCGATTTACTAGCCATCTCCCTCCTTGGAGAATCAGCACCTTTAACCTCCTGTTCCGTACAGGTTGCAATTTGTCCTGAGGATGAACGGGAAGAGGGGGAACCAATGAGAGACTAGCTCTAGGTGTTGGGACAGGCACAGGTCACTCTATTTTCCCATCAGGAAGAAGAATTAAGCACAAGCTCAGCCTGCCCCCCAGAACCAGAAGAGGGCCTGAAGCAATCCTGCGCTTTTGCGGCCAGCTCCCAAAAAAGCGAGTTGAAAAATGGAGGTCAGGGGCACTGCAATTCACAAACCTGCAGAGTTTTAAATGATACCTCTCGTCCACAAATATATTAAGGGAAGGCAACGAAGAGGCTTTGAAAGCAAGGCAGAATTGCAGGAAACAGATTTCAGGAGGTAGATTCGAATCGCCTTGAAAGCACATGAAAAGCGGCAAAACGTGGACAATGATGCCCTTGGCCAAAAAGGGCGTATGCGTTTTTTCCTGAATATATTCAGGAAAAAACGCATACGCCCTTTTTGGCCAACCAAGCAACCTGGAAAGGCCAATCAGCGCTCCAAAGAAGTCTCGCTTCCCAGCGGGCAAAAGGGCCATGCGGAAAAAAGTGTCCAAACCAGAAATGCAGGACCGGCCATGGAGAAATGGGAGCCTTGCTACGCTGATGGGTGGGATGTAAATTGCCAACAGCCACTCTGGAGAAGTGTACGGTGTGTTCTGAAACATCTAAAAAACACAGCTTGGAGATCATAGGGCACTTCCACTCATGGGCGTATAAATTGGGAAAACTAAAAATCAGCAAGACACAGGCACCCCAAAGTTTAGGGCTGCTCTGTTGACAAGAACCCCCACTTCATTACACCTTAAATATCCTAGGAAAGAGAAAAATGGGTAAAGAAGTTGTGGTCCTCATGTACAATGGAATATCACTCAGCCATGAAATCCACGTCATAAGGCTAGTAGCAGCACGATGAGTGGATTTAGGTACGACGATTCTAAGTGAAATAAGTCACACAGAAAAAGACACTTATCCTAAGATATCACTTAGAGAGGGAATGTAAAAACCGCTACACTTGAACTGAATTGCAAAACAGAACAGAGTCACACGTTTAGGAAACACACTATGGCTGCTGAACGGGCAAGGTGAGGTGGGGTGATGCATAAAACAAGGGTTTCAAATTAGCTCCGATACCGTTCTATAAACCCAATATGTAAGAGACAAGACCTATTCCTTTTTCAGTGAACTGGACTCAACACCCCCTATTCACCGCACAAGAATATATCTGACTAGTAAGAATCTTCAAACCTATGTATTGATATCTCTCTGTGAGTGAGTCAAGGGGGTGTAAAGCAGCATAAACACAGCCGTGAAAAGCAGCTAAACCCCATTATAAAAATAAATTACTTTTCAAAACCCGTGAAACAAAGACAGTGAAAGAGAGAGAAATTCTTACAAAATTCGTTCAGGGGCTGTGATGCAACCTGGATTGACCATATCTAGACCCACAGCTGATTGAGACATATGGGTGGACACTCTTGGGGCTGAGAGGTTCGGTGAGGTTGGGTGAGCCAACGCAGACCCTTTCAAGTAATACTGCATGGTACCCATCCCATGGGTCCCAAATCTCCAGGTTCAAGGGCATCTTCCTACGTCGAAAACAGGCATGAGAAACCCAGAAGATGGTACACGGTGTGATCGGGAAAGGTTTCTAAAACGCACCTCATTTCTCATCTCCTTTGCTCGGGTTCGCCATTCCAGCCGATTTACTAGCCATCTCCCTCCTTGGAGAATCAGCACCTTTAACCTCCTGTTCCGTACAGGTTGCAATTTGTCCTGAGGATGAAGGGGAAGAGGGGGAACCAATGAGAGACTAGCTCTAGGTGTTGGGACAGGCACAGGTCACTCTATTTTCCCATCGGGAAGAAGAATTAAGCACAAGCTCAGCCTGCCCCCCAGAACCAGAAGAGGGCCTGAAGCAATCCTGCGCTTTTGCGGCCAGCTCCCAAAAAAGCGAGTTGAAAAATGGAGGTCAGGGGCACTGCAATTCACAAACCTGCAGAGTTTTAAATGATACCTCTCGTCCACAAATATATTAAGGGAAGGCAACGAAGAGGCTTTGAAAGCAAGGCAGAATTGCAGGAAACAGATTTCAGGAGGTAGATTCGAATCGCCTTGAAAGCACATGAAAAGCGGCAAAACGTGGACAATGATGCCCTTGGCCAAAAAGGGCGTATGCGTTTTTTCCTGAATATATTCAGGAAAAAACGCATACGCCCTTTTTGGCCAACCAAGCAACCTGGAAAGGCCAATCAGCGCTCCAAAGAAGGCTCGCTTCCCAGCGGGCAAAAGGGCCATGCGGAAAAAAGTGTCCAAACCAGAAATGCAGGACCGGCCATGGAGAAATGGGAGCCTTGCTACGCTGATGGGTGGGATGTAAATTGCCAACAGCCACTCTGGAGAAGTGTACGGTGTGTTCTGAAACATCTAAAAAACACAGCTTGGAGAGCATAGGGCACTTCCACTCATGGGCGTATAAATTGGGAAAATTAAAAATCAGCAAGACACAGGCAACCCAAAGTTTAGGGCTGCTCTGTTGACAAGAACCCCCACTTCATTACACCTTAAATATCCTAGGAAAGAGAAAAATGGGTAAAGAAGTTGTGGTCCTCATATACAATGGAATATCACTCAGCCATGAAATCCACGTCATAAGGCTAGTAGCAGCACGATGAGTGGATTTAGGTACGACGATTCTAAGTGAAATAAGTCACACAGAAAAAGACACTTATCCTAAGATATCACTTAGAGAGGGAATGTAAAAACCGCTACACTTGAACTGAATTACAAAACAGAACAGAGTCACAAGTTTAGAAAACGCACTATGGCTGCTGAACGGGCAAGGTGAGGTGGGGTGATGCATAAAACAAGGTTTTCAAATTAGCTCCGATACCATTCCATAAACCCAATATGTAAGAGACAAGACCTATTCCTTTTTCAGTGAACTGGACTCAACACCCCCTATTCACCGCACAAGAATATATCTGACTAGTAAGAATCTTCAAACCTATGTATTGATATCTCTCTGTAAGTGAGTCAAGGGGGTGTAAAGCGGCATAAACACAGCCGTGAAAAGCAGCTAAACCCCATTATAAAAATTAATTACTTTTCAAAACCCGTGAAACAAACACAGTGAAAGAGAGAGAAATTCTTTCAAAATTCGTTCAGGGGCTGTGATGCAACCTGGATTGACCATATCTAGACCCACAGCTGATTGAGACATAAGGGTGGACACTCTTGGGGCTGAGAGGTTCGGTGAGGTTGGGTGAGCCAACGCAGACCCTTTCAAGTAGTACTGCATGGTACCCATCCCATGGGTCCCAAATCTCCAGGCTCAAGGGCATCTTCCTACATCGAAAACAGGCATGAGAAACCCAGAAGATGGTACACGGTGTGATCGGGAAAGGTTTCTAAAACGCACCTCATTTCTCATCTCCTTTGCTCGGGTTCGCCATTCCAGCCGATTTACTAGCCATCTCCCTCCTTGGAGAATCAGCACCTTTAACCTCCTGTTCCGTACAGGTTGCAATTTGTCCTGAGGATGAAGGGGAAGAGGGGGAACCAATGAGAGACTAGCTCTAGGTGTTGGGACAGGCACAGGTCACTCTATTTTCCCATCAGGAAGAAGAATTAAGCACAAGCTCAGCCTGCCCCCCAGAACCAGAAGAGGGCCTGAAGCAATCCTGCGCTTTTGCGGCCAGCTCCCAAAAAAGCGAGTTGAAAAATGGAGGTCAGGGGCACTGCAATTCACAAACCTGCAGAGTTTTAAATGATACCTCTCGTCCACAAATATATTAAGGGAAGGCAACGAAGAGGCTTTGAAAGCAAGGCAGAATTGCAGGAAACAGATTTCAGGAGGTAGATTCGAATCGCCTTGAAAGCACATGAAAAGCGGCAAAACGTGGACAATGATGCCCTTGGCCAAAAAGGGCGTATGCGTTTTTTCCTGAATATATTCAGGAAAAAACGCATACGCCCTTTTTGGCCAACCAAGCAACCTGGAAAGGCCAATCAGCGCTCCAAAGAAGTCTCGCTTCCCAGCGGGCAAAAGGGCCATGCGGAAAAAAGTGTCCAAACCAGAAATGCAGGACCGGCCATGGAGAAATGGGAGCCTTGCTACGCTGATGGGTGGGATGTAAATTGCCAACAGCCACTCTGGAGAAGTGTACGGTGTGTTCTGAAACATCTAAAAAACACAGCTTGGAGAGCATAGGGCACTTCCACTCATGGGCGTATAAATTGGGAAAACTAAAAATCAGCAAGACACAGGCACCCCAAAGTTTAGGGCTGCTCTGTTGACAAGAACCCCCACTTCATTACACCTTAAATATCCTAGGAAAGAGAAAAATGGGTAAAGAAGTTGTGGTCCTCATGTACAATGGAATATCACTCAGCCATGAAATCCACGTCATAAGGCTAGTAGCAGCACGATGAGTGGATTTAGGTACGACGATTCTAAGTGAAATAAGTCACACAGAAAAAGACACTTATCCTAAGATATCACTTAGAGAGGGAATGTAAAAACCGCTACACTTGAACTGAATTGCAAAACAGAACAGAGTCACACGTTTAGGAAACACACTATGGCTGCTGAACGGGCAAGGTGAGGTGGGGTGATGCATAAAACAAGGGTTTCAAATTAGCTCCGATACCGTTCTATAAACCCAATATGTAAGAGACAAGACCTATTCCTTTTTCAGTGAACTGGACTCAACACCCCCTATTCACCGCACAAGAATATATCTGACTAGTAAGAATCTTCAAACCTATGTATTGATATCTCTCTGTGAGTGAGTCAAGGGGGTGTAAAGCAGCATAAACACAGCCGTGAAAAGCAGCTAAACCCCATTATAAAAATAAATTACTTTTCAAAACCCGTGAAACAAAGACAGTGAAAGAGAGAGAAATTCTTACAAAATTCGTTCAGGGGCTGTGATGCAACCTGGATTGACCATATCTAGACCCACAGCTGATTGAGACATATGGGTGGACACTCTTGGGGCTGAGAGGTTCGGTGAGGTTGGGTGAGCCAACGCAGACCCTTTCAAGTAATACTGCATGGTACCCATCCCATGGGTCCCAAATCTCCAGGTTCAAGGGCATCTTCCTACGTCGAAAACAGGCATGAGAAACCCAGAAGATGGTACACGGTGTGATCGGGAAAGGTTTCTAAAACGCACCTCATTTCTCATCTCCTTTGCTCGGGTTCGCCATTCCAGCCGATTTACTAGCCATCTCCCTCCTTGGAGAATCAGCACCTTTAACCTCCTGTTCCGTACAGGTTGCAATTTGTCCTGAGGATGAAGGGGAAGAGGGGGAACCAATGAGAGACTAGCTCTAGGTGTTGGGACAGGCACAGGTCACTCTATTTTCCCATCGGGAAGAAGAATTAAGCACAAGCTCAGCCTGCCCCCCAGAACCAGAAGAGGGCCTGAAGCAATCCTGCGCTTTTGCGGCCAGCTCCCAAAAAAGCGAGTTGAAAAATGGAGGTCAGGGGCACTGCAATTCACAAACCTGCAGAGTTTTAAATGATACCTCTCGTCCACAAATATATTAAGGGAAGGCAACGAAGAGGCTTTGAAAGCAAGGCAGAATTGCAGGAAACAGATTTCAGGAGGTAGATTCGAATCGCCTTGAAAGCACATGAAAAGCGGCAAAACGTGGACAATGATGCCCTTGGCCAAAAAGGGCGTATGCGTTTTTTCCTGAATATATTCAGGAAAAAACGCATACGCCCTTTTTGGCCAACCAAGCAACCTGGAAAGGCCAATCAGCGCTCCAAAGAAGTCTCGCTTCCCAGCGGGCAAAAGGGCCATGCGGAAAAAAGTGTCCAAACCAGAAATGCAGGACCGGCCATGGAGAAATGGGAGCCTTGCTACGCTGATGGGTGGGATGTAAATTGCCAACAGCCACTCTGGAGAAGTGTACGGTGTGTTCTGAAACATCTAAAAAACACAGCTTGGAGAGCATAGGGCACTTCCACTCATGGGCGTATAAATTGGGAAAACTAAAAATCAGCAAGACACAGGCACCCCAAAGTTTAGGGCTGCTCTGTTGACAAGAACCCCCACTTCATTACACCTTAAATATCCTAGGAAAGAGAAAAATGGGTAAAGAAGTTGTGGTCCTCATATACAATGGAATATCACTCAGCCATGAAATCCACGTCATAAGGCTAGTAGCAGCACGATGAGTGGATTTACGTACGACGATTCTAAGTGAAATAAGTCACACAGAAAAAGACACTTATCCTAAGATATCACTTAGAGAGGGAATGTAAAAACCGCTACAGTTGAACTGAATTACAAAACAGAACAGAGTCACACGTTTAGAAAACGCACTATGGCTGCTGAACGGGCAAGGTGAGGTGGGGTGATGCATAAAACAAGGGTTTCAAATTAGCTCCGATACCATTCCATAAACCCAATATGTAAGAGACAAGACCTATTCCTTTTTCAGTGAACTGGACTCAACACCCCCTATTCACCGCACAAGAATATATCTGACTAGTAAGAATCTTCAAACCTATGTATTGATATCTCTCTGTAAGTGAGTCAAGGGGGTGTAAAGCGGCATAAACACAGCCGTGAAAAGCAGCTAAACCCCATTATAAAAATTAATTACTTTTCAAAATCCGTGAAACAAACACAGTGAAAGAGAGAGAAATTCTTTCAAAATTCGTTCAGGGGCTGTGATGCAACCTGGATTGACCATATCTAGACCCACAGCTGATTGAGACATAAGGGTGGACACTCTTGGGGCTGAGAGGTTCGGTGAGGTTGGGTGAGCCAACGCAGACCCTTTCAAGTAGTACTGCATGGTACCCATCCCATGGGTCCCAAATCTCCAGGCTCAAGGGCATCTTCCTACATCGAAAACAGGCATGAGAAACCCAGAAGATGGTACACGGTGTGATCGGGAAAGGTTTCTAAAACGCACCTCATTTCTCATCTCCTTTGCTCGGGTTCGCCATTCCAGCCGATTTACTAGCCATCTCCCTCCTTGGAGAATCAGCACCTTTAACCTCCTGTTCCGTACAGGTTGCAATTTGTCCTGAGGATGAAGGGGAAGAGGGGGAACCAATGAGAGACTAGCTCTAGGTGTTGGGACAGGCACAGGTCACTCTATTTTCCCATCAGGAAGAAGAATTAAGCACAAGCTCAGCCTGCCCCCCAGAACCAGAAGAGGGCCTGAAGCAATCCTGCGCTTTTGCGGCCAGCTCCCAAAAAAGCGAGTTGAAAAATGGAGGTCAGGGGCACTGCAATTCACAAACCTGCAGAGTTTTAAATGATACCTCTCGTCCACAAATATATTAAGGGAAGGCAACGAAGAGGCTTTGAAAGCAAGGCAGAATTGCAGGAAACAGATTTCAGGAGGTAGATTCGAATCGCCTTGAAAGCACATGAAAAGCGGCAAAACGTGGACAATGATGCCCTTGGCCAAAAAGGGCGTATGCGTTTTTTCCTGAATATATTCAGGAAAAAACGCATACGCCCTTTTTGGCCAACCAAGCAACCTGGAAAGGCCAATCAGCGCTCCAAAGAAGTCTCGCTTCCCAGCGGGCAAAAGGGCCATGCGGAAAAAAGTGTCCAAACCAGAAATGCAGGACCGGCCATGGAGAAATGGGAGCCTTGCTACGCTGATGGGTGGGATGTAAATTGCCAACAGCCACTCTGGAGAAGTGTACGGTGTGTTCTGAAACATCTAAAAAACACAGCTTGGAGAGCATAGGGCACTTCCACTCATGGGCGTATAAATTGGGAAAACTAAAAATCAGCAAGACACAGGCACCCCAAAGTTTAGGGCTGCTCTGTTGACAAGAACCCCCACTTCATTACACCTTAAATATCCTAGGAAAGAGAAAAATGGGTAAAGAAGTTGTGGTCCTCATGTACAATGGAATATCACTCAGCCATGAAATCCACGTCATAAGGCTAGTAGCAGCACGATGAGTGGATTTAGGTACGACGATTCTAAGTGAAATAAGTCACACAGAAAAAGACACTTATCCTAAGATATCACTTAGAGAGGGAATGTAAAAACCGCTACACTTGAACTGAATTGCAAAACAGAACAGAGTCACACGTTTAGGAAACACACTATGGCTGCTGAACGGGCAAGGTGAGGTGGGGTGATGCATAAAACAAGGGTTTCAAATTAGCTCCGATACCGTTCTATAAACCCAATATGTAAGAGACAAGACCTATTCCTTTTTCAGTGAACTGGACTCAACACCCCCTATTCACCGCACAAGAATATATCTGACTAGTAAGAATCTTCAAACCTATGTATTGATATCTCTCTGTGAGTGAGTGAAGGGGGTGTAAAGCGGCATAAACACAGCCGTGAAAAGCAGCTAAACCCCATTATAAAAATAAATTACTTTTCAAAACCCGTGAAACAAAGACAGTGAAAGAGAGAGAAATTCTTACAAAATTCGTTCAGGGGCTGTGATGCAACCTGGATTGACCATATCTAGACCCACAGCTGATTGAGACATATGGGTGGACACTCTTGGGGCTGAGAGGTTCGGTGAGGTTGGGTGAGCCAACGCAGACCCTTTCAAGTAATACTGCATGGTACCCATCCCATGGGTCCCAAATCTCCAGGTTCAAGGGCATCTTCCTACGTCGAAAACAGGCATGAGAAACCCAGAAGATGGTACACGGTGTGATCGGGAAAGGTTTCTAAAACGCACCTCATTTCTCATCTCCTTTGCTCGGGTTCGCCATTCCAGCCGATTTACTAGACATCTCCCTCCTTGGAGAATCAGCACCTTTAACCTCCTGTTCCGTACAGGTTGCAATTTGTCCTGAGGATGAACGGGAAGAGGGGGAACCAATGAGAGACTAGCTCTAGGTGTTGGGACAGGCACAGGTCACTCTATTTTCCCATCGGGAAGAAGAATTAAGCACAAGCTCAGCCTGCCCCCCAGAACCAGAAGAGGGCCTGAAGCAATCCTGCGCTTTTTGCGACCAGCTCCCAAAAAAGCGAGTTGAAAAATGGAGCTCAGGGGCACTGCAATTCACAAACCTGCAGAGTTTTAAATGATACCTCTCGTCCACAAATATATTAAGGGAAGGCAACGAAGAGGCTTTGAAAGCAAGGCAGAATTGCAGGAAACAGATTTCAGGAGGTAGATTTGAATCGCCTTGAAAGCACATGAAAAGCGGCAAAACGTGGACAATGATGCCCTTGGCCAAAAAGGGCGTATGCGTTTTTTCCTGAATATATTCAGGAAAAAACGCATACGCCCTTTTTGGCCAACCAAGCAACCTGGAAAGGCCAATCAGCGCTCCAAAGAAGGCTCGCTTCCCAGCGGGCAAAAGGGCCATGCGGAAAAAAGTGTCCAAACCAGAAATGCAGGACCGGCCATGGAGAAATGGGAGCCTTGCTACGCTGATGGGTGGGATGTAAATTGCCAACAGCCACTCTGGAGAAGTGTACGGTGTGTTCTGAAACATCTAAAAAACACAGCTTGGAGAGCATAGGGCACTTCCACTCATGGGCGTATAAATTGGGAAAACTAAAAATCAGCAAGACACAGGCAACCCAAAGTTTAGGGCTGCTCTGTTGACAAGAACCCCCACTTCATTACACCTTAAATATCCTAGGAAAGAGAAAAATGGGTAAAGAAGTTGTGGTCCTCATATACAATGGAATATCACTCAGCCATGAAATCCACGTCATAAGGCTAGTAGCAGCACGATGAGTGGATTTAGGTACGACGATTCTAAGTGAAATAAGTCACACAGAAAAAGACACTTATCCTAAGATATCACTTAGAGAGGGAATGTAAAAACCGCTACACTTGAACTGAATTACAAAACAGAACAGAGTCACACGTTTAGAAAACGCACTATGGCTGCTGAACGGGCAAGGTGAGGTGGGGTGATGCATAAAACAAGGGTTTCAAATTAGCTCCGATACCATTCCATAAACCCAATATGTAAGAGACAAGACCTATTCCTTTTTCAGTGAACTGGACTCAACACCCCCTATTCACCGCACAAGAATATATCTGACTAGTAAGAATCTTCAAACCTATGTATTGATATCTCTCTGTAAGTGAGTCAAGGGGGTGTAAAGCGGCATAAACACAGCCGTGAAAAGCAGCTAAACCCCATTATAAAAATTAATTACTTTTCAAAACCCGTGAAACAAACACAGTGAAAGAGAGAGAAATTCTTTCAAAATTCGTTCAGGGGCTGTGATGCAACCTGGATTGACCATATCTAGACCCACAGCTGATTGAGACATAAGGGTGGACACTCTTGGGGCTGAGAGGTTCGGTGAGGTTGGGTGAGCCAACGCAGACCCTTTCAAGTAGTACTGCATGGTACCCATCCCATGGGTCCCAAATCTCCAGGCTCAAGGGCATCTTCCTACATCGAAAACAGGCATGAGAAACCCAGAAGATGGTACACGGTGTGATCGGGAAAGGTTTCTAAAACGCACCTCATTTCTCATCTCCTTTGCTCGGGTTCGCCATTCCAGCCGATTTACTAGCCATCTCCCTCCTTGGAGAATCAGCACCTTTAACCTCCTGTTCCGTACAGGTTGCAATTTGTCCTGAGGATGAACGGGAAGAGGGGGAACCAATGAGAGACTAGCTCTAGGTGTTGGGACAGGCACAGGTCACTCTATTTTCCCATCAGGAAGAAGAATTAAGCACAAGCTCAGCCTGCCCCCCAGAACCAGAAGAGGGCCTGAAGCAATCCTGCGCTTTTGCGGCCAGCTCCCAAAAAAGCGAGTTGAAAAATGGAGGTCAGGGGCACTGCAATTCACAAACCTGCAGAGTTTTAAATGATACCTCTCGTCCACAAATATATTAAGGGAAGGCAACGAAGAGGCTTTGAAAGCAAGGCAGAATTGCAGGAAACAGATTTCAGGAGGTAGATTCGAATCGCCTTGAAAGCACATGAAAAGCGGCAAAACGTGGACAATGATGCCCTTGGCCAAAAAGGGCGTATGCGTTTTTTCCTGAATATATTCAGGAAAAAACGCATACGCCCTTTTTGGCCAACCAAGCAACCTGGAAAGGCCAATCAGCGCTCCAAAGAAGTCTCGCTTCCCAGCGGGCAAAAGGGCCATGCGGAAAAAAGTGTCCAAACCAGAAATGCAGGACCGGCCATGGAGAAATGGGAGCCTTGCTACGCTGATGGGTGGGATGTAAATTGCCAACAGCCACTCTGGAGAAGTGTACGGTGTGTTCTGAAACATCTAAAAAACACAGCTTGGAGAGCATAGGGCACTTCCACTCATGGGCGTATAAATTGGGAAAACTAAAAATCAGCAAGACACAGGCACCCCAAAGTTTAGGGCTGCTCTGTTGACAAGAACCCCCACTTCATTACACCTTAAATATCCTAGGAAAGAGAAAAATGGGTAAAGAAGTTGTGGTCCTCATGTACAATGGAATATCACTCAGCCATGAAATCCACGTCATAAGGCTAGTAGCAGCACGATGAGTGGATTTAGGTACGACGATTCTAAGTGAAATAAGTCACACAGAAAAAGACACTTATCCTAAGATATCACTTAGAGAGGGAATGTAAAAACCGCTACACTTGAACTGAATTGCAAAACAGAACAGAGTCACACGTTTAGGAAACACACTATGGCTGCTGAACGGGCAAGGTGAGGTGGGGTGATGCATAAAACAAGGGTTTCAAATTAGCTCCGATACCGTTCTATAAACCCAATATGTAAGAGACAAGACCTATTCCTTTTTCAGTGAACTGGACTCAACACCCCCTATTCACCGCACAAGAATATATCTGACTAGTAAGAATCTTCAAACCTATGTATTGATATCTCTCTGTGAGTGAGTCAAGGGGGTGTAAAGCAGCATAAACACAGCCGTGAAAAGCAGCTAAACCCCATTATAAAAATAAATTACTTTTCAAAACCCGTGAAACAAAGACAGTGAAAGAGAGAGAAATTCTTACAAAATTCGTTCAGGGGCTGTGATGCAACCTGGATTGACCATATCTAGACCCACAGCTGATTGAGACATATGGGTGGACACTCTTGGGGCTGAGAGGTTCGGTGAGGTTGGGTGAGCCAACGCAGACCCTTTCAAGTAATACTGCATGGTACCCATCCCATGGGTCCCAAATCTCCAGGTTCAAGGGCATCTTCCTACGTCGAAAACAGGCATGAGAAACCCAGAAGATGGTACACGGTGTGATCGGGAAAGGTTTCTAAAACGCACCTCATTTCTCATCTCCTTTGCTCGGGTTCGCCATTCCAGCCGATTTACTAGCCATCTCCCTCCTTGGAGAATCAGCACCTTTAACCTCCTGTTCCGTACAGGTTGCAATTTGTCCTGAGGATGAAGGGGAAGAGGGGGAACCAATGAGAGACTAGCTCTAGGTGTTGGGACAGGCACAGGTCACTCTATTTTCCCATCGGGAAGAAGAATTAAGCACAAGCTCAGCCTGCCCCCCAGAACCAGAAGAGGGCCTGAAGCAATCCTGCGCTTTTGCGGCCAACTCCCAAAAAAGCGAGTTGAAAAATGGAGGTCAGGGGCACTGCAATTCACAAACCTGCAGAGTTTTAAATGATACCTCTCGTCCACAAATATATTAAGGGAAGGCAACGAAGAGGCTTTGAAAGCAAGGCAGAATTGCAGGAAACAGATTTCAGGAGGTAGATTCGAATCGCCTTGAAAGCACATGAAAAGCGGCAAAACGTGGACAATGATGCCCTTGGCCAAAAAGGGCGTATGCGTTTTTTCCTGAATATATTCAGGAAAAAACGCATACGCCCTTTTTGGCCAACCAAGCAACCTGGAAAGGCCAATCAGCGCTCCAAAGAAGTCTCGCTTCCCAGCGGGCAAAAGGGCCATGCGGAAAAAAGTGTCCAAACCAGAAATGCAGGACCGGCCATGGAGAAATGGGAGCCTTGCTACGCTGATGGGTGGGATGTAAATTGCCAACAGCCACTCTGGAGAAGTGTACGGTGTGTTCTGAAACATCTAAAAAACACAGCTTGGAGAGCATAGGGCACTTCCACTCATGGGCGTATAAATTGGGAAAACTAAAAATCAGCAAGACACAGGCACCCCAAAGTTTAGGGCTGCTCTGTTGACAAGAACCCCCACTTCATTACACCTTAAATATCCTAGGAAAGAGAAAAATGGGTAAAGAAGTTGTGGTCCTCATGTACAATGGAATATCACTCAGCCATGAAATCCACGTCATAAGGCTAGTAGCAGCACGATGAGTGGATTTAGGTACGACGATTCTAAGTGAAATAAGTCACACAGAAAAAGACACTTATCCTAAGATATCACTTAGAGAGGGAATGTAAAAACCGCTACACTTGAACTGAATTGCAAAACAGAACAGAGTCACACGTTTAGGAAACACACTATGGCTGCTGAACGGGCAAGGTGAGGTGGGGTGATGCATAAAACAAGGGTTTCAAATTAGCTCCGATACCGTTCTATAAACCCAATATGTAAGAGACAAGACCTATTCCTTTTTCAGTGAACTGGACTCAACACCCCCTATTCACCGCACAAGAATATATCTGACTAGTAAGAATCTTCAAACCTATGTATTGATATCTCTCTGTGAGTGAGTCAAGGGGGTGTAAAGCAGCATAAACACAGCCGTGAAAAGCAGCTAAACCCCATTATAAAAATAAATTACTTTTCAAAACCCGTGAAACAAAGACAGTGAAAGAGAGAGAAATTCTTACAAAATTCGTTCAGGGGCTGTGATGCAACCTGGATTGACCATATCTAGACCCACAGCTGATTGAGACATATGGGTGGACACTCTTGGGGCTGAGAGGTTCGGTGAGGTTGGGTGAGCCAACGCAGACCCTTTCAAGTAATACTGCATGGTACCCATCCCATGGGTCCCAAATCTCCAGGTTCAAGGGCATCTTCCTACGTCGAAAACAGGCATGAGAAACCCAGAAGATGGTACACGGTGTGATCGGGAAAGGTTTCTAAAACGCACCTCATTTCTCATCTCCTTTGCTCGGGTTCGCCATTCCAGCCGATTTACTAGCCATCTCCCTCCTTGGAGAATCAGCACCTTTAACCTCCTGTTCCGTACAGGTTGCAATTTGTCCTGAGGATGAAGGGGAAGAGGGGGAACCAATGAGAGACTAGCTCTAGGTGTTGGGACAGGCACAGGTCACTCTATTTTCCCATCGGGAAGAAGAATTAAGCACAAGCTCAGCCTGCCCCCCAGAACCAGAAGAGGGCCTGAAGCAATCCTGCGCTTTTGCGGCCAGCTCCCAAAAAAGCGAGTTGAAAAATGGAGGTCAGGGGCACTGCAATTCACAAACCTGCAGAGTTTTAAATGATACCTCTCGTCCACAAATATATTAAGGGAAGGCAACGAAGAGGCTTTGAAAGCAAGGCAGAATTGCAGGAAACAGATTTCAGGAGGTAGATTCGAATCGCCTTGAAAGCACATGAAAAGCGGCAAAACGTGGACAATGATGCCCTTGGCCAAAAAGGGCGTATGCGTTTTTTCCTGAATATATTCAGGAAAAAACGCATACGCCCTTTTTGGCCAACCAAGCAACCTGGAAAGGCCAATCAGCGCTCCAAAGAAGGCTCGCTTCCCAGCGGGCAAAAGGGCCATGCGGAAAAAAGTGTCCAAACCAGAAATGCAGGACCGGCCATGGAGAAATGGGAGCCTTGCTACGCTGATGGGTGGGATGTAAATTGCCAACAGCCACTCTGGAGAAGTGTACGGTGTGTTCTGAAACATCTAAAAAACACAGCTTGGAGAACATAGGGCACTTCCACTCATGGGCGTATAAATTGGGAAAACTAAAAATCAGCAAGACACAGGCACCCCAAAGTTTAGGGCTGCTCTGTTGACAAGAACCCCCACTTCATTACACCTTAAATATCCTAGGAAAGAGAAAAATGGGTAAAGAAGTTGTGGTCCTCATATACAATGGAATATCACTCAGCCATGAAATCCACGTCATAAGGCTAGTAGCAGCACGATGAGTGGATTTACGTACGACGATTCTAAGTGAAATAAGTCACACAGAAAAAGACACTTATCCTAAGATATCACTTAGAGAGGGAATGTAAAAACCGCTACAGTTGAACTGAATTACAAAACAGAACAGAGTCACACGTTTAGAAAACGCACTATGGCTGCTGAACGGGCAAGGTGAGGTGGGGTGATGCATAAAACAAGGGTTTCAAATTAGCTCCGATACCATTCCATAAACCCAATATGTAAGAGACAAGACCTATTCCTTTTTCAGTGAACTGGACTCAACACCCCCTATTCACCGCACAAGAATATATCTGACTAGTAAGAATCTTCAAACCTATGTATTGATATCTCTCTGTAAGTGAGTCAAGGGGGTGTAAAGCGGCATAAACACAGCCGTGAAAAGCAGCTAAACCCCATTATAAAAATTAATTACTTTTCAAAATCCGTGAAACAAACACAGTGAAAGAGAGAGAAATTCTTTCAAAATTCGTTCAGGGGCTGTGATGCAACCTGGATTGACCATATCTAGACCCACAGCTGATTGAGACATAAGGGTGGACACTCTTGGGGCTGAGAGGTTCGGTGAGGTTGGGTGAGCCAACGCAGACCCTTTCAAGTAGTACTGCATGGTACCCATCCCATGGGTCCCAAATCTCCAGGCTCAAGGGCATCTTCCTACATCGAAAACAGGCATGAGAAACCCAGAAGATGGTACACGGTGTGATCGGGAAAGGTTTCTGAAACGCACCTCATTTCTCATCTCCTTTGCTCGGGTTCGCCATTCCAGCCGATTTACTAGCCATCTCCCTCCTTGGAGAATCAGCACCTTTAACCTCCTGTTCCGTACAGGTTGCAATTTGTCCTGAGGATGAAGGGGAAGAGGGGGAACCAATGAGAGACTAGCTCTAGGTGTTGGGACAGGCACAGTTCACTCTATTTTCCCATCAGGAAGAAGAATTAAGCACAAGCTCAGCCTGCCCCCCAGAACCAGAAGAGGGCCTGAAGCAATCCTGCGCTTTTGCGGCCAGCTCCCAAAAAAGCGAGTTGAAAAATGGAGGTCAGGGGCACTGCAATTCACAAACCTGCAGAGTTTTAAATGATACCTCTCGTCCACAAATATATTAAGGGAAGGCAACGAAGAGGCTTTGAAAGCAAGGCAGAATTGCAGGAAACAGATTTCAGGAGGTAGATTCGAATCGCCTTGAAAGCACATGAAAAGCGGCAAAACGTGGACAATGATGCCCTTGGCCAAAAAGGGCGTATGCGTTTTTTCCTGAATATATTCAGGAAAAAACGCATACGCCCTTTTTGGCCAACCAAGCAACCTGGAAAGGCCAATCAGCGCTCCAAAGAAGTCTCGCTTCCCAGCGGGCAAAAGGGCCATGCGGAAAAAAGTGTCCAAACCAGAAATGCAGGACCGGCCATGGAGAAATGGGAGCCTTGCTACGCTGATGGGTGGGATGTAAATTGCCAACAGCCACTCTGGAGAAGTGTACGGTGTGTTCTGAAACATCTAAAAAACACAGCTTGGAGAGCATAGGGCACTTCCACTCATGGGCGTATAAATTGGGAAAACTAAAAATCAGCAAGACACAGGCACCCCAAAGTTTAGGGCTGCTCTGTTGACAAGAACCCCCACTTCATTACACCTTAAATATCCTAGGAAAGAGAAAAATGGGTAAAGAAGTTGTGGTCCTCATGTACAATGGAATATCACTCAGCCATGAAATCCACGTCATAAGGCTAGTAGCAGCACGATGAGTGGATTTAGGTACGACGATTCTAAGTGAAATAAGTCACACAGAAAAAGACACTTATCCTAAGATATCACTTAGAGAGGGAATGTAAAAACCGCTACACTTGAACTGAATTGCAAAACAGAACAGAGTCACACGTTTAGGAAACACACTATGGCTGCTGAACGGGCAAGGTGAGGTGGGGTGATGCATAAAACAAGGGTTTCAAATTAGCTCCGATACCGTTCTATAAACCCAATATGTAAGAGACAAGACCTATTCCTTTTTCAGTGAACTGGACTCAACACCCCCTATTCACCGCACAAGAATATATCTGACTAGTAAGAATCTTCAAACCTATGTATTGATATCTCTCTGTGAGTGAGTCAAGGGGGTGTAAAGCGGCATAAACACAGCCGTGAAAAGCAGCTAAACCCCATTATAAAAATAAATTACTTTTCAAAACCCGTGAAACAAAGACAGTGAAAGAGAGAGAAATTCTTACAAAATTCGTTCAGGGGCTGTGATGCAACCTGGATTGACCATATCTAGACCCACAGCTGATTGAGACATATGGGTGGACACTCTTGGGGCTGAGAGGTTCGGTGAGGTTGGGTGAGCCAACGCAGACCCTTTCAAGTAATACTGCATGGTACCCATCCCATGGGTCCCAAATCTCCAGGCTCAAGGGCATCTTCCTACGTCGAAAACAGGCATGAGAAACCCAGAAGATGGTACACGGTGTGATCGGGAAAGGTTTCTAAACGCACCTCATTTCTCATCTCCTTTGCTCGGGTTCGCCATTCCCAGCCGATTTACTAGCCATCTCCCTCCTTGGAGAATCAGCACCTTTAACCTCCTGTTCCGTACAGGTTGCAATTTGTCCTGAGGATGAAGGGGAAGAGGGGGAACCAATGAGAGACTAGCTCTAGGTGTTGGGACAGGCACAGGTCACTCTATTTTCCCATCAGGAAGAAGAATTAAGCACAAGCTCAGCCTGCCCCCCAGAACCAGAAGAGGGCCTGAAGCAATCCTGCGCTTTTGCGGCCAGCTCCCAAAAAAGCGAGTTGAAAAATGGAGGTCAGGGGCACTGCAATTCACAAACCTGCAGAGTTTTAAATGATACCTCTCGTCCACAAATATATTAAGGGAAGGCAACGAAGAGGCTTTGAAAGCAAGGCAGAATTGCAGGAAACAGATTTCAGGAGGTAGATTCGAATCGCCTTGAAAGCACATGAAAAGCGGCAAAACGTGGACAATGATGCCCTTGGCCAAAAAGGGCGTATGCGTTTTTTTCCTGAATATATTCAGGAAAAAACGCATACGCCCTTTTTGGCCAACCAAGCAACCTGGAAAGGCCAATCAGCGCTCCAAAGAAGTCTCGCTTCCCAGCGGGCAAAAGGGCCATGCGGAAAAAAAGTGTCCAAACCAGAAATGCAGGAACCGGCCATGGAGAAATGGGAGCCTTGCTACGCTGATGGGTGGGATGTAAATTGCCAACAGCCACTCTGGAGAAGTGTACGGTGTGTTCTGAAACATCTAAAAAACACAGCTTGGAGAGCATAGGGCACTTCCACTCATGGGCATATAAATTGGGAAAACTAAAATCAGCAAGACACAGGCACCCCAAAGTTTAGGGCTGCTCTGTTGACAAGAACCCCCACTTCATTACACCTTAAATATCCTAGGAAAGAGAAAAATGGATAAAGAAGTGGTGGTCCTCATGTACAATGGAATATCACTCAGCCATGAAATCCACGTCATAAGGCTTAGTAGCAGCACGATGAGTGGATTTAGGTACGACGATTCTAAGTGAAATAAGTCACACAGAAAAAGACACTTATCCTAAGATATCACTTAGAGAGGGAATGTAAAAACCGCTACACTTGAACTGAATTGCAAAACAGAACAGAGTCACACGTTTAGGAAACACACTATGGCTGCTGAACGGGCAAGGTGAGGTGGGGTGATGCATAAAACAAGGGTTTCAAATTAGCTCCGATACCGTTCTATAAACCCAATATGTAAGAGACAAGACCTATTCCTTTTTCAGTGAACTGGACTCAACACCCCCTATTCACCGCACAAGAATATATCTGACTAGTAAGAATCTTCAAACCTATGTATTGATATCTCTCTGTGAGTGAGTCAAGGGGGTGTAAAGCGGCATAAACACAGCCGTGAAAAGCAGCTAAACCCCATTATAAAATAAATTACTTTTCAAAACCAGTGAAACAAAGACAGTGAAAGAGAGAGAAATTCTTACAAAATTCGTTCAGGGGCTGTGATGCAAACCTGGATTGCCATATCTAGACCCACAGCTGATTGAGACATATGGGTGGACACTCTTGGGGCTGAGAGGTTCGGTGAGGTTGGGTGAGCCAACGCAGACCCTTTCAAGTAATACTGCATGGTACCCATCCCATGGGTCCCAAATCTCCAGGTTCAAGGGCATCTTCCTACGTCGAAAACAGGCATGAGAAACCCAGAAGATGGTACACGGTGTGATCGGGAAAGGTTTCTAAAACGCACCTCATTTCTCATCTCCTTTGCTCGGGTTCGCCATTCCAGCCGATTTACTAGCCATCTCCCTCCTTGGAGAATCAGCACCTTTAACCTCCTGTTCCGTACAGGTTGCAATTTGTTCCTGAGGATGAAGGGGAAGAGGGGGAACCAATGAGAGACTAGCTCTAGGTGTTGGGACAGGCACAGGTCACTCTATTTTCCCATCGGGAAGAAGAATTAAGCACAAGCTCAGCCTGCCCCCCAGAACCAGAAGAGGGCCTGAAGCAATCCTGCGCTTTTGCGACCAGCTCCCAAAAAGCGAGTTGAAAAATGGAGCTCAGGGGCACTGCAATTCACAAACCTGCAGAGTTTTAAATGATACCTCTCGTCCACAAATATATTAAGGGAAGGCAACGAAGAGGCTTTGAAAGCAAGGCAGAATTGCAGGAAACAGATTTCAGGAGGTAGATTCGAATCGCCTTGAAAGCACATGAAAAGCGGCAAAACGTGGACAATGATGCCCTTGGCCAAAAAGGGCGTATGCGTTTTTTCCTGAATATATTCAGGAAAAAACGCATACGCCCTTTTTGGCCAACCAAGCAACCTGGAAAGGCCAATCAGCGCTCCAAAGAAGGCTCGCTTCCCAGCGGGCAAAAGGGCCATGCGGAAAAATGTGTCCAAACCAGAAATGCAGGACCGGCCATGGAGAAATGGGAGCCTTGCTACGCTGATGGGTGGGATGTAAATTGCCAACAGCCACTCTGGAGAAGTGTACGGTGTGTTCTGAAACATCTAAAAAACACAGCTTGGAGAGCATAGGGCACTTCCACTCATGGGCGTATAAATTGGGAAAACTAAAAATCAGCAAGACACAGGCACCCCAAAGTTTAGGGCTGCTCTGTTGACAAGAACCCCCACTTCATTACACCTTAAATATCCTAGGAAAGAGAAAAATGGGTAAAGAAGTTGTGGTCCTCATGTACAATGGAATATCACTCAGCCATGAAATCCACGTCATAAGGCTAGTAGCAGCACGATGAGTGGATTTAGGTACGACGATTCTAAGTGAAATAAGTCACACAGAAAAAGACACTTATCCTAAGATATCACTTAGAGAGGGAATGTAAAAACCGCTACACTTGAACTGAATTGCAAAACAGAACAGAGTCACACGTTTAGGAAACACACTATGGCTGCTGAACGGGCAAGGTGAGGTGGGGTGATGCATAAAACAAGGGTTTCAAATTAGCTCCGATACCGTTCTATAAACCCAATATGTAAGAGACAAGACCTATTCCTTTTTCAGTGAACTGGACTCAACACCCCCTATTCACCGCACAAGAATATATCTGACTAGTAAGAATCTTCAAACCTATGTATTGATATCTCTCTGTGAGTGAGTCAAGGGGGTGTAAAGCGGCATAAACACAGCCGTGAAAAGCAGCTAAACCCCATTATAAAAATAAATTACTTTTCAAAACCAGTGAAACAAAGACAGTGAAAGAGAGAGAAATTCTTACAAAATTCGTTCAGGGGCTGTGATGCAACCTGGATTGACCATATCTAGACCCACAGCTGATTGAGACATATGGGTGGACACTCTTGGGGCTGAGAGGTTCGGTGAGGTTGGGTGAGCCAACGCAGACCCTTTCAAGTAATACTGCATGGTACCCATCCCATGGGTCCCAAATCTCCAGGTTCAAGGGCATCTTCCTACGTCGAAAACAGGCATGAGAAACCCAGAAGATGGTACACGGTGTGATCGGGAAAGGTTTCTAAAACGCACCTCATTTCTCATCTCCTTTGCCTCGGGTTCGCCATTCCAGCCGATTTACTAGACATCTCCCTCCTTGGAGAATCAGCACCTTTAACCTCCTGTTCCGTACAGGTTGCAATTTGTCCTGAGGATGAACGGGAAGAGGGGGAACCAATGAGAGACTAGCTCTAGGTGTTGGGACAGGCACAGGTCACTCTATTTTTCCCATCGGGAAGAAGAATTAAGCACAAGCTCAGCCTGCCCCCGAGAACCAGAAGAGGGCCTGAAGCAATCCTGCGCTTTTGCGACAAGCTCCAAAAAAGCGAGTTGAAAAATGGAGCTCAGGGGCACTGCAATTCACAAACCTGCAGAGTTTTAAATGATACCTCTCGTCCACAAATATATTAAGGGAAGGCAACGAAGAGGCTTTGAAAGCAAGGCAGAATTGCAGGAAACAGATTTCAGGAGGTAGATTCGAATCGCCTTGAAAGCACATGAAAAGCGGCAAAACGTGGACAATGAATGCCCTTGGCCAAAAAGGGCGTATGCGTTTTTTCCTGAATATATTCAGGAAAAAACGCATACGCCCTTTTTGGCCAACCAAGCAACCCTGGAAAGGCAATCAGCGCTCCAAAGAAGGCTCGCTTCCCAGCGGGCAAAAGGGCCATGCGGAAAAAAGTGTCCAAACCAGAAATGCAGGACCGGCCATGGAGAAATGGGAGCCTTGCTACGCTGATGGGGTGGGATGTAAATTGCCAACAGCCACTCTGGAGAAGTGTACGGTGTGTTCTGAAACATCTAAAAAACACAGCTTGGAGAGCATAGGGCACTTCCACTCATGGGCGTATAAATTGGGAAAACTAAAAATCAGCAAGACACAGGCACCCCAAAGTTTAGGGCTGCTCTGTTGACAAGAACCCCCACTTCATTACACCTTAAATATCCTAGGAAAGAGAAAAATGGGTAAAGAAGTTGTGGTCCTCATATACAATGGAATATCACTCAGCCATGAAATCCACGTCATAAGGCTAGTAGCAGCACGATGAGTGGATTTAGGTACGACGATTCTAAGTGAAATAAGTCACACAGAAAAAGACACTTATCCTAAGATATCACTTAGAGAGGGAATGTAAAAACCGCTACACTTGAACTGAATTACAAAACAGAACAGAGTCACACGTTTAGAAAACGCACTATGGCTGCTGAACGGGAAAGGTGAGGTGGGGTGATGCATAAAACAAGGGTTTCAAATTAGCTCCGATACCATTCCATAAACCCCAATATGTAAGAGACAAGACCTATTCCTTTTTCAGTGAACTGGACTCAACACCCCCTATTCACCGCACAAGAATATATCTGACTAGTAAGAATCTTCAAACCTATGTATTGATATCTCTCTGTAAGTGAGTCAAGGGGGGTGTAAAGCGGCATAAACACAGCCGTGAAAAGCAGCTAAACCCCATTATAAAAATTAATTACTTTTCAAAACCCGTGAAACAAACACAGTGAAAGAGAGAGAAATTCTTACAAAATTCGTTTCAGGGGCTGTGATGCAACCTGGATTGACCATATCTTAGACCCACAGCTGATTGAGACATAAGGGTGGACACTCTTGGGGCTGAGAGGTTCGGTGAGGTTGGGTGAAGCAGACCCTTTCAAGTAATACTGCATGGTACCCATCCCATGGGTCCCAAATCTCCAGGTTCAAGGGCATCTTCCTACATCGAAAACAGGCATGAGAAACCCAGAAGATGGTACACCGTGTGATCGGGAAAGGTTTCTAAAACGCACCTCATTTCTCATCTCCTTTGCTCGGGTTCGCCATTCCAGCCGATTTACTAGCCATCTCCCTCCTTGGAGAATCAGCACCTTTAACCTCCTGTTCCGTACAGGTTGCAATTTGTCCTGAGGATGAACGGGAAGAGGGGGAACCAATGAGAGACTAGCTCTAGGTGTTGGGACAGGCACAGGTCACTCTATTTTCCCATCAGGAAGAAGAATTAAGCACAAGCTCAGCCTGCCCCCCAGAACCAGAAGAGGGCCTGAAGCAATCCTGCGCTTTTGCGGCCAGCTCCCAAAAAAGCGAGTTGAAAAATGGAGGTCAGGGGCACTGCAATTCACAAACCTGCAGAGTTTTAAATGATACCTCTCGTCCACAAATATATTAAGGGAAGGCAACGAAGAGGCTTTGAAAGCAAGGCAGAATTGCAGGAAACAGATTTCAGGAGGTAGATTCGAATCGCCTTGAAAGCACATGAAAAGCGGCAAAACGTGGACAATGATGCCCTTGGCCAAAAAGGGCGTATGCGTTTTTTCCTGAATATATTCAGGAAAAAACGCATACGCCCTTTTTGGCCAACCAAGCAACCTGGAAAGGCCAATCAGCGCTCCAAAGAAGTCTCGCTTCCCAGCGGGCAAAAGGGCCATGCGGAAAAAAGTGTCCAAACCAGAAATGCAGGACCGGCCATGGAGAAATGGGAGCCTTGCTACGCTGATGGGTGGGATGTAAATTGCCAACAGCCACTCTGGAGAAGTGTACGGTGTGTTCTGAAACATCTAAAAAACACAGCTTGGAGAGCATAGGGCACTTCCACTCATGGGCGTATAAATTGGGAAAACTAAAAATCAGCAAGACACAGGCACCCCAAAGTTTAGGGCTGCTCTGTTGACAAGAACCCCCACTTCATTACACCTTAAATATCCTAGGAAAGAGAAAAATGGATAAAGAAGTTGTGGTCCTCATGTACAATGGAATATCACTCAGCCATGAAATCAACGTCATAAGGCTAGTAGCAGCATGATGAGTGGATTTAGGTACGACAATTCTAAGTGAAATAAGTCACACAGAAAAAGACACTTATCATAAGATATCACTTAGAGAGGGAATGTAAAAACCGCTACACTTGAACTGAATTACAAAACAGAACAGAGTCACACGTTTAGGAAACACACTATGGCTGCTGAACGGGAAAGGTGAGGTGGGGTGATGCATAAAACAAGGGTTTCAAATTAGCTCAGATACCGTTCCATAAACCCAATATGTAAGAGACAAGACCTGTTCCTTTTTCAGTGAACTGGACTCAACACCCCTATTCACCGCACAAGAATATATCTGACTAGTAAGAATCTTCAAACCTATGTATTGATATCTCTCTGTAAGATAGTCAAGGGGGTGTACAGCGGCATAAACACAGCCGTGAAAAGCAGCTAAACCCCATTATAAAAATAAATTACTTTTCAAAACCCGTGAAACAAAGACAGTGAAAGAGAGAGAAATTCTTACAAAATTCGTTCAGGGGTTGTGATGCAACCTGGATTGACCATATCTAGACCCACAGCTGATTGAGACATAAGGGTGGACACTCTTGGGGCTGAGAGGTTCGGTGAGGTTGGGTGAGCCAACGCAGACCCTTTCAAGTAATACTGCATGGTACCCATCCCATGGGTCCCAAATCTCCAGGTTCAAGGGCATCTTCCTACATCGAAAACAGGCATGAGAAACCCAGAAGATGGTACACCGTGTGATCGGGAAAGGTTTCTAAAACGCACCTCATTTCTCATCTCCTTTGCTCGGGTTCGCCATTCCAGCCGATTTACTAGCCATCTCCCTCCTTGGAGAATCAGCACCTTTAACCTCCTGTTCCGTACAGGTTGCAATTTGTCCTGAGGATGAACGGGAAGAGGGGGAACCAATGAGAGACTAGCTCTAGGTGTTGGGACAGGCACAGGTCACTCTATTTTCCCATCAGGAAGAAGAATTAAGCACAAGCTCAGCCTGCCCCCCAGAACCAGAAGAGGGCCTGAAGCAATCCTGCGCTTTTGCGGCCAGCTCCCAAAAAAGCGAGTTGAAAAATGGAGGTCAGGGGCACTGCAATTCACAAACCTGCAGAGTTTTAAATGATACCTCTCGTCCACAAATATATTAAGGGAAGGCAACGAAGAGGCTTTGAAAGCAAGGCAGAATTGCAGGAAACAGATTTCAGGAGGTAGATTCGAATCGCCTTGAAAGCACATGAAAAGCGGCAAAACGTGGACAATGATGCCCTTGGCCAAAAAGGGCGTATGCGTTTTTTCCTGAATATATTCAGGAAAAAACGCATACGCCCTTTTTGGCCAACCAAGCAACCTGGAAAGGCCAATCAGCGCTCCAAAGAAGTCTCGCTTCCCAGCGGGCAAAAGGGCCATGCGGAAAAAAGTGTCCAAACCAGAAATGCAGGACCGGCCATGGAGAAATGGGAGCCTTGCTACGCTGATGGGTGGGATGTAAATTGCCAACAGCCACTCTGGAGAAGTGTACGGTGTGTTCTGAAACATCTAAAAAACACAGCTTGGAGAGCATAGGGCACTTCCACTCATGGGCGTATAAATTGGGAAAACTAAAAATCAGCAAGACACAGGCACCCCAAAGTTTAGGGCTGCTCTGTTGACAAGAACCCCCACTTCATTACGCCTTAAATATCCTAGGAAAGAGAAAAATGGATAAAGAAGTTGTGGTCCTCATGTACAATGGAATATCACTCAGCCATGAAATCAACGTCATAAGGCTAGTAGCAGCATGATGAGTGGATTTAGGTACGACAATTCTAAGTGAAATAAGTCACACAGAAAAAGACACTTATCATAAGATATCACTTAGAGAGGGAATGTAAAAACCGCTACACTTGAACTGAATTACAAAACAGAACAGAGTCACACGTTTAGGAAACACACTATGGCTGCTGAACGGGAAAGGTGAGGTGGGGTGATGCATAAAACAAGGGTTTCAAATTAGCTCAGATACCGTTCCATAAACCCAATATGTAAGAGACAAGACCTATTCCTTTTTCAGTGAACTGGACTCAACACCCCTATTCACCGCACAAGAATATATCTGACTAGTAAGAATCTTCAAACCTATGTATTGATATCTCTCTGTAAGAGAGTCAAGGGGGTGTACAGCGGCATAAACACAGCCGTGAAAAGCAGCTAAACCCCATTATAAAAATAAATTACTTTTCAAAACCCGTGAAACAAAGACAGTGAAAGAGAGAGAAATTCTTACAAAATTCGTTCAGGGGTTGTGATGCAACCTGGATTGACCATATCTAGACCCACAGCTGATTGAGACATAAGGGTGGACACTCTTGGGGCTGAGAGGTTCGGTGAGGTTGGGTGAGCCAACGCAGACCCTTTCAAGTAATACTGCATGGTACCCATCCCATGGGTCCCAAATCTCCAGGTTCAAGGGCATCTTCCTACATCGAAAACAGGCATGAGAAACCCAGAAGATGGTACACCGTGTGATCGGGAAAGGTTTCTAAAACGCACCTCATTTCTCATCTCCTTTGCTCGGGTTCGCCATTCCAGCCGATTTACTAGCCATCTCCCTCCTTGGAGAATCAGCACCTTTAACCTCCTGTTCCGTACAGGTTGCAATTTGTCCTGAGGATGAACGGGAAGAGGGGGAACCAATGAGAGACTAGCTCTAGGTGTTGGGACAGGCACAGGTCACTCTATTTTCCCATCAGGAAGAAGAATTAAGCACAAGCTCAGCCTGCCCCCCAGAACCAGAAGAGGGCCTGAAGCAATCCTGCGCTTTTGCGGCCAGCTCCCAAAAAAGCGAGTTGAAAAATGGAGGTCAGGGGCACTGCAATTCACAAACCTGCAGAGTTTTAAATGATACCTCTCGTCCACAAATATATTAAGGGAAGGCAACGAAGAGGCTTTGAAAGCAAGGCAGAATTGCAGGAAACAGATTTCAGGAGGTAGATTCGAATCGCCTTCAAAGCACATGAAAAGCGGCAAAACGTGGACAATGATGCCCTTGGCCAAAAAGGGCGTATGCGTTTTTTCCTGAATATATTCAGGAAAAAACGCATACGCCCTTTTTGGCCAACCAAGCAACCTGGAAAGGCCAATCAGCGCTCCAAAGAAGTCTCGCTTCCCAGCGGGCAAAAGGGCCATGCGGAAAAAAGTGTCCAAACCAGAAATGCAGGACCGGCCATGGAGAAATGGGAGCCTTGCTACGCTGATGGGTGGGATGTAAATTGCCAACAGCCACGCTGGAGAAGTGTACGGTGTGTTCTGAAACATCTAAAAAACACAGCTTGGAGAGCATAGGGCACTTCCACTCATGGGCGTATAAATTGGGAAAACTAAAAATCAGCAAGACACAGGCACCCCAAAATTTAGGGCTGCTCTGTTGACAAGAACCCCCACTTCATTACACCTTAAATATCCTAGGAAAGAGAAAAATGGATAAAGAAGTTTTGGTCCTCCTGTACAATGGAATATCACTCAGCCATGAAATCAACGTCATAAGGCTAGTAGCAGCACGATGAGTGGATTTAGGTACGACGATTCTAAGTGAAATAAGTCACAAAGAAAAAGACACTTATCCTAAGATATCACTTAGAGAGGGAATGTAAAAACCGCTACACTTGAACTGAATTGCAAAACAGAACAGAGTCACACGTTTAGGAAACACACTATGGCTGCTGAACGGGCAAGGTGAGGTGGGGTGATGCATAAAACAAGGGTTTCAAATTAGCTCCGATACCGTTCTATAAACCCAATATGTAAGAGACAAGACCTATTCCTTTTTCAGTGAACTGGACTCAACACCCCCTATTCACCGCACAAGAATATGTCTGACTAGTAAGAATCTTCAAACCTATGTATTGATATCTCTCTGTAAGTGAGTCAAGGGGGTGTAAAGCGGCATAAACACAGCCGTGAAAAGCAGCTAAACCCCATTATAAAAATAAATTACTTTTCAAAACCCGTGAAACAAAGACAGTGAAAGAGAGAGAAATCCTTACAAAATTCGTTCAGGGGCTGTGATGCAACCTGGATTGACCATATCTAGACCCACAGCTGATTGAGACATAAGGGTGGACACTCTTGGGGCTGAGAGTTTCGGTGAGGTTGGGTGAGCCAACGCAGACCCTTTCAAGTAGTACTGCATGGTACCCATCCCATGGGTCCCAAATCTCCAGGTTCAAGGGCATCTTCCTACATCGAAAACAGGCATGAGAAACCCAGAAGATGGTACACCGTGTGATCGGGAAAGGTTTCTAAAACGCACCTCATTTCTCATCTCCTTTGCTCGGGTTCGCCATTCCAGCCGATTTACTAGCCATCTCCCTCCTTGGAGAATCAGCACCTTTAACCTCCTGTTCCGTACAGGTTGCAATTTGTCCTGAGGATGAACGGGAAGAGGGGGAACCAATGAGAGACTAGCTCTAGGTGTTGGGACAGGCACAGGTCACTCTATTTTCCCATCAGGAAGAAGAATTAAGCACAAGCTCAGCCTGCCCCCCAGAACCAGAAGAGGGCCTGAAGCAATCCTGCGCTTTTGCGGCCAGCTCCCAAAAAAGCGAGTTGAAAAATGGAGCTCAGGGGCACTGCAATTCACAAAACTGCAGAGTTTTAAATGATACCTCTCGTCCACAAATATATTAAGGGAAGGCAACGAAGAGGCTTTGAAAGCAAGGCAGAATTGCAGGAAACAGATTTCAAGAGGTAGATTCGAATCGCCTTGAAAGCACATGAAAAGCGGCAAAACGTGGACAATGATGCCCTTGGCCAAAAAGGGCGTATGCGTTTTTTCCTGAATATATTCAGGAAAAAACGCATACGCCCTTTTTGGCCAACCAAGCAACCTGGAAAGGCCAATCAGCGCTCCAAAGAAGTCTCGCTTCCCAGTGGGCAAAAGGGCCATGCGGAAAAAAGTGTCCAAACCAGAAATGCAGGACCGGCCATGGAGAAAAGGGAGCCTTGCTACGCTGATGGGTGGGATGTAAATTGCCAACAGCCACTCTGGAGAAGTGTACGGTGTGTTCTGAAACATCTAAAAAACACAGCTTGGAGAGCATAGGGCACTTCCACTCATGGGCGTATAAATTGGGAAAACTAAAAATCAGCAAGACACAGGCACCCCAAAGTTTAGGGCTGCTCTGTTGACAAGAACCCCCACTTCATTACACCTTAAATATCCTAGGAAAGAGAAAAATGGATAAAGAAGTTGTGGTCCTCATGTACAATGGAATATCACTCAGCCATGAAATCAACGTCATAAGGCTAGTAGCAGCATGATGAGTGGATTTAGGTACGACAATTCTAAGTGAAATAAGTCACACAGAAAAAGACACTTATCATAAGATATCACTTAGAGAGGGAATGTAAAAACCGCTACACTTGAACTGAATTACAAAACAGAACAGAGTCACACGTTTAGGAAACACACTATGGCTGCTGAACGGGAAAGGTGAGGTGGGGTGATGCATAAAACAAGGGTTTCAAATTAGCTCAGATACCGTTCCATAAACCCAATATGTAAGAGACAAGACCTATTCCTTTTTCAGTGAACTGGACTCAACACCCCTATTCACCGCACAAGAATATATCTGACTAGTAAGAATCTTCAAACCTATGTATTGATATCTCTCTGTAAGAGAGTCAAGGGGGTGTACAGCGGCATAAACACAGCCGTGAAAAGCAGCTAAACCCCATTATAAAAATAAATTACTTTTCAAAACCCGTGAAACAAAGACAGTGAAAGAGAGAGAAATTCTTACAAAATTCGTTCAGGGGTTGTGATGCAACCTGGATTGACCATATCTAGACCCACAGCTGATTGAGACATAAGGGTGGACACTCTTGGGGCTGAGAGGTTCGGTGAGGTTGGGTGAGCCAACGCAGACCCTTTCAAGTAATACTGCATGGTACCCATCCCATGGGTCCCAAATCTCCAGGTTCAAGGGCATCTTCCTACATCGAAAACAGGCATGAGAAACCCAGAAGATGGTACACGGTGTGATCGGGAAAGGTTTCTAAAACGCACCTCATTTCTCATCTCCTTTGCTCGGGTTCGCCATTCCAGCCGATTTACTAGCCATCTCCCTCCTTGGAGAATCAGCACCTTTAACCTCCTGTTCCGTACAGGTTGCAATTTGTCCTGAGGATGAACGGGAAGAGGGGGAACCAATGAGAGACTAGCTCTAGGTGTTGGGACAGGCACAGGTCACTCTATTTTCCCATCAGGAAGAAGAATTAAGCACAAGCTCAGCCTGCCCCCCAGAACCAGAAGAGGGCCTGAAGCAATCCTGCGCTTTTGCGGCCAGCTCCCAAAAAAGCGAGTTGAAAAATGGAGGTCAGGGGCACTGCAATTCACAAACCTGCAGAGTTTTAAATGATACCTCTCGTCCACAAATATATTAAGGGAAGGCAACGAAGAGGCTTTGAAAGCAAGGCAGAATTGCAGGAAACAGATTTCAGGAGGTAGATTCGAATCGCCTTCAAAGCACATGAAAAGCGGCAAAACGTGGACAATGATGCCCTTGGCCAAAAAGGGCGTATGCGTTTTTTCCTGAATATATTCAGGAAAAAACGCATACGCCCTTTTTGGCCAACCAAGCAACCTGGAAAGGCCAATCAGCGCTCCAAAGAAGTCTCGCTTCCCAGCGGGCAAAAGGGCCATGCGGAAAAAAGTGTCCAAACCAGAAATGCAGGACCGGCCATGGAGAAATGGGAGCCTTGCTACGCTGATGGGTGGGATGTAAATTGCCAACAGCCACGCTGGAGAAGGGTACGGTGTGTTCTGAAACATCTAAAAAACACAGCTTGGAGAGCATAGGGCACTTCCACTCATGGGCGTATAAATTGGGAAAACTAAAAATCAGCAAGACACAGGCACCCCAAAATTTAGGGCTGCTCTGTTGACAAGAACCCCCACTTCATTACACCTTAAATATCCTAGGAAAGAGAAAAATGGATAAAGAAGTTTTGGTCCTCCTGTACAATGGAATATCACTCAGCCATGAAATCAACGTCATAAGGCTAGTAGCAGCACGATGAGTGGATTTAGGTACGACGATTCTAAGTGAAATAAGTCACAAAGAAAAAGACACTTATCCTAAGATATCACTTAGAGAGGGAATGTAAAAACCGCTACACTTGAACTGAATTGCAAAACAGAACAGAGTCACACGTTTAGGAAACACACTATGGCTGCTGAACGGGCAAGGTGAGGTGGGGTGATGCATAAAACAAGGGTTTCAAATTAGCTCCGATACCGTTCTATAAACCCAATATGTAAGAGACAAGACCTATTCCTTTTTCAGTGAACTGGACTCAACACCCCCTATTCACCGCACAAGAATATGTCTGACTAGTAAGAATCTTCAAACCTATGTATTGATATCTCTCTGTAAGTGAGTCAAGGGGGTGTAAAGCGGCATAAACACAGCCGTGAAAAGCAGCTAAACCCCATTATAAAAATAAATTACTTTTCAAAACCCGTGAAACAAAGACAGTGAAAGAGAGAGAAATCCTTACAAAATTCGTTCAGGGGCTGTGATGCAACCTGGATTGACCATATCTAGACCCACAGCTGATTGAGACATAAGGGTGGACACTCTTGGGGCTGAGAGTTTCGGTGAGGTTGGGTGAGCCAACGCAGACCCTTTCAAGTAGTACTGCATGGTACCCATCCCATGGGTCCCAAATCTCCAGGTTCAAGGGCATCTTCCTACATCGAAAACAGGCATGAGAAACCCAGAAGATGGTACACCGTGTGATCGGGAAAGGTTTCTAAAACGCACCTCATTTCTCATCTCCTTTGCTCGGGTTCGCCATTCCAGCCGATTTACTAGCCATCTCCCTCCTTGGAGAATCAGCACCTTTAACCTCCTGTTCCGTACAGGTTGCAATTTGTCCTGAGGATGAACGGGAAGAGGGGGAACCAATGAGAGACTAGCTCTAGGTGTTGGGACAGGCACAGGTCACTCTATTTTCCCATCAGGAAGAAGAATTAAGCACAAGCTCAGCCTGCCCCCCAGAACCAGAAGAGGGCCTGAAGCAATCCTGCGCTTTTGCGGCCAGCTCCCAAAAAAGCGAGTTGAAAAATGGAGCTCAGGGGCACTGCAATTCACAAAACTGCAGAGTTTTAAATGATACCTCTCGTCCACAAATATATTAAGGGAAGGCAACGAAGAGGCTTTGAAAGCAAGGCAGAATTGCAGGAAACAGATTTCAAGAGGTAGATTCGAATCGCCTTGAAAGCACATGAAAAGCGGCAAAACGTGGACAATGATGCCCTTGGCCAAAAAGGGCGTATGCGTTTTTTCCTGAATATATTCAGGAAAAAACGCATACGCCCTTTTTGGCCAACCAAGCAACCTGGAAAGGCCAATCAGCGCTCCAAAGAAGTCTCGCTTCCCAGTGGGCAAAAGGGCCATGCGGAAAAAAGTGTCCAAACCAGAAATGCAGGACCGGCCATGGAGAAAAGGGAGCCTTGCTACGCTGATGGGTGGGATGTAAATTGCCAACAGCCACTCTGGAGAAGTGTACGGTGTGTTCTGAAACATCTAAAAAACACAGCTTGGAGAGCATAGGGCACTTCCACTCATGGGCGTATAAATTGGGAAAACTAAAAATCAGCAAGACACAGGCACCCCAAAGTTTAGGGCTGCTCTGTTGACAAGAACCCCCACTTCATTACACCTTAAATATCCTAGGAAAGAGAAAAATGGATAAAGAAGTTGTGGTCCTCATGTACAATGGAATATCACTCAGCCATGAAATCAACGTCATAAGGCTAGTAGCAGCATGATGAGTGGATTTAGGTACGACAATTCTAAGTGAAATAAGTCACACAGAAAAAGACACTTATCATAAGATATCACTTAGAGAGGGAATGTAAAAACCGCTACACTTGAACTGAATTACAAAACAGAACAGAGTCACACGTTTAGGAAACACACTATGGCTGCTGAACGGGAAAGGTGAGGTGGGGTGATGCATAAAACAAGGGTTTCAAATTAGCTCAGATACCGTTCCATAAACCCAATATGTAAGAGACCAGACCTATTCCTTTTTCAGTGAACTGGACTCAACACCCCTATTCACCGCACAAGAATATATCTGACTAGTAAGAATCTTCAAACCTATGTATTGATATCTCTCTGTAAGAGAGTCAAGGGGGTGTACAGCGGCATAAACACAGCCGTGAAAAGCAGCTAAACCCCATTATAAAAATAAATTACTTTTCAAAACCCGTGAAACAAAGACAGTGAAAGAGAGAGAAATTCTTACAAAATTCGTTCAGGGGTTGTGATGCAACCTGGATTGACCATATCTAGACCCACAGCTGATTGAGACATAAGGGTGGACACTCTTGGGGCTGAGAGGTTCGGTGAGGTTGGGTGAGCCAACGCAGACCCTTTCAAGTAATACTGCATGGTACCCATCCCATGGGTCCCAAATCTCCAGGTTCAAGGGCATCTTCCTACATCGAAAACAGGCATGAGAAACCCAGAAGATGGTACACCGTGTGATCGGGAAAGGTTTCTAAAACGCACCTCATTTCTCATCTCCTTTGCTCGGGTTCGCCATTCCAGCCGATTTACTAGCCATCTCCCTCCTTGGAGAATCAGCACCTTTAACCTCCTGTTCCGTACAGGTTGCAATTTGTCCTGAGGATGAACGGGAAGAGGGGGAACCAATGAGAGACTAGCTCTAGGTGTTGGGACAGGCACAGGTCACTCTATTTTCCCATCAGGAAGAAGAATTAAGCACAAGCTCAGCCTGCCCCCCAGAATCAGAAGAGGGCCTGAAGCAATCCTGCGCTTTTGCGGCCAGCTCCCAAAAAAGCGAGTTGAAAAATGGAGGTCAGGGGCACTGCAATTCACAAACCTGCAGAGTTTTAAATGATACCTCTCGTCCACAAATATATTAAGGGAAGGCAACGAAGAGGCTTTGAAAGCAAGGCAGAATTGCAGGAAACAGATTTCAGGAGGTAGATTCGAATCGCCTTGAAAGCACATGAAAAGCGGCAAAACGTGGACAATGATGCCCTTGGCCAAAAAGGGCGTATGCGTTTTTTCCTGAATATATTCAGGAAAAAACGCATACGCCCTTTTTGGCCAACCAAGCAACCTGGAAAGGCCAATCAGCGCTCCAAAGAAGTCTCGCTTCCCAGCGGGCAAAAGGGCCATGCGGAAAAAAGTGTCCAAACCAGAAATGCAGGACCCCCATGGAGAAATGGGAGCCTTGCTACGCTGATGGGTGGGATGTAAATTGCCAACAGCCACTCTGGAGAAGTGTACGGTGTGTTCTGAAACATCTAAAAAACACAGCTTGGAGAGCATAGGGCACTTCCACTCATGGGCGTATAAATTGGGAAAACTAAAAATCAGCAAGACACAGGCACCCCAAAGTTTAGGGCTGCTCTGTTGACAAGAACCCCCACTTCATTACACCTTAAATATCCTACGAAAGAGAAAAATGGATAAAGAAGTTGTGGTCCTCCTGTACAATGGAATATCACTCAGCCATGAAATCAACGTCATAAGGCTAGTAGCAGCACGATGAGTGGATTTAGGTACGACGATTCTAAGTGAAATAAGTCACACAGAAAAAGACACTTATCCTAAGTTATCACTTATAGAGGGAATGTAAAAACCGCTACACTTGAACTGAATTGCAAAACAGAACAGAGTCACACGTTTAGGAAACACACTATGGCTGCTGAACGGGAAAGGTGAGGTGGGGTGATGCATAAAACAAGGGTTTCAAATTAGCTCAGATACCGTTCCATAAACCCAATATGTAAGAGACAAGACCTATTCCTTTTTCAGTGAACTGGACTCAACACCCCCTATTCACCGCACAAGAATATACCTGACTAGTAAGAATCTTCAAACCTATGTATTGATATCTCTCTGTAAGTGAGTCAAGGGGGTGTACAGCGGCATAAACACAGCCGTGAAAAGCAGCTAAACCCCATTATAAAAATAAATTACTTTTCAAAACCCGTGAAACAAAGACAGCGAAAGAGAGAGAAATTCTTACAAAATTCCTTCAGGGGCTGTGATGCAACCTGGATTGACCATATCTAGACCCACAGCTGATTGAGACATAAGGGTGGACACTCTTGGGGCTGAGAGGTTCGGTGAGGTTGGGTGAGCCAACGCAGACCCTTTCAAGTACTACTGCATGGTACCCATCCCATGGGTCCCAAATCTCCAGGTTCAAGGGCATCTTCCTACATCGAAAACAGGCATGAGAAACCCAGAAGATGGTACACCGTGTGATCGGGAAAGGTTTCTAAAACGCACCTCATTTCTCATCTCCTTTGCTCGGGTTCGCCATTCCAGCCGATTTACTAGACATCTCCCTCCTTGGAGAATCAGCACCTTTAACCTCCTGTTCCGTACAGGTTGCAATTTGTCCTGAGGATGAACGGGAAGAGGGGGAACCAATGAGAGACTAGCTCTAGGTGTTGGGACAGGCACAGGTCACTCTATTTTCCCATCAGGAAGAAGAATTAAGCACAAGCTCAGCCTGCCCCCCAGAACCAGAAGAGGGCCTGAAGCAATCCTGCGCTTTTGCGGCCAGCTCCCAAAAAAGCGAGTTGAAAAATGGAGCTCAGGGGCACTGCAATTCACAAACCTGCAGAGTTTTAAATGATACCTCTCGTCCACAAATATATTAAGGGAAGGCAACGAAGAGGCTTTGAAAGCAAGGCAGAATTGCAGGAAACAGATTTCAGGAGGTAGATTCGAATCGCCTTGAAAGCACATGAAAAGCGGCAAAACGTGGACAATGATGCCCTTGGCCAAAAAGGGCGTATGCGTTTTTTCCTGAATATATTCAGGAAAAAACGCATACGCCCTTTTTGGCCAACCAAGCAACCTGGAAAGGCCAATCAGCGCTCCAAAGAAGTCTCGCTTCCCAGCGGGCAAAAGGGCCATGCGGAAAAAAGTGTCCAAACCAGAAATGCAGGACCGGCCATGGAGAAATGGGAGCCTTGCTACGCTGATGGGTGGGATGTAAATTGCCAACAGCCACTCTGGAGAAGGGTACGGTGTGTTCTGAAACATCTAAAAAACACAGCTTGGAGAACATAGGGCACTTCCACTCATGGGCGTATAAATTGGGAAAACTAAAAATCAGCAAGACACAGGCACCCCAAAGTTTAGGGCTGCTCTGTTGACAAGAACCCCCACTTCATTACACCTTAAATATCCTAGGAAAGAAAAAAATGGATAAAGAAGTTGTGGTCCTCCTGTACAATGGAATATCACTCAGCCATGAAATCAACGTCATAAGGCTAGTAGCAGCACGATGAGTGGATTTAGGTACGACGATTCTAAGTGAAATAAGTCACACAGAAAAAGACACTTATCATAAGATATCACTTATAGAGGGAATGTAAAAACCGCTACACTTGAACTGAATTGCAAAACAGAACAGAGTCACACATTTAGAAAACACACTATGGCTGCTGAACGGGAAAGGTGAGGTGGGGTGATGCATAAAACAAGGGTTTCAAATTAGCTCAGATACCGTTCCATAAACCCAATATGTAAGAGACAAGACCTATTCCTTTTTTCAGTGAACTGGACTCAACACCCCCTATTCACCGCACAAGAATATATCTGACTAGTAAGAATCTTCAAACCTATGTATTGATATCTCACTGTAAGTGAG
Organism: Balaenoptera acutorostrata; assembly: GCF_949987535.1. NCBI lineage: Eukaryota > Metazoa > Chordata > Mammalia > Artiodactyla > Balaenopteridae > Balaenoptera > Balaenoptera acutorostrata. The sequence continues at coordinate 380,195 of NW_026646144.1, forward strand.
TCAAACGGGTGTAAAGCGGCATAAACACAGCCGTGAAAAGCAGCTAAACCCCATTATAAAAATAAATTACTTTTCAAAACCCGTGAAACAAAGACAGTGAAAGAGAGAGAAATTCTTACAAAATTCGTTCAGGGGCTGTGATGCAACCTGGATTGACCATATCTAGACCCACAGCTGATTGAGACATAAGGGTGGACACTCTTGGGGCTGAGAGGTTCGGTGAGGTTGGGTGAGCCAACGCAGACCCTTTCAAGTAGTACTGCATGGTACCCATCCCATGGGTCCCAAATCTCCAGGTTCAAGGGCATCTTCCTACATCGAAAACAGGCATGAGAAACCCAGAAGATGGTACACCGTGTGATCGGGAAAGGTTTCTAAAACGCACCTCATTTCTCATCTCCTTTGCTCGGGTTCGCCATTCCAGCCGATTTACTAGCCATCTCCCTCCTTGGAGAATCAGCACCTTTAACCTCCTGTTCCGTACAGGTTGCAATTTGTCCTGAGGATGAACGGGAAGAGGGGGAACCAATGAGAGACTAGCTCTAGGTGTTGGGACAGGCACAGGTCACTCTATTTTCCCATCAGGAAGAAGAATTAAGCACAAGCTCAGCCTGCCCCCCAGAACCAGAAGAGGGCCTGAAGCAATCCTGCGCTTTTGCGGCCAGCTCCCAAAAAAGCGAGTTGAAAAATGGAGCTCAGGGGCACTGCAATTCACAAACCTGCAGAGTTTTAAATGATACCTCTCGTCCACAAATATATTAAGGGAAGGCAACGAAGAGGCTTTGAAAGCAAGGCAGAATTGCAGGAAACAGATTTCAGGAGGTAGATTCGAATCGCCTTGAAAGCACATGAAAAGCGGCAAAACGTGGACAATGATGCCCTTGGCCAAAAAGGGCGTATGCGTTTTTTCCTGAATATATTCAGGAAAAAACGCATACGCCCTTTTTGGCCAACCAAGCAACCTGGAAAGGCCAATCAGCGCTCCAAAGAAGTCTCGCTTCCCAGCGGGCAAAAGGGCCATGCGGAAAAAAGTGTCCAAACCAGAAATGCAGGACCGGCCATGGAGAAATGGGAGCCTTGCTACGCTGATGGGTGGGATGTAAATTGCCAACAGCCACTCTGGAGAAGGGTACGGTGTGTTCTGAAACATCTAAAAAACACAGCTTGGAGAACATAGGGCACTTCCACTCATGGGCGTATAAATTGGGAAAACTAAAAATCAGCAAGACACAGGCACCCCAAAGTTTAGGGCTGCTCTGTTGACAAGAACCCCCACTTCATTACACCTTAAATATCCTAGGAAAGAAAAAAATGGATAAAGAAGTTGTGGTCCTCCTGTACAATGGAATATCACTCAGCCATGAAATCAACGTCATAAGGCTAGTAGCAGCACGATGAGTGGATTTAGGTACGACGATTCTAAGTGAAATAAGTCACACAGAAAAAGACACTTATCATAAGATATCACTTATAGAGGGAATGTAAAAACCGCTACACTTGAACTGAATTGCAAAACAGAACAGAGTCACACATTTAGAAAACACACTATGGCTGCTGAACGGGAAAGGTGAGGTGGGGTGATGCATAAAACAAGGGTGTCAAATTAGCTCAGATACCGTTCCATAAACCCAATATGTAAGAGACAAGACCTATTCCTTTTTCAGTGAACTGGACTCAACACCCCCTATTCACCGCACAAGAATATATCTGACTAGTAAGAATCTTCAAACCTATGTATTGATATCTCACTGTAAGTGAGTCAAACGGGTGTAAAGCGGCATAAACACAGCCGTGAAAAGCAGCTAAACCCCATTATAAAAATAAATTACTTTTCAAAACCCGTGAAACAAAGACAGTGAAAGAGAGAGAAATTCTTACAAAATTCGTTCAGGGGCTGTGATGCAACCTGGATTGACCATATCTAGACCCACAGCTGATTGAGACATAAGGGTGGACACTCTTGGGGCTGAGAGGTTCGGTGAGGTTGGGTGAGCCAACGCAGACCCTTTCAAGTAGTACTGCATGGTACCCATCCCATGGGTCCCAAATCTCCAGGTTCAAGGGCATCTTCCTACATCGAAAACAGGCATGAGAAACCCAGAAGATGGTACACCGTGTGATCGGGAAAGGTTTCTAAAACGCACCTCATTTCTCATCTCCTTTGCTCGGGTTCGCCATTCCAGCCGATTTACTAGCCATCTCCCTCCTTGGAGAATCAGCACCTTTAACCTCCTGTTCCGTACAGGTTGCAATTTGTCCTGAGGATGAACGGGAAGAGGGGGAACCAATGAGAGACTAGCTCTAGGTGTTGGGACAGGCACAGGTCACTCTATTTTCTCATCAGGAAGAAGAATTAAGCACAAGCTCAGCCTGCCCCCCAGAACCAGAAGAGGGCCTGAAGCAATCCTGCGCTTTTGCGGCCAGCTCCCAAAAAAGCGAGTTGAAAAATGGAGCTCAGGGGCACTGCAATTCACAAACCTGCAGAGTTTTAAATGATACCTCTCGTCCACAAATATATTAAGGGAAGGCAACGAAGAGGCTTTGAAAGCAAGGCAGAATTGCAGGAAACAGATTTCAGGAGGTAGATTCGAATCGCCTTGAAAGCACATGAAAAGCGGCAAAACGTGGACAATGATGCCCTTGGCCAAAAAGGGCGTATGCGTTTTTTCCTGAATATATTCAGGAAAAAACGCATACGCCCTTTTTGGCCAACCAAGCAACCTGGAAAGGCCAATCAGCGCTCCAAAGAAGTCTCGCTTCCCAGCGGGCAAAAGGGCCATGCGGAAAAAATGTTCAAACCAGAAATGCAGGACCGGCCATGGAGAAATGGGAGCCTTGCTACGCTGATGGGTGGGATGTAAATTGCCAACAGCCACTCTGGAGAAGTGTACGGTGTGTTCTGAAACATCTAAAAAACACAGCTTGGAGAGCATAGGGCACTTCCACTCATGGGCGTATAAATTGGGAAAACTAAAAATCAGCAAGACACAGGCACCCCAAAGTTTAGGGCTGCTCTGTTGACAAGAACCCCCACTTCATTACACCTTAAATATCCTAGGAAAGAGAAAAATGGGTAAAGAAGTTGTGGTCCTCATGTACAATGGAATATCACTCAGCCATGAAATCCACGTCATAAGGCTAGTAGCAGCACGATGAGTGGATTTAGGTACGACGATTCTAAGTGAAATAAGTCACAGAGAAAAAGACACTTATCCTAAGATATCACTTAGAGAGGGAATGTAAAAACCGCTACACTTGAACTGAATTGCAAAACAGAACAGAGTCACACGTTTAGGAAACACACTATGGCTGCTGAACGGGAAAGGTGAGGTGGGGTGATGCATAAAACAAGGGTTTCAAATTAGCTCCGATACCGTTCCATAAACCCAATATGTAAGAGACAAGACCTATTCCTTTTTCAGTGAACTGGACTCAACACCCCCTGTTCACCGCACAAGAATATATCTGACTCGTAAGAATCTTCAAACCTATGTATTGATATCTCTCTGTAAGTGAGTCAAGGGGGTGTAAAGCGGCATAAACACAGCCGTGAAAAGCAGCTAAACCCCATTATAAAAATAAATTACTTTTCAAAACCCGTGAAACAAAGACAGTGAAAGAGAGAGAAATTCTTACAAAATTCGTTCAGGGGCTGTGATGCAACCTGGATTGACCATATCTAGACCCACAGCTGATTGAGACATAAGGGTGGACACTCTTGGGGCTGAGAGGTTCGGTGAGGTTGGGTGAGCCAACGCAGACCCTTTCAAGTAGTACTGCATGGTACCCATCCCATGGGTCCCAAATCTCCAGGTTCAAGGGCATCTTCCTACGTCGAAAACAGGCATGAGAAACCCAGAAGATGGTACACCGTGTGATCGGGAAAGGTTTCTAAAACGCACCTCATTTCTCATCTCCTTTGCTCGGGTTCGCCATTCCAGCCGATTTACTAGCCATCTCCCTCCTTGGAGAATCAGCACCTTTAACCTCCTGTTCCGTACAGGTTGCAATTTGTCCTGAGGATGAACGGGAAGAGGGGGAACCAATGAGAGACTAGCTCTAGGTGTTGGGACAGGCACAGGTCACTCTATTTTCTCATCAGGAAGAAGAATTAAGCACAAGCTCAGCCTGCCCCCCAGAACCAGAAGAGGGCCTGAAGCAATCTTGCGCTTTTGCGGCCAGCTCCCAAAAAAGCGAGTTGAAAAATGGAGCTCAGGGGCACTGCAATTCACAAACCTGCAGAGTTTTAAATGATACCTCTCGTCCACAAATATATTAAGGGAAGGCAACGAAGAGGCTTTGAAAGCAAGGCAGAATTGCAGGAAACAGATTTCAGGAGGTAGATTCGAATCGCCTTGAAAGCACATGAAAAGCGGCAAAACGTGGACAATGATGCCCTTGGCCAAAAAGGGCGTATGCGTTTTTTCCTGAATATATTCAGGAAAAAATGCATACGCCCTTTTCGGCCAACCAAGCAACCTGGAAAAGCCAATCAGCGCTCCAAAGAAGTCGCGCTTCCCAGCGGGCAAAAGGGCCATGGGGAAAAAAGTGTCCAAACCAGAAATGCAGGACCGGCCATGGAGAAATGGGAGCCTTGCTACGCTGATAGGTGGGATGTAAATTGCCAACAGCCACTCTGGAGAAGTGTACGGTGTGTTCTGAAATATCTAAAAAACACAGCTTGGAGAGCATAGGGCACTTCCACTCATGGGTGTATAAATTGGGAAAACTAAAAATCAGCAAGACACAGGCACCCCAAAGTTTAGGGCTGCTCTGTTGACAAGAACCCCCACTTCATTACACCTTCAATATCCTAGGAAAGAGAAAAATGGATAAAGAAGTTGTGGTCCTCCTGTACAATGGAATATCACTCAGCCATGAAATCAACGTCATAAGGCTAGTAGCAGCACGATGAGTGGATTTAGGTACGACGATTCTAAGTGAAATAAGTCACACAGAAAAAGACACTTATCCTAAGACATCACTTATAGAGGGAATGTAAAAACCGCTACACTTGAACTGAATTGCAAAACAGAACAGATTCACACGTTTAGGAAACACACTATGGCTGCTGAACGGGAAAGGTGAGGTGGGGTGATGCATAAAACAAGGGTTTCAAATTAGCTCAGATACCGTTCCATAATCCCAATATGTAAGAGAGAAGACCTATTCCTTTTTCAGTGAACTGGACTCAACACCCCCTATTCACCGCACAAGAATATATCTGACTAGTAAGAATCTTCAAACCTATGTATTGATATCTCTCTGTGAGTGAGTCAATGGGGTGTAAAGCGGCATAAACACAGCCGTGAAAAGCAGCTAAACCCCATTATAAAAATAAATTACTTTTCAAAACCCGTGAAACAAAGACAGTGAAAGAGAGAGAAATTCTTACAAAATTCGTTCAGGGGCTGTGATGCAACCTGGATTGACCATATCTAGACCCACAGCTGATTGAGACATAAGGGTGGACACTCTTGGGGCTGAGAGGTTCGGTGAGGTTGGGTGAGCCAACGCAGACCCTTTCAAGTAATACTGCATGGTACCCATCCCATGGGTCCCAAATCTCCAGGTTCAAGGGCATCTTCCTACATCGAAAACAGGCATGAGAAACCCAGAAGATGATACACCGTGTGATCGGGAAAGGTTTCTAAAACGCACCTCATTTCTCATCTCCTTTGCTCGGGTTCGCCATTCCAGCCGATTTACTAGCCATCTCCCTCCTTGGAGAATCAGCACCTTTAACCTCCTGTTCCGTACAGGTTTCAATTTGTCCTGAGGATGAACGGGAAGAGGGGGAACCAATGAGAGACTAGCTCTAGGTGTTGGGACAGGCACAGGTCACTCTATTTTCCCATCAGGAAGAAGAATTAAGCACAAGCTCAGCCTGCCCCCCAGAACCAGAAGAGGGCCTGAAGCAATCCTGCGCTTTTGCGGCCAGCTCCCAAAAAAGCGAGTTGAAAAATGGAGCTCAGGGGCACTGCAATTCACAGACCTGCAGAGTTTTAAATGATACCTCTCGTCCACAAATATATTAAGGGAAGGCAACGAAGAGGCTTTGAAAGCAAGGCAGAATTGCAGGAAACAGATTTCAGGAGGTAGATTCGAATCGCCTTGAAAGCACATGAAAAGCGGCAAAACGTGGACAATGATGCCCTTGGCCAAAAAGGGCGTATGCGTTTTTTCCTGAATATATTCAGGGAAAAACGCATACGCCCTTTTTGGCCAACCAAGCAACCTGGAAAGGCCAATCAGCGCTCCAAAGAAGTCTCGCTTCCAAGCGGGCAAAAGGGCCATGCGGAAAAAAGTGTCCAAACCAGAAATGCAGGACCGGCCATGGAGAAATGGGAGCCTTGCTACGCTGATGGGTGGGATGTAAATTGCCAACAGCCACTCTGGAGAAGTGTACGGTGTGTCCTGAAACATCTAAAAAACACAGCTTGGAGAGCATAGGGCACTTCCACTCATGGGCGTATAAATTGGGAAAACTAAAAATCAGCAAGACACAGGCACCCCAAAGTTTAGGGCTGCTCTGTTGACAAGAACCCCCACTTCATTACACCTGAAATATCCTAGGAAAGAGAAAAATGGATAAAGAAGATGTGGTCCTCCTGTACAATGGAATATCACTCAGCCATGAAATCAACGTCATAAGGCTAGTAGCAGCACAATGAGTGGATTTAGGTACGAGGATTCTAAGTGAAATAAGTCACACAGAAGAAGACACTTATCCTAAGATATCACTTAGAGAGGGAATGTAAAAACCGCTACACTTGAACTGAATTACAAAACAGAACAGAGTCACACGTTTAGAAAACACACTATGGCTGCTGAACGGGAAAGGTGAGGTGGGGTGATGCATAAAACAAGGGTTTCAAATTAGCTCAGATACCGTTCCATAAACCCAATATGTAAGAGACAAGACCTATTCCTTTTTCAGTGAACTGGACTCAACACCCCCTATTCACCGCACAAGAATATATCTGACTAGTAAGAATCTTCAAACCTATGTATTGATATCTCTCTGTAAGTGAGTCAAGGGGGTGTAAAGCGGCATAAACACAGCCGTGAAAAGCAGCTAAACCCCATTATAAAAATAAATTACTTTTCAAAACCCGTGAAACAAAGACAGTGAAAGAGAGAGAAATTCTTACAAAATTCGTTCAGGGGCTGTGATGCAACCTGGATTGACCATATCTAGACCCACAGCTGATTGAGACATAAGGGTGGACACTCTTGGGGCTGAGAGGTTCGGTGAGGTTGGGTGAGCCAACGCAGACCCTTTCAAGTACTACTGCATGGTACCCATCCCATGGGTCCCAAATCTCCAGGTTCAAGGGCATCTTCCTACATCGAAAACAGGCATGAGAAACCCAGAAGATGGTACACCGTGTGATCGGGAAAGGTTTCTAAAACGCACCTCATTTCTCATCTCCTTTGCTCGGGTTCGCCATTCCAGCCGATTTACTAGACATCTCCCTCCTTGGAGAATCAGCACCTTTAACCTCCTGTTCCGTACAGGTTGCAATTTGTCCTGAGGATGAACGGGAAGAGGGGGAACCAATGAGAGACTAGCTCTAGGTGTTGGGACAGGCACAGGTCACTCTATTTTCCCATCAGGAAGAAGAATTAAGCACAAGCTCAGCCTGCCCCCCAGAACCAGAAGAGGGCCTGAAGCAATCCTGCGCTTTTGCGGCCAGCTCCCAAAAAAGCGAGTTGAAAAATGGAGCTCAGGGGCACTGCAATTCACAAACCTGCAGAGTTTTAAATGATACCTCTCGTCCACAAATATATTAAGGGAAGGCAACGAAGAGGCTTTGAAAGCAAGGCAGAATTGCAGGAAACAGATTTCAGGAGGTAGATTCGAATCGCCTTGAAAGCACATGAAAAGCGGCAAAACGTGGACAATGATGCCCTTGGCCAAAAAGGGCGTATGCGTTTTTTCCTGAATACATTCAGGAAAAAACGCATACGCCCTTTTTGGCCAACCAAGCAACCTGGAAAGGCCAATCAGCGCTCCAAAGAAGTCTCGCTTCCCAGCGGGCAAAAGGGCCATGCGGAAAAAAGTGTCCAAACCAGAAATGCAGGACCGACCATGGAGAAATGGGAGCCTTGCTACGCTGATGGGTGGGATGTAAATTGCCAACAGCCACTCTGGAGAAGTGTACGGTGTGTCCTGAAACATCTAAAAAACACAGCTTGGAGAGCATAGGGCACTTCCACTCATGGGCGTATAAATTGGGAAAACTAAAAATCAGCAAGACACAGGCACCCCAAAGTTTAGGGCTGCTCTGTTGACAAGAACCCCCACTTCTTTACACCTTAAATATCCTAGGAAAGAGAAAAATGGATAAAGAAGTTGTGGTCCTCCTGTACAATGGAATATCACTCAGCCATGAAATCAACGTCATAAGGGTAGTAGCAGCATGATGAGTGGATTTAGGTACAACAATTCTAAGTGAAATAAGTCACACAGAAAAAGACACTTATCATAAGATATCACTTAGAGAGGGAATGTAAAAACCGCTACACTTGAACTGAATTACAAAACAGAACAGAGTCACACGTTTAGGAAACACACTATGGCTGCTGAACGGGAAAGGTGAGGTGGGGTGATGCATAAAACAAGGGTTTCAAATTAGCTCAGATACCGTTCCATAAACCCAATATGTAAGAGACAAGACCTATTCCTTTTTCAGTGAACTGGACTCAACACCCCCTATTCACCGCACAAGAATATATCTGACTAGTAATAATCTTCAAACCTATGTATTGATATCTCTCTGTAAGTGAGTCAAGGGGGTGTAAAGCGGCATAAACACAGCCGTGAAAAGCAGCTAAACCCCATTATAAAAATAAATTACTTTTCAAAACCCGTGAAACAAAGACAGTGAAAGAGAGAGAAATTCTTACAAAATTCGTTCACGGGCTGTGATGCAACCTGGATTGACCATATCTAGACCCACAGCTGATTGAGACATAAGGGTGGACACTCTTGGGGCTGAGAGGTTCGGTGAGGTTGGGTGAGCCAACGCAGACCCTTTCAAGTAATACTGCATGGTACCCATCCCATGGGTCCCAAATCTCCAGGTTCAAGGGCATCTTCCTACGTCGAAAACAGGCATGAGAAACTCAGAAGATGGTACACCGTGTGATCGGGAAAGGTTTCTAAAACGCACCTCATTTCTCATCTCCTTTGCTCGGGTTCGCCATTCCAGCCGATTTACTAGCCATCTCCCTCCTTGGAGAATCAGCACCTTTAACCTCCTGTTCCGTACAGGTTGCAATTTGTCCTGAGGATGAACGGGAAGAGGGGGAACCAATGAGAGACTAGCTCTAGGTGTTGGGACAGGCACAGGTCACTCTATTTTCCCATCAGGAAGAAGAATTAAGCACAAGCTCAGCCTGCCCCCCAGAACCAGAAGAGGGCCTGAAGCAATCCTGCGCTTTTGCGGCCAGCTCCCAAAAAAGCGAGTTGAAAAATGGAGCTCAGGGGCACTGCAATTCACAAACCTGCAGAGTTTTAAATGATACCTCTCGTCCACAAATATATTAAGGGAAGGCAACGAAGAGGCTTTGAAAGCAAGGCAGAATTGCAGGAAACAGATTTCAGGAGGTAGATTCGAATCGCCTTGAAAGCACATGAAAAGCGGCAAAACGTGGACAATGATGCCCTTGGCCAAAAAGGGCGTATGCGTTTTTTCCTGAATATATTCAGGAAAAAACGCATACGCCCTTTTTGGCCAACCAAGCAACCTGGAAAGGCCAATCAGCGCTCCAAAGAAGTCTCGCTTCCCAGCGGGCAAAAGGGCCATGCGGAAAAAAGTGTCCAAACCAGAAATGCAGGACCGGCCATGGAGAAATGGGAGCCTTGCTACGCTGATGGGTGGGATGTAAATTGCCAACAGCCACTCTGGAGAAGTGTACGGTGTGTTCTGAAACATCTAAAAAACACAGCTTGGAGAGCATAGGGCACTTCCACTCATGGGCGTATAAATTGGGAAAACTAAAAATCAGCAAGACACAGGCACCCAAAAGTTTAGGGCTGCTCTGCTGACAAGAACCCCCACTTCATTACACCTCAAATATCCTAGGAAAGAGAAAAATGGATAAAGAAGTTGTGGTCCTCCTGTACAATGGAATATCACTCAGCCATGAAATCAACGTCATAAGGCTAGTAGCAGCACGATGAGTGGATTTAGGTACGACGATTCTAAGTGAAATAAGTCACACAGAAAAAGACACTTATCCTAAGATATCACTTAGAGAGGGAATGTAAAAACCGCTACACTTGAACTGAATTACAAAACAGAACAGAGTCACACGTTTAGAAAACACACTATGGCTGCTGAACGGGCAAGGTGAGGTGGGGTGATGCATAAAAAAAGGGTTTCAAATTACCTCCGATACCGTTCCATAAACCCAATATGTAAGAGACAAGACCTATTCCTTTTTCAGTGAACTGGACTCAACACCCCCTATTCACCGCACAAGAATATATCTGACTAGTAAGAATCTTCAAACCTATGTATTTATATCTCTCTGTGAGTGAGTCAAGGGGGTGTAAAGCGGCATAAACACAGCCGTGAAAAGCAGCTAAACCCCATTAGAAAAATAAATTACTTTTCAAAACCCGTGAAACAAAGACAGTGAAAGAGAGAGAAATTCTTACAAAATTCGTTCAGGGGCTGTGATGCAACCTCGATTGACCATATGTAGACCCACAGCTGATTGAGACATAAGGGTGGACACTCTTGGGGCTGAGAGGTTCGGTGAGGTTGGGTGAGCCAACGCAGACCCTTTCAAGTACTACTGCATGGTACCCATCCCATGGGTCCCAAATCTCCAGGTTCAAGGGCATCTTCCTACATCGAAAACAGGCATGAGAAACCCAGAAGATGGTACACCGTGTGATCGGGAAAGGTTTCTAAAACGCACCTCATTTCTCATCTCCTTTGCTCGGGTTCGCCATTCCAGCCGATTTACTAGCCATCTCCCTCCTTGGAGAATCAGCACCTTTAACCTCCTGTTCTGTACAGGTTGCAATTTGTCCTGAGGATGAACGGGAAGAGGGGGAACCAATGAGAGACTAGCTCTAGGTGTTGGGACAGGCACAGGTCATTTTTTTTCCCATCAGGAAGAAGAATTAAGCACAAGCTCAGCCTGCCCCCCAGAACCAGAAGAGGGCCTGAAGCAATCCTGTGCTTTTGCGGCCAGCTCCCAAAAAAGCGAGTTGAAAAATGGAGCTCAGGGGCACTGCAATTCACAAACCTGCAGAGTTTTAAATGATACCTCTCGTCCACAAATATATTAAGGGAAGGCAACGAAGAGGCTTTGAAAGCAAGGCAGAATTGCAGGAAACAGATTTTAGGAGGTAGATTCGAATCGCCTTGAAAGCACATGAAAAGTGGCAAAACGTGGACAATGATGCCCTTGGCCATAAAGGGCGTCTGCGTTTTTTCCTGAATATATTCAGGAAAAAACGCAGACGCCCTTTTTGGCCAACCAAGCAACCTGGAAAGGCCAATCAGCGCTCCAAAGAAGTCTCGCTTGCCAGCGGGCAAAAGGGCCATGCGGAAAAAAGTGTCCAAACCAGAAATGCAGGACCGGCCATGGAGAAATGGGAGCCTTGCTACGCTGATGGGTGGGATGTAAATTGCCAACAGCCACTCTGGAGAAGTGTACGGTGTGTTCTGAAACATCTAAAAAACACAGCTTGGAGAGCATAGGGCACTTCCACTCATGGGCGTATAAATTGGGAAAACTAAAAATCAGCAAGACACAGGCACCCCAAAGTTTAGGGCTGCTCTGTTGACAAGAACCCCCACTTCATTACACCTTAAATATCCTAGGAAAGAGAAAAATGGGTAAAGAAGTTGTGGTCCTCATGTACAATGGAATATCACTCAGCCATGAAATCCACGTCATAAGGCTAGTAGCAGCACGATGAGTGGATTTAGGTACGACGATTCTAAGTGAAATAAGTCACACAGAAAAAGACACTTATCATAAGATATCACTTAGAGAGGGAATGTAAAAACCGCTACACTTGAACTGAATTGCAAAACAGAACAGAGTCACACGTTTAGGAAACACACTATGGCTGCTGAACGGGCAAGGTGAGGTGGGGTGATGCATAAAAGAAGGGTTTCAAATTAGCTCCGATACCGTTCCATAAACCCAATATGTAAGAGACAAGACCTATTCCTTTTTCAGTGAACTGGACTCAACACCCCCTATTCACCGCACAAGAATATATCTGACTAGTAAGAATCTTCAAACCTATGTATTGATATCTCTCTGTGAGTGAGTCAATGGGGTGTAAAGCGGCATAAACACAGCCGTGAAAAGCAGCTAAACCCCATTATAAAAATAAATTACTTTTCAAAACCCGTGAAACAAAGACAGTGAAAGAGAGAGAAATTCTTACAAAATTCCTTCAGGGGCTGTGATGCAACCTGGATTGACCATATCTAGACCCACATCTGATTGAGACATAAGGGTGGACACTCTTGGGGCTGAGAGGTTCGGTGAGGTTGGGTGAGCCAACGCAGACCCTTTCAAGTAATACTGCATGGTACCCATCCCATGGGTCCCAAATCTCCAGGTTCAAGGGCATCTTCCTACATCGAAAACAGGCATGAGAAACCCAGAAGATGGTACACCGTGTGATCGGGAAAGGTTTCTAAAACGCACCTCATTTCTCATCTCCTTTGCTCGGGTTCGCCATTCCAGCCGATTTACTAGCCATCTCCCTCCTTGGAGAATCAGCACCTTTAACCTCCTGTTCCGTACAGGTTGCAATTTGTCCTGAGGATGAACGGGAAGAGGGGGAACCAATGAGAGACTAGCTCTAGGTGTTGGGACAGGCACAGGTCACTCTATTTTCCCATCAGGAAGAAGAATTAAGCACAAGCTCAGCCTGCCCCCCAGAACCAGAAGAGGGCCTGAAGCAATCCTGCGCTTTTGCGGCCAGCTCCCAAAAAAGCGAGTTGAAAAATGGAGCTCAGGGGCACTGCAATTCACAAACCTGCAGAGTTTTAAATGATACCTCTCGTCCACAAATATATTAAGGGAAGGCAACGAAGAGGCTTTGAAAGCAAGGCAGAATTGCAGGAAACAGATTTCAGGAGGTAGATTCGAATCGCCTTGAAAGCACATGAAAAGCGGCAAAACGTGGACAATGATGCCCTTGGCCAACAAGGGCGTATGCGTTTTTTCCTGAATATATTCAGGAAAAAACGCATACGCCCTTTTTGGCCAACCAAGCAACCTGGAAAGGCCAATCAGCGCTCCAAAGAAGTCTCGCTTCCCAGCGGGCAAAAGGGCCATGCGGAAAAAAGTGTCCAAACCAGAAATGCAGGACCGGCCATGGAGAAATGGGAGCCTTGCTACGCTGATGGGTGGGATGTAAATTGCCAACAGCCACTCTGGAGAAGTGTACGGTGTGTTCTGAAACATCTAAAAAACACAGCTTGGAGAGCATAGGGCACTTCCACTCATGGGCGTATAAATTGGGAAAACTAAAAATCAGCAAGACACAGGCACCCCAAAGTTTAGGGCTGCTCTGTTGACAAGAACCCCCACTTCATTACACCTTAAATATCCTAGGAAAGAGAAAAATGGATAAAGAAGTTGTGGTCCTCCTGTACAATGGAATATCACTCAGCCATGAAATCAACGTCATAAGGCTAGTAGCAGCACGATGAGTGGATTTAGGTACGACGATTCTAAGTGAAATAAGTCACACAGAAAAAGACACTTATCCTAAGATATCACTTATAGAGGGAATGTAAAAACCGCTACACTTGAACTGAATTGCAAAACAGAACAGAGTCACACGTTTAGGAAACACACTATGGCTGCTGAACGGGCAAGGTGAGGTGGGGTGATGCATAAAAGAAGGGTTTCAAATTAGCTCCGATACCGTTCCATAAACCCAATATGTAAGAGACAAGACCTATTCCTTTTTCAGTGAACTGGACTCAACACCCCCTATTCACCGCACAAGAATATATCTGACTAGTAAGAATCTTCAAACCTATGTATTGATATCTCTCTGTGAGTGAGTCAATGGGGTGTAAAGCGGCATAAACACAGCCGTGAAAAGCAGCTAAACCCCATTATAAAAATAAATTACTTTTCAAAACCCGTGAAACAAAGACAGTGAAAGAGAGAGAAATTCTTACAAAATTCGTTCACGGGCTGTGATGCAACCTGGATTGACCATATCTAGACCCACAGCTGATTGAGACATAAGGGTGGACACTCTTGGGGCTGAGAGGTTCGGTGAGGTTGGGTGAGCCAACGCAGACCCTTTCAAGTAATACTGCATGGTACCCATCCCATGGGTCCCAAATCTCCAGGTTCAAGGGCATCTTCCTACGTCGAAAACAGGCATGAGAAACTCAGAAGATGGTACACCGTGTGATCGGGAAAGGTTTCTAAAACGCACCTCATTTCTCATCTCCTTTGCTCGGGTTCGCCATTCCAGCCGATTTACTAGCCATCTCCCTCCTTGGAGAATCAGCACCTTTAACCTCCTGTTCCGTACAGGTTGCAATTTGTCCTGAGGATGAACGGGAAGAGGGGGAACCAATGAGAGACTAGCTCTAGGTGTTGGGACAGGCACAGGTCACTCTATTTTCCCATCAGGAAGAAGAATTAAGCACAAGCTCAGCCTGCCCCCCAGAACCAGAAGAGGGCCTGAAGCAATCCTGCGCTTTTGCGGCCAGCTCCCAAAAAAGCGAGTTGAAAAATGGAGCTCAGGGGCACTGCAATTCACAAACCTGCAGAGTTTTAAATGATACCTCTCGTCCACAAATATATTAAGGGAAGGCAACGAAGAGGCTTTGAAAGCAAGGCAGAATTGCAGGAAACAGATTTCAGGAGGTAGATTCGAATCGCCTTGAAAGCACATGAAAAGCGGCAAAACGTGGACAATGATGCCCTTGGCCAAAAAGGGCGTATGCGTTTTTTCCTGAATATATTCAGGAAAAAACGCATACGCCCTTTTTGGCCAACCAAGCAACCTGGAAAGGCCAATCAGCGCTCCAAAGAAGTCTCGCTTCCCAGCGGGCAAAAGGGCCATGCGGAAAAAAGTGTCCAAACCAGAAATGCAGGACCGGCCATGGAGAAATGGGAGCCTTGCTACGCTGATGGGTGGGATGTAAATTGCCAACAGCCACTCTGGAGAAGTGTACGGTGTGTTCTGAAACATCTAAAAAACACAGCTTGGAGAGCATAGGGCACTTCCACTCATGGGCGTATAAATTGGGAAAACTAAAAATCAGCAAGACACAGGCACCCAAAAGTTTAGGGCTGCTCTGCTGACAAGAACCCCCACTTCATTACACCTCAAATATCCTAGGAAAGAGAAAAATGGATAAAGAAGTTGTTGTCCTCCTGTACAATGGAATATCACTCAGCCATGAAATCAACGTCATAAGGCTAGTAGCAGCACGATGAGTGGATTTAGGTACGACGATTCTAAGTGAAATAAGTCACACAGAAAAAGACACTTATCCTAAGATATCACTTAGAGAGGGAATGTAAAAACCGCTACACTTGAACTGAATTACAAAACAGAACAGAGTCACACGTTTAGAAAACACACTATGGCTGCTGAACGGGCAAGGTGAGGTGGGGTGATGCATAAAAAAAGGGTTTCAAATTACCTCCGATACCGTTCCATAAACCCAATATGTAAGAGACAAGACCTATTCCTTTTTCAGTGAACTGGACTCAACACCCCCTATTCACCGCACAAGAATATATCTGACTAGTAAGAATCTTCAAACCTATGTATTTATATCTCTCTGTGAGTGAGTCAAGGGGGTGTAAAGCGGCATAAACACAGCCGTGAAAAGCAGCTAAACCCCATTAGAAAAATAAATTACTTTTCAAAACCCGTGAAACAAAGACAGTGAAAGAGAGAGAAATTCTTACAAAATTCGTTCAGGGGCTGTGATGCAACCTCGATTGACCATATGTAGACCCACAGCTGATTGAGACATAAGGGTGGACACTCTTGGGGCTGAGAGGTTCGGTGAGGTTGGGTGAGCCAACGCAGACCCTTTCAAGTAGTACTGCATGGTACCCATCCCATGGGTCCCAAATCTCCAGGTTCAAGGGCATCTTCCTACATCGAAAACAGGCATGAGAAACCCAGAAGATGGTACACCGTGTGATCGGGAAAGGTTTCTAAAACGCACCTCATTTCTCATCTCCTTTGCTCGGGTTCGCCATTCCAGCCGATTTACTAGCCATCTCCCTCCTTGGAGAATCAGCACCTTTAACCTCCTGTTCTGTACAGGTTGCAATTTGTCCTGAGGATGAACGGGAAGAGGGGGAACCAATGAGAGACTAGCTCTAGGTGTTGGGACAGGCACAGGTCATTTTTTTTCCCATCAGGAAGAAGAATTAAGCACAAGCTCAGCCTGCCCCCCAGAACCAGAAGAGGGCCTGAAGCAATCCTGTGCTTTTGCGGCCAGCTCCCAAAAAAGCGAGTTGAAAAATGGAGCTCAGGGGCACTGCAATTCACAAACCTGCAGAGTTTTAAATGATACCTCTCGTCCACAAATATATTAAGGGAAGGCAACGAAGAGGCTTTGAAAGCAAGGCAGAATTGCAGGAAACAGATTTTAGGAGGTAGATTCGAATCGCCTTGAAAGCACATGAAAAGTGGCAAAACGTGGACAATGATGCCCTTGGCCATAAAGGGCGTCTGCGTTTTTTCCTGAATATATTCAGGAAAAAACGCAGACGCCCTTTTTGGCCAACCAAGCAACCTGTAAAGGCCAATCAGCGCTCCAAAGAAGTCTCGCTTGCCAGCGGGCAAAAGGGCCATGCGGAAAAAAGTGTCCAAACCAGAAATGCAGGACCGGCCATGGAGAAATGGGAGCCTTGCTACGCTGATGGGTGGGATGTAAATTGCCAACAGCCACTCTGGAGAAGTGTACGGTGTGTTCTGAAACATCTAAAAAACACAGCTTGGAGAGCATAGGGCACTTCCACTCATGGGCGTATAAATTGGGAAAACTAAAAATCAGCAAGACACAGGCACCCCAAAGTTTAGGGCTGCTCTGTTGACAAGAACCCCCACTTCATTACACCTTAAATATCCTAGGAAAGAGAAAAATGGGTAAAGAAGTTGTGGTCCTCATGTACAATGGAATATCACTCAGCCATGAAATCCACGTCATAAGGCTAGTAGCAGCACGATGAGTGGATTTAGGTACGACGATTCTAAGTGAAATAAGTCACACAGAAAAAGACACTTATCATAAGATATCACTTAGAGAGGGAATGTAAAAACCGCTACACTTGAACTGAATTGCAAAACAGAACAGAGTCACACGTTTAGGAAACACACTATGGCTGCTGAACGGGCAAGGTGAGGTGGGGTGATGCATAAAAGAAGGGTTTCAAATTAGCTCCGATACCGTTCCATAAACCCAATATGTAAGAGACAAGACCTATTCCTTTTTCAGTGAACTGGACTCAACACCCCCTATTCACCGCACAAGAATATATCTGACTAGTAAGAATCTTCAAACCTATGTATTGATATCTCTCTGTGAGTGAGTCAATGGGGTGTAAAGCGGCATAAACACAGCCGTGAAAAGCAGCTAAACCCCATTATAAAAATAAATTACTTTTCAAAACCCGTGAAACAAAGACAGTGAAAGAGAGAGAAATTCTTACAAAATTCGTTCAGGGGCTGTGATGCAACCTGGATTGACCATATCTAGACCCACATCTGATTGAGACATAAGGGTGGACACTCTTGGGGCTGAGAGGTTCGGTGAGGTTGGGTGAGCCAACGCAGACCCTTTCAAGTAATACTGCATGGTACCCATCCCATGGGTCCCAAATCTCCAGGTTCAAGGGCATCTTCCTACATCGAAAACAGGCATGAGAAACCCAGAAGATGGTACACCGTGTGATCGGGAAAGGTTTCTAAAACGCACCTCATTTCTCATCTCCTTTGCTCGGGTTCGCCATTCCAGCCGATTTACTAGCCATCTCCCTCCTTGGAGAATCAGCACCTTTAACCTCCTGTTCCGTACAGGTTGCAATTTGTCCTGAGGATGAACGGGAAGAGGGGGAACCAATGAGAGACTAGCTCTAGGGGTTGGGACAGGCACAGGTCACTCTATTTTCCCATCAGGAAGAAGAATTAAGCACAAGCTCAGCCTGCCCCCCAGAACCAGAAGAGGGCCTGAAGCAATCCTGCGCTTTTGCGGCCAGCTCCCAAAAAAGCGAGTTGAAAAATGGAGCTCAGGGGCACTGCAATTCACAAACCTGCAGAGTTTTAAATGATACCTCTCGTCCACAAATATATTAAGGGAAGGCAACGAAGAGGCTTTGAAAGCAAGGCAGAATTGCAGGAAACAGATTTCAGGAGGTAGATTCGAATCGCCTTGAAAGCACATGAAAAGCGGCAAAACGTGGACAATGATGCCCTTGGCCAAAAAGGGCGTATGCGTTTTTTCCTGAATATATTCAGGAAAAAACGCATACGCCCTTTTTGGCCAACCAAGCAACCTGGAAAGGCCAATCAGCGCTCCAAAGAAGTCTCGCTTCCCAGCGGGCAAAAGGGCCATGCGGAAAAAAGTGTCCAAACCAGAAATGCAGGACCGGCCATGGAGAAATGGGAGCCTTGCTACGCTGATGGGTGGGATGTAAATTGCCAACAGCCACTCTGGAGAAGTGTACGGTGTGTTCTGAAACATCTAAAAAACACAGCTTGGAGAGCATAGGGCACTTCCACTCATGGGCGTATAAATTGGGAAAACTAAAAATCAGCAAGACACAGGCACCCCAAAGTTTAGGGCTGCTCTGTTGACAAGAACCCCCACTTCATTACACCTTAAATATCCTAGGAAAGAGAAAAATGGATAAAGAAGTTGTGGTCCTCCTGTACAATGGAATATCACTCAGCCATGAAATCAACGTCATAAGGCTAGTAGCAGCACGATGAGTGGATTTAGGTACGACGATTCTAAGTGAAATAAGTCACACAGAAAAAGACACTTATCATAAGATATCACTTATAGAGGGAATGTAAAAACCGCTACACTTGAACTGAATTGCAAAACAGAACAGAGTCACACATTTAGAAAACACACTATGGCTGCTGAACGGGAAAGGTGAGGTTGGGTGATGCATAAAACAAGGGTTTCAAATTAGCTCAGATACAGTTCCATAAACCCAATTTGTAAGAGACAAGACCGATTCCTTTTTCAGTGAACTGGACTCAACACCCCCTATTCACCGCACAAGAATATATCTGACTAGTAAGAATCTTCAAACCTATGTATTGATATCTCTCTGTAAGTGAGTCAAGGGGGTGTAAAGCGGCATAAACACAGCCGTGAAAAGCAGCTAAACCCCATTATAAAAATAAATTACTTTTAAAAACCAGTGAAACAAAGACAGTGAAAGAGAGAGAAATTCTTACAAAATTCGTTCAGGGGCTGTGATGCAACCTGGATTGACCATATCTAGATCCACAGCTGATTGAGACATAAGGGTGGACACTCTTGGGGCTGAGAGGTTCGGTGAGGTTGGGTGAGCCAACGCAGACCTTTTCAAGTAATACTGCATGGTACCCATCCCATGGGTCCCAAATCTCCAGGTTCAAGGGCATCTTCCTACATCGAAAACATGCATGAGAAACCCAGAAGATGGTACACCGTGTGATCGGGAAAGGTTTCTAAAACGCATCTCATTTCTCATCTCCTTGGCTCGGGTTCGCCATTCCAGCCGATTTACTAGCCATCTCCCTCCTTGGAGAATCAGCACCTTTAACCTCCTGTTCCGTACAGGTTGCAATTTGTCCTGAGGATGAAGGGGAAGAGGGGGAACCAATGAGAGACTAGCTCTAGGTGTTGGGACAGGCACAGGTCACTCTATTTTCCCATCAGGAAGAAGAATTAAGCACAAGCTCAGCCTGCCCCCCAGAACCAGAAGAGGGCCTGAAGCAATCCTGCGCTTTTGCGGCCAGCTCCCAAAAAAGCGAGTTGAAAAATGGAGCTCAGGGGCGCTGCAATTCACAAAACTGCAGAGTTTTAAATGATACCTCTCGTCCACAAATATATTAAGGGAAGGCAACGAAGAGGCTTTGAAAGCAAGGCAGAATTGCAGGAAACAGATTTCAGGAGGTAGATTCGAATCGCCTTGAAAGCACATGAAAAGCGGCAAAACGTGGACAATGATGCCCTTGGCCAAAAAGGGCGTATGCGTTTTTTCCTGAATATATTCAGGAAAAAACGCATACGCCGTTTTTGGCCTACCAAGCAACCTCGAAAGGCAAATCAGCGCTCCAAAGAAGTCTCGCTTCCCAGCGGGCAAAAGGGCCATGCGGAAAAAAGTGTCCAAACCAGAAATGCAGGACCGGCCATGGAGAAATGGGAGCCTTGCTACGCTGATGGGTGGGATGTAAATTGCCAACAGCCACTCTGGAGAAGTGTACGGTGTGTTCTGAAACATCTAAAAAACACAGCTTGGAGAGCATAGGGCATTTCCACTCATGGGCGTATAAATTGGAAAACTAAAAATCAGCAAGACACAGGCACCCCAAAGTTTAGGGCTGCTCTGTTGACAAGAACCCCCACTTCATTACACCTTAAATATCCTAGGAAAGAGAAAAATGGATAAAGAAGTTGTGGTCCTCATGTACAATGGAATATCACTCAGCCATGAAATCCACGTCATAAGGCTAGTAGCAGCACGATGAGTGGATTTAGGTACGACGATTCTAAGTGAAATAAGTCACACAGAAAAAGACACTTATCATAAGATCTCACTTATAGAGGGAATGTAAAAACCGCTACACTTGAACTGAATTGCAAAACAGAACAGAGTCACACGTTTAGGAAACACACTATGGCTGCTGAACGGGAAAGGTGAGGTGGGGTGATGCATAAAACAAGGGTTTCAAATTAGCTCAGATACCGTTCCATAAACCCAATATGTAAAAGACAAGACCGATTCCTTGCTCAGTGAACTGAACTCAACACCCCCTATTCACCGCACAAGAATATATCTGACTAGTAAGAATCTTCAAACCTATGTATTGATATCTCTCTGTAAGTGAGTCAAGGGGGTGTAAAGCGGCATAAACACAGCCGTGAAAAGCAGCTAAACCCCATTATAAAAATAAATTACTTTTCAAAACCCGTGAAACAAAGACAGTGAAAGAGAGAGAAATTCTTACAAAATTCGTTCATGGGATGTGATGCAACCTGGATTGACCATATCTAGACCCACAGCTGATTGAGACATAAGGGTGGACACTCTTGGGGCTGAGAGGTTCGGTGAGGTTGGGTGAGCCAACGCAGACCCTTTCAAGTAATACTACATGGTACCCATCCCATGGGTCCCAAATCTCCAGGTTCAAGGGCATCTTCCTACATCGAAAACAGGCATGAGAAACCCAGAAGATGCTACACCGTGTGATCGGGAAAGGTTTCTAAAACGCACCTCATTTCTCATCTCCTTTGCTCGGGTTCGCCATTCCAGCCGATTTACTAGCCATCTCCCTCCTTGGAGAATCAGCACCTTTAACCTCCTGTTCCGTACAGGTTGCAATTTGTCCTGAGGATGAAGGGGAAGAGGGGGAACCAATGAGAGACTAGCTCTAGGTGTTGGGACAGGCACAGGTCACTCTATTTTCCCATCAGGAAGAAGAAATAAGCACAAGCTCAGCCTGCCCCCCAGAACCAGAAGAGGGCCTGAAGCAATCCTGCGCTTTTGCAGCCAACTCCCAAAAAAGCGAGTTGAGAAATGGAGCTCAGGGGCCCTGCAATTCACAAAACTGCAGAGTTTTAAATGATACCTCTCGTCCACAAATATATTAAGGGAAGGCAACGAAGAGGCTTTGAAAGCAAGGCAGAATTGCAGGAAACAGATTTCAGGAGGTAGATTCGAATCGCCTTGAAAGCACATGAAAAGCGGCAAAACGTGGACAATGATGCCCTTGGCCAAAAAGGGCGTATGCGTTTTTTCCTGAATATATTCAGGAAAAAAAGCATATGCCCTTTTTGGCCAACCAAGCAACCTGGAAAGGCAAATCAGCGCTCCAAAGAAGTCTCGCTTCCCAGCGGGCAAAAGGGCCATGCGGAAAAAAGTGTCCAAACCAGAAATGCAGGACCGGCCATGGAGAAATGGGAGCCTTGCTACGCTGATGGGTGGGATGTAAATTGCCAACAGCCACTCTGGAGAAGTGTACAGTGTGTTCTGAAACATCTAAAAAACACAGCTTGGAGAGCATAGGGCACTTCCACTCATGGGCGTATAAATTGGGAAAACTAAAAATCAGCAAGACACAGGCACCCCAAAGTTTAGGGCTGCTCTGTTGACAAGAACCCCCACTTCATTACACCTTAAATATCCTAGGAAAGAGAAAAATGGATAAAGAAGTTGTGGTCCTCCTGTACAATGGAATATCACTCAGCCATGAAATCAACGTCATAAGGCTAGTAGCAGCACGATGAGTAGATTTAGGTACGACGATTCTAAGTGAAATAAGTCACACAGAAAAAGACACTTATCCTAAGATATCACTTATAGAGGGAATGTAAAAACCACTACACTTGAACTGAATTGCAAAACAGAACAGAGTCACACGTTTAGGAAACACACTATGGCTGCTGAACGGGAAAGGTGAGGTGGGGTTATGCATAAAACAAGGGTTTCAAATTAGCTCAGATACCGTTCCATAAACCCAATATGTAAGAGACAAGACCTATTCCTTTTTCAGTCAACTGGACTCAACACCCCCTATTCACCGCACAAGAATATATCTGACTAGTAAGAATCTTCAAACCTATGTATTGATATCTCTCTGTAAGTGAGTCAAGGGGGTGTAAAGCGGCATAAACACAGCCGTGAAAAGCAGCTAAACCCCATTAGAAAAATAAATTACTTTTCAAAACCCGTGAAACAAAGACAGTGAAAGAGAGAGAAATTCTTACAAAATTCGTTCAGGGGCTGTGATGCAACCTGGATTGACCATAACTAGACCCACAGCTGATTGAGACATAAGGGTGGACACTCTTGGGGCTGAGAGGTTCGGTGAGGTTGGGTGAGCCAACGCAGACCCTTTCAAGTAATACTGCATGGTACCCATCCCATGGGTCCCAAAACTCCAGGTTCAAGGGCATCTTCCTACGTCGAAAACAGGCATGAGAAACCCAGAAGATGGTACACCGTGTGATCGGGAAAGGTTTCTAAAACGCACCTCATTTCTCATCTCCTTTGCTCGGGTTCGCCATTCCAGCCGATTTACTAGCCATCTCCCTCCTTGGAGAATCAGCACCTTTAACCTCCTGTTCCGTACAGGTTGCAATTTGTCCTGAGGATGAACGGGAAGAGGGGGAACCAATGAGAGACTAGCTCTAGGTGTTGGGACAGGCACAGGTCACTCTATTTTCCCATCAGGAAGAAGAATTAAGCACAAGCTCAGCCTGCCCCCCAGAACCAGAAGAGGGCCTGAAGCAATCCTGCGCTTTTGCGGCCAGCTCCCAAAAAAGCGAGTTGAAAAATGGAGCTCAGGGGCACTGCAATTCACAAACCTGCAGAGTTTTAAATGATACCTCTCGTCCACAAATATATTAAGGGAAGGCAACGAAGAGGCTTTGAAAGCAAGGCAGAATTGCAGGAAACAGATTTCAGGAGGTAGATTCGAATCGCCTTGAAAGCACATGAAAAGCGGCAAAACGTGGACAATGATGCCCTTGGCCAAAAAGGGCGTATGCGTTTTTTCCTGAATATATTCAGGAAAAAAAGCATACGCCCTTTTTGGCCAACCAAGCAACCTGGAAAGGCAAATCAGCGCTCCAAAGAAGTCTCGCTTCCCAGCAGGCAAAAGGGCCATGCGGAAAAAAGTGTCCAAACCAGAAATGCAGGACCTGCCATGGAGAAATGGGAGCCTTGCTACGCTGATGGTTGGGATGTAAATTGCCAACAGCCACTCTGGAGAAGTGTACGGTGTGTTCTGAAACATGTAAAAAACACAGCTTGGAGAGCATAGGGCACTTCCACTCATGGGCGTATAAATTGGAAAACTAAAAATCAGCAAGACACAGGCACCCCAAAGTTTAGGGCTGCTCTGTTGACAAGAACCCCCACTTCATTACACCTTAAATATCCTAGGAAAGAGAAAAATGGATAAAGAAGTTGTGGTCCTCATGTACAATGGAATATCACTCAGCAATGAAATCAACCTCATAAGGCTAGTAGCAGCACGATGAGTGGATTTAGGTACGACTATTCTAAGTGAAATAAGTCACACAGAAAAAGACACTTATCATAAGATATCACTTATAGAGGGAATGTAAAAACCGCTACACTTGAACTGAATTGCAAAACAGAACAGAGTCACACATTTAGAAAACACACTATGGCTGCTGAACGGGAAAGGTGAGGTTGGGTGATGCATAAAACAAGGGTTTCAAATTAGCTCAGATACCGTTCCATAAACCCAATTTGTAAGAGACAAGACCGATTCCTTTTTCAGTGAACTGGACTCAACACCCCCTATTCACCGCACAAGAATATATCTGACTAGTAAGAATCTTCAAACCTATGTATTGATATCTCTCTGTAAGTGTGTCAAGGGGGTGTAAAGCGGCATAAACACAGCCGTGAAAAGCAGCTAAACCCCATTATAAAAATAAATTACTTTTAAAAACCAGTGAAACAAAGACAGTGAAAGAGAGAGAAATTCTTACAAAATTCGTTCAGGGGCTGTGATGCAACCTGGATTGACCATATCTAGATCCACAGCTGATTGAGACATAAGGGTGGACACTCTTGGGGCTGAGAGGTTCGGTGAGGTTGGGTGAGCCAACGCAGACCTTTTCAAGTAATACTGCATGGTACCCATCCCATGGGTCCCAAATCTCCAGGTTCAAGGGCATCTTCCTACATCGAAAACATGCATGAGAAACCCAGAAGATGGTACACCGTGTGATCGGGAAAGGTTTCTAAAACGCACCTCATTTCTCATCTCCTTGGCTCGGGTTCGCCATTCCAGCCGATTTACTAGCCATCTCCCTCCTTGGAGAATCAGCACCTTTAACCTCCTGTTCCGTACAGGTTGCAATTTGTCCTGAGGATGAAGGGGAAGAGGGGGAACCAATGAGAGACTAGCTCTAGGTGTTGGGACAGGCACAGGTCACCCTATTTTCCCATCAGGAAGAAGAATTAAGCACAAGCTCAGCCTGCCCCCCAGAACCAGAAGAGGGCCTGAAGCAATCCTGCGCTTTTGCGGCCAGCTCCCAAAAAAGCGAGTTGAAAAATGGAGCTCAGGGGCGCTGCAATTCACATAACTGCAGAGTTTTAAATGATACCTCTCGTCCACAAATATATTAAGGGAAGGCAACGAAGAGGCTTTGAAAGCAAGGCAGAATTGCAGGAAACAGATTTCAGGAGGTAGATTCGAATCGCCTTGAAAGCACATGAAAAGCGGCAAAACGTGGACAATGATGCCCTTGGCCAAAAAGGGCGTATGCGTTTTTTCCTGAATACATTCAGGAAAAAACGCATACGCCGTTTTTGGCCTACCAAGCAACCTCGAAAGGCAAATCAGCGCTCCAAAGAAGTCTCGCTTCCCAGCGGGCAAAAGGGCCATGCGGAAAAAAGTGTCCAAACCAGAAATGCAGGACCGGCCATGGAGAAATGGGAGCCTTGCTACGCTGATGGGTGGGATGTAAATTGCCAACAGCCACTCTGGAGAAGTGTACGGTGTGTTCTGAAACATCTAAAAAACACAGCTTGGAGAGCATAGGGCATTTCCACTCATGGGCGTATAAATTGGAAAACTAAAAATCAGCAAGACACAGGCACCCCAAAGTTTAGGGCTGCTCTGTTGACAAGAACCCCCACTTCATTACACCTTAAATATCCTAGGAAAGAGAAAAATGGATAAAGAAGTTGGGGTCCTCATGTACAATGGAATATCACTCAGCCATGAAATCCACGTCATAAGGCTAGTAGCAGCACGATGAGTGGATTTAGGTACGACGATTCTAAGTGAAATAAGTCACACAGAAAAACACACCTATCATAAGATATCACTTCTAGTGGGAATGTAAAAACCGCTACACTTGAACTGAATTACAAAACAGAACAGAGTCACACGTTTAGGAAACACACTATGGCTGCTGAACGGGAAAGGTGAGGTGGGGTGATGCATAAAACAAGGGTTTCAAATTAGCTCAGATACCGTTCCATAAACCCAATATGTAAGAGACAAGACCTATTCCTTTTTCAGTGAACTGGACTCAACACCCCCTATTCACCGCACAAGAATATATCTGACTAGTAAGAATCTTCAAACCTATGTATTGATATCTCTCTGTAAGTGAGTCAAGGGGGTGTAAAGCGGCATAAACACAGCCGTGAAAAGCAGCTAAACCCCATTATAAAAATAAATTACTTTTCAAAACCCGTGAAACAAAGGCAGTGAAAGAGAGAGAAATTCTTACAAAATTCGTTCAGGGGCTGTGATGCAACCTGGATTGACCATATCTAGACCCACAGCTGATTGAGACATAAGGGTGGACACTCTTGGGGCTGAGAGGTTCGGTGAGGGTGGGTGAGCCAACGCAGACCCTTTCAAGTAATACTGCATGGTACCCATCCCATGGGTCCCAAATCTCCAGGTTCAAGGGCATCTTCCTACGTCGAAAACAGGCATGAGAAACCCAGAAGATGGTACACCGTGTGATCGGGAAAGGTTTCTAAAACGCACCTCATTTCTCATCTCCTTTGCTCGGGTTCGCCATTCCAGCCGATTTACTAGCCATCTCCCTCCTTGGAGAATCAGCACCTTTAACCTCCTGTTCCGTACAGGTTGCAATTTGTCCTGAGGATGAACGGGAAGAGGGGGAACCAATGAGAGACTAGCTCTAGGTGTTGGGACAGGCACAGGTCACTCTATTTTCCCATCAGGAAGAAGAATTAAGCACAAGCTCAGCCTGCCCCCCAGAACCAGAAGAGGGCCTGAAGCAATCCTGCGCTTTTGCGGTCAGCTCCCAAAAAAGCGAGTTGAAAAATGGAGCTCAGGGGCACTGCAATTCACAAACCTGCAGAGTTTTAAATGATACCTCTCGTCCACAAATATATTAAGGGAAGGCTACGAAGAGGCTTTGAAAGCAAGGCAGAATTGCAGGAAACAGATTTCAGGAGGTAGATTCGAATCGCCTTGAAAGCACATGAAAAGCGGCAAAACGTGGACAATGATGCCCTTGGCCAAAAAGGGCGTATGCGTTTTTTCCTGAATATATTCAGGAAAAAACGCATACGCCCTTTTTGGCCAACCAAGCAACCTGGAAAGGCCAATCAGCGCTCCAAAGAAGTCTCGCTTCCCAGCGGGCAAAAGGGCCATGCGGAAAAAAGTGTCCAAACCAGAAATGCAAGACTGGCCATGGAGAAATGGGAGCCTTGCTACGCTGATGGGTGGGATGTAAATTGCCAACAGCCACTCTGGAGAACTGTACGGTGTGTTCTGAAACATCTAAAAAACACAGCTTGGAGAGCATAGGGCACTTCCACTCATGGGCGTATAAATTGGGAAAACTAAAAATCAGCAAGACACAGGCACCCCAAAGTTTAGGGCTGCTCTGTTGACAAGAACCCCCACTTCATTACACCTTCAATATCCTAGGAAAGAGAAAAATGGATAAAGAAGTTGTGGTCCTCATGTACAATGGAATATCACTCAGCCATGAAATCAACGTCATAAGGCTAGTAGCAGCACGATGAGTGGATTTAGGTACGACGATTCTAAGTGAAATAAGTCACACAGAAAAAGACACTTATCCTAAGATATCACTTAGAGAGGGAATGTAAAAACCGCTACACTTGAACTGAATTACAAAACAGAACAGAGTCACACGTTTAGAAAACACACTATGGCTGCTGAACGGGAAAGGTGAGGTGGGGTGATGCATAAAACAAGGGTTTCAAATTAGCTCAGATACCGTTCCATAAACCCAATATGTAAGAGACAAGACCTATTCCTTTTTCAGTGAACTGGACTCAACACCCCCTATTCACCGCACAAGAATATATCTGACTAGTAAGAATCTTCAAACCTATGTATTGATATCTCTCTGTAAGTGAGTCAAGGGGGTGTAAAGCGGCATAAACACAGCCGTGAAAAGCAGCTAAACCCCATTATAAAAATAAATTACTTTTCAAAACCCGTGAAACAAAGACAGTGAAAGAGAGAGAAATTCTTACAAAATTCGTTCAGGGGCTGTGATGCAACCTGGATTGACCATATCTAGACCCACAGCTGATTGAGACATAAGGGTGGACACTCTTGGGGCTGAGAGGTTCGGTGAGGTTGGGTGAGCCAACGCAGACCCTTTCAAGTACTACTGCATGGTACCCATCCCATGGGTCCCAAATCTCCAGGTTCAAGGGCATCTTCCTACATCGAAAACAGGCATGAGAAACCCAGAAGATGGTACACCGTGTGATCGGGAAAGGTTTCTAAAACGCACCTCATTTCTCATCTCCTTTGCTCGGGTTCGCCATTCCAGCCGATTTACTAGACATCTCCCTCCTTGGAGAATCAGCACCTTTAACCTCCTGTTCCGTACAGGTTGCAATTTGTCCTGAGGATGAACGGGAAGAGGGGGAACCAATGAGAGACTAGCTCTAGGTGTTGGGACAGGCACAGGTCACTCTATTTTCCCATCAGGAAGAAGAATTAAGCACAAGCTCAGCCTGCCCCCCAGAACCAGAAGAGGGCCTGAAGCAATCCTGCGCTTTTGCGGCCAGCTCCCAAAAAAGCGAGTTGAAAAATGGAGCTCAGGGGCACTGCAATTCACAAACCTGCAGAGTTTTAAATGATACCTCTCGTCCACAAATATATTAAGGGAAGGCAACGAAGAGGCTTTGAAAGCAAGGCAGAATTGCAGGAAACAGATTTCAGGAGGTAGATTCGAATCGCCTTGAAAGCACATGAAAAGCGGCAAAACGTGGACAATGATGCCCTTGGCCAAAAAGGGCGTATGCGTTTTTTCCTGAATACATTCAGGAAAAAACGCATACGCCCTTTTTGGCCAACCAAGCAACCTGGAAAGGCCAATCAGCGCTCCAAAGAAGTCTCGCTTCCCAGCGGGCAAAAGGGCCATGCGGAAAAAAGTGTCCAAACCAGAAATGCAGGACCGGCCATGGAGAAATGGGAGCCTTGCTACGCTGATGGGTGGGATGTAAATTGCCAACAGCCACTCTGGAGAAGTGTACGGTGTGTCCTGAAACATCTAAAAAACACAGCTTGGAGAGCATAGGGCACTTCCACTCATGGGCGTATAAATTGGGAAAACTAAAAATCAGCAAGACACAGGCACCCCAAAGTTTAGGGCTGCTCTGTTGACAAGAACCCCCACTTCTTTACACCTTAAATATCCTAGGAAAGAGAAAAATGGATAAAGAAGTTGTGGTCCTCCTGTACAATGGAATATCACTCAGCCATGAAATCAACGTCATAAGGCTAGTAGCAGCATGATGAGTGGATTTAGGTACGACAATTCTAAGTGAAATAAGTCACACAGAAAAAGACACTTATCATAAGATATCACTTAGAGAGGGAATGTAAAAACCGCTACACTTGAACTGAATTGCAAAACAGAACAGAGTCACACGTTTAGGAAACACACTATGGCTGCTGAACGGGAAAGGTGAGGTGGGGTGATGCATAAAACAAGGGTTTCAAATTAGCTCAGATACCGTTCCATAAACCCAATATGTAAGAGACAAGACCTATTCCTTTTTCAGTGAACTGGACTCAACACCCCCTATTCACCGCACAAGAATATATCTGACTAGTAAGAATCTTCAAACCTATGTATTGATATCTCTCTGTAAGAGAGTCAAGGGGGTGTACAGCGGCATAAACACAGCCGTGAAAAGCAGCTAAACCCCATTATAAAAATAAATTACTTTTCAAAACCCGTGAAACAAAGACAGTGAAAGAGAGAGAAATTCTTACAAAATTCGTTCAGGGGCTGTGATGCAACCTGGATTGACAATATCTAGACCCACAGCTGATTGAGACATAAGGGTGGACACTCTTGGGGCTGAGAGGTTCGGTGAGGTTGGGTGAGCCAACGCAGACCCTTTCAAGTAATACTGCATGGTACCCATCCCATGGGTCCCAAATCTCCAGGTTCAAGGGCATCTTCCTACATCGAAAACAGGCATGAGAAACCCAGAAGATGGTACACCGTGTGATCGGGAAAGGTTTCAAAAACGCACCTCATTTCTCATCTCCTTTGCTCGGGTTCGCCATTCCAGCCGATTTACTAGCCATCTCCCTCCTTGGAGAATCAGCACCTTTAACCTCCTGTTCCGTACAGGTTGCAATTTGTCCTGAGGATGAACGGGAAGAGGGGGAACCAATGAGAGACTAGCTCTAGGTGTTGGGAAAGGCACAGGTCACTCTATTTTCCCATCAGGAAGAAGAATTAAGCACAATCTCAGCCTGCCCCCCAGAACCAGAAGAGGGCCTGAAGCAATCCTGCGCTTTTGTGGCCAGCTCCCAAAAAGCGAGTTGAAAAATGGAGCTCAGGGGCACTGCAATTCACAAAACTGCAGAGTTTTAAATGATACCTCTCGTCCACAAATATATTAAGGGAAGGCAACGAAGAGGCTTTGAAAGCAAGGCAGAATTGCAGGAAACAGATTTCAGGAGGTAGATTCGAATCGCCTTGAAAGCACATGAAAAGCGGCAAAACGTGGACAATGATGCCCTTGGCCAAAAAGGGCGTATGCGTTTTTTCCTGAATATATTCAGGAAAAAACGCATACGCCCTTTTTGGCCAACCAAGCAACATGGAAAGGCCAATCAGCGCTCCAAAGAAGTCTCGCTTCCCAGCGGGCAAAAGGGCCATGCAGAAAAAAGTGTCCAAACCAGAAATGCAGGACCGGCCATGGAGAAATGGGAGCCTTGCTACGCTGATGGGTGGGATGTAAATTGCCAACAGCCACTCTGGAGAAGTGTACGGTGTGTTCTGAAACATCTAGAAAACACAGCTTGGAGAACATAGGGCACTTCCACTCATGGGCGTATAAATAGGGAAAACTAAAAATCAGCAAGACACAGGCAACCCAAAGTTTAGGGCTGCTCTGTTGACAAGAACCCCCACTTCATTACACCTTAAATATCCTAGGAAAGAAAAAAATGCATAAAGAAGTTGTGGTCCTCCTGTACAATGGAATATCACTCAGCCATGAAATCAACGTCATAAGGCTAGTAGCAGCACGATGAGTGGATTTAGGTACGACGATTCTAAGTGAAATAAGTCACACAGAAAAAGACACTTATCCTAAGTTATCACTTATAGAGGGAATGTAAAAACCGCTACACTTGAACTGAATTACAAAACAGAACAGAGTCACACGTTTAGGAAACACACTATGGCTGCTGAACGGGAAAGGTGAGGTGGGGTGATGCATAAAACAAGGGTTTCAAATTAGCTCAGATACCGTTCCATAAACCCAATATGTAAGAGACAAGACCTATTCCTTTTTCAGTGAACTGGACTCAACACCCCCTATTCACCGCACAAGAATATATCTGACTAGTAAGAATCTTCAAACCTATGTATTGATATCTCTCTGTAAGTGAGTCAAAGGGGTGTAAAGCGGCATAAACACAGCCGTGAAAAGCAGCTAAACCCCATTATAAAAATAAATTACTTTTCAAAACCCGTGAAACAAAGACAGTGAAAGAGAGAGAAATTCTTACAAAATTCGTTCAGGGGCTGTGATGCAACCTGGATTGACCATATCTAGACCCACAGCTGATTGAGACATAAGGGTGGACACTCTTGGGGCTGAGAGGTTCGGTGAGGTTGGGTGAGCCAACGCAGACCCTTTCAAGTAATACTGCATGGTACCCATCCCATGGGTCCCAAATCTCCAGGTTCAAGGGCATCTTCCTACGTCGAAAACAGGCATGAGAAACCCAGAAGATGGTACACGGTGTGATCGGGAAAGGTTTCTAAAACGCACCTCATTTCTCATCTCCTTTGCTCGGGTTCGCCATTCCAGCCGATTTACTAGCCATCTCCCTCCTTGGAGAATCAGCACCTTTAACCTCCTGTTCCGTACAGGTTGCAATTTGTCCTGAGGATGAACGGGAAGAGTGGGAACCAATGAGAGACTAGCTCTATGTGTTGGGACAGGCACAGGTCACTCTATTTTCCCATCAGGAAGAAGAATTAAGCACAAGCTCAGCCTGCCCCCCAGAACCAGAAGAGGGCCTGAAGCAATCCTGCGCTTTTGCGGCCAGCTCCCAAAAAAGCGAGTTGAAAAATGGAGCTCAGGGGCACTGCAATTCACAAACCTGCAGAGTTTTAAATGATACCTCTCGTCCACAAATATATTAAGGGAAGGCAACGAAGAGGCTTTGAAAGCAAGGCAGAATTGCAGGAAACAGATTTCAGGAGGTAGATTCGAATCGCCTTGAAAGCACATGAAAAGCGGCAAAACGTGGACAATGATGCCCTTGGCCAAAAAGGGCGTATGCGTTTTTTCCTGAATATATTCAGTAAAAAACGCATACGCCCTTTTTGGCCAACCAAGCAACCTGGAAAGGCCAATCAGCGCTCCAAAGAAGTCTCGCTTCCCAGCGGGCAAAAGGGCCATGCGGAAAAAATGTTCAAACCAGAAATGCAGGACCGGCCATGGAGAAATGGGAGCCTTGCTACGCTGATGGGTGGGATGTAAATTGCCAACAGCCACTCTGGAGAAGTGTACGGTGTGTTCTGAAACATCTAAAAAACACAGCTTGGAGAGCATAGGGCACTTCCACTCATGGGCGTATAAATTGGGAAAACTAAAAATCAGCAAGACACAGGCACCCCAAAGTTTAGGGCTGCTCTGTTGACAAGAACCCCCACTTCATTACACCTTAAATATCCTAGGAAAGAGAAAAATGGGTAAAGAAGTTGTGGTCCTCATGTACAATGGAATATCACTCAGCCATGAAATCCACGTCATAAGGCTAGTAGCAGCACGATGAGTGGATTTAGGTACGACGATTCTAAGTGAAATAAGTCACAGAGAAAAAGACACTTATCCTAAGATATCACTTAGAGAGGGAATGTAAAAACCGCTACACTTGAACTGAATTGCAAAACAGAACAGAGTCACACGTTTAGGAAACACACTATGGCTGCTGAACGGGAAAGGTGAGGTGGGGTGATGCATAAAACAAGGGTTTCAAATTAGCTCCGATACCGTTCCATAAACCCAATATGTAAGAGACAAGACCTATTCCTTTTTCAGTGAACTGGACTCAACACCCCCTGTTCACCGCACAAGAATATATCTGACTAGTAAGAATCTTCAAACCTATGTATTGATATCTCTCTGTAAGTGAGTCAAGGGGGTGTAAAGCGGCATAAACACAGCCGTGAAAAGCAGCTAAACCCCATTATAAAAATAAATTACTTTTCAAAACCCGTGAAACAAAGACAGTGAAAGAGAGAGAAATTCTTACAAAATTCGTTCAGGGGCTGTGATGCAACCTGGATTGACCATATCTAGACCCACAGCTGATTGAGACATAAGGGTGGACACTCTTGGGGCTGAGAGGTTCGGTGAGGTTGGGTGAGCCAACGCAGACCCTTTCAAGTACTACTGCATGGTACCCATCCCATGGGTCCCAAATCTCCAGGTTCAAGGGCATCTTCCTACATCGAAAACAGGCATGAGAAACCCAGAAGATGGTACACCGTGTGATCGGGAAAGGTTTCTAAAACGCACCTCATTTCTCATCTCCTTTGCTCGGGTTCGCCATTCCAGCCGATTTACTAGACATCTCCCTCCTTGGAGAATCAGCACCTTTAACCTCCTGTTCCGTACAGGTTGCAATTTGTCCTGAGGATGAACGGGAAGAGGGGGAACCAATGAGAGACTAGCTCTAGGTGTTGGGACAGGCACAGGTCACTCTATTTTCCCATCAGGAAGAAGAATTAAGCACAAGCTCAGCCTGCCCCCCAGAACCAGAAGAGGGCCTGAAGCAATCCTGCGCTTTTGCGGCCAGCTCCCAAAAAAGCGAGTTGAAAAATGGAGCTCAGGGGCACTGCAATTCACAAACCTGCAGAGTTTTAAATGATACCTCTCGTCCACAAATATATTAAGGGAAGGCAACGAAGAGGCTTTGAAAGCAAGGCAGAATTGCAGGAAACAGATTTCAGGAGGTAGATTCGAATCGCCTTGAAAGCACATGAAAAGCGGCAAAACGTGGACAATGATGCCCTTGGCCAAAAAGGGCGTATGCGTTTTTTCCTGAATACATTCAGGAAAAAACGCATACGCCCTTTTTGGCCAACCAAGCAACCTGGAAAGGCCAATCAGCGCTCCAAAGAAGTCTCGCTTCCCAGCGGGCAAAAGGGCCATGCGGAAAAAAGTGTCCAAACCAGAAATGCAGGACCGGCCATGGAGAAATGGGAGCCTTGCTACGCTGATGGGTGGGATGTAAATTGCCAACAGCCACTCTGGAGAAGTGTACGGTGTGTCCTGAAACATCTAAAAAACACAGCTTGGAAAGCATAGGGCACTTCCACTCATGGGCGTATAAATTGGGAAAACTAAAAATCAGCAAGACACAGGCACCCCAAAGTTTAGGGCTGCTCTGTTGACAAGAACCCCCACTTCTTTACACCTTAAATATCCTAGGAAAGAGAAAAATGGATAAAGAAGTTGTGGTCCTCCTGTACAATGGAATATCACTCAGCCATGAAATCAACGTCATAAGGCTAGTAGCAGCATGATGAGTGGATTTAGGTACGACAATTCTAAGTGAAATAAGTCACACAGAAAAAGACACTTATCATAAGATATCACTTAGAGAGGGAATGTAAAAACCGCTACACTTGAACTGAATTACAAAACAGAACAGAGTCACACGTTTAGGAAACACACTATGGCTGCTGAACGGGAAAGGTGAGGTGGGGTGATGCATAAAACAAGGGTTTCAAATTAGCTCAGATACCGTTCCATAAACCCAATATGTAAGAGACAAGACCTATTCCTTTTTCAGTGAACTGGACTCAACACCCCCTATTCAACGCACAAGAATATATCTGACTAGTAAGAATCTTCAAACCTATGTATTGATATCTCTCTGTAAGAGAGTCAAGGGGGTGTACAGCGGCATAAACACAGCCGTGAAAAGCAGCTAAACCCCATTATAAAAATAAATTACTTTTCAAAACCCGTGAAACAAAGACAGTGAAAGAGAGAGAAATTCTTACAAAATTCGTTCAGGGGCTGTGATGCAACCTGGATTGACAATATCTAGACCCACAGCTGATTGAGACATAAGGGTGGACACTCTTGGGGCTGAGAGGTTCGGTGAGGTTGGGTGAGCCAACGCAGACCCTTTCAAGTAATACTGCATGGTACCCATCCCATGGGTCCCAAATCTCCAGGTTCAAGGGCATCTTCCTACATCGAAAACAGGCATGAGAAACCCAGAAGATGGTACACCGTGTGATCGGGAAAGGTTTCAAAAACGCACCTCATTTCTCATCTCCTTTGCTCGGGTTCGCCATTCCAGCCGATTTACTAGCCATCTCCCTCCTTGGAGAATCAGCACCTTTAACCTCCTGTTCCGTACAGGTTGCAATTTGTCCTGAGGATGAACGGGAAGAGGGGGAACCAATGAGAGACTAGCTCTAGGTGTTGGGAAAGGCACAGGTCACTCTATTTTCCCATCAGGAAGAAGAATTAAGCACAATCTCAGCCTGCCCCCCAGAACCAGAAGAGGGCCTGAAGCAATCCTGCGCTTTTGTGGCCAGCTCCCAAAAAGCGAGTTGAAAAATGGAGCTCAGGGGCACTGCAATTCACAAAACTGCAGAGTTTTAAATGATACCTCTCGTCCACAAATATATTAAGGGAAGGCAACGAAGAGGCTTTGAAAGCAAGGCAGAATTGCAGGAAACAGATTTCAGGAGGTAGATTCGAATCGCCTTGAAAGCACATGAAAAGCGGCAAAACGTGGACAATGATGCCCTTGGCCAAAAAGGGCGTATGCGTTTTTTCCTGAATATATTCAGGAAAAAACGCATACGCCCTTTTTGGCCAACCAAGCAACATGGAAAGGCCAATCAGCGCTCCAAAGAAGTCTCGCTTCCCAGCGGGCAAAAGGGCCATGCAGAAAAAAGTGTCCAAACCAGAAATGCAGGACCGGCCATGGAAAAATGGGAGCCTTGCTACGCTGATGGGTGGGATGTAAATTGCCAACAGCCACTCTGGAGAAGTGTACGGTGTGTTCTGAAACATCTAGAAAACACAGCTTGGAGAACATAGGGCACTTCCACTCATGGGCGTATAAATAGGGAAAACTAAAAATCAGCAAGACACAGGCAACCCAAAGTTTAGGGCTGCTCTGTTGACAAGAACCCCCACTTCATTACACCTTAAATATCCTAGGAAAGAAAAAAATGGATAAAGAAGTTGTGGTCCTCCTGTACAATGGAATATCACTCAGCCATGAAATCAACGTCATAAGGCTAGTAGCAGCACGATGAGTGGATTTAGGTACGACGATTCTAAGTGAAATAAGTCACACAGAAAAAGACACTTATCCTAAGTTATCACTTATAGAGGGAATGTAAAAACCGCTACACTTGAACTGAATTACAAAACAGAACAGAGTCACACGTTTAGGAAACACACTATGGCTGCTGAACGGGAAAGGTGAGGTGGGGTGATGCATAAAACAAGGGTTTCAAATTAGCTCAGATACCGTTCCATAAACCCAATATGTAAGAGACAAGACCTATTCCTTTTTCAGTGAACTGGACTCAACACCCCCTATTCACCGCACAAGAATATATCTGACTAGTAAGAATCTTCAAACCTATGTATTGATATCTCTCTGTAAGTGAGTCAAGGGGGTGTAAAGCGGCATAAACACAGCCGTGAAAAGCAGCTAAACCCCATTATAAAAATAAATTACTTTTCAAAACCCGTGAAACAAAGACAGTGAAAGAGAGAGAAATTCTTACAAAATTCGTTCAGGGGCTGTGATGCAACCTGGATTGACCATATCTAGACCCACAGCTGATTGAGACATAAGGGTGGACACTCTTGGGGCTGAGAGGTTCGGTGAGGTTGGGTGAGCCAACGCAGACCCTTTCAAGTAATACTGCATGGTACCCATCCCATGGGTCCCAAATCTCCAGGTTCAAGGGCATCTTCCTACGTCGAAAACAGGCATGAGAAACCCAGAAGATGGTACACCGTGTGATCGGGAAAGGTTTCTAAAACGCACCTCATTTCTCATCTCCTTTGCTCGGGTTCGCCATTCCAGCCGATTTACTAGCCATCTCCCTCCTTGGAGAATCAGCACCTTTAACCTCCTGTTCCGTACAGGTTGCAATTTGTCCTGAGGATGAACGGGAAGAGTGGGAACCAATGAGAGACTAGCTCTATGTGTTGGGACAGGCACAGGTCACTCTATTTTCCCATCAGGAAGAAGAATTAAGCACAAGCTCAGCCTGCCCCCCAGAACCAGAAGAGGGCCTGAAGCAATCCTGCGCTTTTGCGGCCAGCTCCCAAAAAAGCGAGTTGAAAAATGGAGCTCAGGGGCACTGCAATTCACAAACCTGCAGAGTTTTAAATGATACCTCTCGTCCACAAATATATTAAGGGAAGGCAACGAAGAGGCTTTGAAAGCAAGGCAGAATTGCAGGAAACAGATTTCAGGAGGTAGATTCGAATCGCCTTGAAAGCACATGAAAAGCGGCAAAACGTGGACAATGATGCCCTTGGCCAAAAAGGGCGTATGCGTTTTTTCCTGAATATATTCAGGAAAAAACGCATACGCCCTTTTTGGCCAACCAAGCAACCTGGAAAGGCCAATCAGCGCTCCAAAGAAGTCTCGCTTCCCAGCGGGCAAAAGGGCCATGCGGAAAAAATGTTCAAACCAGAAATGCAGGACCGGCCATGGAGAAATGGGAGCCTTGCTACGCTGATGGGTGGGATGTAAATTGCCAACAGCCACTCTGGAGAAGTGTACGGTGTGTTCTGAAACATCTAAAAAACACAGCTTGGAGAGCATAGGGCACTTCCACTCATGGGCGTATAAATTGGGAAAACTAAAAATCAGCAAGACACAGGCACCCCAAAGTTTAGGGCTGCTCTGTTGACAAGAACCCCCACTTCATTACACCTTAAATATCCTAGGAAAGAGAAAAATGGGTAAAGAAGTTGTGGTCCTCATGTACAATGGAATATCACTCAGCCATGAAATCCACGTCATAAGGCTAGTAGCAGCACGATGAGTGGATTTAGGTACGACGATTCTAAGTGAAATAAGTCACAGAGAAAAAGACACTTATCCTAAGATATCACTTAGAGAGGGAATGTAAAAACCGCTACACTTGAACTGAATTGCAAAACAGAACAGAGTCACACGTTTAGGAAACACACTATGGCTGCTGAACGGGAAAGGTGAGGTGGGGTGATGCATAAAACAAGGGTTTCAAATTAGCTCCGATACCGTTCCATAAACCCAATATGTAAGAGACAAGACCTATTCCTTTTTCAGTGAACTGGACTCAACACCCCCTGTTCACCGCACAAGAATATATCTGACTAGTAAGAATCTTCAAACCTATGTATTGATATCTCTCTGTAAGTGAGTCAAGGGGGTGTAAAGCGGCATAAACACAGCCGTGAAAAGCAGCTAAACCCCATTATAAAAATAAATTACTTTTCAAAACCCGTGAAACAAAGACAGTGTAAGAGAGAGAAATTCTTACAAAATTCGTTCAGGGGCTGTGATGCAACCTGGATTGACCATATCTAGACCCACAGCTGATTGAGACATAAGGGTGGACACTCTTGGGGCTGAGAGGTTCGGTGAGGTTGGGTGAGCCAACGCAGACCCTTTCAAGTACTACTGCATGGTACCCATCCCATGGGTCCCAAATCTCCAGGTTCAAGGTCATCTTCCTACATCGAAAACAGGCATGAGAAACCCAGAAGATGGTACACCGTGTGATCGGGAAAGGTTTCTAAAACGCACCTCATTTCTCATCTCCTTTGCTCGGGTTCGCCATTCCAGCCGATTTACTAGACATCTCCCTCCTTGGAGAATCAGCACCTTTAACCTCCTGTTCCGTACAGGTTGCAATTTGTCCTGAGGATGAACGGGAAGAGGGGGAACCAATGAGAGACTAGCTCTAGGTGTTGGGACAGGCACAGGTCACTCTATTTTCCCATCAGGAAGAAGAATTAAGCACAAGCTCAGCCTGCCCCCCAGAACCAGAAGAGGGCCTGAAGCAATCCTGCGCTTTTGCGGCCAGCTCCCAAAAAAGCGAGTTGAAAAATGGAGCTCAGGGGCACTGCAATTCACAAACCTGCAGAGTTTTAAATGATACCTCTCGTCCACAAATATATTAAGGGAAGGCAACGAAGAGGCTTTGAAAGCAAGGCAGAATTGCAGGAAACAGATTTCAGGAGGTAGATTCGAATCGCCTTGAAAGCACATGAAAAGCGGCAAAACGTGGACAATGATGCCCTTGGCCAAAAAGGGCGTATGCGTTTTTTCCTGAATACATTCAGGAAAAAACGCATACGCCCTTTTTGGCCAACCAAGCAACCTGGAAAGGCCAATCAGCGCTCCAAAGAAGTCTCGCTTCCCAGCGGGCAAAAGGGCCATGCGGAAAAAAGTGTCCAAACCAGAAATGCAGGACCGGCCATGGAGAAATGGGAGCCTTGCTACGCTGATGGGTGGGATGTAAATTGCCAACAGCCACTCTGGAGAAGTGTACGGTGTGTCCTGAAACATCTAAAAAACACAGCTTGGAGAGCATAGGGCACTTCCACTCATGGGCGTATAAATTGGGAAAACTAAAAATCAGCAAGACACAGGCACCCCAAAGTTTAGGGCTGCTCTGTTGACAAGAACCCCCACTTCTTTACACCTTAAATATCCTAGGAAAGAGAAAAATGGATAAAGAAGTTGTGGTCCTCCTGTACAATGGAATATCACTCAGCCATGAAATCAACGTCATAAGGCTAGTAGCAGCATGATGAGTGGATTTAGGTACGACAATTCTAAGTGAAATAAGTCACACAGAAAAAGACACTTATCATAAGATATCACTTAGAGAGGGAATGTAAAAACCGCTACACTTGAACTGAATTACAAAACAGAACAGAGTCACACGTTTAGGAAACACACTATGGCTGCTGAACGGGAAAGG
Organism: Balaenoptera acutorostrata; assembly: GCF_949987535.1. Classification (NCBI taxonomy): domain Eukaryota; kingdom Metazoa; phylum Chordata; class Mammalia; order Artiodactyla; family Balaenopteridae; genus Balaenoptera; species Balaenoptera acutorostrata. Next base: position 420,451 of record NW_026646144.1, read on the forward strand.
TGAGGTGGGGTGATGCATAAAACAAGGGTTTCAAATTAGCTCAGATACCGTTCCATAAACCCAATATGTAAGAGACAAGACCTATTCCTTTTTCAGTGAACTGGACTCAACACCCCCTATTCACCGCACAAGAATATATCTGACTAGTAAGAATCTTCAAACCTATGTATTGATATCTCTCTGTAAGGGAGTCAAGGGGGTGTACAGCGGCATAAACACAGCCGTGAAAAGCAGCTAAACCCCATTATAAAAATAAATTACTTTTCAAAACCCGTGAAACAAAGACAGTGAAAGAGAGAGAAATTCTTACAAAATTCGTTCAGGGGCTGTGATGCAACCTGGATTGACAATATCTAGACCCACAGCTGATTGAGACATAAGGGTGGACACTCTTGGGGCTGAGAGGTTCGGTGAGGTTGGGTGAGCCAACGCAGACCCTTTCAAGTAATACTGCATGGTACCCATCCCATGGGTCCCAAATCTCCAGGTTCAAGGGCATCTTCCTACATCGAAAACAGGCATGAGAAACCCAGAAGATGGTACACCGTGTGATCGGGAAAGGTTTCAAAAACGCACCTCATTTCTCATCTCCTTTGCTCGGGTTCGCCATTCCAGCCGATTTACTAGCCATCTCCCTCCTTGGAGAATCAGCACCTTTAACCTCCTGTTCCGTACAGGTTGCAATTTGTCCTGAGGATGAACGGGAAGAGGGGGAACCAATGAGAGACTAGCTCTAGGTGTTGGGAAAGGCACAGGTCACTCTATTTTCCCATCAGGAAGAAGAATTAAGCACAAGCTCAGCCTGCCCCCCAGAACCAGAAGAGGGCCTGAAGCAATCCTGCGCTTTTGCGGCCAGCTTCCAAAAAAGCGAGTTGAAAAATGGAGCTCAGGGGCACTGCAATTCACAAACCTGCAGAGTTTTAAATGATACCTCTCGTCCACAAATATATTAAGGGAAGGCTACGAAGAGGCTTTGAAAGCAAGGCAGAATTGCAGGAAACAGATTTCAGGAGGTAGATTCGAATCGCCTTGAAAGCACATGAAAAGCGGCAAAACGTGGACAATGATGCCCTTGGCCAAAAAGGGCGTATGCGTTTTTTCCTGAATATATTCAGGAAAAAACGCATACGCCCTTTTTGGCCAACCAAGCAACCTGGAAAGGCCAATCAGCGCTCCAAAGAAGTCTCGCTTCCCAGCGGGCAAAAGGGCCATGCGGAAAAAATGTTCAAACCAGAAATGCAGGACCGGCCATGGAGAAATGGGAGCCTTGCTACGCTGATGGGTGGGATGTAAATTGCCAACAGCCACTCTGGAGAAGTGTACGGTGTGTTCTGAAACATCTAAAAAACACAGCTTGGAGAGCATAGGGCACTTCCACTCATGGGCGTATAAATTGGGAAAACTAAAAATCAGCAAGACACAGGCACCCCAAAGTTTAGGGCTGCTCTGTTGACAAGAACCCCCACTTCATTACACCTTAAATATCCTAGGAAAGAGAAAAATGGGTAAAGAAGTTGTGGTCCTCATGTACAATGGAATATCACTCAGCCATGAAATCCACGTCATAAGGCTAGTAGCAGCACGATGAGTGGATTTAGGTACGACGATTCTAAGTGAAATAAGTCACAGAGAAAAAGACACTTATCCTAAGATATCACTTAGAGAGGGAATGTAAAAACCGCTACACTTGAACTGAATTGCAAAACAGAACAGAGTCACACGTTTAGGAAACACACTATGGCTGCTGAACGGGAAAGGTGAGGTGGGGTGATGCATAAAACAAGGGTTTCAAATTAGCTCCGATACCGTTCCATAAACCCAATATGTAAGAGACAAGACCTATTCCTTTTTCAGTGAACTGGACTCAACACCCCCTGTTCACCGCACAAGAATATATCTGACTAGTAAGAATCTTCAAACCTATGTATTGATATCTCTCTGTAAGTGAGTCAAGGGGGTGTAAAGCGGCATAAACACAGCCGTGAAAAGCAGCTAAACCCCATTATAAAAATAAATTACTTTTCAAAACCCGTGAAACAAAGACAGTGTAAGAGAGAGAAATTCTTACAAAATTCGTTCAGGGGCTGTGATGCAACCTGGATTGACCATATCTAGACCCACAGCTGATTGAGACATAAGGGTGGACACTCTTGGGGCTGAGAGGTTCGGTGAGGTTGGGTGAGCCAACGCAGACCCTTTCAAGTACTACTGCATGGTACCCATCCCATGGGTCCCAAATCTCCAGGTTCAAGGGCATCTTCCTACATCGAAAACAGGCATGAGAAACCCAGAAGATGGTACACCGTGTGATCGGGAAAGGTTTCTAAAACGCACCTCATTTCTCATCTCCTTTGCTCGGGTTCGCCATTCCAGCCGATTTACTAGACATCTCCCTCCTTGGAGAATCAGCACCTTTAACCTCCTGTTCCGTACAGGTTGCAATTTGTCCTGAGGATGAACGGGAAGAGGGGGAACCAATGAGAGACTAGCTCTAGGTGTTGGGACAGGCACAGGTCACTCTATTTTCCCATCAGGAAGAAGAATTAAGCACAAGCTCAGCCTGCCCCCCAGAACCAGAAGAGGGCCTGAAGCAATCCTGCGCTTTTGCGGCCAGCTCCCAAAAAAGCGAGTTGAAAAATGGAGCTCAGGGGCACTGCAATTCACAAACCTGCAGAGTTTTAAATGATACCTCTCGTCCACAAATATATTAAGGGAAGGCAACGAAGAGGCTTTGAAAGCAAGGCAGAATTGCAGGAAACAGATTTCAGGAGGTAGATTCGAATCGCCTTGAAAGCACATGAAAAGCGGCAAAACGTGGACAATGATGCCCTTGGCCAAAAAGGGCGTATGCGTTTTTTCCTGAATACATTCAGGAAAAAACGCATACGCCCTTTTTGGCCAACCAAGCAACCTGGAAAGGCCAATCAGCGCTCCAAAGAAGTCTCGCTTCCCAGCGGGCAAAAGGGCCATGCGGAAAAAAGTGTCCAAACCAGAAATGCAGGACCGGCCATGGAGAAATGGGAGCGTTGCTACGCTGATGGGTGGGATGTAAATTGCCAACAGCCACTCTGGAGAAGTGTACGGTGTGTCCTGAAACATCTAAAAAACACAGCTTGGAGAGCATAGGGCACTTCCACTCATGGGCGTATAAATTGGGAAAAATAAAAATCAGCAAGACACAGGCACCCCAAAGTTTAGGGCTGCTCTGTTGACAAGAACCCCCACTTCTTTACACCTTAAATATCCTAGGAAAGAGAAAAATGGATAAAGAAGTTGTGGTCCTCCTGTACAATGGAATATCACTCAGCCATGAAATCAACGTCATAAGGCTAGTAGCAGCATGATGAGTGGATTTAGGTACGACAATTCTAAGTGAAATAAGTCACACAGAAAAAGACACTTATCATAAGATATCACTTAGAGAGGGAATGTAAAAACCGCTACACTTGAACTGAATTACAAAACAGAACAGAGTCACACGTTTAGGAAACACACTATGGCTGCTGAACGGGAAAGGTGAGGTGGGGTGATGCATAAAACAAGGGTTTCAAATTAGCTCAGATACCGTTCCATAAACCCAATATGTAAGAGACAAGACCTATTCCTTTTTCAGTGAACTGGACTCAACACCCCCTATTCACCGCACAAGAATATATCTGACTAGTAAGAATCTTCAAACCTATGTATTGATATCTCTCTGTAAGGGAGTCAAGGGGGTGTACAGCGGCATAAACACAGCCGTGAAAAGCAGCTAAACCCCATTATAAAAATAAATTACTTTTCAAAACCCGTGAAACAAAGACAGTGAAAGAGAGAGAAATTCTTACAAAATTCGTTCAGGGGCTGTGATGCAACCTGGATTGACAATATCTAGACCCACAGCTGATTGAGACATAAGGGTGGACACTCTTGGGGCTGAGAGGTTCGGTGAGGTTGGGTGAGCCAACGCAGACCCTTTCAAGTAATACTGCATGGTACCCATCCCATGGGTCCCAAATCTCCAGGTTCAAGGGCATCTTCCTACATCGAAAACAGGCATGAGAAACCCAGAAGATGGTACACCGTGTGATCGGGAAAGGTTTCAAAAACGCACCTCATTTCTCATCTCCTTTGCTCGGGTTCGCCATTCCAGCCGATTTACTAGCCATCTCCCTCCTTGGAGAATCAGCACCTTTAACCTCCTGTTCCGTACAGGTTGCAATTTGTCCTGAGGATGAACGGGAAGAGGGGGAACCAATGAGAGACTAGCTCTAGGTGTTGGGAAAGGCACAGGTCACTCTATTTTCCCATCAGGAAGAAGAATTAAGCACAAGCTCAGCCTGCCCCCCAGAACCAGAAGAGGGCCTGAAGCAATCCTGCGCTTTTGTGGCCAGCTCCCAAAAAGCGAGTTGAAAAATGGAGCTCAGGGGCACTGCAATTCACAAAACTGCAGAGTTTTAAATGATACCTCTCGTCCACAAATATATTAAGGGAAGGCAACGAAGAGGCTTTGAAAGCAAGGCAGAATTGCAGGAAACAGATTTCAGGAGGTAGATTCGAATCGCCTTGAAAGCACATGAAAAGCGGCAAAACGTGGACAATGATGCCCTTGGCCAAAAAGGGCGTATGCGTTTTTTCCTGAATATATTCAGGAAAAAACGCATACGCCCTTTTTGGCCAACCAAGCAACATGGAAAGGCCAGTCAGCGCTCCAAAGAAGTCTCGCTTCCCAGCGGGCAAAAGGGCCATGCAGAAAAAAGTGTCCAAACCAGAAATGCAGGACCGGCCATGGAGAAATGGGAGCCTTGCTACGCTGATGGGTGGGATGTAAATTGCCAACAGCCACTCTGGAGAAGTGTACGGTGTGTTCTGAAACATCTAAAAAACACAGCTTGGAGAACATAGGGCACTTCCACTCATGGGCGTATAAATAGGGAAAACTAAAAATCAGCAAGACACAGGCAACCCAAAGTTTAGGGCTGCTCTGTTGACAAGAACCCCCACTTCATTACACCTTAAATATCCTAGGAAAGAAAAAAATGCATAAAGAAGTTGTGGTCCTCCTGTACAATGGAATATCACTCAGCCATGAAATCAACGTCATAAGGCTAGTAGCAGCACGATGAGTGGATTTAGGTACGACGATTCTAAGTGAAATAAGTCACACAGAAAAAGACACTTATCCTAAGTTATCACTTATAGAGGGAATGTAAAAACCGCTACACTTGAACTGAATTACAAAACAGAACAGAGTCACACGTTTAGGAAACACACTATGGCTGCTGAACGGGAAAGGTGAGGTGGGGTGATGCATAAAACAAGGGTTTCAAATTAGCTCAGATACCGTTCCATAAACCCAATATGTAAGAGACAAGACCTATTCCTTTTTCAGTGAACTGGACTCAACACCCCCTATTCACCGCACAAGAATATATCTGACTAGTAAGAATCTTCAAACCTATGTATTGATATCTCTCTGTAAGTGAGTCAAAGGGGTGTAAAGCGGCATAAACACAGCCGTGAAAAGCAGCTAAACCCCATTATAAAAATAAATTACTTTTCAAAACCCGTGAAACAAAGACAGTGAAAGAGAGAGAAATTCTTACAAAATTCGTTCAGGGGCTGTGATGCAACCTGGATTGACCATATCTAGACCCACAGCTGATTGAGACATAAGGGTGGACACTCTTGGGGCTGAGAGGTTCGGTGAGGTTGGGTGAGCCAACGCAGACCCTTTCAAGTAATACTGCATGGTACCCATCCCATGGGTCCCAAATCTCCAGGTTCAAGGGCATCTTCCTACGTCGAAAACAGGCATGAGAAACCCAGAAGATGGTACACGGTGTGATCGGGAAAGGTTTCTAAAACGCACCTCATTTCTCATCTCCTTTGCTCGGGTTCGCCATTCCAGCCGATTTACTAGCCATCTCCCTCCTTGGAGAATCAGCACCTTTAACCTCCTGTTCCGTACAGGTTGCAATTTGTCCTGAGGATGAACGGGAAGAGTGGGAACCAATGAGAGACTAGCTCTATGTGTTGGGACAGGCACAGGTCACTCTATTTTCCCATCAGGAAGAAGAATTAAGCACAAGCTCAGCCTGCCCCCCAGAACCAGAAGAGGGCCTGAAGCAATCCTGCGCTTTTGCGGCCAGCTCCCAAAAAACCGAGTTGAAAAATGGAGCTCAGGGGCACTGCAATTCACAAACCTGCAGAGTTTTAAATGATACCTCTCGTCCACAAATATATTAAGGGAAGGCAACGAAGAGGCTTTGAAAGCAAGGCAGAATTGCAGGAAACAGATTTCAGGAGGTAGATTCGAATCGCCTTGAAAGCACATGAAAAGCGGCAAAACGTGGACAATGATGCCCTTGGCCAAAAAGGGCGTATGCGTTTTTTCCTGAATATATTCAGGAAAAAACGCATACGCCCTTTTTGGCCAACCAAGCAACCTGGAAAGGCCAATCAGCGCTCCAAAGAAGTCTCGCTTCCCAGCGGGCAAAAGGGCCATGCGTAAAAAATGTTCAAACCAGAAATGCAGGACCGGCCATGGAGAAATGGGAGCCTTGCTACGCTGATGGTTGGGATGTAAATTGCCAACAGCCACTCTGGAGAAGTGTACGGTGTGTTCTGAAACATCTAAAAAACACAGCTTGGAGAGCATAGGACACTTCCACTCATGGGCGTATAAATTGGGAAAACTAAAAATCAGCAAGACACAGGCACCCCAAAGTTTAGGGCTGCTCTGTTGACAAGAACCCCCACTTCATTACACCTTAAATATCCTAGGAAAGAGAAAAATGGGTAAAGAAGTTGTGGTCCTCATGTACAATGGAATATCACTCAGCCATGAAATCCACGTCATAAGGCTAGTAGCAGCACGATGAGTGGATTTAGGTATGACGATTCTAAGTGAAATAAGTCACAGAGAAAAAGACACTTATCCTAAGATATCACTTAGAGAGGGAATGTAAAAACCGCTACACTTGAACTGAATTGCAAAACAGAACAGAGTCACACGTTTAGGAAACACACTATGGCTGCTGAACGGGAAAGGTGAGGTGGGGTGATGCATAAAACAAGGGTTTCAAATTAGCTCCGATACCGTTCCATAAACCCAATATGTAAGAGACAAGACCTATTCGTTTTTCAGTGAACTGGACTCAACACCCCCTGTTCACCGCACAAGAATATATCTGACTAGTAAGAATCTTCAAACCTATGTATTGATATCTCTCTGTGAGTGAGTCAAGGGGGTGTAAAGCGGCATAAACACAGCCGTGAAAAGCAGCTAAACCCCATTATAAAAATAAATTACTTTTCAAAACCCGTGAAACAAAGACAGTGAAAGAGAGAGAAATTCTTACAAAATTCGTTCAGGGGCTGTGATGCAACCTGGATTGACCATATCTAGACCCACAGCTGATTGAGACATAAGGGTGGACACTCTTGGGGCTGAGAGGTTCGGTGAGGTTGGGTGAGCCAACGCAGACCCTTTCAAGTAATACTGCATGGTACCCATCCCATGGGTCCCAAATCTCCAGGTTCAAGGGCATCTTCCTACGTCGAAAACAGGCATGAGAAACCCAGAAGATGGTACACCGTGTGATCGGGAAAGGTTTCTAAAACGCACCTCATTTCTCATCTCCTTTGCTCGGGTTCGCCATTCCAGCCGATTTACTAGCCATCTCCCTCCTTGGAGAATCAGCACCTTTAACCTCCTGTTCCGTACAGGTTGCAATTTGTCCTGAGGATGAACGGGAAGAGGGGGAACCAATGAGAGACTAGCTCTAGGTGTTGGGACAGGCACAGGTCACTCTATTTTCCCATCAGGAAGAAGAATTAAGCACAAGCTCAGCCTGCCCCCCAGAACCAGAAGAGGGCCTGAAGCAATCCTGCGCTTTTGCGGCCAGCTCCCAAAAAAGCGAGTTGAAAAATGGAGCTCAGGGGCACTGCAATTCACAAACCTGCAGAGTTTTAAATGATACCTCTCGTCCACAAATATATTAAGGGAAGGCAACGAAGAGGCTTTGAAAGCAAGGCAGAATTGCAGGAAACAGATTTCAGGAGGTAGATTCGAATCGCCTTGAAAGCACATGAAAAGCGGCAAAACGTGGACAATGATGCCCTTGGCCAAAAAGGGCGTATGCGTTTTTTCCTGAATATATTCAGGAAAAAACGCATACGCCCTTTTTGGCCAACCAAGCAACCTGGAAAGGCCAATCAGCGCTCCAAAGAAGTCTCGCTTCCCAGCGGGCAAAAGGGCCATGCGGAAAAAAGTGTCCAAACCAGAAATGCAGGACCGGCCATGGAGAAATGGGAGCCTTGCTACGCTGATGGGTGGGATGTAAATTGCCAACAGCCACTCTGGAGAAGTGTACGGTGTGTTCTGAAACATCTAAAAAACACAGCTTGGAGAGCATAGGGCACTTCCACTCATGGGCGTATAAATTGGGAAAACTAAAAATCAGCAAGACACAGGCACCCCAAAGTTTAGGGCTGCTCTGTTGACAAGAACCCCCACTTCATTACACCTTAAATATCCTAGGAAAGAGAAAAATGGGTAAAGAAGTTGTGGTCCTCATGTACAATGGAATATCACTCAGCCATGAAATCCACGTCATAAGGCTAGTAGCAGCACAATGAGTGGATTTAGGTACGACGATTCTAAATGAAATAAGTCACACAGAAAAAGACACTTATCATAAGATATCACTTAGAGAGGGAATGTAAAAACCGCTACACTTGAACTGAATTGCAAAACAGAACAGAGTCACACGTGTAGGAAACACACTATGGCTGCTGAACGGGAAAGGTGAGGTGGGGTGATGCATAAAACAAGGGTTTCAAATTAGCTCCGATACCGTTCCATAAACCCAATATGTAAGAGACAAGACCTATTCCTTTTTCAGTGAACTGGACTCAACACCCCCTATTCACCGCACAAGAATATGTCTGACTAGTAAGAATCTTCAAACCTATGTATTGATATCTCTCTGTAAGTGAGTCAAGGGGGTGTAAAGCGGCATAAACACAGCCGTGAAAAGCAGCTAAACCCCATTATAAAAATAAATTACTTTTCAAAACCCGTGAAACAAAGACAGTGAAAGAGAGAGAAATTCTTACAAAATTCGTTCAGGGGCTGTGATGCAACCTGGATTGACCATATCTAGACCCACAGCTGATTGAGACATAAGGGTGGACACTCTTGGGGCTGAGAGGTTCGGTGAGGTTGGGTGAGCCAACGCAGACCCTTTCAAGTAATACTGCATGGTACCCATCCCATGGGTCCCAAATCTCCAGGTTCAAGGGCATCTTCCTACGTCGAAAACAGGCATGAGAAACCCAGAAGATGGTACACCGTGTGATCGGGAAAGGTTTCTAAAACGCACCTCATTTCTCATCTCCTTTGCTCGGGTTCGCCATTCCAGCCGATTTACTAGCCATCTCCCTCCTTGGAGAATCAGCACCTTTAACCTCCTGTTCCGTACAGGTTGCAATTTGTCCTGAGGATGAACGGGAAGAGGGGGAACCAATGAGAGACTAGCTCTAGGTGTTGGGACAGGCACAGGTCACTCTATTTTCCCATCAGGAAGAAGAATTAAGCACAAGCTCAGCCTGCCCCCCAGAACCAGAAGAGGGCCTGAAGCAATCCTGCGCTTTTGCGGCCAGCTCCCAAAAAAGCGAGTTGAAAAATGGAGCTCAGGGGCACTGCAATTCACAAACCTGCAGAGTTTTAAATGATACCTCTCGTCCACAAATATATTAAGGGAAGGCAACGAAGAGGCTTTGAAAGCAAGGCAGAATTGCAGGAAACAGATTTCAGGAGGTAGATTCGAATCGCCTTGAAAGCACATGAAAAGCGGCAAAACGTGGACAATGATGCCCTTGGCCAAAAAGGGCGTATGCGTTTTTTCCTGAATATATTCAGGAAAAAACGCATACGCCCTTTTTGGCCAACCAAGCAACCTGGAAAGGCCAATCAGCGCTCCAAAGAAGTCTCGCTTCCCAGCGGGCAAAAGGGCCATGCGGAAAAAAGTGTCCAAACCAGAAATGCAGGACCGGCCATGGAGAAATGGGAGCCTTGCTACGCTGATGGGTGGGATGTAAATTGCCAACAGCCACTCTGGAGAAGTGTACGGTGTGTTCTGAAACATCTAAAAAACACAGCTTGGAGAGCATAGGGCACTTCCACTCATGGGCATATAAATTGGGAAAACTAAAAATCAGCAAGACACAGGCACCCCAAAGTTTAGGGCTGCTCTGTTGACAAGAACCCCCACTTCATTACACCTTAAATATCCTTGGAAAGAGAAAAATGGGTAAAGAAGTTGTGGTCCTCATGTACAATGGAATATCACTCAGCCATGAAATCCACGTCATAAGGCTAGTAGCAGCACAATGAGTGGATTTAGGTACGACGATTCTAAATGAAATAAGTCACACAGAAAAAGACACTTATCATAAGATATCACTTAGAGAGGGAATGTAAAAACCGCTACACTTGAACTGAATTGCAAAACAGAACAGAGTCACACGTGTAGGAAACACACTATGGCTGCTGAACGGGAAAGGTGAGGTGGGGTGATGCATAAAACAAGGGTTTCAAATTAGCTCCGATACCGTTCCATAAACCCAATATGTAAGAGACAAGACCTATTCCTTTTTCAGTGAACTGGACTCAACACCCCCTATTCACCGCACAAGAATATGTCTGACTAGTAAGAATCTTCAAACCTATGTATTGATATCTCTCTGTAAGTGAGTCAAGGGGGTGTAAAGCGGCATAAACACAGCCGTGAAAAGCAGCTAAACCCCATTATAAAAATAAATTACTTTTCAAAACCCGTGAAACAAAGACAGTGTAAGAGAGAGAAATTCTTACAAAATTCGTTCACGGGCTGTGATGCAACCTGGATTGACCATATCTAGACCCACAGCTGATTGAGACATAAGGGTGGACACTCTTGGGGCTGAGAGGTTCGGTGAGGTTGGGTGAGCCAACGCAGACCCTTTCAAGTAATACTGCATGGTAACCATCCCATGGGTCCCAAATCTCCAGGTTCAAGGGCATCTTCCTACGTCGAAAACAGGCATGAGAAACCCAGAAGATGGTACACCGTGTGATCGGGAAAGGTTTCTAAAACGCACCTCATTTCTCATCTCCTTTGCTCGGGTTCGCCATTCCAGCCGATTTACTAGCCATCTCCCTCCTTGGAGAATCAGCACCTTTAACCTCCTGTTCCGTACAGGTTGCAATTTGTCCTGAGGATGAACGGGAAGAGGGGGAACCAATGAGAGACTAGCTCTAGGTGTTGGGACAGGCACAGGTCACTCTATTTTCCCATCAGGAAGAAGAATTAAGCACAAGCTCAGCCTGCCCCCCAGAACCAGAAGAGGGCCTGAAGCAATCCTGCGCTTTTGCGGCCAGCTCCCAAAAAAGCGAGTTGAAAAATGGAGCTCAGGGGCACTGCAATTCACAAACCTGCAGAGTTTTAAATGATACCTCTCGTCCACAAATATATTAAGGGAAGGCAACGAAGAGGCTTTGAAAGCAAGGCAGAATTGCAGGAAACAGATTTCAGGAGGTAGATTCGAATCGCCTTGAAAGCACATGAAAAGCGGCAAAACGTGGACAATGATGCCCTTGGCCAAAAAGGGCGTCTGCGTTTTTTCCTGAATATATTCAGGAAAAAACGCATACGCCCTTTTTGGCCAACCAAGCAACCTGGAAAGGCCAATCAGCGCTCCAAAGAAGTCTCGCTTCCCAGCGGGCAAAAGGGCCATGCGGAAAAAAGTGTCCAAACCAGAAATGCAGGACCGGCCATGGAGAAATGGGAGCCTTGCTACGCTGATGGGTGGGATGTAAATTGCCAACAGCCACTCTGGAGAAGTGTACGGTGTGTTCTGAAACATCTAAAAAACACAGCTTGGAGAGCATAGGGCACTTCCACTTATGGGCGTATAAATTGGGAAAACTAAAAATCAGCAAGACACAGGCACCCCAAAGTTTAGGGCTGCTCTGTTGACAAGAACCCCCACTTCATTACACCTTAAATATCCTAGGAAAGAGAAAAATGGGTAAAGAAGTTGTGGTCCTCATGTACAATGGAATATCACTCAGCCATGAAATCCACGTCATAAGGCTAGTAGCAGCACGATGAGTGGATTTAGGTACGACGATTCTAAGTGAAATAAGTCACACAGAAAAAGACACTTATCCTAAGATATCACTTAGAGAGGGAATGTAAAAACCGCTACACTTGAACTGAATTGCAAAACAGAACAGAGTCACACGTTTAGGAAACACACTATGGCTGCTGAACGGGAAAGGTGAGGTGGGGTGATGCATAAAACAAGGGTTTCAAATTAGCTCCGATACCGTTCCATAAACCCAATATGTAAGAGACAAGACCTATTCCTTTTTCAGTGAACTGGACTCAACACCCCCTATTCACCGCACAAGAATATGTCTGACTAGTAAGAATCTTCAAACCTATGTATTGATATCTCTCTGTAAGTGAGTCAAGGGGGTGTAAAGCGGCATAAACACAGCCGTGAAAAGCAGCTAAACCCCATTATAAAAATAAATTACTTTTCAAAACCCGTGAAACAAAGACAGTGTAAGAGAGAGAAATTCTTACAAAATTCGTTCACGGGCTGTGATGCAACCTGGATTGACCATATCTAGACCCACAGCTGATTGAGACATAAGGGTGGACACTCTTGGGGCTGAGAGGTTCGGTGAGGTTGGGTGAGCCAACGCAGACCCTTTCAAGTAATACTGCATGGTACCCATCCCATGGGTCCCAAATCTCCAGGTTCAAGGGCATCTTCCTACGTCGAAAACAGGCATGAGAAACCCAGAAGATGGTACACGGTGTGATCGGGAAAGGTTTCTAAAACGCACCTCATTTCTCATCTCCTTTGCTCGGGTTCGCCATTCCAGCCGATTTACTAGCCATCTCCCTCCTTGGAGAATCAGCACCTTTAACCTCCTGTTCCGTACAGGTTGCAATTTGTCCTGAGGATGAACGGGAAGAGTGGGAACCAATGAGAGACTAGCTCTATGTGTTGGGACAGGCACAGGTCACTCTATTTTCCCATCAGGAAGAAGAATTAAGCACAAGCTCAGCCTGCCCCCCAGAACCAGAAGAGGGCCTGAAGCAATCCTGCGCTTTTGCGGCCAGCTCCCAAAAAAGCGAGTTGAAAAATGGAGCTCAGGGGCACTGCAATTCACAAACCTGCAGAGTTTTAAATGATACCTCTCGTCCACAAATATATTAAGGGAAGGCAACGAAGAGGCTTTGAAAGCAAGGCAGAATTGCAGGAAACAGATTTCAGGAGGTAGATTCGAATCGCCTTGAAAGCACATGAAAAGCGGCAAAACGTGGACAATGATGCCCTTGGCCAAAAAGGGCGTCTGCGTTTTTTCCTGAATATATTCAGGAAAAAACGCATACGCCCTTTTTGGCCAACCAAGCAACCTGGAAAGGCCAATCAGCGCTCCAAAGAAGTCTCGCTTCCCAGCGGGCAAAAGGGCCATGCGGAAAAAAGTGTCCAAACCAGAAATGCAGGACCGGCCATGGAGAAATGGGAGCCTTGCTACGCTGATGGGTGGGATGTAAATTGCCAACAGCCACTCTGGAGAAGTGTACGGTGTGTTCTGAAACATCTAAAAAACACAGCTTGGAGAGCATAGGGCACTTCCACTTATGGGCGTATAAATTGGGAAAACTAAAAATCAGCAAGACACAGGCACCCCAAAGTTTAGGGCTGCTCTGTTGACAAGAACCCCCACTTCATTACACCTTAAATATCCTAGGAAAGAGAAAAATGGGTAAAGAAGTTGTGGTCCTCATGTACAATGGAATATCACTCAGCCATGAAATCCACGTCATAAGGCTAGTAGCAGCACGATGAGTGGATTTAGGTACGACGATTCTAAGTGAAATAAGTCACACAGAAAAAGACACTTATCCTAAGATATCACTTAGAGAGGGAATGTAAAAACCGCTACACTTGAACTGAATTGCAAAACAGAACAGAGTCACACGTTTAGGAAACACACTATGGCTGCTGAACGGGAAAGGTGAGGTGGGGTGATGCATAAAACAAGGGTTTCAAATTAGCTCCGATACCGTTCCATAAACCCAATATGTAAGAGACAAGACCTATTCGTTTTTCAGTGAACTGGACTCAACACCCCCTGTTCACCGCACAAGAATATATCTGACTAGTAAGAATCTTCAAACCTATGTATTGATATCTCTCTGTGAGTGAGTCAAGGGGGTGTAAAGCGGCATAAACACAGCCGTGAAAAGCAGCTAAACCCCATTATAAAAATAAATTACTTTTCAAAACCCGTGAAACAAAGACAGTGAAAGAGAGAGAAATTCTTACAAAATTCGTTCAGGGGCTGTGATGCAACCTGGATTGACCATATCTAGACCCACAGCTGATTGAGACATAAGGGTGGACACTCTTGGGGCTGAGAGGTTCGGTGAGGTTGGGTGAGCCAACGCAGACCCTTTCAAGTAATACTGCATGGTACCCATCCCATGGGTCCCAAATCTCCAGGTTCAAGGGCATCTTCCTACGTCGAAAACAGGCATGAGAAACCCAGAAGATGGTACACCGTGTGATCGGGAAAGGTTTCTAAAACGCACCTCATTTCTCATCTCCTTTGCTCGGGTTCGCCATTCCAGCCGATTTACTAGCCATCTCCCTCCTTGGAGAATCAGCACCTTTAACCTCCTGTTCCGTACAGGTTGCAATTTGTCCTGAGGATGAACGGGAAGAGGGGGAACCAATGAGAGACTAGCTCTAGGTGTTGGGACAGGCACAGGTCACTCTATTTTCCCATCAGGAAGAAGAATTAAGCACAAGCTCAGCCTGCCCCCCAGAACCAGAAGAGGGCCTGAAGCAATCCTGCGCTTTTGCGGCCAGCTCCCAAAAAAGCGAGTTGAAAAATGGAGCTCAGGGGCACTGCAATTCACAAACCTGCAGAGTTTTAAATGATACCTCTCGTCCACAAATATATTAAGGGAAGGCAACGAAGAGGCTTTGAAAGCAAGGCAGAATTGCAGGAAACAGATTTCAGGAGGTAGATTCGAATCGCCTTGAAAGCACATGAAAAGCGGCAAAACGTGGACAATGATGCCCTTGGCCAAAAAGGGCGTATGCGTTTTTTCCTGAATATATTCAGGAAAAAACGCATACGCCCTTTTTGGCCAACCAAGCAACCTGGAAAGGCCAATCAGCGCTCCAAAGAAGTCTCGCTTCCCAGCGGGCAAAAGGGCCATGGGGAAAAAAGTGTCCAAACCAGAAATGCAGGACCGGCCATGGAGAAATGGGAGCCTTGCTACGCTGATGGGTGGGATGTAACTTGCCAACAGCCACTCTGGAGAAGTGTACGGTGTGTTCTGAAACATCTAAAAAACACAGCTTGGAGAGCATAGGGCACTTCCACTCATGGGCGTATAAATTGGGAAAACTAAAAATCAGCAAGACACAGGCACCCCAAAGTTTAGGGCTGCTCTGTTGACAAGAACCCCCACTTCATTACACCTTAAATATCCTAGGAAAGAGAAAAATGTGTAAAGAAGATGTGGTCCTCATGGACAATGGAATATCACTCAGCCATGAAATCCACGTCATAAGGCTAGTAGCAGCACGATGAGTGGATTTAAGTACGACGATTCTAAATGAAATAAGTCACACAGAAAAAGACACTTATCATAAGATATCACTTAGAGAGGGAATGTAAAAACCGCTACACTTGAACTGAATTGCAAAACAGAACAGAGTCACACGTTTAGGAAACACACTATGGCTGCTGAACGGGAAAGGTGAGGTGGGGTGATGCATAAAACAAGGGTTTCAAATTAGCTCAGATACCGTTCCATAAACCCAATATGTAAGAGACAAGACCTATTCCTTTTTCAGTGAACTGGACTCAACACACCCTATTCACCGCACAAGAATATATCTGACTAGTAAGAATCTTCAAACCTATGTATTGATATCTCTCTGTAAGTGAGTCAAGGGGGTGTAAAGCGGCATAAACACAGCCGTGAAAAGCAGCTAAACCCCATTATAAAAATAAATTACTTTTCAAAACCCGTGAAACAAAGACAGTGAAAGAGAGAGAAATTCTTACAAAATTCGTTCAGGGGCTGTGATGCAACCTGGATTGACCATATCTAGACCCACAGCTGATTGAGACATAAGGGTGGACACTCTTGGGGCTGAGAGGTTCGGTGAGGTTGGGTGAGCCAACGCAGACCCTTTCAAGTAATACTGCATGGTACCCATCCCATGGGTCCCAAATCTCCAGGTTCAAGGGCATCTTCCTACGTCGAAAACAGGCATGAGAAACCCAGAAGATGGTACACCGTGTGATCGGGAAAGGTTTCTAAAACGCACCTCATTTCTCATCTCCTTTGCTCGGGTTCGCCATTCCAGCCGATTTACTAGCCATCTCCCTCCTTGGAGAATCAGCACCTTTAACCTCCTGTTCCGTACAGGTTGCAATTTGTCCTGAGGATGAACGGGAAGAGGGGGAACCAATGAGAGACTAGCTCTAGGTGTTGGGACAGGCACAGGTCACTCTATTTTCCCATCAGGAAGAAGAATTAAGCACAAGCTCAGCCTGCCCCCCAGAACCAGAAGAGGGCCTGAAGCAATCCTGCGCTTTTGCGGCCAGCTCCCAAAAAAGCGAGTTGAAAAATGGAGCTCAGGGGCACTGCAATTCACAAACCTGCAGAGTTTTAAATGATACCTCTCGTCCACAAATATATTAAGGGAAGGCAACGAAGAGGCTTTGAAAGCAAGGCAGAATTGCAGGAAACAGATTTCAGGAGGTAGATTCGAATCGCCTTGAAAGCACATGAAAAGCGGCAAAACGTGGACAATGATGCCCTTGGCCAAAAAGGGCGTATGCGTTTTTTCCTGAATATATTCAGGAAAAAACGCATACGCCCTTTTTGGCCAACCAAGCAACCTGGAAAGGCCAATCAGCGCTCCAAAGAAGTCTCGCTTCCCAGCGGGCAAAAGGGCCATGCGGAAAAAAGTGTCCAAACCAGAAATGCAGGACCGGCCATGGAGAAATGGGAGCCTTGCTACGCTGATGGGTGGGATGTAAATTGCCAACAGCCACTCCGGAGAAGTGTACGGTGTGTCCTGAAACATCTAAAAAACACAGCTTGGAGAGCATAGGGCACTTCCACTCATGGGCGTATAAATTGGGAAAACTAAAAATCAGCAAGACACAGGCACCCCAAAGTTTAGGGCTGCTCTGTTGACAAGAACCCCCACTTCATTACACCTTAAATATCCTAGGAAAGAAAAAAATGGATAAAGAAGTTGTGGTCCTCCTGTACAATGGAATATCACTCAGCCATGAAATCAACGTCATAAGGCTAGTAGCAGCACGATGAGTGGATTTAGGTACGACGATTCTAAGTGAAATAAGTCACACAGAAAAAGACACTTATCATAAGATATCACTTATAGAGGGAATGTAAAAACCGCTACACTTGAACTGAATTGCAAAACAGAACAGAGTCACACATTTAGAAAACACACTATGGCTGCTGAACGGGAAAGGTGAGGTGGGGTGATGCATAAAACAAGGGTTTCAAATTAGCTCAGATACCGTTCCATAAACCCAATATGTAAGAGACAAGACCTATTCCTTTTTCAGTGAACTGGACTCAACACCCCCTATTCACCGCACAAGAATATATCTGACTAGTAAGAATCTTCAAACCTATGTATTGATATCTCACTGTAAGTGAGTCAAACGGGTGTAAAGCGGCATAAACACAGCCGTGAAAAGCAGCTAAACCCCATTATAAAAATAAATTACTTTTCAAAACCCGTGAAACAAAGACAGTGAAAGAGAGAGAAATTCTTACAAAATTCGTTCAGGGGCTGTGATGCAACCTGGATTGACCATATCTAGACCCACAGCTGATTGAGACATAAGGGTGGACACTCTTGGGGCTGAGAGGTTCGGTGAGGTTGGGTGAGCCAACGCAGACCCTTTCAAGTAGTACTGCATGGTACCCATCCCATGGGTCCCAAATCTCCAGGTTCAAGGGCATCTTCCTACATCGAAAACAGGCATGAGAAACCCAGAAGATGGTACACCGTGTGATCGGGAAAGGTTTCTAAAACGCACCTCATTTCTCATCTCCTTTGCTCGGGTTCGCCATTCCAGCCGATTTACTAGCCATCTCCCTCCTTGGAGAATCAGCACCTTTAACCTCCTGTTCCGTACAGGTTGCAATTTGTCCTGAGGATGAACGGGAAGAGGGGGAACCAATGAGAGACTAGCTCTAGGTGTTGGGACAGGCACAGGTCACTCTATTTTCTCATCAGGAAGAAGAATTAAGCACAAGCTCAGCCTGCCCCCCAGAACCAGAAGAGGGCCTGAAGCAATCTTGCGCTTTTGCGGCCAGCTCCCAAAAAAGCGAGTTGAAAAATGGAGCTCAGGGGCACTGCAATTCACAAACCTGCAGAGTTTTAAATGATACCTCTCGTCCACAAATATATTAAGGGAAGGCAACGAAGAGGCTTTGAAAGCAAGGCAGAATTGCAGGAAACAGATTTCAGGAGGTAGATTCGAATCGCCTTGAAAGCACATGAAAAGCGGCAAAACGTGGACAATGATGCCCTTGGCCAAAAAGGGCGTATGCGTTTTTTCCTGAATATATTCAGGAAAAAATGCATACGCCCTTTTCGGCCAACCAAGCAACCTGGAAAAGCCAATCAGCGCTCCAAAGAAGTCGCGCTTCCCAGCGGGCAAAAGGGCCATGGGGAAAAAAGTGTCCAAACCAGAAATGCAGGACCGGCCATGGAGAAATGGGAGCCTTGCTACGCTGATAGGTGGGATGTAAATTGCCAACAGCCACTCTGGAGAAGTGTACGGTGTGTTCTGAAACATCTAAAAAACACAGCTTGGAGAGCATAGGGCACTTCCACTCATGGGTGTATAAATTGGGAAAACTAAAAATCAGCAAGACACAGGCACCCCAAAGTTTAGGGCTGCTCTGTTGACAAGAACCCCCACTTCATTACACCTTCAATATCCTAGGAAAGAGAAAAATGGATAAAGAAGTTGTGGTCCTCCTGTACAATGGAATATCACTCAGCCATGAAATCAACGTCATAAGGCTAGTAGCAGCACGATGAGTGGATTTAGGTACGACGATTCTAAGTGAAATAAGTCACACAGAAAAAGACACTTATCCTAAGACATCACTTATAGAGGGAATGTAAAAACCGCTACACTTGAACTGAATTGCAAAACAGAACAGATTCACACGTTTAGGAAACACACTATGGCTGCTGAACGGGAAAGGTGAGGTGGGGTGATGCATAAAACAAGGGTTTCAAATTAGCTCAGATACCGTTCCATAATCCCAATATGTAAGAGAGAAGACCTATTCCTTTTTCAGTGAACTGGACTCAACACCCCCTATTCACCGCACAAGAATATATCTGACTAGTAAGAATCTTCAAACCTATGTATTGATATCTCTCTGTAAGTGAGTCAAGGGGGTGTACAGCGGCATAAACACAGCCGTGAAAAGCAGCTAAACCCCATTATAAAAATAAATTACTTTTCAAAACCCGTGAAACAAAGACAGTGAAAGAGAGAGAAATTCTTACAAAATTCGTTCAGGGGCTGTGATGCAACCTGGATTGACCATATCTAGACCCACAGCTGATTGAGACATAAGGGTGGACACTCTTGGGGCTGAGAGGTTCGGTGAGGTTGGGTGAGCCAACGCAGACCCTTTCAAGTAATACTGCATGGTACCCATCCCATGGGTCCCAAATCTCCAGGTTCAAGGGCATCTTCCTACATCGAAAACAGGCATGAGAAACCCAGAAGATGATACACCGTGTGATCGGGAAAGGTTTCTAAAACGCACCTCATTTCTCATCTCCTTTGCTCGGGTTCGCCATTCCAGCCGATTTACTAGCCATCTCCCTCCTTGGAGAATCAGCACCTTTAACCTCCTGTTCCGTACAGGTTTCAATTTGTCCTGAGGATGAACGGGAAGAGGGGGAACCAATGAGAGACTAGCTCTAGGTGTTGGGACAGGCACAGGTCACTCTATTTTCCCATCAGGAAGAAGAATTAAGCACAAGCTCAGCCTGCCCCCCAGAACCAGAAGAGGGCCTGAAGCAATCCTGCGCTTTTGCGGCCAGCTCCCAAAAAAGCGAGTTGAAAAATGGAGCTCAGGGGCACTGCAATTCACAGACCTGCAGAGTTTTAAATGATACCTCTCGTCCACAAATATATTAAGGGAAGGCAACGAAGAGGCTTTGAAAGCAAGGCAGAATTGCAGGAAACAGATTTCAGGAGGTAGATTCGAATCGCCTTGAAAGCACATGAAAAGCGGCAAAACGTGGACAATGATGCCCTTGGCCAAAAAGGGCGTATGCGTTTTTTCCTGAATATATTCAGGGAAAAACGCATACGCCCTTTTTGGCCAACCAAGCAACCTGGAAAGGCCAATCAGCGCTCCAAAGAAGTCTCGCTTCCAAGCGGGCAAAAGGGCCATGCGGAAAAAAGTGTCCAAACCAGAAATGCAGGACCGGCCATGGAGAAATGGGAGCCTTGCTACGCTGATGGGTGGGATGTAAATTGCCAACAGCCACTCTGGAGAAGTGTACGGTGTGTCCTGAAACATCTAAAAAACACAGCTTGGAGAGCATAGGGCACTTCCACTCATGGCCGTATAAATTGGGAAAACTAAAAATCAGCAAGACACAGGCACCCCAAAGTTTAGGGCTGCTCTGTTGACAAGAACCCCCACTTCATTACACCTGAAATATCCTAGGAAAGAGAAAAATGGATAAAGAATTTGTGGTCCTCCTGTACAATGGAATATCACTCAGCCATGAAATCAACGTCATAAGGCTAGTAGCAGCACAATGAGTGGATTTAGGTACGAGGATTCTAAGTGAAATAAGTCACACAGAAGAAGACACTTATCCTAAGATATCACTTAGAGAGGGAATGTAAAAACCGCTACACTTGAACTGAATTACAAAACAGAACAGAGTCACACGTTTAGAAAACACACTATGGCTGCTGAACGGGAAAGGTGAGGTGGGGTGATGCATAAAACAAGGGTTTCAAATTAGCTCAGATACCGTTCCATAAACCCAATATGTAAGAGACAAGACCTATTCCTTTTTCAGTGAACTGGACTCAACACCCCCTATTCACCGCACAAGAATATATCTGACTAGTAAGAATCTTCAAACCTATGTATTGATATCTCTCTGTAAGTGAGTCAAGGGGGTGTAAAGCGGCATAAACACAGCCGTGAAAAGCAGCTAAACCCCATTATAAAAATAAATTACTTTTCAAAACCCGTGAAACAAAGACAGTGAAAGAGAGAGAAATTCTTACAAAATTCGTTCAGGGGCTGTGATGCAACCTGGATTGACCATATCTAGACCCACAGCTGATTGAGACATAAGGGTGGACACTCTTGGGGCTGAGAGGTTCGGTGAGGTTGGGTGAGCCAACGCAGACCCTTTCAAGTACTACTGCATGGTACCCATCCCATGGGTCCCAAATCTCCAGGTTCAAGGGCATCTTCCTACATCGAAAACAGGCATGAGAAACCCAGAAGATGGTACACCGTGTGATCGGGAAAGGTTTCTAAAACGCACCTCATTTCTCATCTCCTTTGCTCGGGTTCGCCATTCCAGCCGATTTACTAGACATCTCCCTCCTTGGAGAATCAGCACCTTTAACCTCCTGTTCCGTACAGGTTGCAATTTGTCCTGAGGATGAACGGGAAGAGGGGGAACCAATGAGAGACTAGCTCTAGGTGTTGGGACAGGCACAGGTCACTCTATTTTCCCATCAGGAAGAAGAATTAAGCACAAGCTCAGCCTGCCCCCCAGAACCAGAAGAGGGCCTGAAGCAATCCTGCGCTTTTGCGGCCAGCTCCCAAAAAAGCGAGTTGAAAAATGGAGCTCAGGGGCACTGCAATTCACAAACCTGCAGAGTTTTAAATGATACCTCTCGTCCACAAATATATTAAGGGAAGGCAACGAAGAGGCTTTGAAAGCAAGGCAGAATTGCAGGAAACAGATTTCAGGAGGTAGATTCGAATCGCCTTGAAAGCACATGAAAAGCGGCAAAACGTGGACAATGATGCCCTTGGCCAAAAAGGGCGTATGCGTTTTTTCCTGAATACATTCAGGAAAAAACGCATACGCCCTTTTTGGCCAACCAAGCAACCTGGAAAGGCCAATCAGCGCTCCAAAGAAGTCTCGCTTCCCAGCGGGCAAAAGGGCCATGCGGAAAAAAGTGTCCAAACCAGAAATGCAGGACCGGCCATGGAGAAATGGGAGCCTTGCTACGCTGATGGGTGGGATGTAAATTGCCAACAGCCACTCTGGAGAAGTGTACGGTGTGTCCTGAAACATCTAAAAAACACAGCTTGGAGAGCATAGGGCACTTCCACTCATGGGCGTATAAATTGGGAAAACTAAAAATCAGCAAGACACAGGCACCCCAAAGTTTAGGGCTGCTCTGTTGACAAGAACCCCCACTTCTTTACACCTTAAATATCCTAGGAAAGAGAAAAATGGATAAAGAAGTTGTGGTCCTCCTGTACAATGGAATATCACTCAGCCATGAAATCAACGTCATAAGGCTAGTAGCAGCATGATGAGTGGATTTAGGTACGACAATTCTAAGTGAAATAAGTCACACAGAAAAAGACACTTATCATAAGATATCACTTAGAGAGGGAATGTAAAAACCGCTACACTTGAACTGAATTACAAAACAGAACAGAGTCACACGTTTAGGAAACACACTATGGCTGCTGAACGGGAAAGGTGAGGTGGGGTGATGCATAAAACAAGGGTTTCAAATTAGCTCAGATACCGTTCCATAAACCCAATATGTAAGAGACAAGACCTATTCCTTTTTCAGTGAACTGGACTCAACACCCCCTATTCACCGCACAAGAATATATCTGACTAGTAAGAATCTTCAAACCTATGTATTGATATCTCTCTGTAAGAGAGTCAAGGGGGTGTACAGCGGCATAAACACAGCCGTGAAAAGCAGCTAAACCCCATTATAAAAATAAATTACTTTTCAAAACCCGTGAAACAAAGACAGTGAAAGAGAGAGAAATTCTTACAAAATTCGTTCAGGGGCTGTGATGCAACCTGGATTGACAATATCTAGACCCACAGCTGATTGAGACATAAGGGTGGACACTCTTGGGGCTGAGAGGTTCGGTGAGGTTGGGTGAGCCAACGCAGACCCTTTCAAGTAATACTGCATGGTACCCATCCCATGGGTCCCAAATCTCCAGGTTCAAGGGCATCTTCCTACATCGAAAACAGGCATGAGAAACCCAGAAGATGGTACACCGTGTGATCGGGAAAGGTTTCAAAAACGCACCTCATTTCTCATCTCCTTTGCTCGGGTTCGCCATTCCAGCCGATTTACTAGCCATCTCCCTCCTTGGAGAATCAGCACCTTTAACCTCCTGTTCCGTACAGGTTGCAATTTGTCCTGAGGATGAACGGGAAGAGGGGGAACCAATGAGAGACTAGCTCTAGGTGTTGGGAAAGGCACAGGTCACTCTAATTTCCCATCAGGAAGAAGAATTAAGCACAAGCTCAGCCTGCCCCCCAGAACCAGAAGAGGGCCTGAAGCAATCCTGCGCTTTTGTGGCCAGCTCCCAAAAAGCGAGTTGAAAAATGGAGCTCAGGGGCACTGCAATTCACAAAACTGCAGAGTTTTAAATGATACCTCTCGTCCACAAATATATTAAGGGAAGGCAACGAAGAGGCTTTGAAAGCAAGGCAGAATTGCAGGAAACAGATTTCAGGAGGTAGATTCGAATCGCCTTGAAAGCACATGAAAAGCGGCAAAACGTGGACAATGATGCCCTTGGCCAAAAAGGGCGTATGCGTTTTTTCCTGAATATATTCAGGAAAAAACGCATACGCCCTTTTTGGCCAACCAAGCAACATGGAAAGGCCAATCAGCGCTCCAAAGAAGTCTCGCTTCCCAGCGGGCAAAAGGGCCATGCAGAAAAAAGTGTCCAAACCAGAAATGCAGGACCGGCCATGGAGAAATGGGAGCCTTGCTACGCTGATGGGTGGGATGTAAATTGCCAACAGCCATTCTGGAGAAGTGTACGGTGTGTTCTGAAACATCTAGAAAACACAGCTTGGAGAACATAGGGCACTTCCACTCATGGGCGTATAAATAGGGAAAACTAAAAATCAGCAAGACACAGGCAACCCAAAGTTTAGGGCTGCTCTGTTGACAAGAACCCCCACTTCATTACACCTTAAATATCCTAGGAAAGAAAAAAATGCATAAAGAAGTTGTGGTCCTCCTGTACAATGGAATATCACTCAGCCATGAAATCAACGTCATAAGGCTAGTAGCAGCACGATGAGTGGATTTAGGTACGACGATTCTAAGTGAAATAAGTCACACAGAAAAAGACACTTATCCTAAGTTATCACTTATAGAGGGAATGTAAAAACCGCTACACTTGAACTGAATTACAAAACAGAACAGAGTCACACGTTTAGGAAACACACTATGGCTGCTGAACGGGAAAGGTGAGGTGGGGTGATGCATAAAACAAGGGTTTCAAATTAGCTCAGATACCGTTCCATAAACCCAATATGTAAGAGACAAGACCTATTCCTTTTTCAGTGAACTGGACTCAACACCCCCTATTCACCGCACAAGAATATATCTGACTAGTAAGAATCTTCAAACCTATGTATTGATATCTCTCTGTAAGTGAGTCAAAGGGGTGTAAAGCGGCATAAACACAGCCGTGAAAAGCAGGTAAACCCCATTATAAAAATAAATTACTTTTCAAAACCCGTGAAACAAAGACAGTGAAAGAGAGAGAAATTCTTACAAAATTCGTTCAGGGGCTGTGATGCAACCTGGATTGACCATATCTAGACCCACAGCTGATTGAGACATAAGGGTGGACACTCTTGGGGCTGAGAGGTTCGGTGAGGTTGGGTGAGCCAACGCAGACCCTTTCAAGTAGTACTGCATGGTACCCATCCCATGGGTCCCAAATCTCCAGGTTCAAGGGCATCTTCCTACGTCGAAAACAGGCATGAGAAACCCAGAAGATGGTACACGGTGTGATCGGGAAAGGTTTCTAAAACGCACCTCATTTCTCATCTCCTTTGCTCGGGTTCGCCATTCCAGCCGATTTACTAGCCATCTCCCTCCTTGGAGAATCAGCACCTTTAACCTCCTGTTCCGTACAGGTTGCAATTTGTCCTGAGGATGAACGGGAAGAGGGGGAACCAATGAGAGACTAGCTCTAGGTGTTGGGACAGGCACAGGTCACTCTATTTTCCCATCAGGAAGAAGAATTAAGCACAAGCTCAGCCTGCCCCCCAGAACCAGAAGAGGGCCTGAAGCAATCCTGCGCTTTTGCGGCCAGCTCCCAAAAAAGCGAGTTGAAAAATGGAGCTCAGGGGCACTGCAATTCACAAACCTGCAGAGTTTTAAATGATACCTCTCGTCCACAAATATATTAAGGGAAGGCAACGAAGAGGCTTTGAAAGCAAGGCAGAATTGCAGGAAACAGATTTCAGGAGGTAGATTCGAATCGCCTTGAAAGCACATGAAAAGCGGCAAAACGTGGACAATGATGCCCTTGGCCAAAAAGGGCGTATGCGTTTTTTCCTGAATATATTCAGGAAAAAACGCATACGCCCTTTTTGGCCAACCAAGCAACCTGGAAAGGCCAATCAGCGCTCCAAAGAAGTCTCGCTTCCCAGCGGGCAAAAGGGCCATGCGGAAAAAATGTTCAAACCAGAAATGCAGGACCGGCCATGGAGAAATGGGAGCCTTGCTACGCTGATGGGTGGGATGTAAATTGCCAACAGCCACTCTGGAGAAGTGTACGGTGTGTTCTGAAACATCTAAAAAACACAGCTTGGAGAGCATAGGGCACTTCCACTCATGGGCGTATAAATTGGGAAAACTAAAAATCAGCAAGACACAGGCACCCCAAAGTTTAGGGCTGCTCTGTTGACAAGAACCCCCACTTCATTACACCTTAAATATCCTAGGAAAGAGAAAAATGGGTAAAGAAGTTGTGGTCCTCATGTACAATGGAATATCACTCAGCCATGAAATCCACGTCATAAGGCTAGTAGCAGCACGATGAGTGGATTTAGGTACGACGATTCTAAGTGAAATAAGTCACAGAGAAAAAGACACTTATCCTAAGATATCACTTAGAGAGGGAATGTAAAAACCGCTACACTTGAACTGAATTGCAAAACAGAACAGAGTCACACGTTTAGGAAACACACTATGGCTGCTGAACGGGAAAGGTGAGGTGGGGTGATGCATAAAACAAGGGTTTCAAATTAGCTCCGATACCGTTCCATAAACCCAATATGTAAGAGACAAGACCTATTCCTTTTTCAGTGAACTGGACTCAACACCCCCTGTTCACCGCACAAGAATATATCTGACTAGTAAGAATCTTCAAACCTATGTATTGATATCTCTCTGTAAGTGAGTCAAGGGGGTGTACAGCGGCATAAACACAGCCGTGAAAAGCAGCTAAACCCCATTATAAAAATAAATTACTTTTCAAAACCCGTGAAACAAAGACAGTGAAAGAGAGAGAAATTCTTACAAAATTCGTTCAGGGGCTGTGATGCAACCTGGATTGACCATATCTAGACCCACAGCTGATTGAGACATAAGGGTGGACACTCTTGGGGCTGAGAGGTTCGGTGAGGTTGGGTGAGCCAACGCAGACCCTTTCAAGTACTACTGCATGGTACCCATCCCATGGGTCCCAAATCTCCAGGTTCAAGGGCATCTTCCTACATCGAAAACAGGCATGAGAAACCCAGAAGATGGTACACCGTGTGATCGGGAAAGGTTTCTAAAACGCACCTCATTTCTCATCTCCTTTGCTCGGGTTCGCCATTCCAGCCGATTTACTAGACATCTCCCTCCTTGGAGAATCAGCACCTTTAACCTCCTGTTCCGTACAGGTTGCAATTTGTCCTGAGGATGAACGGGAAGAGGGGGAACCAATGAGAGACTAGCTCTAGGTGTTGGGACAGGCACAGGTCACTCTATTTTCCCATCAGGAAGAAGAATTAAGCACAAGCTCAGCCTGCCCCCCAGAACCAGAAGAGGGCCTGAAGCAATCCTGCGCTTTTGCGGCCAGCTCCCAAAAAAGCGAGTTGAAAAATGGAGCTCAGGGGCACTGCAATTCACAAACCTGCAGAGTTTTAAATGATACCTCTCGTCCACAAATATATTAAGGGAAGGCAACGAAGAGGCTTTGAAAGCAAGGCAGAATTGCAGGAAACAGATTTCAGGAGGTAGATTCGAATCGCCTTGAAAGCACATGAAAAGCGGCAAAACGTGGACAATGATGCCCTTGGCCAAAAAGGGCGTATGCGTTTTTTCCTGAATACATTCAGGAAAAAACGCATACGCCCTTTTTGGCCAACCAAGCAACCTGGAAAGGCCAATCAGCGCTCCAAAGAAGTCTCGCTTCCCAGCGGGCAAAAGGGCCATGCGGAAAAAAGTGTCCAAACCAGAAATGCAGGACCGGCCATGGAGAAATGGGAGCCTTGCTACGCTGATGGGTGGGATGTAAATTGCCAACAGCCACTCTGGAGAAGTGTACGGTGTGTCCTGAAACATCTAAAAAACACAGCTTGGAGAGCATAGGGCACTTCCACTCATGGGCGTATAAATTGGGAAAACTAAAAATCAGCAAGACACAGGCACCCCAAAGTTTAGGGCTGCTCTGTTGACAAGAACCCCCACTTCTTTACACCTTAAATATCCTAGGAAAGAGAAAAATGGATAAAGAAGTTGTGGTCCTCCTGTACAATGGAATATCACTCAGCCATGAAATCAACGTCATAAGGCTAGTAGCAGCACGATGAGTGGATTTAGGTACGACGATTCTAAGTGAAATAAGTCACACAGAAAAAGACACTTATCCTAAGTTATCACTTATAGAGGGAATGTAAAAACCGCTACACTTGAACTGAATTACAAAACAGAACAGAGTCACACGTTTAGGAAACACACTATGGCTGCTGAACGGGAAAGGTGAGGTGGGGTGATGCATAAAACAAGGGTTTCAAATTAGCTCAGATACCGTTCCATAAACCCAATATGTAAGAGACAAGACCTATTCCTTTTTCAGTGAACTGGACTCAACACCCCCTATTCACCGCACAAGAATATATCTGACTAGTAAGAATCTTCAAACCTATGTATTGATATCTCTCTGTAAGTGAGTCAAAGGGGTGTAAAGCGGCATAAACACAGCCGTGAAAAGCAGCTAAACCCCATTATAAAAATAAATTACTTTTCAAAACCCGTGAAACAAAGACAGTGAAAGAGAGAGAAATTCTTACAAAATTCGTTCAGGGGCTGTGATGCAACCTGGATTGACCATATCTAGACCCACAGCTGATTGAGACATAAGGGTGGACACTCTTGGGGCTGAGAGGTTCGGTGAGGTTGGGTGAGCCAACGCAGACCCTTTCAAGTAATACTGCATGGTACCCATCCCATGGGTCCCAAATCTCCAGGTTCAAGGGCATCTTCCTACGTCGAAAACAGGCATGAGAAACCCAGAAGATGGTACACGGTGTGATCGGGAAAGGTTTCTAAAACGCACCTCATTTCTCATCTCCTTTGCTTGGGTTCGCCATTCCAGCCGATTTACTAGCCATCTCCCTCCTTGGAGAATCAGCACCTTTAACCTCCTGTTCCGTACAGGTTGCAATTTGTCCTGAGGATGAACGGGAAGAGTGGGAACCAATGAGAGACTAGCTCTATGTGTTGGGACAGGCACAGGTCACTCTATTTTCCCATCAGGAAGAAGAATTAAGCACAAGCTCAGCCTTCCCCCCAGAACCAGAAGAGGGCCTGAAGCAATCCTGCGCTTTTGCGGCCAGCTCCCAAAAAAGCGAGTTGAAAAATGGAGCTCAGGGGCACTGCAATTCACAAACCTGCAGAGTTTTAAATGATACCTCTCGTCCACAAATATATTAAGGGAAGGCAACGAAGAGGCTTTGAAAGCAAGGCAGAATTGCAGGAAACAGATTTCAGGAGGTAGATTCGAATCGCCTTGAAAGCACATGAAAAGCGGCAAAACGTGGACAATGATGCCCTTGGCCAAAAAGGGCGTATGCGTTTTTTCCTGAATATATTCAAGAAAAAACGCATACGCCCTTTTTGGCCAACCAAGCAACCTGGAAAGGCCAATCAGCGCTCCAAAGAAGTCTCGCTTCCCAGCGGGCAAAAGGGCCATGCGGAAAAAATGTTCAAACCAGAAATGCAGGACCGGCCATGGAGAAATGGGAGCCTTGCTACGCTGATGGGTGGGATGTAAATTGCCAACAGCCACTCTGGAGAAGTGTACGGTGTGTCCTGAAACATCTAAAAAACACAGCTTGGAGAGCATAGGGCACTTCCACTCATGGGCGTATAAATTGGGAAAACTAAAAATCAGCAAGACACAGGCACCCCAAAGTTTAGGGCTGCTCTGTTGACAAGAACCCCCACTTCTTTACACCTTAAATATCCTAGGAAAGAGAAAAATGGATAAAGAAGTTGTGGTCCTCCTGTACAATGGAATATCACTCAGCCATGAAATCAACGTCATAAGGCTAGTAGCAGCATGATGAGTGGATTTAGGTACGACAATTCTAAGTGAAATAAGTCACACAGAAAAAGACACTTATCATAAGATATCACTTAGAGAGGGAATGTAAAAACCGCTACAATTGAACTGAATTACAAAACAGAACAGAGTCACACGTTTAGGAAACACACTATGGCTGCTGAACGGGAAAGGTGAGGTGGGGTGATGCATAAAACAAGGGTTTCAAATTAGCTCAGATACCGTTCCATAAACCCAATATGTAAGAGACAAGACCTATTCCTTTTTCAGTGAACTGGACTCAACACCCCCTATTCACCGCACAAGAATATATCTGACTAGTAAGAATCTTCAAACCTATGTATTGATATCTCTCTGTAAGAGAGTCAAGGGGGTGTACAGCGGCATAAACACAGCCGTGAAAAGCAGCTAAACCCCATTATAAAAATAAATTACTTTTCAAAACCCGTGAAACAAAGACAGTGAAAGAGAGAGAAATTCTTACAAAATTCGTTCAGGGGCTGTGATGCAACCTGGATTGACAATATCTAGACCCACAGCTGATTGAGACATAAGGGTGGACACTCTTGGGGCTGAGAGGTTCGGTGAGGTTGGGTGAGCCAACGCAGACCCTTTCAAGTAATACTGCATGGTACCCATCCCATGGGTCCCAAATCTCCAGGTTCAAGGGCATCTTCCTACATCGAAAACAGGCATGAGAAACCCAGAAGATGGTACACCGTGTGATCGGGAAAGGTTTCAAAAACGCACCTCATTTCTCATCTCCTTTGCTCGGGTTCGCCATTCCAGCCGATTTACTAGCCATCTCCCTCCTTGGAGAATCAGCACCTTTAACCTCCTGTTCCGTACAGGTTGCAATTTGTCCTGAGGATGAACGGGAAGAGGGGGAACCAATGAGAGACTAGCTCTAGGTGTTGGGAAAGGCACAGGTCACTCTATTTTCCCATCAGGAAGAAGAATTAAGCACAAGCTCAGCCTGCCCCCCAGAACCAGAAGAGGGCCTGAAGCAATCCTGCGCTTTTGTGGCCAGCTCCCAAAAAGCGAGTTGAAAAATGGAGCTCAGGGGCACTGCAATTCACAAAACTGCAGAGTTTTAAATGATACCTCTCGTCCACAAATATATTAAGGGAAGGCAACGAAGAGGCTTTGAAAGCAAGGCAGAATTGCAGGAAACAGATTTCAGGAGGTAGATTCGAATCGCCTTGAAAGCACATGAAAAGCGGCAAAACGTGGACAATGATGCCCTTGGCCAAAAAGGGCGTATGCGTTTTTTCCTGAATATATTCAGGAAAAAACGCATACGCCCTTTTTGGCCAACCAAGCAACATGGAAAGGCCAATCAGCGCTCCAAAGAAGTCTCGCTTCCCAGCGGGCAAAAGGGCCATGCAGAAAAAAGTGTCCAAACCAGAAATGCAGGACCGGCCATGGAGAAATGGGAGCCTTGCTACGCTGATGGGTGGGATGTAAATTGCCAACAGCCACTCTGGAGAAGTGTACGGTGTGTTCTGAAACATCTAAAAAACACAGCTTGGAGAACATAGGGCACTTCCACTCATGGGCGTATAAATAGGGAAAACTAAAAATCAGCAAGACACAGGCAACCCAAAGTTTAGGGCTGCTCTGTTGACAAGAACCCCCACTTCATTACACCTTAAATATCCTAGGAAAGAAAAAAATGCATAAAGAAGTTGTGGTCCTCCTGTACAATGGAATATCACTCAGCCATGAAATCAACGTCATAAGGCTAGTAGCAGCACGATGAGTGGATTTAGGTACGACGATTCTAAGTGAAATAAGTCACACAGAAAAAGACACTTATCCTAAGTTATCACTTATAGAGGGAATGTAAAAACCGCTACACTTGAACTGAATTACAAAACAGAACAGAGTCACACGTTTAGGAAACACACTATGGCTGCTGAACGGGAAAGGTGAGGTGGGGTGATGCATAAAACAAGGGTTTCAAATTAGCTCAGATACCGTTCCATAAACCCAATATGTAAGAGACAAGACCTATTCCTTTTTCAGTGAACTGGACTCAACACCCCCTATTCACCGCACAAGAATATATCTGACTAGTAAGAATCTTCAAACCTATGTATTGATATCTCTCTGTAAGTGAGTCAAGGGGGTGTAAAGCGGCATAAACACAGCCGTGAAAAGCAGCTAAGCCCCATTATAAAAATAAATTACTTTTCAAAACCCGTGAAACAAAGACAGTGAAAGAGAGAGAAATTCTTACAAAATTCGTTCAGTGGCTGTGATGCAACCTGGATTGACCATATCTAGACCCACAGCTGATTGAGACATAAGGGTGGACACTCTTGGGGCTGAGAGGTTCGGTGAGGTTGGGTGAGCCAACGCAGACCCTTTCAAGTAATACTGCATGGTACCCATCCCATGGGTCCCAAATCTCCAGGTTCAAGGGCATCTTCCTACGTCGAAAACAGGCATGAGAAACCCAGAAGATGGTACACGGTGTGATCGGGAAAGGTTTCTAAAACGCACCTCATTTCTCATCTCCTTTGCTTGGGTTCGCCATTCCAGCCGATTTACTAGCCATCTCCCTCCTTGGAGAATCAGCACCTTTAACCTCCTGTTCCGTACAGGTTGCAATTTGTCCTGAGGATGAACGGGAAGAGTGGGAACCAATGAGAGACTAGCTCTATGTGTTGGGACAGGCACAGGTCACTCTATTTTCCCATCAGGAAGAAGAATTAAGCACAAGCTCAGCCTGCCCCCCAGAACCAGAAGAGGGCCTGAAGCAATCCTGCGCTTTTGCGGCCAGCTCCCAAAAAAGCGAGTTGAAAAATGGAGCTCAGGGGCACTGCAATTCACAAACCTGCAGAGTTTTAAATGATACCTCTCGTCCACAAATATATTAAGGGAAGGCAACGAAGAGGCTTTGAAAGCAAGGCAGAATTGCAGGAAACAGATTTCAGGAGGTAGATTCGAATCGCCTTGAAAGCACATGAAAAGCGGCAAAACGTGGACAATGATGCCCTTGGCCAAAAAGGGCGTATGCGTTTTTTCCTGAATATATTCAGGAAAAAACGCATACGCCCTTTTTGGCCAACCAAGCAACCTGGAAAGGCCAATCAGCGCTCCAAAGAAGTCTCGCTTCCCAGCGGGCAAAAGGGCCATGCGGAAAAAATGTTCAAACCAGAAATGCAGGACCGGCCATGGAGAAATGGGAGCCTTGCTACGCTGATGGGTGGGATGTAAATTGCCAACAGCCACTCTGGAGAAGTGTACGGTGTGTTCTGAAACATCTAAAAAACACAGCTTGGAGAGCATAGGGCACTTCCACTCATGGGCGTATAAATTGGGAAAACTAAAAATCAGCAAGACACAGGCACCCCAAAGTTTAGGGCTGCTCTGTTGACAAGAACCCCCACTTCATTACACCTTAAATATCCTAGGAAAGAGAAAAATGGGTAAAGAAGTTGTGGTCCTCATGTACAATGGAATATCACTCAGCCATGAAATCCACGTCATAAGGCTAGTAGCAGCACGATGAGTGGATTTAGGTACGACGATTCTAAGTGAAATAAGTCACAGAGAAAAAGACACTTATCCTAAGATATCACTTAGAGAGGGAATGTAAAAACCGCTACACTTGAACTGAATTGCAAAACAGAACAGAGTCACACGTTTAGGAAACACACTATGGCTGCTGAACGGGAAAGGTGAGGTGGGGTGATGCATAAAACAAGGGTTTCAAATTAGCTCCGATACCGTTCCATAAACCCAATATGTAAGAGACAAGACCTATTCCTTTTTCAGTGAACTGGACTCAACACCCCCTGTTCACCGCACAAGAATATATCTGACTAGTAAGAATCTTCAAACCTATGTATTGATATCTCTCTGTAAGTGAGTCAAGGGGGTGTACAGCGGCATAAACACAGCCGTGAAAAGCAGCTAAACCCCATTATAAAAATAAATTACTTTTCAAAACCCGTGAAACAAAGACAGTGAAAGAGAGAGAAATTCTTACAAAATTCGTTCAGGGGCTGTGATGCAACCTGGATTGACCATATCTAGACCCACAGCTGATTGAGACATAAGGGTGGACACTCTTGGGGCTGAGAGGTTCGGTGAGGTTGGGTGAGCCAACGCAGACCCTTTCAAGTACTACTGCATGGTACCCATCCCATGGGTCCCAAATCTCCAGGTTCAAGGGCATCTTCCTACATCGAAAACAGGCATGAGAAACCCAGAAGATGGTACACCGTGTGATCGGGAAAGGTTTCTAAAACGCACCTCATTTCTCATCTCCTTTGCTCGGGTTCGCCATTCCAGCCGATTTACTAGACATCTCCCTCCTTGGAGAATCAGCACCTTTAACCTCCTGTTCCGTACAGGTTGCAATTTGTCCTGAGGATGAACGGGAAGAGGGGGAACCAATGAGAGACTAGCTCTAGGTGTTGGGACAGGCACAGGTCACTCTATTTTCCCATCAGGAAGAAGAATTAAGCACAAGCTCAGCCTGCCCCCCAGAACCAGAAGAGGGCCTGAAGCAATCCTGCGCTTTTGCGGCCAGCTCCCAAAAAAGCGAGTTGAAAAATGGAGCTCAGGGGCACTGCAATTCACAAACCTGCAGAGTTTTAAATGATACCTCTCGTCCACAAATATATTAAGGGAAGGCAACGAAGAGGCTTTGAAAGCAAGGCAGAATTGCAGGAAACAGATTTCAGGAGGTAGATTCGAATCGCCTTGAAAGCACATGAAAAGCGGCAAAACGTGGACAATGATGCCCTTGGCCAAAAAGGGCGTATGCGTTTTTTCCTGAATACATTCAGGAAAAAACGCATACGCCCTTTTTGGCCAACCAAGCAACCTGGAAAGGCCAATCAGCGCTCCAAAGAAGTCTCGCTTCCCAGCGGGCAAAAGGGCCATGCGGAAAAAAGTGTCCAAACCAGAAATGCAGGACCGGCCATGGAGAAATGGGAGCCTTGCTACGCTGATGGGTGGGATGTAAATTGCCAACAGCCACTCTGGAGAAGTGTACGGTGTGTCCTGAAACATCTAAAAAACACAGCTTGGAGAGCATAGGGCACTTCCACTCATGGGCGTATAAATTGGGAAAACTAAAAATCAGCAAGACACAGGCACCCCAAAGTTTAGGGCTGCTCTGTTGACAAGAACCCCCACTTCTTTACACCTTAAATATCCTAGGAAAGAGAAAAATGGATAAAGAAGTTGTGGTCCTCCTGTACAATGGAATATCACTCAGCCATGAAATCAACGTCATAAGGCTAGTAGCAGCACGATGAGTGGATTTAGGTACGACGATTCTAAGTGAAATAAGTCACACAGAAAAAGACACTTATCCTAAGTTATCACTTATAGAGGGAATGTAAAAACCGCTACACTTGAACTGAATTACAAAACAGAACAGAGTCACACGTTTAGGAAACACACTATGGCTGCTGAACGGGAAAGGTGAGGTGGGGTGATGCATAAAACAAGGGTTTCAAATTAGCTCAGATACCGTTCCATAAACCCAATATGTAAGAGACAAGACCTATTCCTTTTTCAGTGAACTGGACTCAACACCCCCTATTCACCGCACAAGAATATATCTGACTAGTAAGAATCTTCAAACCTATGTATTGATATCTCTCTGTAAGTGAGTCAAAGGGGTGTAAAGCGGCATAAACACAGCCGTGAAAAGCAGCTAAACCCCATTATAAAAATAAATTACTTTTCAAAACCCGTGAAACAAAGACAGTGAAAGAGAGAGAAATTCTTACAAAATTCGTTCAGGGGCTGTGATGCAACCTGGATTGACCATATCTAGACCCACAGCTGATTGAGACATAAGGGTGGACACTCTTGGGGCTGAGAGGTTCGGTGAGGTTGGGTGAGCCAACGCAGACCCTTTCAAGTAATACTGCATGGTACCCATCCCATGGGTCCCAAATCTCCAGGTTCAAGGGCATCTTCCTACGTCGAAAACAGGCATGAGAAACCCAGAAGATGGTACACGGTGTGATCGGGAAAGGTTTCTAAAACGCACCTCATTTCTCATCTCCTTTGCTTGGGTTCGCCATTCCAGCCGATTTACTAGCCATCTCCCTCCTTGGAGAATCAGCACCTTTAACCTCCTGTTCCGTACAGGTTGCAATTTGTCCTGAGGATGAACGGGAAGAGTGGGAACCAATGAGAGACTAGCTCTATGTGTTGGGACAGGCACAGGTCACTCTATTTTCCCATCAGGAAGAAGAATTAAGCACAAGCTCAGCCTTCCCCCAGAACCAGAAGAGGGCCTGAAGCAATCCTGCGCTTTTGCGGCCAGCTCCCAAAAAAGCGAGTTGAAAAATGGAGCTCAGGGGCACTGCAATTCACAAACCTGCAGAGTTTTAAATGATACCTCTCGTCCACAAATATATTAAGGGAAGGCAACGAAGAGGCTTTGAAAGCAAGGCAGAATTGCAGGAAACAGATTTCAGGAGGTAGATTCGAATCGCCTTGAAAGCACATGAAAAGCGGCAAAACGTGGACAATGATGCCCTTGGCCAAAAAGGGCGTATGCGTTTTTTCCTGAATATATTCAAGAAAAAACGCATACGCCCTTTTTGGCCAACCAAGCAACCTGGAAAGGCCAATCAGCGCTCCAAAGAAGTCTCGCTTCCCAGCGGGCAAAAGGGCCATGCGGAAAAAATGTTCAAACCAGAAATGCAGGACCGGCCATGGAGAAATGGGAGCCTTGCTACGCTGATGGGTGGGATGTAAATTGCCAACAGCCACTCTGGAGAAGTGTACGGTGTGTCCTGAAACATCTAAAAAACACAGCTTGGAGAGCATAGGGCACTTCCACTCATGGGCGTATAAATTGGGAAAACTAAAAATCAGCAAGACACAGGCACCCCAAAGTTTAGGGCTGCTCTGTTGACAAGAACCCCCACTTCTTTACACCTTAAATATCCTAGGAAAGAGAAAAATGGATAAAGAAGTTGTGGTCCTCCTGTACAATGGAATATCACTCAGCATGAAATCAACGTCATAAGGCTAGTAGCAGCATGATGAGTGGATTTAGGTACGACAATTCTAAGTGAAATAAGTCACACAGAAAAAGACACTTATCATAAGATATCACTTAGAGAGGGAATGTAAAAACCGCTACAATTGAACTGAATTACAAAACAGAACAGAGTCACACGTTTAGGAAACACACTATGGCTGCTGAACGGGAAAGGTGAGGTGGGGTGATGCATAAAACAAGGGTTTCAAATTAGCTCAGATACCGTTCCATAAACCCAATATGTAAGAGACAAGACCTATTCCTTTTTCAGTGAACTGGACTCAACACCCCCTATTCACCGCACAAGAATATATCTGACTAGTAAGAATCTTCAAACCTATGTATTGATATCTCTCTGTAAGAGAGTCAAGGGGGTGTACAGCGGCATAAACACAGCCGTGAAAAGCAGCTAAACCCCATTATAAAAATAAATTACTTTTCAAAACCCGTGAAACAAAGACAGTGAAAGAGAGAGAAATTCTTACAAAATTCGTTCAGGGGCTGTGATGCAACCTGGATTGACAATATCTAGACCCACAGCTGATTGAGACATAAGGGTGGACACTCTTGGGGCTGAGAGGTTCGGTGAGGTTGGGTGAGCCAACGCAGACCCTTTCAAGTAATACTGCATGGTACCCATCCCATGGGTCCCAAATCTCCAGGTTCAAGGGCATCTTCCTACATCGAAAACAGCATGAGAAACCCAGAAGATGGTACACCGTGTGATCGGGAAAGGTTTCAAAAACGCACCTCATTTCTCATCTCCTTTGCTCGGGTTCGCCATTCCAGCCGATTTACTAGCCATCTCCCTCCTTGGAGAATCAGCACCTTAACCTCCTGTTCCGTACAGGTTGCAATTTGTCCTGAGGATGAACGGGAAGAGGGGAACCAATGAGAGACTAGCTCTAGGTGTTGGGAAAGGCACAGGTCACTCTATTTTCCCATCAGGAAGAAGAATTAAGCACAAGCTCAGCCTGCCCCCCAGAACCAGAAGAGGGCCTGAAGCAATCCTGCGCTTTTGTGGCCAGCTCCCAAAAAGCGAGTTGAAAAATGGAGCTCAGGGGCACTGCAATTCACAAAACTGCAGAGTTTTAAATGATACCTCTCGTCCACAAATATATTAAGGGAAGGGAAGGCAACGAAGAGGCTTTGAAAGCAAGGCAGAATTGCAGGAAACAGATTTCAGGAGGTAGATTCGAATCGCCTTGAAAGCACATGAAAAGCGGCAAAACGTGGACAATGATGCCCTTGGCCAAAAAGGGCGTATGCGTTTTTTCCTGAATATATTCAGGAAAAAACGCATACGCCCTTTTTGGACAACCAAGCAACATGGAAAGGCCAATCAGCGCTCCAAAGAAGTCTCGCTTCCCAGCGGGCAAAAGGGCCATGCAGAAAAAAGTGTCCAAACCAGAAATGCAGGACCGGCCATGGAGAAATGGGAGCCTTGCTACGCTGATGGGTGGGATGTAAATTGCCAACAGCCACTCTGGAGAAGTGTACGGTGTGTTCTGAAACATCTAAAAAACACAGCTTGGAGAACATAGGGCACTTCCACTCATGGGCGTATAAATAGGGAAAACTAAAAATCAGCAAGACACAGGCAACCCAAAGTTTAGGGCTGCTCTGTTGACAAGAACCCCCACTTCATTACACCTTAAATATCCTAGGAAAGAAAAAAATGCATAAAGAAGTTGTGGTCCTCCTGTACAATGGAATATCACTCAGCCATGAAATCAACGTCATAAGGCTAGTAGCAGCACGATGAGTGGATTTAGGTACGACGATTCTAAGTGAAATAAGTCACACAGAAAAAGACACTTATCCTAAGTTATCACTTATAGAGGGAATGTAAAAACCGCTACACTTGAACTGAATTACAAAACAGAACAGAGTCACACGTTTAGGAAACACACTATGGCTGCTGAACGGGAAAGGTGAGGTGGGGTGATGCATAAAACAAGGGTTTCAAATTAGCTCAGATACCGTTCCATAAACCCAATATGTAAGAGACAAGACCTATTCCTTTTTCAGTGAACTGGACTCAACACCCCCTATTCACCGCACAAGAATATATCTGACTAGTAAGAATCTTCAAACCTATGTATTGATATCTCTCTGTAAGTGAGTCAAGGGGGTGTAAAGCGGCATAAACACAGCCGTGAAAAGCAGCTAAGCCCCATTATAAAAATAAATTACTTTTCAAAACCCGTGAAACAAAGACAGTGAAAGAGAGAGAAATTCTTACAAAATTCGTTCAGTGGCTGTGATGCAACCTGGATTGACCATATCTAGACCCACAGCTGATTGAGACATAAGGGTGGACACTCTTGGGGCTGAGAGGTTCGGTGAGGTTGGGTGAGCCAACGCAGACCCTTTCAAGTAATACTGCATGGTACCCATCCCATGGGTCCCAAATCTCCAGGTTCAAGGGCATCTTCCTACGTCGAAAACAGGCATGAGAAACCCAGAAGATGGTACACGGTGTGATCGGGAAAGGTTTCTAAAACGCACCTCATTTCTCATCTCCTTTGCTTGGGTTCGCCATTCCAGCCGATTTACTAGCCATCTCCCTCCTTGGAGAATCAGCACCTTTAACCTCCTGTTCCGTACAGGTTGCAATTTGTCCTGAGGATGAACGGGAAGAGTGGGAACCAATGAGAGACTAGCTCTATGTGTTGGGACAGGCACAGGTCACTCTATTTTCCCATCAGGAAGAAGAATTAAGCACAAGCTCAGCCTGCCCCCCAGAACCAGAAGAGGGCCTGAAGCAATCCTGCGCTTTTGCGGCCAGCTCCCAAAAAAGCGAGTTGAAAAATGGAGCTCAGGGGCACTGCAATTCACAAACCTGCAGAGTTTTAAATGATACCTCTCGTCCACAAATATATTAAGGGAAGGCAACGAAGAGGCTTTGAAAGCAAGGCAGAATTGCAGGAAACAGATTTCAGGAGGTAGATTCGAATCGCCTTGAAAGCACATGAAAAGCGGCAAAACGTGGACAATGATGCCCTTGGCCAAAAAGGGCGTATGCGTTTTTTCCTGAATATATTCAGGAAAAAACGCATACGCCCTTTTTGGCCAACCAAGCAACCTGGAAAGGCCAATCAGCGCTCCAAAGAAGTCTCGCTTCCCAGCGGGCAAAAGGGCCATGCGGAAAAAATGTTCAAACCAGAAATGCAGGACCGGCCATGGAGAAATGGGAGCCTTGCTACGCTGATGGGTGGGATGTAAATTGCCAACAGCCACTCTGGAGAAGTGTACGGTGTGTTCTGAAACATCTAAAAAACACAGCTTGGAGAGCATAGGGCACTTCCACTCATGGGCGTATAAATTGGGAAAACTAAAAATCAGCAAGACACAGGCACCCCAAAGTTTAGGGCTGCTCTGTTGACAAGAACCCCCACTTCATTACACCTTAAATATCCTAGGAAAGAGAAAAATGGGTAAAGAAGTTGTGGTCCTCATGTACAATGGAATATCACTCAGCCATGAAATCCACGTCATAAGGCTAGTAGCAGCACGATGAGTGGATTTAGGTATGACGATTCTAAGTGAAATAAGTCACAGAGAAAAAGACACTTATCCTAAGATATCACTTAGAGAGGGAATGTAAAAACCGCTACACTTGAACTGAATTGCAAAACAGAACAGAGTCACACGTTTAGGAAACACACTATGGCTGCTGAACGGGAAAGGTGAGGTGGGGTGATGCATAAAACAAGGGTTTCAAATTAGCTCCGATACCGTTCCATAAACCCAATATGTAAGAGACAAGACCTATTCGTTTTTCAGTGAACTGGACTCAACACCCCCTGTTCACCGCACAAGAATATATCTGACTAGTAAGAATCTTCAAACCTATGTATTGATATCTCTCTGTGAGTGAGTCAAGGGGGTGTAAAGCGGCATAAACACAGCCGTGAAAAGCAGCTAAACCCCATTATAAAAATA
The DNA here is from genome assembly GCF_949987535.1 of Balaenoptera acutorostrata. NCBI lineage: Eukaryota > Metazoa > Chordata > Mammalia > Artiodactyla > Balaenopteridae > Balaenoptera > Balaenoptera acutorostrata. Next base: position 461,152 of record NW_026646144.1, read on the forward strand.
AATTACTTTTCAAAACCCGTGAAACAAAGACAGTGAAAGAGAGAGAAATTCTTACAAAATTCGTTCAGGGGCTGTGATGCAACCTGGATTGACCATATCTAGACCCACAGCTGATTGAGACATAAGGGTGGACACTCTTGGGGCTGAGAGGTTCGGTGAGGTTGGGTGAGCCAACGCAGACCCTTTCAAGTAATACTGCATGGTACCCATCCCATGGGTCCCAAATCTCCAGGTTCAAGGGCATCTTCCTACGTCGAAAACAGGCATGAGAAACCCAGAAGATGGTACACCGTGTGATCGGGAAAGGTTTCTAAAACGCACCTCATTTCTCATCTCCTTTGCTCGGGTTCGCCATTCCAGCCGATTTACTAGCCATCTCCCTCCTTGGAGAATCAGCACCTTTAACCTCCTGTTCCGTACAGGTTGCAATTTGTCCTGAGGATGAACGGGAAGAGGGGGAACCAATGAGAGACTAGCTCTAGGTGTCGGGACAGGCACAGGTCACTCTATTTTCCCATCAGGAAGAAGAATCAAGCACAAGCTCAGCCTGCCCCCCAGAACCAGAAGAGGGCCTGAAGCAATCCTGCGCTTTTGCGGCCAGCTCCCAAAAAAGCGAGTTGAAAAATGGAGCTCAGGGGCACTGCAATTCACAAACCTGCAGAGTTTTAAATGATACCTCTCGTCCACAAATATATTAAGGGAAGGCAACGAAGAGGCTTTGAAAGCAAGGCAGAATTGCAGGAAACAGATTTCAGGAGGTAGATTCGAATCGCCTTGAAAGCACATGAAAAGCGGCAAAACGTGGACAATGATGCCCTTGGCCAAAAAGGGCGTATGCGTTTTTTCCTGAATATATTCAGGAAAAAACGCATACGCCCTTTTTGGCCAACCAAGCAACCTGGAAAGGCCAATCAGCGCTCCAAAGAAGTCTCGCTTCCCAGCGGGCAAAAGGGCCATGCGGAAAAAAGTGTCCAAACCAGAAATGCAGGACCGGCCATGGAGAAATGGGAGCCTTGCTACGCTGATGGGTGGGATGTAAATTGCCAACAGCCACTCTGGAGAAGTGTACGGTGTGTTCTGAAACATCTAAAAAACACAGCTTGGAGAGCATAGGGCACTTCCACTCATGGGCGTATAAATTGGGAAAACTAAAAATCAGCAAGACACAGGCACCCCAAAGTTTAGGGCTGCTCTGTTGACAAGAACCCCCACTTCATTACACCTTAAATATCCTAGGAAAGAGAAAAATGGGTAAAGAAGTTGTGGTCCTCATGTACAATGGAATATCACTCAGCCATGAAATCCACGTCATAAGGCTAGTAGCAGCACGATGAGTGGATTTAGGTACGACGATTCTAAGTGAAATAAGTCACAGAGAAAAAGACACTTATCCTAAGATATCACTTAGAGAGGGAATGTAAAAACCGCTACATTTGAACTGAATTGCAAAACAGAACAGAGTCACACGTTTAGGAAACACACTATGGCTGCTGAACGGGAAAGGTGAGGTTTGGTGATGCATAAAACAAGGGTTTCAAATTAGCTCCGATACCGTTCCATAAACCCAATATGTAAGAGATAAGACCTATTCCTTTTTCAGTGAACTGGACTCAACACCCCCTATTCACTGCACAAGTATATATCTGACTAGTAAGAATCTTCAAACCTATGTATTGATATCTCTCTGTAAGTGAGTCAAGGGGGTGTAAAGCGGCATAAACACAGCCGTGAAAAGCAGCTAAACCCCATTATAAAAATAAATTACTTTTCAAAACCCGTGAAACAAAGACAGTGAAAGAGAGAGAAATTCTTACAAAATTCGTTCAGGGGCTGTGATGCAACCTGGATTGACCATATCTAGACCCACAGCTGATTGAGACATAAGGGTGGACACTCTTGGGGCTGAGAGGTTCGGTGAGGTTGGGTGAGCCAACGCAGACCCTTTCAAGTAATACTGCATGGTACCCATCCCATGGGTCCGAAATCTCCAGGTTCAAGGGCATCTTCCTACGTCGAAAACAGGCATGAGAAACCCAGAAGATGGTACACGGTGTGATCAGGAAAGGTTTCTAAAACGCACCTCATTTCTCATCTCCTTTGCTCGGGTTCGCCATTCCAGCCGATTTACTAGCCATCTCCCTCCTTGGAGAATCAGCACCTTTAACCTCCTGTTCCGTACAGGTTGCAATTTGTCCTGAGGATGAACGGGAAGAGGGGGAACCAATGAGAGACTAGCTCTAGGTGTTGGGACAGGCACAGGTCACTCTATTTTCCCATCAGGAAGAAGAATTAAGCACAAGCTCAGCCTGCCCCCCAGAACCAGAAGAGGGCCTGAAGCAATCCTGCGCTTTTGCGGCCAGCTTCCAAAAAAGCGAGTTGAAAAATGGAGCTCAGGGGCACTGCAATTCACAAACCTGCAGAGTTTTAAATGATACCTCTCGTCCACAAATATATTAAGGGAAGGCAACGAAGAGGCTTTGAAAGCAAGGCAGAATTGCAGGAAACAGATTTCAGGAGGTAGATTCGAATCGCCTTGAAAGCACATGAAAAGCGGCAAAACGTGGACAATGATGCCCTTGGCCAAAAAGGGCGTATGCGTTTTTTCCTGAATATATTCAGGAAAAAACGCATACGCCCTTTTTGGCCAACCAAGCAACCTGGAAAGGCCAATCAGCGCTCCAAAGAAGTCTCGCTTCCCAGCGGGCAAAAGGGCCATGCGGAAAAAAGTGTCCAAACCAGAAATGCAGGACCGGCCATGGAGAAATGGGAGCCTTGCTACGCTGATGGGTGGGATGTAAATTGCCAACAGCCACTCTGGAGAAGTGTACGGTGTGTTCTGAAACATCTAAAAAACACAGCTTGGAGAGCATAGGGCACTTCCACTCATGGGCGTATAAATTGGGAAAACTAAAAATCAGCAAGACACAGGCACCCCAAAGTTTAGGGCTGCTCTGTTGACAAGAACCCCCACTTCATTACACCTTAAATATCCTAGGAAAGAGAAAAATGGGTAAAGAAGTTGTGGTCCTCATGTACAATGGAATATCACTCAGCCATGAAATCCACGTCATAAGGCTAGTAGCAGCACGATGAGTGGATTTAGGTACGACGATTCTAAGTGAAATAAGTCACACAGAAAAAGACACTTATCCTAAGATATCACTTAGAGAGGGAATGTAAAAACCGCTACACTTGAACTGAATTGCAAAACAGAACAGAGTCACACGTTTAGGAAACACACTATGGCTGCTGAACGGGAAAGGTGAGGTGGGGTGATGCATAAAACAAGGGTTTCAAATTAGCTCCGATACCGTTCCATAAACCCAATATGTAAGAGACAAGACCTATTCGTTTTTCAGTGAACTGGACTCAACACCCCCTGTTCACCGCACAAGAATATATCTGACTAGTAAGAATCTTCAAACCTATGTATTGATATCTCTCTGTGAGTGAGTCAAGGGGGTGTAAAGCGGCATAAACACAGCCGTGAAAAGCAGCTAAACCCCATTATAAAAATAAATTACTTTTCAAAACCCGTGAAACAAAGACAGTGAAAGAGAGAGAAATTCTTACAAAATTCGTTCAGGGGCTGTGATGCAACCTGGATTGACCATATCTAGACCCACAGCTGATTGAGACATAAGGGTGGACACTCTTGGGGCTGAGAGGTTCGGTGAGGTTGGGTGAGCCAACGCAGACCCTTTCAAGTAATACTGCATGGTACCCATCCCATGGGTCCCAAATCTCCAGGTTCAAGGGCATCTTCCTACGTCGAAAACAGGCATGAGAAACCCAGAAGATGGTACACCGTGTTATCGGGAAAGGTTTCTAAAACGCACCTCATTTCTCATCTCCTTTGCTCGGGTTCGCCATTCCAGCCGATTTACTAGCCATCTCCCTCCTTGGAGAATCAGCACCTTTAACCTCCTGTTCCGTACAGGTTGCAATTTGTCCTGAGGATGAAGGGGAAGAGGGGGAACCAATGAGAGACTAGCTCTAGGTGTTGGGACAGGCACAGGTCACTCTATTTTCCCATCAGGAAGAAGAATTAAGCACAAGCTCAGCCTGCCCCCCAGAACCAGAAGAGGGCCTGAAGCAATCCTGCGCTTTTGCGGCCAGCTCCCAAAAAAGCGAGTTGAAAAATGGAGCTCAGGGGCACTGCAATTCACAAACCTGCAGAGTTTTAAATGATACCTCTCGTCCACAAATATATTAAGGGAAGGCAACGAAGAGGCTTTGAAAGCAAGGCAGAATTGCAGGAAACAGATTTCAGGAGGTAGATTCGAATCGCCTTGAAAGCACATGAAAAGCGGCAAAACGTGGACAATGATGCCCTTGGCCAAAAAGGGCGTATGCGTTTTTTCCTGAATATATTCAGGAAAAAATGCATACGCCCTTTTTGGCCAACCAAGCAACCTGGAAAGGCCAATCAGCGCTCCAAAGAAGTCTCGCTTCCCAGCGGGCAAAAGGGCCATGGGGAAAAAAGTGTCCAAACCAGAAATGCAGGACCGGCCATGGAGAAATGGGAGCCTTGCTACGCTGATGGGTGGGATGTAACTTGCCAACAGCCACTCTGGAGAAGTGTACGGTGTGTTCTGAAACATCTAAAAAACACAGCTTGGAGAGCATAGGGCACTTCCACTCATGGGCGTATAAATTGGGAAAACTAAAAATCAGCAAGACACAGGCACCCCAAAGTTTAGGGCTGCTCTGTTGACAAGAACCCCCACTTCATTACACCTTAAATATCCTAGGAAAGAGAAAAATGTGTAAAGAAGATGTGGTCCTCATGTACAATGGAATATCACTCAGCCATGAAATCCACGTCATAAGGCTAGTAGCAGCACAATGAGTGGATTTAGGTACGACGATTCTAAATGAAATAAGTCACACAGAAAAAGACACTTATCATAAGATATCACTTAGAGAGGGAATGTAAAAACCGCTACACTTGAACTGAATTGCAAAACAGAACAGAGTCACACGTTTAGGAAACACACTATGGCTGCTGAACGGGAAAGGTGAGGTGGGGTGATGCATAAAACAAGGGTTTCAAATTAGCTCCGATACCGTTCCATAAACCCAATATGTAAGAGACAAGACCTATTCCTTTTTCAGTGAACTGGACTCAACACCCCCTATTCACCGCACAAGAATATGTCTGACTAGTAAGAATCTTCAAACCTATGTATTGATATCTCTCTGTAAGTGAGTCAAGGGGGTGTAAAGCGGCATAAACACAGCCGTGAAAAGCAGCTAAACCCCATTATAAAAATAAATTACTTTTCAAAACCCGTGAAACAAAGACAGTGTAAGAGAGAGAAATTCTTACAAAATTCGTTCACGGGCTGTGATGCAACCTGGATTGACCATATCTAGACCCACAGCTGATTGAGACATAAGGGTGGACACTCTTGGGGCTGAGAGGTTCGGTGAGGTTGGGTGAGCCAACGCAGACCCTTTCAAGTAATACTGCATGGTACCCATCCCATGGGTCCCAAATCTCCAGGTTCAAGGGCATCTTCCTACGTCGAAAACAGGCATGAGAAACCCAGAAGATGGTACACCGTGTGATCGGGAAAGGTTTCTAAAACGCACCTCATTTCTCATCTCCTTTGCTCGGGTTCGCCATTCCAGCCGATTTACTAGCCATCTCCCTCCTTGGAGAATCAGCACCTTTAACCTCCTGTTCCGTACAGGTTGCAATTTGTCCTGAGGATGAACGGGAAGAGGGGGAACCAATGAGAGACTAGCTCTAGGTGTTGGGACAGGCACAGGTCACTCTATTTTCCCATCAGGAAGAAGAATTAAGCACAAGCTCAGCCTGCCCCCCAGAACCAGAAGAGGGCCTGAAGCAATCCTGCGCTTTTGCGGCCAGCTCCCAAAAAAGCGAGTTGAAAAATGGAGCTCAGGGGCACTGCAATTCACAAACCTGCAGAGTTTTAAATGATACCTCTCGTCCACAAATATATTAAGGGAAGGCAACGAAGAGGCTTTGAAAGCAAGGCAGAATTGCAGGAAACAGATTTCAGGAGGTAGATTCGAATCGCCTTGAAAGCACATGAAAAGCGGCAAAACGTGGACAATGATGCCCTTGGCCAAAAAGGGCGTCTGCGTTTTTTCCTGAATATATTCAGGAAAAAACGCATACGCCCTTTTTGGCCAACCAAGCAACCTGGAAAGGCCAATCAGCGCTCCAAAGAAGTCTCGCTTCCCAGCGGGCAAAAGGGCCATGCGGAAAAAAGTGTCCAAACCAGAAATGCAGGACCGGCCATGGAGAAATGGGAGCCTTGCTACGCTGATGGGTGGGATGTAAATTGCCAACAGCCACTCTGGAGAAGTGTACGGTGTGTTCTGAAACATCTAAAAAACACAGCTTGGAGAGCATAGGGCACTTCCACTCATGGGCGTATAAATTGGGAAAACTAAAAATCAGCAAGACACAGGCACCCCAAAGTTTAGGGCTGCTCTGTTGACAAGAACCCCCACTTCATTACACCTTAAATATCCTAGGAAAGAGAAAAATGGGTAAAGAAGTTGTGGTCCTCATGTACAATGGAATATCACTCAGCCATGAAATCCACGTCATAAGGCTAGTAGCAGCACGATGAGTGGATTTAGGTACGACGATTCTAAGTGAAATAAGTCACACAGAAAAAGACACTTATCCTAAGATATCACTTAGAGAGGGAATGTAAAAACCGCTACACTTGAACTGAATTGCAAAACAGAACAGAGTCACACGTTTAGGAAACACACTATGGCTGCTGAACGGGAAAGGTGAGGTGGGGTGATGCATAAAACAAGGGTTTCAAATTAGCTCCGATACCGTTCCATAAACCCAATATGTAAGAGACAAGACCTATTCGTTTTTCAGTGAACTGGACTCAACACCCCCTGTTCACCGCACAAGAATATATCTGACTAGTAAGAATCTTCAAACCTATGTATTGATATCTCTCTGTGAGTGAGTCAAGGGGGTGTAAAGCGGCATAAACACAGCCGTGAAAAGCAGCTAAACCCCATTATAAAAATAAATTACTTTTCAAAACCCGTGAAACAAAGACAGTGAAAGAGAGAGAAATTCTTACAAAATTCGTTCAGGGGCTGTGATGCAACCTGGATTGACCATATCTAGACCCACAGCTGATTGAGACATAAGGGTGGACACTCTTGGGGCTGAGAGGTTCGGTGAGGTTGGGTGAGCCAACGCAGACCCTTTCAAGTAATACTGCATGGTACCCATCCCATGGGTCCCAAATCTCCAGGTTCAAGGGCATCTTCCTACGTCGAAAACAGGCATGAGAAACCCAGAAGATGGTACACCGTGTGATCGGGAAAGGTTTCTAAAACGCACCTCATTTCTCATCTCCTTTGCTCGGGTTCGCCATTCCAGCCGATTTACTAGCCATCTCCCTCCTTGGAGAATCAGCACCTTTAACCTCCTGTTCCGTACAGGTTGCAATTTGTCCTGAGGATGAAGGGGAAGAGGGGGAACCAATGAGAGACTAGCTCTAGGTGTTGGGACAGGCACAGGTCACTCTATTTTCCCATCAGGAAGAAGAATTAAGCACAAGCTCAGCCTGCCCCCCAGAACCAGAAGAGGGCCTGAAGCAATCCTGCGCTTTTGCGGCCAGCTCCCAAAAAAGCGAGTTGAAAAATGGAGCTCAGGGGCACTGCAATTCACAAACCTGCAGAGTTTTAAATGATACCTCTCGTCCACAAATATATTAAGGGAAGGCAACGAAGAGGCTTTGAAAGCAAGGCAGAATTGCAGGAAACAGATTTCAGGAGGTAGATTCGAATCGCCTTGAAAGCACATGAAAAGCGGCAAAACGTGGACAATGATGCCCTTGGCCAAAAAGGGCGTATGCGTTTTTTCCTGAATATATTCAGGAAAAAACGCATACGCCCTTTTTGGCCAACCAAGCAACCTGGAAAGGCCAATCAGCGCTCCAAAGAAGTCTCGCTTCCCAGCGGGCAAAAGGGCCATGGGGAAAAAAGTGTCCAAACCAGAAATGCAGGACCGGCCATGGAGAAATGGGAGCCTTGCTACGCTGATGGGTGGGATGTAACTTGCCAACAGCCACTCTGGAGAAGTGTACGGTGTGTTCTGAAACATCTAAAAAACACAGCTTGGAGAGCATAGGGCACTTCCACTCATGGGCGTATAAATTGGGAAAACTAAAAATCAGCAAGACACAGGCACCCCAAAGTTTAGGGCTGCTCTGTTGACAAGAACCCCCACTTCATTACACCTTAAATATCCTAGGAAAGAGAAAAATGTGTAAAGAAGATGTGGTCCTCATGTACAATGGAATATCACTCAGCCATGAAATCCACGTCATAAGGCTAGTAGCAGCACGATGAGTGGATTTAGGTACGACGATTCTAAATGAAATAAGTCACACAGAAAAAGACACTTATCATAAGATATCACTTAGAGAGGGAATGTAAAAACCGCTACACTTGAACTGAATTGCAAAACAGAACAGAGTCACACGTTTAGGAAACACACTATGGCTGCTGAACGGGAAAGGTGAGGTGGGGTGATGCATAAAACAAGGGTTTCAAATTAGCTCCGATACCGTTCCATAAACCCAATATGTAAGAGACAAGACCTATTCCTTTTTCAGTGAACTGGACTCAACACCCCCTATTCACCGCACAAGAATATGTCTGACTAGTAAGAATCTTCAAACCTATGTATTGATATCTCTCTGTAAGTGAGTCAAGGGGGTGTAAAGCGGCATAAACACAGCCGTGAAAAGCAGCTAAACCCCATTATAAAAATAAATTACTTTTCAAAACCCGTGAAACAAAGACAGTGAAAGAGAGAGAAATTCTTACAAAATTCGTTCAGGGGCTGTGATGCAACCTGGATTGACCATATCTAGACCCACAGCTGATTGAGACATAAGGGTGGACACTCTTGGGGCTGAGAGGTTCGGTGAGGTTGGGTGAGCCAACGCAGACCCTTTCAAGTAATACTGCATGGTACCCATCCCATGGGTCCCAAATCTCCAGGTTCAAGGGCATCTTCCTACGTCGAAAACAGGCATGAGAAACCCAGAAGATGGTACACCGTGTGATCGGGAAAGGTTTCTAAAACGCACCTCATTTCTCATCTCCTTTGCTCGGGTTCGCCATTCCAGCCGATTTACTAGCCATCTCCCTCCTTGGAGAATCAGCACCTTTAACCTCCTGTTCCGTACAGGTTGCAATTTGTCCTGAGGATGAACGGGAAGAGGGGGAACCAATGAGAGACTAGCTCTAGGTGTTGGGACAGGCACAGGTCACTCTATTTTCCCATCAGGAAGAAGAATTAAGCACAAGCTCAGCCTGCCCCCCAGAACCAGAAGAGGGCCTGAAGCAATCCTGCGCTTTTGCGGCCAGCTCCCAAAAAAGCGAGTTGAAAAATGGAGCTCAGGGGCACTGCAATTCACAAACCTGCAGAGTTTTAAATGATACCTCTCGTCCACAAATATATTAAGGGAAGGCAACGAAGAGGCTTTGAAAGCAAGGCAGAATTGCAGGAAACAGATTTCAGGAGGTAGATTCGAATCGCCTTGAAAGCACATGAAAAGCGGCAAAACGTGGACAATGATGCCCTTGGCCAAAAAGGGCGTATGCGTTTTTTCCTGAATATATTCAGGAAAAAACGCATACGCCCTTTTTGGCCAACCAAGCAACCTGGAAAGGCCAATCAGCGCTCCAAAGAAGTCTCGCTTCCCAGCGGGCAAAAGGGCCATGCGGAAAAAAGTGTCCAAACCAGAAATGCAGGACCGGCCATGGAGAAATGGGAGCCTTGCTACGCTGATGGGTGGGATGTAAATTGCCAACAGCCACTCCGGAGAAGTGTACGGTGTGTCCTGAAACATCTAAAAAACACAGCTTGGAGAGCATAGGGCACTTCCACTCATGGGCGTATAAATTGGGAAAACTAAAAATCAGCAAGACACAGGCACCCCAAAGTTTAGGGCTGCTCTGTTGACAAGAACCCCCACTTCATTACACCTTAAATATCCTAGGAAAGAGAAAAATGGGTAAAGAAGTTGTGGTCCTCATGTACAATGGAATATCACTCAGCCATGAAATCCACGTCATAAGGCTAGTAGCAGCACGATGAGTGGATTTAGGTACGACGATTCTAAGTGAAATAAGTCACAGAGAAAAAGACACTTATCCTAAGATATCACTTAGAGAGGGAATGTAAAAACCGCTACATTTGAACTGAATTGCAAAACAGAACAGAGTCACACGTTTAGGAAACACACTATGGCTGCTGAACGGGAAAGGTGAGGTTTGGTGATGCATAAAACAAGGGTTTCAAATTAGCTCCGATACCGTTCCATAAACCCAATATGTAAGAGACAAGACCTATTCCTTTTTCAGTGAACTGGACTCAACACCCCCTATTCACTGCACAAGAATATATCTGACTAGTAAGAATCTTCAAACCTATGTATTGATATCTCTCTGTAAGTGAGTCAAGGGGGTGTAAAGCGGCATAAACACAGCCGTGAAAAGCAGCTAAACCCCATTATAAAAATAAATTACTTTTCAAAACCCGTGAAACAAAGACAGTGAAAGAGAGAGAAATTCTTACAAAATTCGTTCAGGGGCTGTGATGCAACCTGGATTGACCATATCTAGACCCACAGCTGATTGAGACATAAGGGTGGACACTCTTGGGGCTGAGAGGTTCGGTGAGGTTGGGTGAGCCAACGCAGACCCTTTCAAGTAATACTGCATGGTACCCATCCCATGGGTCCCAAATCTCCAGGTTCAAGGGCATCTTCCTACGTCGAAAACAGGCATGAGAAACCCAGAAGATGGTACACGGTGTGATCGGGAAAGGTTTCTAAAACGCACCTCATTTCTCATCTCCTTTGCTCGGGTTCGCCATTCCAGCCGATTTACTAGCCATCTCCCTCCTTGGAGAATCAGCACCTTTAACCTCCTGTTCCGTACAGGTTGCAATTTGTCCTGAGGATGAACGGGAAGAGGGGGAACCAATGAGAGACTAGCTCTAGGTGTTGGGACAGGCACAGGTCACTCTATTTTCCCATCAGGAAGAAGAATTAAGCACAAGCTCAGCCTGCCCCCCAGAACCAGAAGAGGGCCTGAAGCAATCCTGCGCTTTTGCGGCCAGCTCCCAAAAAAGCGAGTTGAAAAATGGAGCTCAGGGGCACTGCAATTCACAAACCTGCAGAGTTTTAAATGATACCTCTCGTCCACAAATATATTAAGGGAAGGCAACGAAGAGGCTTTGAAAGCAAGGCAGAATTGCAGGAAACAGATTTCAGGAGGTAGATTCGAATCGCCTTGAAAGCACATGAAAAGCGGCCAAACGTGGACAATGATGCCCTTGGCCAAAAAGGGCGTATGCGTTTTTTCCTGAATATATTCAGGAAAAAACGCATACGCCCTTTTTGGCCAACCAAGCAACCTGGAAAGGCCAATCAGCGCTCCAAAGAAGTCTCGCTTCCCAGCGGGCAAAAGGGCCATGCGGAAAAAAGTGTCCAAACCAGAAATGCAGGACCGGCCATGGAGAAATGGGAGCCTTGCTACGCTGATGGGTGGGATGTAAATTGCCAACAGCCACTCTGGAGAAGTGTACGGTGTGTTCAGAAACATCTAAAAAACACAGCTTGGAGAGCATAGGGCACTTCCACTCATGGGCGTATAAATTGGGAAAACTAAAAATCAGCAAGACACAGGCACCCCAAAGTTTAGGGCTGCTCTGTTGACAAGAACCCCCACTTCATTACACCTTAAATATCCTAGGAAAGAGAAAAATGGGTAAAGAAGTTGTGGTCCTCATGTACAATGGAATATCACTCAGCCATGAAATCCACGTCATAAGGCTAGTAGCAGCACGATGAGTGGATTTAGGTACGACGATTCTAAGTGAAATAAGTCACACAGAAAAAGACACTTATCCTAAGATATCACTTAGAGAGGGAATGTAAAAACCGCTACACTTGAACTGAATTGCAAAACAGAACAGAGTCACACGTTTAGGAAACACACTATGGCTGCTGAACGGGAAAGGTGAGGTGGGGTGATGCATAAAACAAGGGTTTCAAATTAGCTCCGATACCGTTCCATAAACCCAATATGTAAGAGACAAGACCTATTCGTTTTTCAGTGAACTGGACTCAACACCCCCTGTTCACCGCACAAGAATATATCTGACTAGTAAGAATCTTCAAACCTATGTATTGATATCTCTCTGTGAGTGAGTCAAGGGGGTGTAAAGCGGCATAAACACAGCCGTGAAAAGCAGCTAAACCCCATTATAAAAATAAATTACTTTTCAAAACCCGTGAAACAAAGACAGTGAAAGAGAGAGAAATTCTTACAAAATTCGTTCAGGGGCTGTGATGCAACCTGGATTGACCATATCTAGACCCACAGCTGATTGAGACATAAGGGTGGACACTCTTGGGGCTGAGAGGTTCGGTGAGGTTGGGTGAGCCAACGCAGACCCTTTCAAGTAATACTGCATGGTACCCATCCCATGGGTCCCAAATCTCCAGGTTCAAGGGCATCTTCCTACGTCGAAAACAGGCATGAGAAACCCAGAAGATGGTACACCGTGTGATCGGGAAAGGGTTCTAAAACGCACCTCATTTTTTATCTCCTTTGCTCGGGTTCGCCATTCCAGCCGATTTACTAGCCATCTCCCTCCTTGGAGAATCAGCACCTTTAACCTCCTGTTCCGTACAGGTTGCAATTTGTCCTGAGGATGAAGGGGAAGAGGGGGAACCAATGAGAGACTAGCTCTAGGTGTTGGGACAGGCACAGGTCACTCTATTTTCCCATCAGGAAGAAGAATTAAGCACAAGCTCAGCCTGCCCCCCAGAACCAGAAGAGGGCCTGAAGCAATCCTGCGCTTTTGCGGCCAGCTCCCAAAAAAGCGAGTTGAAAAATGGAGCTCAGGGGCGCTGCAATTCACAAAACTGCAGAGTTTTAAATGATACCTCTCGTCCACAAATATATTAAGGGAAGGCAACGAAGAGGCTTTGAAAGCAAGGCAGAATTGCAGGAAACAGATTTCAGGAGGTAGATTCGAATCGCCTTGAAAGCACATGAAAAGCGGCAAAACGTGGACAATGATGCCCTTGGCCAAAAAGGGCGTATGCGTTTTTTCCTGAATATATTCAGGAAAAAACGCATACGCCCTTTTTGGCCAACCAAGCAACCTGGAAAGGCCAATCAGCGCTCCAAAGAAGTCTCGCTTCCCAGCGGGCAAAAGGGCCATGCGGAAAAAAGTGTCCAAACCAGAAATGCAGGACCGGCCATGGAGAAATGGGAGCCTTGCTACGCTGATGGGTGGGATGTAACTTGCCAACAGCCACTCTGGAGAAGTGTACGGTGTGTTCTGAAACATCTAAAAAACACAGCTTGGAGAGCATAGGGCACTTCCACTCATGGGCGTATAAATTGGGAAAACTAAAAATCAGCAAGACACAGGCACCCCAAAGTTTAGGGCTGCTCTGTTGACAAGAACCCCCACTTCATTACACCTTCAATATCCTAGGAAAGAGAAAAATGTGTAAAGAAGATGTGGTCCTCATGTACAATGGAATATCACTCAGCCATGAAATCCACGTCATAAGGCTAGTAGCAGCACGATGAGTGGATTTAGGTATGACGATTCTAAATGAAATAAGTCACACAGAAAAAGACACTTATCATAAGATATCACTTAGAGAGGGAATGTAAAAACCGCTACACTTGAACTGAATTGCAAAACAGAACAGAGTCACACGTTTAGGAAACACACTATGGCTGCTGAACGGGAAAGGTGAGGTGGGGTGATGCATAAAACAAGGGTTTCAAATTAGCTCCGATACCGTTCCATAAACCCAATATGTAAGAGACAAGATCTATTCCTTTTTCAGTGAACTGGACTCAACACCCCCTATTCACCGCACTAGAATATGTCTGACTAGTAAGAATCTTCAAACCTATGTATTGATATCTCTCTGTAAGTGAGTCAAGGGGGTGTAAAGCGGCATAAACACAGCCGTGAAAAGCAGCTAAACCCCATTATAAAAATAAATTACTTTTCAAAACCCGTGAAACAAAGACAGTGAAAGAGAGAGAAATTCTTACAAAATTCGTTCACGGGCTGTGATGCAACCTGGATTGACCATATCTAGACCCACAGCTGATTGAGACATAAGGGTGGACACTCTTGGGGCTGAGAGGTTCGGTGAGGTTGGGTGAGCCAACGCAGACCCTTTCAAGTAATACTGCATGGTACCCATCCCATGGGTCCCAAATCTCCAGGTTCAAGGGCATCTTCCTACGTCGAAAACAGGCATGAGAAACTCAGAAGATGGTACACCGTGTGATCGGGAAAGGTTTCTAAAACGCACCTCATTTCTCATCTCCTTTGCTCGGGTTCGCCATTCCAGCCGATTTACTAGCCATCTCCCTCCTTAGAGAATCAGCACCTTTAACCTCCTGTTCCGTACAGGTTGCAATTTGTCCTGAGGATGAACGGGAAGAGGGGGAACCAATGAGAGACTAGCTCTAGGTGTTGGGACAGGCACAGGTCACTCTATTTTCCCATCAGGAAGAAGAATTAAGCACAAGCTCAGCCTGCCCCCCAGAACCAGAAGAGGGCCTGAAGCAATCCTGCGCTTTTGCGGCCAGCTCCCAAAAAAGCGAGTTGAAAAATGGAGCTCAGGGGCACTGCAATTCACAAACCTGCAGAGTTTTAAATGATACCTCTCGTCCACAAATATATTAAGGGAAGGCAACGAAGAGGCTTTGAAAGCAAGGCAGAATTGCAGGAAACAGATTTCAGGAGGTAGATTCGAATCGCCTTGAAAGCACATGAAAAGCGGCAAAACGTGGACAATGATGCCCTTGGCCAAAAAGGGCGTATGCGTTTTTTCCTGAATATATTCAGGAAAAAACGCATACGCCCTTTTTGGCCAACCAAGCAACCTGGAAAGGCCAATCAGCGCTCCAAAGAAGTCTCGCTTCCCAGCGGGCAAAAGGGCCATGCGGAAAAAAGTGTCCAAACCAGAAATGCAGGACCGGCCATGGAGAAATGGGAGCCTTGCTACGCTGATGGGTGGGATGTAAATTGCCAACAGCCACTCTGGAGAAGTGTACGGTGTGTTCTGAAACATCTAAAAAACACAGCTTGGAGAGCATAGGGCACTTCCACTCATGGGCGTATAAATTGGGAAAACTAAAAATCAGCAAGACACAGGCACCCCAAAGTTTAGGGCTGCTCTGTTGACAAGAACCCCCACTTCATTACACCTTAAATATCCTAGGAAAGAGAAAAATGGGTAAAGAAGATGTGGTCCTCATGTACAATGGAATATCACTCAGCCATGAAATCCACGTCATAAGGCTAGTAGCAGCACGATGAGTGGATTTAGGTACGACGATTCTAAGTGAAATAAGTCACAGAGAAAAAGACACTTATCATAAGATATCACTTAGAGAGGGAATGTAAAAACCGCTACATTTGAACTGAATTGCAAAACAGAACAGAGTCACACGTTTAGGAAAAACACTATGGCTGCTGAACGGGAAAGGTGAGGTTTGGTGATGCATAAAACAAGGGTTTCAAATTAGCTCCGATACCGTTCCATAAACCCAATATGTAAGAGACAAGACCTATTCCTTTTTCAGTGAACTGGACTCAACACCCCCTATTCACTGCACAAGAATATATCTGACTAGTAAGAATCTTCAAACCTATGTATTGATATCTCTCTGTAAGTGAGTCAAGGGGGTGTAAAGCGGCATAAACACAGCCGTGAAAAGCAGCTAAACCCCATTATAAAAATAAATTACTTTTCAAAACCCGTGAAACAAAGACAGTGAAAGAGAGAGAAATTCTTACAAAATTCGTTCACGGGCTGTGATGCAACCTGGATTGACCATATCTAGACCCACAGCTGATTGAGACATAAGGGTGGACACTCTTGGGGCTGAGAGGTTCGGTGAGGTTGGGTGAGCCAACGCAGACCCTTTCAAGTAATACTGCATGGTACCCATCCCATGGGTCCCAAATCTCCAGGTTCAAGGGCATCTTCCTACGTCGAAAACAGGCATGAGAAACCCAGAAGATGGTACACGGTGTGATCAGGAAAGGTTTCTAAAACGCACCTCATTTCTCATCTCCTTTGCTCGGGTTCGCCATTCCAGCCGATTTACTAGCCATCTCCCTCCTTGGAGAATCAGCACCTTTAACCTCCTGTTCCGTACAGGTTGCAATTTGTCCTGAGGATGAACGGGAAGAGGGGGAACCAATGAGAGACTAGCTCTAGGTGTTGGGACAGGCACAGGTCACTCTATTTTCCCATCAGGAAGAAGAATTAAGCACAAGCTCAGCCTGCCCCCCAGAACCAGAAGAGGGCCTGAAGCAATCCTGCGCTTTTGCGGCCAGCTCCCAAAAAAGCGAGTTGAAAAATGGAGCTCAGGGGCACTGCAATTCACAAACCTGCAGAGTTTTAAATGATACCTCTCGTCCACAAATATATTAAGGGAAGGCAACGAAGAGGCTTTGAAAGCAAGGCAGAATTGCAGGAAACAGATTTCAGGAGGTAGATTCGAATCGCCTTGAAAGCACATGAAAAGCGGCAAAACGTGGACAATGATGCCCTTGGCCAAAAAGGGCGTATGCGTTTTTTCCTGAATATATTCAGGAAAAAACGCATACGCCCTTTTTGGCCAACCAAGCAACCTGGAAAGGCCAATCAGCGCTCCAAAGAAGTCTCGCTTCCCAGCGGGCAAAAGGGCCATGCGGAAAAAAGTGTCCAAACCAGAAATGCAGGACCGGCCATGGAGAAATGGGAGCCTTGCTACGCTGATGGGTGGGATGTAAATTGCCAACAGCCACTCTGGAGAAGTGTACGGTGTGTTCTGAAACATCTAAAAAACACAGCTTGGAGAGCATAGGGCACTTCCACTCATGGGCGTATAAATTGGGAAAACTAAAAATCAGCAAGACACAGGCACCCCAAAGTTTAGGGCTGCTCTGTTGACAAGAACCCCCACTTCATTACACCTTAAATATCCTAGGAAAGAGAAAAATGGGTAAAGAAGTTGTGGTCCTCATGTACAATGGAATATCACTCAGCCATGAAATCCACGTCATAAGGCTAGTAGCAGCACGATGAGTGGATTTAGGTACGACGATTCTAAGTGAAATAAGTCACAGAGAAAAAGACACTTATCCTAAGATATCACTTAGAGAGGGAATGTAAAAACCGCTACACTTGAACTGAATTACAAAACAGAACAGAGTCACACGTTTAGGAAACACACTATGGCTGCTGAACGGGAAAGGTGAGGTGGGGTGATGCATAAAACAAGGGTTTCAAATTAGCTCCGATACCGTTCCATAAACCCAATATGTAAGAGACAAGACCTATTCGTTTTTCAGTGAACTGGACTCAACACCCCCTGTTCACCGCACAAGAATATATCTGACTAGTAAGAATCTTCAAACCTATGTATTGATATCTCTCTGTGAGTGAGTCAAGGGGGTGTAAAGCGGCATAAACACAGCCGTGAAAAGCAGCTAAACCCCATTAGAAAAATAAATTACTTTTCAAAACCCGTGAAACAAAGACAGTGAAAGAGAGAGAAATTCTTACAAAATTCGTTCAGGGGCTGTGATGCAACCTGGATTGACCATATCTAGACCCACAGCTGATTGAGACATAAGGGTGGACACTCTTGGGGCTGAGAGGTTCGGTGAGGTTGGGTGAGCCAACGCAGACCCTTTCAAGTAATACTGCATGGTACCCATCCCATGGGTCCCAAATCTCCAGGTTCAAGGGCATCTTCCTACGTCGAAAACAGGCATGAGAAACCCAGAAGATGGTACACCGTGTGATCGGGAAAGGTTTCTAAAACGCACCTCATTTTTTATCTCCTTTGCTCGGGTTCGCCATTCCAGCCGATTTACTAGCCATCTCCCTCCTTGGAGAATCAGCACCTTTAACCTCCTGTTCCGTACAGGTTGCAATTTGTCCTGAGGATGAAGGGGAAGAGGGGGAACCAATGAGAGACTAGCTCTAGGTGTTGGGACAGGCACAGGTCACTCTATTTTCCCATCAGGAAGAAGAATTAAGCACAAGCTCAGCCTGCCCCCCAGAACCAGAAGAGGGCCTGAAGCAATCCTGCGCTTTTGCGGCCAGCTCCCAAAAAAGCGAGTTGAAAAATGGAGCTCAGGGGCGCTGCAATTCACAAAACTGCAGAGTTTTAAATGATACCTCTCGTCCACAAATATATTAAGGGAAGGCAACGAAGAGGCTTTGAAAGCAAGGCAGAATTGCAGGAAACAGATTTCAGGAGGTAGATTCGAATCGCCTTGAAAGCACATGAAAAGCGGCAAAACGTGGACAATGATGCCCTTGGCCAAAAAGGGCGTATGCGTTTTTTCCTGAATATATTTAGGAAAAAACGCATACGCCCTTTTTGGCCAACCAAGCAACCTGGAAAGGCCAATCAGCGCTCCAAAGAAGTCTCGCTTCCCAGCGGGCAAAAGGGCCATGCGGAAAAAAGTGTCCAAACCAGAAATGCAGGACCGGCCATGGAGAAATGGGAGCCTTGCTACGCTGATGGGTGGGATGTAACTTGCCAACAGCCACTCTGGAGAAGTGTACGGTGTGTTCTGAAACATCTTAAAAACACAGCTTGGAGAGCATAGGGCACTTCCACTCATGGGCGTATAAATTGGGAAAACTAAAAATCAGCAAGACACAGGCACCCCAAAGTTTAGGGCTGCTCTGTTGACAAGAACCCCCACTTCATTACACCTTAAATATCCTAGGAAAGAGAAAAATGTGTAAAGAAGATGTGGTCCTCATGTACAATGGAATATCACTCAGCCATGAAATCCACGTCATAAGGCTAGTAGCAGCACGATGAGTGGATTTAGGTACGACGATTCTAAATGAAATAAGTCACACAGAAAAAGACACTTATCATAAGATATCACTTAGAGAGGGAATGTAAAAACCGCTACACTTGAACTGAATTGCAAAACAGAACAGAGTCACACGTTTAGGAAACACACTATGGCTGCTGAACGGGAAAGGTGAGGTGGGGTGATGCATAAAACAAGGGTTTCAAATTAGCTCCGATACCGTTCCATAAACCCAATATGTAAGAGACAAGATCTATTCCTTTTTCAGTGAACTGGACTCAACACGCCCTATTCACCGCACTAGAATATGTCTGACTAGTAAGAATCTTCAAACCTATGTATTGATATCTCTCTGTAAGTGAGTCAAGGGGGTGTAAAGCGGCATAAACACAGCCGTGAAAAGCAGCTAAACCCCATTATAAAAATAAATTACTTTTCAAAACCCGTGAAACAAAGACAGTGAAAGAGAGAGAAATTCTTACAAAATTCGTTCACGGGCTGTGATGCAACCTGGATTGACCATATCTAGACCCACAGCTGATTGAGACATAAGGGTGGACACTCTTGGGGCTGAGAGGTTCGGTGAGGTTGGGTGAGCCAACGCAGACCCTTTCAAGTAATACTGCATGGTACCCATCCCATGGGTCCCAAATCTCCAGGTTCAAGGGCATCTTCCTACGTCGAAAACAGGCATGAGAAACTCAGAAGATGGTACACCGTGTGATCGGGAAAGGTTTCTAAAACGCACCTCATTTCTCATCTCCTTTGCTCGGGTTCGCCATTCCAGCCGATTTACTAGCCATCTCCCTCCTTGGAGAATCAGCACCTTTAACCTCCTGTTCCGTACAGGTTGCAATTTGTCCTGAGGATGAACGGGAAGAGGGGGAACCAATGAGAGACTAGCTCTAGGTGTTGGGACAGGCACAGGTCACTCTATTTTCCCATCAGGAAGAAGAATTAAGCACAAGCTCAGCCTGCCCCCCAGAACCAGAAGAGGGCCTGAAGCAATCCTGCGCTTTTGCGGCCAGCTCCCAAAAAAGCGAGTTGAAAAATGGAGCTCAGGGGCACTGCAATTCACAAACCTGCAGAGTTTTAAATGATACCTCTCGTCCACAAATATATTAAGGGAAGGCAACGAAGAGGCTTTGAAAGCAAGGCAGAATTGCAGGAAACAGATTTCAGGAGGTAGATTCGAATCGCCTTGAAAGCACATGAAAAGCGGCAAAATGTGGACAATGATGCCCTTGGCCAAAAAGGGCGTATGCGTTTTTTCCTGAATATATTCAGGAAAAAACGCATACGCCCTTTTTGGCCAACCAAGCAACCTGGAAAGGCCAATCAGCGCTCCAAAGAAGTCTCGCTTCCCAGCGGGCAAAAGGGCCATGCGGAAAAAAGTGTCCAAACCAGAAATGCAGGACCGGCCATGGAGAAATGGGAGCTTTGCTACGCTGATGGGTGGGATGTAAATTGCCAACAGCCACTCTGGAGAAGTGTACGGTGTGTTCTGAAACATCTAAAAAACACAGCTTGGAGAGCATAGGGCACTTCCACTCATGGGCGTATAAATTGGGAAAACTAAAAATCAGCAAGACACAGGCACCCCAAAGTTTAGGGCTGCTCTGTTGACAAGAACCCCCCATTCATTACACCTTAAATATCCTAGGAAAGAGAAAAATGGGTAAAGAAGATGTGGTCCTCATGTACAATGGAATATCACTCAGCCAGGAAATCCACGTCATAAGGCTAGTAGCAGCACGATGAGTGGATTTAGGTACAACGATTCTAAGTGAAATAAGTCACAGAGAAAAAGACACTTATCATAAGATATCACTTAGAGAGGGAATGTAAAAACCGCTACATTTGAACTGAATTGCAAAACAGAACAGAGTCACACGTTTAGGAAAAACACTATGGCTGCTGAACGGGAAAGGTGAGGTTTGGTGATGCATAAAACAAGGGTTTCAAATTAGCTCCGATACCGTTCCATAAACCCAATATGTAAGAGACAAGACCTATTCCTTTTTCAGTGAACTGGACTCAACACCCCCTATTCACTGCACAAGAATATATCTGACTAGTAAGAATCTTCAAACCTATGTATTGATATCTCTCTGTAAGTGAGTCAAGGGGGTGTAAAGCGGCATAAACACAGCCGTGAAAAGCAGCTAAACCCCATTATAAAAATAAATTACTTTTCAAAACCCGTGAAACAAAGACAGTGAAAGAGAGAGAAATTCTTACAAAATTCGTTCACGGGCTGTGATGCAACCTGGATTGACCATATCTAGACCCACAGCTGATTGAGACATAAGGGTGGACACTCTTGGGGCTGAGAGGTTCGGTGAGGTTGGGTGAGCCAACGCAGACCCTTTCAAGTAATACTGCATGGTACCCATCCCATGGGTCCCAAATCTCCAGGTTCAAGGGGATCTTCCTACGTCGAAAACAGGCATGAGAAACCCAGAAGATGGTACACCGTGTGATCGGGAAAGGTTTCTAAAACGCACCTCATTTCTCATCTCCTTTGCTCGGGTTCGCCATTCCAGCCGATTTACTAGCCATCTCCCTCCTTGGAGAATCAGCAACTTTAACCTCCTGTTCCGTACAGGTTGCAATTTGTCCTGAGGATGAACGGGAAGAGGGGGAACCAATGAGAGACTAGCTCTAGGTGTTGGGACAGGCACAGGTCACTCTATTTTCCCATCAGGAAGAAGAATTAAGCACAAGCTCAGCCTGCCCCCCAGAACCAGAAGAGGGCCTGAAGCAATCCTGCGCTTTTGCGGCCAGCTCCCAAAAAAGCGAGTTGAAAAATGGAGCTCAGGGGCACTGCAATTCACAAACCTGCAGAGTTTTAAATGATACCTCTCGTCCACAAATATATTAAGGGAAGGCAACGAAGAGGCTTTCAAAGCAAGGCAGAATTGCAGGAAACAGATTTCAGGAGGTAGATTCGAATCGCCTTGAAAGCACATGAAAAGCGGCAAAACGTGGACAATGATGGCCTTGGCCAAAAAGGGCGTATGCGTTTTTTCCTGAATATATTCAGGAAAAAACGCATACGCCCTTTTTGGCCAACCAAGCAACCTGGAAAGGCCAATCAGCGCTCCAAAGAAGTCTCGCTTCCCAGCGGGCAAAAGGGCCATGCGGAAAAAAGTGTCCAAACCAGAAATGCAGGACCGGCCATGGAGAAATGGGAGCCTTGCTACGCTGATGGGTGGGATGTAAATTGCCAACAGCCACTCTGGAGAAGTGTACGGTGTGTTCTGAAACATCTAAAAAACACAGCTTGGAGAGCATAGGGCACTTCCACTCATGGGCGTATAAATTGGGAAAACTAAAAATCAGCAAGACACAGGCACCCAAAAGTTTAGGGCTGCTCTGTTGACAATAACCCCCACTTCATTACACCTCAAATATCCTAGGAAAGAGAAAAATGGATAAAGAAGTTGTGGTCCTCCTGTACAATGGAATATCACTCAGCCATGAAATCAACGTCATAAGGCTAGCAGCAGCACGATGAGTGGATTTAGGTACGACGATTCTAAGTGAAATAAGTCACACAGAAAAAGACACTTATCCTAAGATATCACTTAGAGAGGGAATGTAAAAACCGCTACACTTGAACTGAATTACAAAACAGAACAGAGTCACACGTTTAGAAAACACACTATGGCTGCTGAACGGGCAAGGTGAGGTGGGGTGATGCATAAAAAAAGGGTTTCAAATTACCTACGATACCGTTCCATAAACCCAATATGTAAGAGACAAGACCTATTCCTTTTTCAGTGAACTGGACTCAACACCCCCTATTCACCGCACAAGTATATATCTGACTAGTAAGAATCTTCAAACCTATGTATTTATATCTCTCTGTGAGTGAGTCAAGGGGGTGTAAAGCGGCATAAACACAGCCGTGAAAAGCAGCTAAACCCCATTAGAAAAATAAATTACTTTTCAAAACCCGTGAAACAAAGACAGTGAAAGAGAGAGAAATTCTTACAAAATTCGTTCAGGGGCTGTGATGCAACCTCGATTGACCATATGTAGACCCACAGCTGATTGAGACATAAGGGTGGACACTCTTGGGGCTGAGAGGTTCGGTGAGGTTGGGTGAGCCAACGCAGACCCTTTCAAGTAGTACTGCATGGTACCCATCCCATGGGTCCCAAATCTCCAGGTTCAAGGGCATCTTCCTACATCGAAAACAGGCATGAGAAACCCAGAAGATGGTACACCGTGTGATCGGGAAAGGTTTCTAAAACGCACCTCATTTCTCATCTCCTTTGCTCGGGTTCGCCATTCCAGCCGATTTACTAGCCATCTCCCTCCTTGGAGAATCAGCACCTTTAACCTCCTGTTCTGTACAGGTTGCAATTTGTCCTGAGGATGAACGGGAAGAGGGGGAACCAATGAGAGACTAGCTCTAGGTGTTGGGACAGGCACAGGTCACTCTATTTTCCCATCAGGAAGAAGAATTAAGCAC
The DNA here is from genome assembly GCF_949987535.1 of Balaenoptera acutorostrata. Classification (NCBI taxonomy): domain Eukaryota; kingdom Metazoa; phylum Chordata; class Mammalia; order Artiodactyla; family Balaenopteridae; genus Balaenoptera; species Balaenoptera acutorostrata. The sequence goes on from NW_026646144.1 coordinate 484,557, forward strand.
AAGCTCAGCCTGCCCCCCAGAACCAGAAGAGGGCCTGAAGCAATCCTGTGCTTTTGCGGCCAGCTCCCAAAAAAGCGAGTTGAAAAATGGAGCTCAGGGGCACTGCAATTCACAAACCTGCAGAGTTTTAAATGATACCTCTCGTCCACAAATATATTAAGGGAAGGCAACGAAGAGGCTTTGAAAGCAAGGCAGAATTGCAGGAAACAGATTTTAGGAGGTAGATTCGAATCGCCTTGAAAGCACATGAAAAGTGGCAAAACGTGGACAATGATGCCCTTGGCCATAAAGGGCGTCTGCGTTTTTTCCTGAATATATTCAGGAAAAAACGCAGACGCCCTTTTTGGCCAACCAAGCAACCTGGAAAGGCCAATCAGCGCTCCAAAGAAGTCTCGCTTGCCAGCGGGCAAAAGGGCCATGCGGAAAAAAGTGTCCAAACCAGAAATGCAGGACCGGCCATGGAGAAATGGGAGCCTTGCTACGCTGATGGGTGGGATGTAAATTGCCAACAGCCACTCTGGAGAAGTGTACGGTGTGTTCTGAAACATCTAAAAAACACAGCTTGGAGAGCATAGGGCACTTCCACTCATGGGCGTATAAATTGGGAAAACTAAAAATCAGCAAGACACAGGCACCCCAAAGTTTAGGGCTGCTCTGTTGACAAGAACCCCCACTTCATTACACCTTAAATATCCTAGGAAAGAGAAAAATGGGTAAAGAAGTTGTGGTCCTCATGTACAATGGAATATCACTCAGCCATGAAATCCACGTCATAAGGCTAGTAGCAGCACGATGAGTGGATTTAGGTACGACGATTCTAAGTGAAATAAGTCACACAGAAAAAGACACTTATCATAAGATATCACTTAGAGAGGGAATGTAAAAACCGCTACACTTGAACTGAATTGCAAAACAGAACAGAGTCACACGTTTAGGAAACACACTATGGCTGCTGAACGGGCAAGGTGAGGTGGGGTGATGCATAAAAGAAGGGTTTCAAATTAGCTCCGATACCGTTCCATAAACCCAATATGTAAGAGACAAGACCTATTCCTTTTTCAGTGAACTGGACTCAACACCCCCTATTCACCGCACAAGAATATATCTGACTAGTAAGAATCTTCAAACCTATGTATTGATATCTCTCTGTGAGTGAGTCAATGGGGTGTAAAGCGGCATAAACACAGCCATGAAAAGCAGCTAAACCCCATTATAAAAATAAATTACTTTTCAAAACCCGTGAAACAAAGACAGTGAAAGAGAGAGAAATTCTTACAAAATTCGTTCAGGGGCTGTGATGCAACCTGGATTGACCATATCTAGACCCACATCTGATTGAGACATAAGGGTGGACACTCTTGGGGCTGAGAGGTTCGGTGAGGTTGGGTGAGCCAACGCAGACCCTTTCAAGTAATACTGCATGGTACCCATCCCATGGGTCCCAAATCTCCAGGTTCAAGGGCATCTTCCTACATCGAAAACAGGCATGAGAAACCCAGAAGATGGTACACCGTGTGATCGGGAAAGGTTTCTAAAACGCACCTCATTTCTCATCTCCTTTGCTCGGGTTCGCCATTCCAGCCGATTTACTAGCCATCTCCCTCCTTGGAGAATCAGCACCTTTAACCTCCTGTTCCGTACAGGTTGCAATTTGTCCTGAGGATGAACGGGAAGAGGGGGAACCAATGAGAGACTAGCTCTAGGTGTTGGGACAGGCACAGGTCACTCTATTTTCCCATCAGGAAGAAGAATTAAGCACAAGCTCAGCCTGCCCCCCAGAACCAGAAGAGGGCCTGAAGCAATCCTGCGCTTTTGCGGCCAGCTCCCAAAAAAGCGAGTTGAAAAATGGAGCTCAGGGGCACTGCAATTCACAAACCTGCAGAGTTTTAAATGATACCTCTCGTCCACAAATATATTAAGGGAAGGCAACGAAGAGGCTTTGAAAGCAAGGCAGAATTGCAGGAAACAGATTTCAGGAGGTAGATTCGAATCGCCTTGAAAGCACATGAAAAGCGGCAAAACGTGGACAATGATGCCCTTGGCCAAAAAGGGCGTATGCGTTTTTTCCTGAATATATTCAGGAAAAAACGCATACGCCCTTTTTGGCCAACCAAGCAACCTGGAAAGGCCAATCAGCGCTCCAAAGAAGTCTCGCTTCCCAGCGGGCAAAAGGGCCATGCGGAAAAAAGTGTCCAAACCAGAAATGCAGGACCGGCCATGGAGAAATGGGAGCCTTGCTACGCTGATGGGTGGGATGTAAATTGCCAACAGCCACTCTGGAGAAGTGTACGGTGTGTTCTGAAACATCTAAAAAACACAGCTTGGAGAGCATAGGGCACTTCCACTCATGGGCGTATAAATTGGGAAAACTAAAAATCAGCAAGACACAGGCACCCAAAAGTTTAGGGCTGCTCTGTTGACAAGAACCCCCACTTCATTACACCTCAAATATCCTAGGAAAGAGAAAAATGGATAAAGAAGTTGTGGTCCTCCTGTACAATGGAATATCACTCAGCCATGAAATCAACGTCATAAGGCTAGTAGCAGCACGATGAGTGGATTTAGGTACGACGATTCTAAGTGAAATAAGTCACACAGAAAAAGACACTTATCCTAAGATATCACTTAGAGAGGGAATGTAAAAACCGCTACACTTGAACTGAATTACAAAACAGAACAGAGTCACACGTTTAGAAAACACACTATGGCTGCTGAACGGGCAAGGTGAGGTGGGGTGATGCATAAAAAAAGGGTTTCAAATTACCTCCGATACCGTTCCATAAACCCAATATGTAAGAGACAAGACCTATTCCTTTTTCAGTGAACTGGACTCAACACCCCCTATTCACCGCACAAGAATATATCTGACTAGTAAGAATCTTCAAACCTATGTATTTATATCTCTCTGTGAGTGAGTCAAGGGGGTGTAAAGCGGCATAAACACAGCCGTGAAAAGCAGCTAAACCCCATTAGAAAAATAAATTACTTTTCAAAACCCGTGAAACAAAGACAGTGAAAGAGAGAGAAATTCTTACAAAATTCGTTCAGGGGCTGTGATGCAACCTCGATTGACCATATGTAGACCCACAGCTGATTGAGACATAAGGGTGGACACTCTTGGGGCTGAGAGGTTCGGTGAGGTTGGGTGAGCCAACGCAGACCCTTTCAAGTAGTACTGCATGGTACCCATCCCATGGGTCCCAAATCTCCAGGTTCAAGGGCATCTTCCTACATCGAAAACAGGCATGAGAAACCCAGAAGATGGTACACCGTGTGATCGGGAAAGGTTTCTAAAACGCACCTCATTTCTCATCTCCTTTGCTCGGGTTCGCCAATCCAGCCGATTTACTAGCCATCTCCCTCCTTGGAGAATCAGCACCTTTAACCTCCTGTTCTGTACAGGTTGCAATTTGTCCTGAGGATGAACGGGAAGAGGGGGAACCAATGAGAGACTAGCTCTAGGTGTTGGGACAGGCACAGGTCACTCTATTTTCCCATCAGGAAGAAGAATTAAGCACAAGCTCAGCCTGCCCCCCAGAACCAGAAGAGGGCCTGAAGCAATCCTGTGCTTTTGCGGCCAGCTCCCAAAAAAGCGAGTTGAAAAATGGAGCTCAGGGGCACTGCAATTCACAAACCTGCAGAGTTTTAAATGATACCTCTCGTCCACAAATATATTAAGGGAAGGCAACGAAGAGGCTTTGAAAGCAAGGCAGAATTGCAGGAAACAGATTTTAGGAGGTAGATTCGAATCGCCTTGAAAGCACATGAAAAGTGGCAAAACGTGGACAATGATGCCCTTGGCCATAAAGGGCGTCTGCGTTTTTTCCTGAATATATTCAGGAAAAAACGCAGACGCCCTTTTTGGCCAACCAAGCAACCTGGAAAGGCCAATCAGCGCTCCAAAGAAGTCTCGCTTGCCAGCGGGCAAAAGGGCCATGCGGAAAAAAGTGTCCAAACCAGAAATGCAGGACCGGCCATGGAGAAATGGGAGCCTTGCTACGCTGATGGGTGGGATGTAAATTGCCAACAGCCACTCTGGAGAAGTGTACGGTGTGTTCTGAAACATCTAAAAAACACAGCTTGGAGAGCATAGGGCACTTCCACTCATGGGCGTATAAATTGGGAAAACTAAAAATCAGCAAGACACAGGCACCCCAAAGTTTAGGGCTGCTCTGTTGACAAGAACCCCCACTTCATTACACCTTAAATATCCTAGGAAAGAGAAAAATGGGTAAAGAAGTTGTGGTCCTCATGTACAATGGAATATCACTCAGCCATGAAATCCACGTCATAAGGCTAGTAGCAGCACGATGAGTGGATTTAGGTACGACGATTCTAAGTGAAATAAGTCACACAGAAAAAGACACTTATCATAAGATATCACTTAGAGAGGGAATGTAAAAACCGCTACACTTGAACTGAATTGCAAAACAGAACAGAGTCACACGTTTAGGAAACACACTATGGCTGCTGAACGGGCAAGGTGAGGTGGGGTGATGCATAAAAGAAGGGTTTCAAATTAGCTCCGATACCGTTCCATAAACCCAATATGTAAGAGACAAGACCTATTCCTTTTTCAGTGAACTGGACTCAACACCCCCTATTCACCGCACAAGAATATATCTGACTAGTAAGAATCTTCAAACCTATGTATTGATATCTCTCTGTGAGTGAGTCAATGGGGTGTAAAGCGGCATAAACACAGCCGTGAAAAGCAGCTAAACCCCATTATAAAAATAAATTACTTTTAAAAACCCGTGAAACAAAGACAGTGAAAGAGAGAGAAATTCTTACAAAATTCGTTCAGGGGCTGTGATGCAACCTGGATTGACCATATCTAGACCCACATCTGATTGAGACATAAGGGTGGACACTCTTGGGGCTGAGAGGTTCGGTGAGGTTGGGTGAGCCAACGCAGACCCTTTCAAGTAATACTGCATGGTACCCATCCCATGGGTCCCAAATCTCCAGGTTCAAGGGCATCTTCCTACATCGAAAACAGGCATGAGAAACCCAGAAGATGGTACACCGTGTGATCGGGAAAGGTTTCTAAAACGCACCTCATTTCTCATCTCCTTTGCTCGGGTTCGCCATTCCAGCCGATTTACTAGCCATCTCCCTCCTTGGAGAATCAGCACCTTTAACCTCCTGTTCCGTACAGGTTGCAATTTGTCCTGAGGATGAACGGGAAGAGGGGGAACCAATGAGAGACTAGCTCTAGGTGTTGGGACAGGCACAGGTCACTCTATTTTCCCATCAGGAAGAAGAATTAAGCACAAGCTCAGCCTGCCCCCCAGAACCAGAAGAGGGCCTGAAGCAATCCTGCGCTTTTGCGGCCAGCTCCCAAAAAAGCGAGTTGAAAAATGGAGCTCAGGGGCACTGCAATTCACAAACCTGCAGAGTTTTAAATGATACCTCTCGTCCACAAATATATTAAGGGAAGGCAACGAAGAGGCTTTGAAAGCAAGGCAGAATTGCAGGAAACAGATTTCAGGAGGTAGATTCGAATCGCCTTGAAAGCACATGAAAAGCGGCAAAACGTGGACAATGATGCCCTTGGCCAACAAGGGCGTATGCGTTTTTTCCTGAATATATTCAGGAAAAAACGCATACGCCCTTTTTGGCCAACCAAGCAACCTGGAAAGGCCAATCAGCGCTCCAAAGAAGTCTCGCTTCCCAGCGGGCAAAAGGGCCATGCGGAAAAAAGTGTCCAAACCAGAAATGCAGGACCGGCCATGGAGAAATGGGAGCCTTGCTACGCTGATGGGTGGGATGTAAATTGCCAACAGCCACTCTGGAGAAGTGTACGGTGTGTTCTGAAACATCTAAAAAACACAGCTTGGAGAGCATAGGGCACTTCCACTCATGGGCGTATAAATTGGGAAAACTAAAAATCAGCAAGACACAGGCACCCCAAAGTTTAGGGCTGCTCTGTTGACAAGAACCCCCACTTCATTACACCTTAAATATCCTAGGAAAGAGAAAAATGGATAAAGAAGTTGTGGTCCTCCTGTACAATGGAATATCACTCAGCCATGAAATCAACGTCATAAGGCTAGTAGCAGCACGATGAGTGGATTTAGGTACGACGATTCTAAGTGAAATAAGTCACACAGAAAAAGACACTTATCCTAAGATATCACTTATAGAGGGAATGTAAAAACCGCTACACTTGAACTGAATTGCAAAACAGAACAGAGTCACACGTTTAGGAAACACACTATGGCTGCTGAACGGGCAAGGTGAGGTGGGGTGATGCATAAAAGAAGGGTTTCAAATTAGCTCCGATACCGTTCCATAAACCCAATATGTAAGAGACAAGACCTATTCCTTTTTCAGTGAACTGGACTCAACACCCCCTATTCACCGCACAAGAATATATCTGACTAGTAAGAATCTTCAAACCTATGTATTGATATCTCTCTGTGAGTGAGTCAATGGGGTGTAAAGCGGCATAAACACAGCCGTGAAAAGCAGCTAAACCCCATTATAAAAATAAATTACTTTTCAAAACCCGTGAAACAAAGACAGTGAAAGAGAGAGAAATTCTTACAAAATTCGTTCAGGGGCTGTGATGCAACCTGGATTGACCATATCTAGACCCACATCTGATTGAGACATAAGGGTGGACACTCTTGGGGCTGAGAGGTTCGGTGAGGTTGGGTGAGCCAACGCAGACCCTTTCAAGTAATACTGCATGGTACCCATCCCATGGGTCCCAAATCTCCAGGTTCAAGGGCATCTTCCTACATCGAAAACAGGCATGAGAAACCCAGAAGATGGTACACCGTGTGATCGGGAAAGGTTTCTAAAACGCACCTCATTTCTCATCTCCTTTGCTCGGGTTCGCCATTCCAGCCGATTTACTAGCCATCTCCCTCCTTGGAGAATCAGCACCTTTAACCTCCTGTTCCGTACAGGTTGCAATTTGTCCTGAGGATGAACGGGAAGAGGGGGAACCAATGAGAGACTAGCTCTAGGTGTTGGGACAGGCACAGGTCACTCTATTTTCCCATCAGGAAGAAGAATTAAGCACAAGCTCAGCCTGCCCCCCAGAACCAGAAGAGGGCCTGAAGCAATCCTGCGCTTTTGCGGCCAGCTCCCAAAAAAGCGAGTTGAAAAATGGAGCTCAGGGGCACTGCAATTCACAAACCTGCAGAGTTTTAAATGATACCTCTCGTCCACAAATATATTAAGGGAAGGCAACGAAGAGGCTTTGAAAGCAAGGCAGAATTGCAGGAAACAGATTTCAGGAGGTAGATTCGAATCGCCTTGAAAGCACATGAAAAGCGGCAAAACGTGGACAATGATGCCCTTGGCCAACAAGGGCGTATTCGTTTTTTCCTGAATATATTCAGGAAAAAACGCATACGCCCTTTTTGGCCAACCAAGCAACCTGGAAAGGCCAATCAGCGCTCCAAAGAAGTCTCGCTTCCCAGCGGGCAAAAGGGCCATGCGGAAAAAAGTGTCCAAACCAGAAATGCAGGACCGGCCATGGAGAAATGGGAGCCTTGCTACGCTGATGGGTGGGATGTAAATTGCCAACAGCCACTCTGGAGAAGTGTACGGTGTGTTCTGAAACATCTAAAAAACACAGCTTGGAGAGCATAGGGCACTTCCACTCATGGGCGTATAAATTGGGAAAACTAAAAATCAGCAAGACACAGGCACCCCAAAGTTTAGGGCTGCTCTGTTGACAAGAACCCCCACTTCATTACACCTTAAATATCCTAGGAAAGAGAAAAATGGATAAAGAAGTTGTGGTCCTCCTGTACAATGGAATATCACTCAGCCATGAAATCAACGTCATAAGGCTAGTAGCAGCACGATGAGTGGATTTAGGTACGACGATTCTAAGTGAAATAAGTCACACAGAAAAAGACACTTATCCTAAGATATCACTTATAGAGGGAATGTAAAAACCGCTACACTTGAACTGAATTGCAAAACAGAACAGAGTCACACGTTTAGGAAACACACTATGGCTGCTGAACGGGAAAGGTGAGGTGGGGTGATGCATAAAACAAGGGTTTCAAATTAGCTCAGATACCGTTCCATAAACCCAATATGTAAGAGACAAGACCTATTCCTTTTTCAGTGAACTGGACTCAACACCCCCTATTCACCGCACAAGAATATATCTGACTAGTAATAATCTTCAAACCTATGTATTGATATCTCTCTGTAAGTGAGTCAAGGGGGTGTAAAGCGGCATAAACACAGCCGTGAAAAGCAGCTAAACCCCATTATAAAAATAAATTACTTTTCAAAACCCGTGAAACAAAGACAGTGAAAGAGAGAGAAATTCTTACAAAATTCGTTCAGGGGCTGTGATGCAACCTGGATTGACCATATCTAGACCCACAGGTGATTGAGACATAAGGGTGGACACTCTTGGGGCTGAGAGGTTCGGTGAGGTTGGGTGAGCCAACGCAGACCCTTTCAAGTAGTACTGCATGGTACCCATCCCATGGGTCCCAAATCTCCAGGTTCAAGGGCATCTTCCTACATCGAAAACAGGCATGAGAAACCCAGAAGATGGTACACCGTGTGATCGGGAAAGGTTTCTAAAACGCACCTCATTTCTCATCTCCTTTGCTCGGGTTCGCCATTCCAGACGATTTACTAGCCATCTCCCTCCTTGGAGAATCAGCACCTTTAACCTCCTGTTCCGTACAGGTTGCAATTTGTCCTGAGGATGAACGGGAAGAGGGGGAACCAATGAGAGACTAGCTCTGGGTGTTGGAACAGGCACAGGTCACTCTATTTTCCCATCAGGAAGAAGAATTAAGCACAAGCTCAGCCTGCCCCCCAGAACCAGAAGAGGGCCTGAAGCAATCCTGCGCTTTTGCGGCCAGCTCCCAAAAAAGCGAGTTGAAAAATGGAGCTCAGGGGCACTGCAATTCACAAACCTGCAGAGTTTTAAATGATACCTCTCGTCCACAAATATATTAAGGGAAGGCACCGAAGAGGTTTTGAAAGCAAGGCAGAATTGCAGGAAACAGATTTCAGGAGGTAGATTCGAATCGCCTTGAAAGCACATGAAAAGCGGCAAAACGTGGACAATGATGCCCTTGGCCAAAAAGGGCGTATGCGTTTTTTCCTGAATATATTCAGGAAAAAAAGCATACGCCCTTTTTGGCCAACCAAGCAACCTGTAAAGGCCAATCAGCGCTCCAAAGAAGTCTCGCTTCCCAGCGGGCAAAAGGGCCATGCGGAAAAAAGTGTCCAAACCAGAAATGCAGGACCGGCCATGGAGAAATGGGAGCCTTGCTACGCTGATGGGTGGGATGTAAATTGCCAACAGCCACTCTGGAGAAGTGTACAGTGTGTTCTGAAACATCTAAAAAACACAGCTTGGAGAGCATAGGGCACTTCCACTCATGGGCGTATAAATTGGGAAAACTAAAAATCAGCAAGACACAGGCACCCCAAAGTTTAGGGCTGCTCTGTTGACAAGAACCCCCACTTCATAACACCTTAAATATCCTAGGAAAGAGAAAAATGGATAAAGAAGTTGTGGTCCTCATGTACAATGGAATATCACTCAGCCATGAAATCAACGTCATAAGGCTAGTAGCAGCACGATGAGTGGATTTAGGTACGACGATTCTAAGTGAAATAAGTCACACAGAAAAAGACACTTATCATAAGATATCACTAATAGAGGGAATGTAAAAACCGCTACACTTGAACTGAATTGCAAAACAGAACAGAGTCACACGTCTAGGAAACACACTATGGCTGCTGAACGGGAAAGGTGAGGTGGGGTGATGCATAAAACAAGGGTTTCAAATTAGCTCAGATACCGTTCCATAAACCCAATATGTAAGAGACAAGACCTATTCCTTTTTCAGTGAACTGGACTCAACATCCCCTATTCACCGCACAAGAATATATCTGACTAGTAAGAATCTTCAAACCTATGTATTGATATCTCTCTGTAAGTGAGTCAAGGGGGTGTAAAGCGGCATAAACACAGCCGTGAAAAGCAGCTAAACCCCATTATAAAAATAAATTACTTTTCAAAACCCGTGAAACAAAGACAGTGAAAGAGAATGAAATTCTTACAAAATTCGTTCAGGGGCTGTGATGCAACCTGGATTGACCATATCTAGACCCACATCTGATTGAGACATAAGGGTGGACACTCTTGGGGCTGAGAGTTTCGGTGAGGTTGGGTGAGCCAACGCAGACCCTTTCAAGTAATACTGCATGGTACCCATCCCATGGGTCCCAAATCTCCAGGTTCAAGGGCATCTTCCTACGTCGAAAACAGGCATGAGAAACCCAGAAGATGGTACACCGTGTGATCGGGAAAGGTTTCTAAAACGCACCTCATTTCTCATCTCCTTTGCTCGGGTTCGCCATTCCAGCCGATTTACTAGCCATCTCCCTCCTTGGAGAATCAGCACCTTTAACCTCCTGTTCCGTACAGGTTTCAATTTGTCCTGAGGATGAACGGGAAGAGGGGGAACCAATGAGAGACTAGCTCTAGGTGTTGGGACAGGCACAGGTCACTCTATTTTCCCATCAGGAAGAAGAATTAAGCACAAGCTCAGCCTGCCCCCCAGAACCAGAAGAGGGCCTGAAGCAATCCTGCGCTTTTGCGGCCAGCTCCCAAAAAAGCGAGTTGAAAAATGGAGCTCAGGGGCACTGCAATTCACAAACCTGCAGAGTTTTAAATGATACCTCTCGTCCACAAATATATTAAGGGAAGGCAACGAAGAGGCTTTGAAAGCAAGGCAGAATTGCAGGAAACAGATTTCAGGAGGTAGATTCGAATCGCCTTGAAAGCACATGAAAAGCGGCAAAACGTGGACAATGATGCCCTTGGCCAACAAGGGCGTATGCGTTTTTTCCTGAATATATTCAGGAAAAAACGCATACGCCCTTTTTGGCCAACCAAGCAACCTGGAAAGGCCAATCAGCGCTCCAAAGAAGTCTCGCTTCCCAGCGGGCAAAAGGGCCATGCGGAAAAAAGTGTCCAAACCAGAAATGCAGGACCGGCCATGGAGAAATGGGAGCCTTGCTACGCTGATGGGTGGGATGTAAATTGCCAACAGCCACTCTGGAGAAGTGTACGGTGTGTTCTGAAACATCTAAAAAACACAGCTTGGAGAGCATAGGGCACTTCCACTCATGGGCGTATAAATTGGGAAAACTAAAAATCAGCAAGACACAGGCACCCCAAAGTTTAGGGCTGCTCTGTTGACAAGAACCCCCACTTCATTACACCTTAAATATCCTAGGAAAGAGAAAAATGGATAAAGAAGTTGTGGTCCTCCTGTACAATGGAATATCACTCAGCCATGAAATCAACGTCATAAGGCTAGTAGCAGCACGATGAGTGGATTTAGGTACGACGATTCTAAGTGAAATAAGTCACACAGAAAAAGACACTTATCCTAAGATATCACTTATAGAGGGAATGTAAAAACCGCTACACTTGAACTGAATTGCAAAACAGAACAGAGTCACACGTTTAGGAAACACACTATGGCTGCTGAACGGGAAAGGTGAGGTGGGGTGATGCATAAAACAAGGGTTTCAAATTAGCTCAGATACCGTTCCATAAACCCAATATGTAATAGACAAGACCTATTCCTTGCTCAGTGAACTGGACTCAACACCCCCTATTCACCGCACAAGAATATATCTGACTAGTAATAATCTTCAAACCTATGTATTGATATCTCTCTGTAAGTGAGTCAAGGGGGTGTAAAGCGGCATAAACACAGCCGTGAAAAGCAGCTAAACCCCATTATAAAAATAAATTACTTTTCAAAACCCGTGAAACAAAGACAGTGAAAGAGAGAGAAATTCTTACAAAATTCGTTCAGGGGCTGTGATGCAACCTGGATTGACCATATCTAGACCCACAGGTGATTGAGACATAAGGGTGGACACTCTTGGGGCTGAGAGGTTCGGTGAGGTTGGGTGAGCCAACGCAGACCCTTTCAAGTAGTACTGCATGGTACCCATCCCATGGGTCCCAAATCTCCAGGTTCAAGGGCATCTTCCTACATCGAAAACAGGCATGAGAAACCCAGAAGATGGTACACCGTGTGATCGGGAAAGGTTTCTAAAACGCACCTCATTTCTCATCTCCTTTGCTCGGGTTCGCCATTCCAGACGATTTACTAGCCATCTCCCTCCTTGGAGAATCAGCACCTTTAACCTCCTGTTCCGTACAGGTTGCAATTTGTCCTGAGGATGAAGGGGAAGAGGGGGAACCAATGAGAGACTAGCTCTAGGTGTTGGGACAGGCACAGGTCACTCTATTTTCCCATCAGGAAGAAGAATTAAGCACAAGCTCAGCCTGCCCCCCAGAACCAGAAGAGGGCCTGAAGCAATCCTGCGCTTTTGCGGCCAGCTCCCAAAAAAGCGAGTTGAAAAATGGAGCTCAGGGGCACTGCAATTCACAAACCTGCAGAGTTTTAAATGATACCTCTCGTCCACAAATATATTAAGGGAAGGCAACGAAGAGGCTTTGAAAGCAAGGCAGAATTGCAGGAAACAGATTTCAGGAGGTAGATTCGAATCGCCTTGAAAGCACATGAAAAGCGGCAAAACGTGGACAATGATGCCCTTGGCCAAAAAGGGCGTATGCGTTTTTTCCTGAATATATTCAGGAAAAAAAGCATACGCCCTTTTTGGCCAACCAAGCAACCTGGAAAGGCAAATCAGCGCTCCAAAGAAGTCTCGCTTCCCAGCGGGCAAAAGGGCCATGCGGAAAAAAGTGTCCAAACCAGAAATGCAGGACCGGCCATGGAGAAATGGGAGCCTTGCTATGCTGATGGGTGGGATGTAAATTGCCAACAGCCACTCTGGAGAAGTGTACAGTGTGTTCTGAAACATCTAAAAAACACAGCTTGGAGAGCATAGGGCACTTCCACTCATGGGCGTATAAATTGGGAAAACTAAAAATCAGCAAGACACAGGCACCCCAAAGTTTAGGGCTGCTCTGTTGACAAGAACCCCCACTTCATTACACCTTAAATATCCTAGGAAAGAGAAAAATGGATAAAGAAGTTGTGGTCCTCATGTACAATGGAATATCACTCAGCCATGAAATCAACGTCATAAGGCTAGTAGCAGCACGATGAGTGGATTTAGGTACGACGATTCTAAGTGAAATAAGTCACACAGAAAAAGACACTTATCATAAGATATCACTAATAGAGGGAATGTAAAAACCGCTACACTTGAACTGAATTGCAAAACAGAACAGAGTCACACGTCTAGGAAACACACTATGGCTGCTGAACGGGAAAGGTGAGGTGGGGTGATGCATAAAACAAGGTTTTCAAATTAGCTCAGATACCGTTCCATAAACCCAATATGTAAGAGACAAGACCGATTCCTTTTTCAGTGAACTGGACTCAACACCCCCTATTCACCGCACAAGAATATATCTGACTAGTAAGAATCTTCAAACCTATGTATTGATATCTCTCTGTAAGTGAGTCAAGGGGGTGTAAAGAGGCATAAACACAGCCGTGAAAAGCAGCTAAACCCCATTATAAAAATAAATTACTTTTAAAAACCAGTGATACAAAGACAGTGAAAGAGAGAGAAATTCTTACAAAATTCGTTCAGGGGCTGTGATGCAACCTGGATTGACCATATCTAGATCCACAGCTGATTGAGACATAAGGGTGGACACTCTTGGGGCTGAGAGGTTCGGTGAGGTTGGGTGAGCCAACGCAGACCCTTTCAAGTAATACTGCATGGTACCCATCCCATGGGTCCCAAATCTCCAGGTTCAAGGGCATCTTCCTACATCGAAAACAGGCATGAGAAACCCAGAAGATGGTACACCGTGTGATCGGGAAAGGTTTCTAAAACGCACCTCATTTCTCATCTCCTTGGCTCGGGTTCGCCATTCCAGCCGATTTACTAGCCATCTCCCTCCTTGGAGAATCAGCACCTTTAACCTCCTGTTCCGTACAGGTTGCAATTTGTCCTGAGGATGAAGGGGAAGAGGGGGAACCAATGAGAGACTAGCTCTAGGTGTTGGGACAGGCACAGGTCACTCTATTTTCCCATCAGGAAGAAGAATTAAGCACAAGCTCAGCCTGCCCCCCAGAACCAGAAGAGGGCCTGAAGCAATCCTGCGCTTTTGCGGCCAGCTCCCAAAAAAGCGAGTTGAAAAATGGAGCTCAGGGGCGCTGCAATTCACAAAACTGCAGAGTTTTAAATGATACCTCTCGTCCACAAATATATTAAGGGAAGGCAACGAAGAGGCTTTGAAAGCAAGGCAGAATTGCAGGAAACAGATTTCAGGAGGTAGATTCGAATCGCCTTGAAAGCACATGAAAAGCGGCAAAACGTGGACAATGATGCCCTTGGCCAAAAAGGGCGTATGCGTTTTTTCCTGAATATATTCAGGAAAAAACGCATACGCCGTTTTTGGCCTACCAAGCAACCTCGAAAGGCAAATCAGCGCTCCAAAGAAGTCTCGCTTCCCAGCGGGCAAAAGGGCCATGCGGAAAAAAGTGTCCAAACCAGAAATGCAGGACCGGCCATGGAGAAATGGGAGCCTTGCTACGCTGATGGGTTGGATGTAAATTGCCAACAGCCACTCTGGAGAAGTGTACGGTGTGTTCTGAAACATGTAAAAAACACAGCTTGGAGAGCATAGGGCACTTCCACTCATGGGCGTATAAATTGGAAAACTAAAAATCAGCAAGACACAGGCACCCCAAAGTTTAGGGCTGCTCTGTTGACAAGAACCCCCACTTCATTACACCTTCAATATCCTAGGAAAGAGAAAAATGGATAAAGAAGTTGTGGTCCTCATGCACAATGGAATATCACTCAGCCATGAAATCAACTTCATAAGGCTAGTAGCAGCACGATGAGTGGATTTAGGTACGACGATTCTAAGTGAAATAAGTCACACAGAAAAAGACACTTATCATAAGATATCACTTATAGAGGGAATGTAAAAACCGCTACACTTGAACTGAATTGCAAAACAGAACAGAGTCACACATTTAGTAAACACACTATGGCTGCTGAACGGGAAAGGTGAGGTGGGGTGATGCATAAAACAAGGGTTTCAAATTAGCTCAGATACCGTTCCATAAACCCAATATGTAAGAGACAAGACCTATTCCTTGCTCAGTGAACTGGACTCAACACCCCCTATTCACCGCACAAGAATATATCTGACTAGTAAGAATCTTCAAACCTATGTATTGATATCTCTCTGTAAGTGAGTCATGGGGGTGTAAAGCGGCATAAACACAGCCGTGAAAAACAGCTAAACCCCATTATAAAAATAAATTACTTTTCAAAACCCGTGAAACAAAGACAGTGAAAGAGAGAGAAATTCTTACAAAATTCGTTCAGGGGCTGTGATGCAACCTGGATTGACCATATCTAGACCCACAGCTGATTGAGACATAAGGGTGGACACTCTTGGGGCTGAGAGGTTCGGTGAGGTTGGGGGAGCCAACGCAGACCCTTTCAAGTAATACTGCATGGTACCCATCCCATGGGTCCCAAATCTCCAGGTTCAAGGGCATCTTCCTACATCGAAAACAGGCATGAGAAACCCAGAAGATGGTACACCGTGTGATCGGGAAAGGTTTCTAAAACGCACCTCATTTCTCATCTCCTTTGCTCGGGTTCGCCATTCCAGCCGATTTACTAGCCATCTCCCTCCTTGGAGAATCAGCACCTTTAACCTCCTGTTCCGTACAGGTTGCAATTTGTCCTGAGGATGAACGGGAAGAGGGGGAACCAATGAGAGACTAGCTCTAGGTGTTGGGACAGGCACAGGTCACTCTATTTTCCCATCAGGAAGAAGAATTAAGCACAAGCTCAGCCTGCCCCCCAGAACCAGAAGAGGGCCTGAAGCAATCCTGCGCTTTTGCGGCCAGCTCCCAAAAAAGCGAGTTGAAAAATGGAGCTCAGGAGCGCTGCAATTCACAAAACTGCAGAGTTTTAAATGATACCTCTCGTCCACAAATATATTAAGGGAAGGCAACGAAGAGGCTTTGAAAGCAAGGCAGAATTGCAGGAAACAGATTTCAGGAGGTAGATTCGAATCGCCTTGAAAGCACATGAAAAGCGGCAAAACGTGGACAATGATGCCCTTGGCCAAAAAGGGCGTATGCGTTTTTTCCTGAATATATTCAGGAAAAAACGCATACGCCGTTTTTGGCCTACCAAGCAACCTCGAAAGGCAAATCAGCGCTCCAAAGAAGTCTCGCTTCCCAGCGGGCAAAAGGGCCATGCGGAAAAAAGTGTCCAAACCAGAAATGCAGGACCGGCCATGGAGAAATGGGAGCCTTGCTACGCTGATGGGTTGGATGTAAATTGCCAACAGCCACTCTGGAGAAGTGTACGGTGTGTTCTGAAACATGTAAAAAACACAGCTTGGAGAGCATAGGGCACTTCCACTCATGGGCGTATAAATTGGAAAACTAAAAATCAGCAAGACACAGGCACCCCAAAGTTTAGGGCTGCTCTGTTGACAAGAACCCCCACTTCATTACACCTTCAATATCCTAGGAAAGAGAAAAATGGATAAAGAAGTTATGGTCCTCATGCACAATGGAATATCACTCAGCCATGAAATCAACGTCATAAGGCTAGTAGCAGCACGATGAGTGGATTTAGGTACGACGATTCTAAGTGAAATAAGTCACACAGAAAAAGACACTTATCATAAGATATCACTTATAGAGGGAATGTAAAAACCGCTACACTTGAACTGAATTGCAAAACAGAACAGAGTCACACATTTAGGAAACACACTATGGCTGCTGAACGGGAAAGGTGAGGTGGGGTGATGCATAAAACAAGGGTTTCAAATTAGCTCAGATACCGTTCCATAAACCCAATATGTAAGAGACAAGACCTATTCCTTGCTCAGTGAACTGGACTCAACACCCCCTATTCACCGCACAAGAATATATCTGACTAGTAAGAATCTTCAAACCTATGTATTGATATCTCTCTGTAAGTGAGTCATGGGGGTGTAAAGCGGCATAAACACAGCCGTGAAAAACAGCTAAACCCCATTATAAAAATAAATTACTTTTCAAAACCCGTGAAACAAAGACAGTGTAAGAGAGAGAAATTCTTACAAAATTCGTTCAGGGGCTGTGATGCAACCTGGATTGACCATATCTAGACCCACAGCTGATTGAGACATAAGGGTGGACACTCTTGGGGCTGAGAGGTTCGGTGAGGTTGGGGGAGCCAACGCAGACCCTTTCAAGTAATACTGCATGGTACCCATCCCATGGGGCCCAAATCTCCAGGTTCAAGGGCATCTTCCTACATCGAAAACAGGCATGAGAAACCCAGAAGATGGTACACCGTGTGATCGGGAAAGGTTTCTAAAACGCACCTCATTTCTCATCTCCTTTGCTCGGGTTCACCATTCCAGCCGATTTACTAGCCATCTCCCTCCTTGGAGAATCAGCACCTTTAACCTCCTGTTCCGTACAGGTTGCAATTTGTCCTGAGGATGAACGGGAAGAGGGGGAACCAATGAGAGACTAGCTCTAGGTGTTGGGACAGGCACAGGTCACTCTATTTTCCCATCAGGAAGAAGAATTAAGCACAAGCTCAGCCTGCCCCCCAGAACCAGAAGAGGGCCTGAAGCAATCCTGCGCTTTTGCGGCCAGCTCCCAAAAAAGCGAGTTGAAAAATGGAGCTCAGGGGCACTGCAATTCACAGACCTGCAGAGTTTTAAATGATACCTCTCGTCCACAAATATATTAAGGGAAGGCAACGAAGAGGCTTTGAAAGCAAGGCAGAATTGCAGGAAACAGATTTCAGGAGGTAGATTCGAATCGCCTTGAAAGCACATGAAAAGGGGCAAAACGTGGACAATGATGCCCTTGGCCAAAAAGGGCGTATGCGTTTTTTCCTGAATATATTCAGGAAAAAACGCATACGCCCTTTTTGGCCAACCAAGCAACCTGGAAAGGCCAATCAGCGCTCCAAAGAAGTCTCGCTTCCCAGCGGGCAAAAGGGCCATGCGGAAAAAAGTGTCCAAACCAGCAATGCAGGACCGGCCATGGAGAAATGGGAGCCTTGCTACGCTGATGGGTGGGATGTAAATTGCCAACAGCCACTCTGGAGAAGTGTACGGTGTGTTCTGAAACATCTAAAAAACACAGCTTGGAGAGCATAGGGCACTTCCACTCATGGGCGTATAAATTGGAAAACTAAAAATCAGCAAGACACAGGCACCCCAAAGTTTAGGGCTGCTCTGTTGACAAGAACCCCCACTTCATTACACCTTCAATATCCTAGGAAAGAGAAAAATGGATAAAGAAGTTGTGGTCCTCCTGTACAATGGAATATCACTCAGCCATGAAATCAACGTCATAAGGCTAGTAGCAGCACGATGAGTGGATTTAGGTACGACGATTCTAAGTGAAATAAGTCACACAGAAAAAGACACTTATCCTAAGATATCACTTATAGAGGGAATGTAAAAACCACTACACTTGAACTGAATTGCAAAACAGAACAGAGTCACACGTTTAGGAAACACACTATGGCTGCTGAACGGGAAAGGTGAGGTGGGGTTATGCATAAAACAAGGGTTTCAAATTAGCTCAGATACCGTTCCATAAACCCAATATGTAAGAGACAAGACCTATTCCTTTTTCAGTGAACTGGACTCAACACCCCCTATTCACCGCACAAGAATATATCTGACTAGTAAGAATCTTCAAACCTATGTATTGATATCTCTCTGTAAGTGAGTCAAGGGGGTGTAAAGCGGCATAAACACAGCCGTGAAAAGCAGCTAAACCCCATTATAAAAATAAATTACTTTTCAAAACCCGTGAAACAAAGACAGTGAAAGAGAGAGAAATTCTTACAAAATTCGTTCAGGGGCTGTGATGCAACCTGGATTGACCATAACTAGACCCACAGCTGATTGAGACATAAGGGTGGACACTCTTGGGGCTGAGAGGTTCGGTGAGGTTGGGTGAGCCAACGCAGACCCTTTCAAGTAATACTGCATGGTACCCATCCCATGGGTCCCAAATCTCCAGGTTCAAGGGCATCTTCCTACGTCGAAAACAGGCATGAGAAACCCAGAAGATGGTACACCGTGTGATCGGGAAAGGTTTCTAAAACGCACCTCATTTCTCATCTCCTTTGCTCGGGTTCGCCATTCCAGCCGATTTACTAGCCATCTCCCTCCTTGGAGAATCAGCACCTTTAACCTCCTGTTCCGTACAGGTTGCAATTTGTCCTGAGGATGAACGGGAAGAGGGGGAACCAATGAGAGACTAGCTCTAGGTGTTGGGACAGGCACAGGTCACTCTATTTTCCCATCAGGAAGAAGAATTAAGCACAAGCTCAGCCTGCCCCCCAGAACCAGAAGAGGGCCTGAAGCAATCCTGCGCTTTTGCGGCCAGCTCCCAAAAAAGCGAGTTGAAAAATGGAGCTCAGGGGCACTGCAATTCACAAACCTGCAGAGTTTTAAATGATACCTCTCGTCCACAAATATATTAAGGGAAGGCAACGAAGAGGCTTTGAAAGCAAGGCAGAATTGCAGGAAACAGATTTCAGGAGGTAGATTCGAATCGCCTTGAAAGCACATGAAAAGCGGCAAAACGTGGACAATGATGCCCTTGGCCAAAAAGGGCGTATGCGTTTTTTCCTGAATATATTCAGGAAAAAAAGCATACGCCCTTTTTGGCCAACCAAGCAACCTGGAAAGGCAAATCAGCGCTCCAAAGAAGTCTCGCTTCCCAGCGGGCAAAAGGGCCATGAGGAAAAAAGTGTCCAAACCAGAAATGCAGGACCTGCCATGGAGAAATGGGAGCCTTGCTACGCTGATGGGTGGGATGTAAATTGCCAACAGCCACTCTGGAGAAGTGTACGGTGTGTTCTGAAACATGTAAAAAACACAGCTTGGAGAGCATAGGGCACTTCCACTCATGGGCGTATAAATTGGAAAACTAAAAATCAGCAAGACACAGGCACCCCAAAGTTTAGGGCTGCTCTGTTGACAAGAACCCCCACTTCATTACACCTTAAATATCCTAGGAAAGAGAAAAATTGATAAAGAAGTTGTGGTCCTCATGTACAATGGAATATCACTCAGCCATGAAATCAACGTCATAAGGCTAGTAGCAGCACGATGAGTGGATTTAGGTACGACAATTCTAAGTGAAATAAGTCACACAGAAAAAGACACTTATCATAAGATATCACTTATAGAGGGAATGTAAAAACCGCTACACTTGAACTGAATTGCAAAACAGAACAGAGTCACACATTTAGAAAACACACTATGGCTGCTGAACGGGAAAGGTGAGGTTGGGTGATGCATAAAACAAGGGTTTCAAATTAGCTCAGATACCGTTCCATAAACCCAATTTGTAAGAGACAAGACCGATTCCTTTTTCAGTGAACTGGACTCAACACCCCCTATTCACCGCACAAGAATATATCTGACTAGTAAGAATCTTCAAACCTATGTATTGATATCTCTCTGTAAGTGAGTCAAGGGGGTGTAAAGCGGCATAAACACAGCCGTGAAAAGCAGCTAAACCCCATTATAAAAATAAATTACTTTTCAAAACCCGTGAAACAAAGACAGTGAAAGAGAGAGAAATTCTTACAAAATTCGTTCAGGGGCTGTGATGCAACCTGGATTGACCATATCTAGACCCACAGCTGATTGAGACATAAGGGTGGACACTCTTGGGGCTGAGAGGTTCGGTGAGGTTGGGTGAGCCAACGCAGACCCTTTCAAGTAATACTGCATGGTACCCATCCCATGGGTCCCAAATCTCCAGGTTCAAGGGCATCTTCCTACGTCGAAAACAGGCATGAGAAACCCAGAAGATGGTACACCGTGTGATCGGGAAAGGTTTCTAAAACGCACCTCATTTCTCATCTCCTTTGCTCGGGTTCGCCATTCCAGCCGATTTACTAGCCATCTCCCTCCTTGGAGAATCAGCACCTTTAACCTCCTGTTCCGTACAGGTTGCAATTTGTCCTGAGGATGAACGGGAAGAGGGGGAACCAATGAGAGACTAGCTCTAGGTGTTGGGACAGGCACAGGTCACTCTATTTTCCCATCAGGAAGAAGAATTAAGCACAAGCTCAGCCTGCCCCCCAGAACCAGAAGAGGGCCTGAAGCAATCCTGCGCTTTTGCGGCCAGTTCCCAAAAAAGCGAGTTGAAAAATGGAGCTCAGGGGCACTGCAATTCACAAAACTGCAGAGTTTTAAATGATACCTCTCGTCCACAAATATATTAAGGGAAGGCAACGAAGAGGCTTTGAAAGCAAGTCAGAATTGCAGGAAACACATTTCAGGAGGTAGATTCGAATCGCCTTGAAAGCACATGAAAAGCGGCAAAACGTGGACAATGATGCCCTTGGCCAAAAAGGGCGTATGCGTTTTTTCCTGAATATATTCAGGAAAAAACGCATACGCCCTTTTTGGCCAACCAAGCAACCTGGAAAGGCCAATCAGCGCTCCAAAGAAGTCTCGCTTCCCAGCGGGCAAAAGGGCCATGCGGAAAAAAGTGTCCAAACCAGAAATGCAGGACCGGCCATGGAGAAATGGGAGCCTTGCTACGCTGATGGGTGGGATGTAAATTGCCAACAGCCACTCTGGAGAAGTGTACGGTGTGTTCTGAAACATCTAAAAAACACAGCTTGGAGAGCATAGGGCACTTCCACTCATGGGCGTATAAATTGGGAAAACTAAAAATCAGCAAGACACAGGCACCCCAAAGTTTAGGGCTGCTCTGTTGACAAGAACCCCCACTTCATTACACCTTCAATATCCTAGGAAAGAGAAAAATGGATAAAGAAGTTGTGGTCCTCCTGTACAATGGAATATCACTCAGCCATGAAATCCACGTCATAAGGCTAGTAGCAGCACGATGAGTGGATTTAGGTACGACGATTCTAAGTGAAATAAGTCACACAGAAAAAGACACTTATCATAAGATATCACTTCTAGAGGGAATGTAAAAACCGCTACACTTGAACTGAATTACAAAACAGAACAGAGTCACACGTTTAGGAAACACACTACGGCTGCTGAACGGGAAAGGTGAGGTGGGGTGATGCATAAAACAAGGGTTTCAAATTAGTTCAGATACCGTTCCATAAACCCAATATGTAAGAGACAAGACCTATTCCTTGCTCAGTGAACTGGACTCATCACCCCCTATTCACCGCACAAGAATATATCTGACTAGTAAGAATCTTCAAACCTATGTATTGATATCTCTCTGTAAGTGAGTCAAGGGGGTGTAAAGCGGCATAAACACAGCCGTGAAAAGCAGCTAAACCCCATTATAAAAATAAATTACTTTTCAAAACCCGTGAAACAAAGACAGTGAAAGAGAGAGAAATTCTTACAAAATTCGTTCAGGGGCTGTGATGCAACCTGGATTGACCATATCTAGACCAACAGCTGATTGAGACATAAGGGTGGACACTCTTGGGGCTGAGAGGTTCGGTGAGGTTGGGTGAGCCAACGCAGACCCTTTCAAGTAATACTGCATGGTACCCATCCCATGGGTCCCAAATCTCCAGGTTCAAGGGCATCTTCCTACGTCGAAAACAGGCATGAGAAACCCAGAAGATGGTACACCGTGTGATCGGGAAAGGTTTCTAAAACGCACCTCATTTCTCATCTCCTTTGCTCGGGTTCGCCATTCCAGCCGATTTACTAGCCATCTCCCTCCTTGGAGAATCAGCACCTTTAACCTCCTGTTCCGTACAGGTTGCAATTTGTCCTGAGGATGAACGGGAAGAGGGGGAACCAATGAGAGACTAGCTCCAGGTGTTGGGACAGGCACAGGTCACTCTATTTTCCCATCAGGAAGAAGAATTAAGCACAAGCTCAGCCTGCCCCCCAGAACCAGAAGAGGGCCTGAAGCAATCCTGCGCTTTTGCGGCCAGCTCCCAAAAAAGCGAGTTGAAAAATGGAGCTCAGGGGCACTGCAATTCACAAACCTGCAGAGTTTTAAATGATACCTCTCGTCCACAAATATATTAAGGGAAGGCAACGAAGAGGCTTTGAAAGCAAGGCAGAATTGCAGGAAACAGATTTCAGGAGGTAGATTCGAATCGCCTTGAAAGCACATGAAAAGCGGCAAAACGTGGACAATGATGCCCTTGGCCAAAAAGGGCGTATGCGTTTTTTCCTGAATATATTCAGGAAAAAACGCATACGCCCTTTTTGGCCAACCAAGCAACCTGGAAAGGCCAATCAGCGCTCCAAAGAAGTCTCGCTTCCCAGCGGGCAAAAGGGCCATGCGGAAAAAAGTGTCCAAACCAGAAATGCAGGACCGGCCATGGAGAAATGGGAGCCTTGCTACGCTGATGGGTGGGATGTAAATTGCCAACAGCCACTCTGGAGAAGTGTACGGTGTGTTCTGAAACATCTAAAAAACACAGCTTGGAGAGCATAGGGCACTTCCACTCATGGGCGTATAAATTGGGAAAACTAAAAATCAGCAAGACACAGGCACCCCAAAGTTTAGGGCTGCTCTGTTGACAAGAACCCCCACTTCATTACACCTTAAATATCCTAGGAAAGAGAAAAATGGATAAAGAAGTTGGGGTCCTCATGTACAATGGAATATCACTCAGCCATGAAATCCACGTCATAAGGCTAGTAGCAGCACGATGAGTGGATTTAGGTACGACGATTCTAAGTGAAATAAGACACACAGAAAACGACACTTATCATAAGATATCAATTCTAGAGGGAATGTAAAAACCGCTACACTTGAACTGAATTACAAAACAGAACAGAGTCACACGTTTAGAAAACACACTATGGCTGCTGAACGGGAAAGGTGAGGTGGGGTGATGCAGAAAACAAGGGTTTCAAATTAGCTCAGATACCGTTCCATAAACCCAATATGTAAGAGACAAGACCTATCCCTTTTTCTGTGAACTGTACTCAACACCCCCTATTCACCGCACAAGAATATATCTGACTAGTAAGAATCTTCAAACCTATGTATTGATATCTCTCTGTAAGTTAGTCAAGGGGGTGTAAAGCGGCATAAACACAGCCGTGAAAAGCAGCTAAACCCCATTATAAAAATAAATTACTTTTCAAAACCCGTGAAACAAAGACAGTGAAAGAGAGAGAAATTCTTACAAAATTCGTTCAGGGGCTGTGATGCAACCTGGATTGACCATATCTAGACCCACAGCTGATTGAGACATAAGGGTGGACACTCTTGGGGCTGAGAGGTTCGGTGAGGTTGGGTGAGCCAACGCAGACCCTTTCAAGTAATACTGCATGGTACCCATCCCATGGGTCCCAAATCTCCAGGTTCAAGGGCATCTTCCTACGTCGAAAACAGGCATGAGAAACCCAGAAGATGGTACACCGTGTGATCAGGAAAGGTTTCTAAAACGCACCTCATTTCTCATCTCCTTTGCTCGGGTTCGCCATTCCAGCCGATTTACTAGCCATCTCCCTCCTTGGAGAATCAGCACCTTTACCCTCCTGTTCCGTACAGGTTGCAATTTGTCCTGAGGATGAACGGGAAGAGGGGGAACCAATGAGAGACTAGCTCTAGGTGTTGGGACAGGCACAGGTCACTCTATTTTCCCATCAGGAAGAAGAATTAAGCACAAGCTCAGCCTGCCCCCCAGAACCAGAAGAGGGCCTGAAGCAATCCTGCGCTTTTGCGGCCAGCTCCCAAAAAAGCGAGTTGAAAAATGGAGCTCAGGGGCACTGCAATTCACAAACCTGCAGAGTTTTAAATGATACCTCTCGTCCACAAATATATTAAGGGAAGGCAACGAAGAGGCTTTGAAAGCAAGGCAGAATTGCAGGAAACAGATTTCAGGAGGTAGATTCGAATCGCCTTGAAAGCACATGAAAAGCGGCAAAACGTGGACAATGATGCCCTTGGCCAAAAAGGGCGTATGCGTTTTTTCCTGAATATATTCAGGAAAAAACGCATACGCCCTTTTTGGCCAACCAAGCAACCTGGAAAGGCCAATCAGCGCACCAAAGAAGTCTCGCTTCCCAGCGGGCAAAAGGGCCATGCGGAAAAAAGTGTCCAAACCAGAAATGCAGGACCGGCCATGGAGAAATGGGAGCCTTGCTACGCTGATGGGTGGGATGTAAATTGCCAACAGCCACTCTGGAGAAGTGTACGGTGTGTTCTGAAACATCTAAAAAACACAGCTTGGAGAGCATAGGGCACTTCCACTCATGGGCGTATAAATTGGGAAAACTAAAAATCAGAAAGACACAGGCACCCCAAAGTTTAGGGCTGCTCTGTTGACAAGAACCCCCACTTCATTACACCTTCAATATCCTAGGAAAGAGAAAAATGGATAAAGAAGTTGTGGTCCTCCTGTACAATGGAATATCACTCAGCCATGAAATCCACGTCATGAGGCTAGTAGCAGCACGATGAGTGGATTTAGGTACGACGATTCTAAGTGAAATAAGTCACACAGAAAAAGACACTTATCATAAGATATCACTTCGAGAGGGAATGTAAAAACCGCTACACTTGAACTGAATTGCAAAACAGAACAGAGTCACACGTTTAGGCAACACACTATGGCTGCTGAACGGGCAAGGTAAGGTGGGGTGATGCATAAAACAAGGGTTTCAAATTAGCTCAGATACCATTCCATAAACCCAATATGTAAGAGACAAGACCTATCCCTTTTTCAGTGAACTGGACTCAACACCCCCTATTCACCGCACAAGAATATATCTGACTAGTAAGAATCTTCAAACCTATGTATTGATATCTCTCTGTAAGTGAGTCAAGGGGGTGTAAAGCGGCATAAACACAGCCGTGAAAAGCAGCTAAACCCCATTATAAAAATAAATTACTTTTCAAAACCCGTGAAACAAAGACAGTGAAAGAGAGAGAAATTCTTACAAAATTCGTTCAGGGGCTGTGATGCAACCTGGATTGACCATATCTAGACCCACAGCTGATTGAGACATAAGGGTGGACACTCTTGGGGCTGAGAGGTTCGGTGAGGTTGGGTGAGCCAACGCAGACCCTTTCAAGTAATACTGCATGGTACCCATCCCATGGGTCCCAAATCTCCAGGTTCAAGGGCATCTTCCTACGTCGAAAACAGGCATGAGAAACCCAGAAGATGGTACACCGTGTGATCGGGAAAGGTTTCTAAAACGCACCTCATTTCTCATCTCCTTTGCTCGGGTTCGCCATTCCAGCCGATTTACTAGCCATCTCCCTCCTTGGAGAATCAGCACCTTTACCCTCCTGTTCCGTACAGGTTGCAATTTGTCCTGAGGATGAACGGGAAGAGGGGGAACCAATGAGAGACTAGCTCTAGGTGTTGGGACAGGCACAGGTCACTCTATTTTCCCATCAGGAAGAAGAATTAAGCACAAGCTCAGCCTGCCCCCCAGAACCAGAAGAGGGCCTGAAGCAATCCTGCGCTTTTGCGGCCAGCTCCCAAAAAAGCGAGTTGAAAAATGGAGCTCAGGGGCACTGCAATTCACAAACCTGCAGAGTTTTAAATGATACCTCTCGTCCACAAATATATTAAGGGAAGGCAACGAAGAGGCTTTGAAAGCAAGGCAGAATTGCAGGAAACAGATTTCAGGAGGTAGATTCGAATCGCCTTGAAAGCACATGAAAAGCGGCAAAACGTGGACAATGATGCCCTTGGCCAAAAAGGGCGTATGCGTTTTTTCCTGAATATATTCAGGAAAAAACGCATACGCCCTTTTTGGCCAACCAAGCAACCTGGAAAGGCCAATCAGCGCTCCAAAGAAGTCTCGCTTCCCAGCGGGCAAAAGGGCCATGCGGAAAAAAGTGTCCAAACCAGAAATGCAGGACCGGCCATGGAGAAATGGGAGCCTTGCTACGCTGATGGGTGGGATGTAAATTGCCAACAGCCACTCTGGAGAAGTGTACGGTGTGTTCTGAAACATCTGAAAAACACAGCTTGGAGAGCATAGGGCACTTCCACTCATGGGCGTATAAATTGGGAAAACTAAAAATCGGAAAGACACAGGCACCCCAAAGTTTAGGGCTGCTCTGCTGACAAGAACCCCCACTTCATTACACCTTCAATATCCTAGGAAAGAGAAAAATGGATAAAGAAGTTGTGGTCCTCCTGTACAATGGAATATCACTCAGCCATGAAATCCACGTCATAAGGCTAGTAGCAGCACGATGAGTGGATTTAGGTACGACGATTCTAAGTGAAATAAGTCACACAGAAAAAGACACTTATCATAAGATATCACTTCGAGAGGGAATGTAAAAACCGCTACACTTGAACTGAATTACAAAACAGAACAGAGTCACACGTTTAGGCAACACACTATGGCTGCTGAACGGGCAAGGTAAGGTGGGGTGATGCATAAAACAAGGGTTTCAAATTAGCTCAGATACCATTCCATAAACCCAATATGTAAGAGACAAGACCTATCCCTTTTTCAGTGAACTGGACTCAACACCCCCTATTCACCGCACAAGAATATATCTGACTAGTAAGAATCTTCAAACCTATGTATTGATATCTCTCTGTAAGTGAGTCAAGGGGGTGTAAAGCGGCATAAACACAGCCGTGAAAAGCAGCTAAACCCCATTATAAAAATAAATTACTTTTCAAAACCCGTGAAACAAAGACAGTGAAAGAGAGAGAAATTCTTACAAAATTCGTTCAGGGGCTGTGATGCAACCTGGATTGACCATATCTAGACCCACAGCTGATTGAGACATAAGGGTGGACACTCTTGGGGCTGAGAGGTTCGGTGAGGTTGGGTGAGCCAACGCAGACCCTTTCAAGTAATACTGCATGGTACCCATCCCATGGGTCCCAAATCTCCAGGTTCAAGGGCATCTTCCTACGTCGAAAACAGGCATGAGAAACCCAGAAGATGGTACACCGTGTGATCGGGAAAGGTTTCTAAAACGCACCTCATTTCTCATCTCCTTTGCTCGGGTTCGCCATTCCAGCCGATTTACTAGCCATCTCCCTCCTTGGAGAATCAGCACCTTTACCCTCCTGTTCCGTACAGGTTGCAATTTGTCCTGAGGATGAACGGGAAGAGGGGGAACCAATGAGAGACTAGCTCTAGGTGTTGGGACAGGCACAGGTCACTCTATTTTCCCATCAGGAAGAAGAATTAAGCACAAGCTCAGCCTGCCCCCCAGAACCAGAAGAGGGCCTGAAGCAATCCTGCGCTTTTGCGGTCAGCTCCCAAAAAAGCGAGTTGAAAAATGGAGCTCAGGGGCACTGCAATTCACAAACCTGCAGAGTTTTAAATGATACCTCTCGTCCACAAATATATTAAGGGAAGGCAACGAAGAGGCTTTGAAAGCAAGGCAGAATTGCAGGAAACAGATTTCAGGAGGTAGATTCGAATCGCCTTGAAAGCACATGAAAAGCGGCAAAACGTGGACAATGATGCCCTTGGCCAAAAAGGGCGTATGCGTTTTTTCCTGAATATATTCAGGAAAAAACGCATACGCCCTTTTTGGCCAACCAAGCAACCTGGAAAGGCCAATCAGCGCTCCAAAGAAGTCTCGCTTCCCAGCAGGCAAAAGGGCCATGCGGATAAAAGTGTCCAAACCAGAAATGCAGGACAGGCCATGGAGAAATGGGAGCCTTGCTACGCTGATGGGTGGGATGTAAATTGCCAACAGCCACTCTGGAGAAGTGTACGGTGTGTTCTGAAACATCTAAAAAACACAGCTTGGAGAGCATAGGGCACTTCCACTCATGGGCGTATAAATTGGGAAAACTAAAAATCAGCAAGACACAGGCACCCCAAAGTTTAGGGCTGCTCTGTTGACAAGAACCCCCACTTGATTACACCTTAAATATCCTAGGAAAGAGAAAAATGGATAAAGAAGTGGTGGTCCTCATGTACAATGGAATATCACTCAGCCATGAAATCCACGTCATAAGGCTAGTAGCAGCACGATGAGTGGATTTAGGTACGACGATTCTAAGTGAAATAAGTCACACAGAAAAAGACACTTATCATAAGATATCACTTCTAGAGGGAATGTAAAAACCGCTACACTTGAACTGAATTACAAAACAGAACAGAGTCACACGTTTAGGAAACACACTACGGCTGCTGAACGGGAAAGGTGAGGTGGGGTGATGCATAAAACAAGGGTTTCAAATTAGTTCAGATACCGTTCCATAAACCCAATATGTAAGAGACAAGACCTATTCCTTGCTCAGTGAACTGGACTCATCACCCCCTATTCACCGCACAAGAATATATCTGACTAGTAAGAATCTTCAAACCTATGTATTGATATCTCTCTGTAAGTGAGTCAAGGGGGTGTAAAGCGGCATAAACACAGCCGTGAAAAGCAGCTAAACCCCATTATAAAAATAAATTACTTTTCAAAACCCGTGAAACAAAGACAGTGAAAGAGAGAGAAATTCTTACAAAATTCGTTCAGGGGCTGTGATGCAACCTGGATTGACCATATCTAGACCCACAGCTGATTGAGACATAAGGGTGGACACTCTTGGGGCTGAGAGGTTCGGTGAGGTTGGGTGAGCCAACGCAGACCCTTTCAAGTAATACTGCATGGTACCCATCCCATGGGTCCCAAATCTCCAGGTTCAAGGGCATCTTCCTACGTCGAAAACAGGCATGAGAAACCCAGAAGATGGTACACCGTGTGATCGGGAAAGGTTTCTAAAACGCACCTCATTTCTCATCTCCTTTGCTCGGGTTCGCCATTCCAGCCGATTTACTAGCCATCTCCCTCCTTGGAGAATCAGCACCTTTAACCTCCTGTTCCGTACAGGTTGCAATTTGTCCTGAGGATGAACGGGAAGAGGGGGAACCAATGAGAGACTAGCTCTAGGTGTTGGGACAGGCACAGGTCACTCTATTTTCCCATCAGGAAGAAGAATTAAGCACAAGCTCAGCCTGCCCCCCAGAACCAGAAGAGGGCCTGAAGCAATCCTGCGCTTTTGCGGCCAGCTCCCAAAAAAGCGAGTTGAAAAATGGAGCTCAGGGGCACTGCAATTCACAAACCTGCAGAGTTTTAAATGATACCTCTCGTCCACAAATATATTAAGGGAAGGCAACGAAGAGGCTTTGAAAGCAAGGCAGAATTGCAGGAAACAGATTTCAGGAGGTAGATTCGAATCGCCTTGAAAGCACATGAAAAGCGGCAAAACGTGGACAATGATGCCCTTGGCCAAAAAGGGCGTATGCGTTTTTTCCTGAATATATTCAGGAAAAAAAGCATACGCCCTTTTTGGCCAACCAAGCAACCTGGAAAGGCAAATCAGCGCTCCAAAGAAGTCTCGCTTCCCAGCGGGCAAAAGGGCCATGAGGAAAAAAGTGTCCAAACCAGAAATGCAGGACCTGCCATGGAGAAATGGGAGCCTTGCTACGCTGATGGGTGGGATGTAAATTGCCAACAGCCACTCTGGAGAAGTGTACGGTGTGTTCTGAAACATGTAAAAAACACAGCTTGGAGAGCATAGGGCACTTCCACTCATGGGCGTATAAATTGGAAAACTAAAAATCAGCAAGACACAGGCACCCCAAAGTTTAGGGCTGCTCTGTTGACAAGAACCCCCACTTCATTACACCTTAAATATCCTAGGAAAGAGAAAAATGGATAAAGAAGTTGTGGTCCTCATGTACAATGGAATATCACTCAGCCATGAAATCAACGTCATAAGGCTAGTAGCAGCACGATGAGTGGATTTAGGTACGACAATTCTAAGTGAAATAAGTCACACAGAAAAAGACACTTATCATAAGATATCACTTATAGAGGGAATGTAAAAACCGCTACACTTGAACTGAATTGCAAAACAGAACAGAGTCACACATTTAGAAAACACACTATGGCTGCTGAACGGGAAAGGTGAGGTTGGGTGATGCATAAAACAAGGGTTTCAAATTAGCTCAGATACCGTTCCATAAACCCAATTTGTAAGAGACAAGACCGATTCCTTTTTCAGTGAACTGGACTCAACACCCCCTATTCACCGCACAAGAATATATCTGACTAGTAAGAATCTTCAAACCTATGTATTGATATCTCTCTGTAAGTGAGTCAAGGGGGTGTAAAGCGGCATAAACACAGCCGTGAAAAGCAGCTAAACCCCATTATAAAAATAAATTACTTTTAAAAACCAGTGAAACAAAGACAGTGAAAGAGAGAGAAATTCTTACAAAATTCGTTCAGGGGCTGTGATGCAACCTGGATTGACCATATCTAGATCCACAGCTGATTGAGACATAAGGGTGGACACTCTTGGGGCTGAGAGGTTCGGTGAGGTTGGGTGAGCCAACGCAGACCTTTTCAAGTAATACTGCATGGTACCCATCCCATGGGTCCCAAATCTCCAGGTTCAAGGGCATCTTCCTACATCGAAAACATGCATGAGAAACCCAGAAGATGGTACACCGTGTGATCGGGAAAGGTTTCTAAAACGCACCTCATTTCTCATCTCCTTGGCTCGGGTTCGCCATTCCAGCCGATTTACTAGCCATCTCCCTCCTTGGAGAATCAGCACCTTTAACCTCCTGTTCCGTACAGGTTGCAATTTGTCCTGAGGATGAACGGGAAGAGGGGGAACCAATGAGAGACTAGCTCTAGGTGTTGGGACAGGCACAGGTCACTCTATTTTCCCATCAGGAAGAAGAATTAAGCACAAGCTCAGCCTGCCCCCCAGAACCAGAAGAGGGCCTGAAGCAATCCTGCGCTTTTGCGGCCAGCTCCCAAAAAAGCGAGTTGAAAAATGGAGCTCAGTGGCACTGCAATTCACAAACCTGCAGAGTTTTAAATGATACCTCTCGTCCACAAATATATTAAGGGAAGGCAACGAAGAGGCTTTGAAAGCAAGGCAGAATTGCAGGAAACAGATTTCAGGAGGTAGATTCGAATCGCCTTGAAAGCACATGAAAAGCGGCAAAACGTGGACAATGATGCCCTTGGCCAAAAAGGGCGTATGCGTTTTTTCCTGAATATATTCAGGAAAAAAAGCATACGCCCTTTTTGGCCAACCAAGCAACCTGGAAAGGCAAATCAGCGCTCCAAAGAAGTCTCGCTTCCCAGCGGGCAAAAGGGCCATGAGGAAAAAAGTGTCCAAACCAGAAATGCAGGACCGGCCATGGAGAAATGGGAGCCTTGCTACGCTGATGGGTGGGATGTAAATTGCCAACAGCCACTCTGGAGAAGTGTACGGTGTGTTCTGAAACATGTAAAAAACACAGCTTGGAGAGCATAGGGCACTTCCACTCATGGGCGTATAAATTGGAAAACTAAAAATCAGCAAGACACAGGCACCCCAAAGTTTAGGGCTGCTCTGTTGACAAGAACCCCCACTTCATTACACCTTAAATATCCTAGGAAAGAGAAAAATGGATAAAGAAGTTGTGGTCCTCATGTACAATGGAATATCACTCAGCCATGAAATCAACGTCATAAGGCTAGTAGCAGCACGATGAGTGGATTTAGGTACGACAATTCTAAGTGAAATAAGTCACACAGAAAAAGACACTTATCATAAGATATCACTTATAGAGGGAATGTAAAAACCGCTACACTTGAACTGAATTGCAAAACAGAACAGAGTCACACATTTAGAAAACACACTATGGCTGCTGAACGGGAAAGGTGAGGTTGGGTGATGCATAAAACAAGGGTTTCAAATTAGCTCAGATACCGTTCCATAAACCCAATTTGTAAGAGACAAGACCGATTCCTTTTTCAGTGAACTGGACTCAACACCCCCTATTCACCGCACAAGAATATATCTGACTAGTAAGAATCTTCAAACCTATGTATTGATATCTCTCTGTAAGTGAGTCAAGGGGGTGTAAAGCGGCATAAACACAGCCGTGAAAAGCAGCTAAACCCCATTATAAAAATAAATTACTTTTCAAAACCCGTGAAACAAAGACAGTGAAAGAGAGAGAAATTCTTACAAAATTCGTTCAGGGGCTGTGATGCAACCTGGATTGACCATATCTAGACCCACAGCTGATTGAGACATAAGGGTGGACACTCTTGGGGCTGAGAGGTTCGGTGAGGTTGGGGGAGCCAACGCAGACCCTTTCAAGTAATACTGCATGGTACCCATCCCATGGGTCCCAAATCTCCAGGTTCAAGGGCATCTTCCTACATCGAAAACAGGCATGAGAAACCCAGAAGATGGTACACCGTGTGATCGGGAAAGGTTTCTAAAACGCACCTCATTTCTCATCTCCTTTGCTCGGGTTCACCATTCCAGCCGATTTACTAGCCATCTCCCTCCTTGGAGAATCAGCACCTTTAACCTCCTGTTCCGTACAGGTTGCAATTTGTCCTGAGGATGAACGGGAAGAGGGGGAACCAATGAGAGACTAGCTCTAGGTGTTGGGACAGGCACAGGTCACTCTATTTTCCCATCAGGAAGAAGAATTAAGCACAAGCTCAGCCTGCCCCCCAGAACCAGAAGAGGGCCTGAAGCAATCCTGCGCTTTTGCGGCCAGCTCCCAAAAAAGCGAGTTGAAAAATGGAGCTCAGGGGCACTGCAATTCACAGACCTGCAGAGTTTTAAATGATACCTCTCGTCCACAAATATATTAAGGGAAGGCAACGAAGAGGCTTTGAAAGCAAGGCAGAATTGCAGGAAACAGATTTCAGGAGGTAGATTCGAATCGCCTTGAAAGCACATGAAAAGCGGCAAAACGTGGACAATGATGCCCTTGGCCAAAAAGGGCGTATGCGTTTTTTCCTGAATATATTCAGGAAAAAACGCATACGCCCTTTTTGGCCAACCAAGCAACCTGGAAAGGCCAATCAGCGCTCCAAAGAAGTCTCGCTTCCCAGCGGGCAAAAGGGCCATGCGGAAAAAAGTGTCCAAACCAGAAATGCAGGACCGGCCATGGAGAAATGGGAGCCTTGCTACGCTGATGGGTGGGATGTAAATTGCCAACAGCCACTCTGGAGAAGTGTACGGTGTGTTCTGAAACATCTAAAAAACACAGCTTGGAGAGCATAGGGCACTTCCACTCATGGGCGTATAAATTGGAAAACTAAAAATCAGCAAGACACAGGCACCCCAAAGTTTAGGGCTGCTCTGTTGACAAGAACCCCCACTTCATTACACCTTCAATATCCTAGGAAAGAGAAAAATGGATAAAGAAGTTGTGGTCCTCCTGTACAATGGAATATCACTCAGCCATGAAATCAACGTCATAAGGCTAGTAGCAGCATGATGAGTGGATTTAGGTACGACGATTCTAAGTGAAATAAGTCACACAGAAAAAGACACTTATCCTAAGATATCACTTATAGAGGGAATGTAAAAACCGCTACACTTGAACTGAATTGCAAAACAGAACAGAGTCACACGTTTAGGAAACACACTATGGCTGCTGAATGGGAAAGGTGAGGTGGGGTGATGCATAAAACAAGGGTTTCAAATTAGCTCCGATACCGTTCCATAAACCCAATATGTAAGAGACAAGACCTATTCCTTTTTCAGTGAACTGGACTCAACACCCACTATTCACCGCACAAGAATATATCTGACTAGTAAGAATCTTCAAACCTATGTATTGATATCTCTCTGTAAGTGAGTCAAGGGGGTGTACAGCGGCATAAACACAGCCGTGAAAAGCAGCTAAACCCCATTATAAAAATAAATTACTTTTCAAAACCCGTGAAACAAAGACAGTGAAAGAGAGAGAAATTCTTACAAAATTCGTTCAGGGGCTGTGATGCAACCTGGATTGACCAAATCTAGACCCACAGCTGATTGAGACATAAGGGTGGACACTCTTGGGGCTGAGAGGTTCGGTGAGGTTGGGTGAGCCAACGCAGACCCTTTCAAGTAATACTGCATGGTACCCATCCCATGGGTCCCAAATCTCCAGGTTCAAGGGCATCTTCCTACATCGAAAACAGGCATGAGAAACCCAGAAGATGGTACACCGTGTGATGGGGAAAGGTTTCTAAAACGCACCTCATTTCTCATCTCCTTTGCTCGGGTTCGCCATTCCAGCCGATTTACTAGCCATCTCCCTCCTTGGAGAATCAGCACCTTTAACCTCCTGTTCCGTACAGGTTGCAATTTGTCCTAAGGATGAACGGGAAGAGGGGGAACCAATGAGAGACTAGCTCTAGGGGTTGGGACAGGCACAGGTCACTCTATTTTCCCATCAGGAAGAAGAATTAAGCACAAGCTCAGCCTGCCCCCCAGAACCAGAAGAGGGCCTGAAGCAATCCTGCGCTTTTGCGGCCAGCTCCCAAAAAAGCGAGTTGAAAAATGGAGCTCAGGGGCACTGCAATTCACAAACCTGCAGAGTTTTAAATGATACCTCTCGTCCACAAATATATTAAGGGAAGGCAACGAAGAGGCTTTGAAAGCAAGGCAGAATTGCAGGAAACAGATTTCAGGAGGTAGATTCGAATCGCCTTGAAAGCACATGAAAAGCGGCAAAACGTGGACAATGATGCCCTTGGCCAAAAAGGGCGTATGCGTTTTTTCCTGAATATATTCAGGAAAAAACGCATACGCCCTTTTTGGCCAACCAAGCAACCTGGAAAGGCCAATCAGCGCTCCAAAGAAGTCTCGCTTCCCAGCGGGCAAAAGGGCCATGCGGAAAAAAGTGTCCAAACCAGAAATGCAGGACCTGCCATGGAGAAATGGGAGCCTTGCTACGCTGATGGGTGGGATGTAAATTGCCAACAGCCACTCTGGAGAAGTGTACGGTGTGTTCTGAAACATCTAAAAAACACAGCTTGGAGAGCATAGGGCACTTCCACTCATGGGCGTATAAATTGGGAAAACTAAAAATCAGCAAGACACAGGCACCCCAAAGTTTAGGGCTGCTCTGTTGACAAGAACCCCCACTTCATTACACCTTAAATATCCTAGGAAAGAGAAAAATGGATAAAGAAGTTGTGGTCCTCCTGTACAATGGAATATCACTCAGCCATGAAATCAACGTCATAAGGCTAGTAGCAGCACGATGAGTGGATTTAGGTACGACGATTCTAAGTGAAATAAGTCACACAGAAAAAGACACTTATCCTAAGATATCACTTATAGAGGGAATGTAAAAACCGCTACACTTGAACTGAATTGCAAAACAGAACAGAGTCACACGTTTAGGAAACACACTATGGCTGCTGAATGGGAAAGGTGAGGTGGGGTGATGCATAAAACAAGGGTTTCAAATTAGCTCCGATACCGTTCCATAAACCCAATATGTAAGAGACAAGACCTATTCCTTTTTCAGTGAACTGGACTCAACACCCACTATTCACCGCACAAGAATATATCTGACTAGTAAGAATCTTCAAACCTATGTATTGATATCTCTCTGTAAGTGAGTCAAGGGGGTGTACAGCGGCATAAACACAGCCGTGAAAAGCAGCTAAACCCCATTATAAAAATAAATTACTTTTCAAAACCCGTGAAACAAAGACAGTGAAAGAGAGAGAAATTCTTACAAAATTCGTTCAGGGGCTGTGATGCAACCTGGATTGACCAAATCTAGACCCACAGCTGATTGAGACATAAGGGTGGACACTCTTGGGGCTGAGAGGTTCGGTGAGGTTGGGTGAGCCAACGCAGACCCTTTCAAGTAATACTGCATGGTACCCATCCCATGGGTCCCAAATCTCCAGGTTCAAGGGCATCTTCCTACATCGAAAACAGGCATGAGAAACCCAGAAGATGGTACACCGTGTGATGGGGAAAGGTTTCTAAAACGCACCTCATTTCTCATCTCCTTTGCTCGGGTTCGCCATTCCAGCCGATTTACTAGCCATCTCCCTCCTTGGAGAATCAGCACCTTTAACCTCCTGTTCCGCACAGGTTGCAATTTGTCCTAAGGATGAACGGGAAGAGGGGGAACCAATGAGAGACTAGCTCTAGGGGTTGGGACAGGCACAGGTCACTCTATTTTCCCATCAGGAAGAAGAATTAAGCACAAGCTCAGCCTGCCCCCCAGAACCAGAAGAGGGCCTGAAGCAATCCTGCGCTTTTGCGGCCAGCTCCCAAAAAAGCGAGTTGAAAAATGGAGCTCAGGGGCACTGCAATTCACAAACCTGCAGAGTTTTAAATGATACCTCTCGTCCACAAATATATTAAGGGAAGGCAACGAAGAGGCTTTGAAAGCAAGGCAGAATTGCAGGAAACAGATTTCAGGAGGTAGATTCGAATCGCCTTGAAAGCACATGAAAAGCGGCAAAACGTGGACAATGATGCCCTTGGCCAAAAAGGGCGTATGCGTTTTTTCCTGAATATATTCAGGAAAAAACACATACGCCCTTTTTGGCCAACCAAGCAACCTGGAAAGGCCAATCAGCGCTCCAAAGAAGTCTCGCTTCCCAGCGGGCAAAAGGGCCATGCGGAAAAAAGTGTCCAAACCAGAAATGCAGGACCTGCCATGGAGAAATGGGAGCCTTGCTACGCTGATGGGTGGGATGTAAATTGCCAACAGCCACTCTGGAGAAGTGTACGGTGTGTTCTGAAACATCTAAAAAACACAGCTTGGAGAGCATAGGGCACTTCCACTCATGGGCGTATAAATTGGGAAAACTAAAAATCAGCAAGACACAGGCACCCCAAAGTTTAGGGCTGCTCTGTTGACAAGAACCCCCACTTCATTACACCTTAAATATCCTAGGAAAGAGAAAAATGGATAAAGAAGTTGTGGTCCTCCTGTACAATGGAATATCACTCAGCCATGAAATCAACGTCATAAGTCTAGTAGCAGCACGATGAGTGGATTTAGGTACGACGATTCTAAGTGAAATAAGTCACACAGAAAAAGACACTTATCCTAAGATATCACTTATAGAGGGAATGTAAAAACCACTACACTTGAACTGAATTGCAAAACAGAACAGAGTCACACGTTTAGGAAACACACTATGGCTGCTGAACGGGAAAGGTGAGGTGGGGTTATGCATAAAACAAGGGTTTCAAATTAGCTCAGATACCGTTCCATAAACCCAATATGTAAGAGACAAGACCTATTCCTTTTTCAGTGAACTGGACTCAACACCCCCTATTCACCGCACAAGAATATATCTGACTAGTAAGAATCTTCAAACCTATGTATTGATATCTCTCTGTAAGTGAGTCAAGGGGGTGTAAAGCGGCATAAACACAGCCGTGAAAAGCAGCTAAACCCCATTATAAAAATAAATTACTTTTCAAAACCCGTGAAACAAAGACAGTGAAAGAGAGAGAAATTCTTACAAAATTCGTTCAGGGGCTGTGATGCAACGTGGATTGACCATAACTAGACCCACAGCTGATTGAGACATAAGGGTGGACACTCTTGGGGCTGAGAGGTTCGGTGAGGTTGGGTGAGCCAACGCATACCCTTTCAAGTAATACTGCATGGTACCCATCCCATGGGTCCCAAATCTCCAGGTTCAAGGGCATCTTCCTACGTCGAAAACAGGCATGAGAAACCCAGAAGATGGTACACCGTGTGATCGGGAAAGGTTTCTAAAACGCACCTCATTTCTCATCTCCTTTGCTCGGGTTCGCCATTCCAGCCGATTTACTAGCCATCTCCCTCCTTGGAGAATCAGCACCTTTAACCTCCTGTTCCGTACAGGTTGCAATTTGTCCTGAGGATGAAGGGGAAGAGGGGGAACCAATGAGAGACTAGCTCTAGGTGTTGGGACAGGCACAGGTCACTCTATTTTCCCATCAGGAAGAAGAATTAAGCACAAGCTCAGCCTGCCCCCCAGAACCAGAAGAGGGCCTGAAGCAATCCTGCGCTTTTGCGGCCAGCTCCCAAAAAAGCGAGTTGAAAAATGGAGCTCAGGGGCACTGCAATTCACAAACCTGCAGAGTTTTAAATGATACCTCTCGTCCACAAATATATTAAGGGAAGGCAACGAAGAGGCTTTGAAAGCAAGGCAGAATTGCAGGAAACAGATTTCAGGAGGTAGATTCGAATCGCCTTGAAAGCACATGAAAAGCGGCAAAACGTGGACAATGATGCCCTTGGCCAAAAAGGGCGTATGCGTTTTTTCCTGAATATATTCAGGAAAAAAAGCATACGCCCTTTTTGGCCAACCAAGCAACCTGGAAAGGCAAATCAGCGCTCCAAAGAAGTCTCGCTTCCCAGCGGGCAAAAGGGCCATGAGGAAAAAAGTGTCCAAACCAGAAATGCAGGACCTGCCATGGAGAAATGGGAGCCTTGCTACGCTGATGGGTGGGATGTAAATTGCCAACAGCCACTCTGGAGAAGTGTACGGTGTGTTCTGAAACATCTAAAAAACACAGCTTGGAGAGCATAGGGCACTTCCACTCATGGGCGTATAAATTGGGAAAACTAAAAATCAGCAAGACACAGGCACCCCAAAGTTTAGGGCTGCTCTGTTGACAAGAACCCCCACTTCATTACACCTTAAATATCCTAGGAAAGAGAAAAATGGATAAAGAAGTTGTGGTCCTCCTGTACAATGGAATATCACTCAGCCATGAAATCAACGTCATAAGGCTAGTAGCAGCACGATGAGTGGATTTAGGTACGACGATTCTAAGTGAAATAAGTCACACAGAAAAAGACACTTATCCTAAGATATCACTTATAGAGGGAATGTAAAAACCGCTACACTTGAACTGAATTGCAAAACAGAACAGAGTCACACGTTTAGGAAACACACTATGGCTGCTGAATGGGAAAGGTGAGGTGGGGTGATGCATAAAACAAGGGTTTCAAATTAGCTCCGATACCGTTCCATAAACCCAATATGTAAGAGACAAGACCTATTCCTTTTTCAGTGAACTGGATTCAACACCCACTATTCACCGCACAAGAATATATCTGACTAGTAAGAATCTTCAAACCTATGTATTGATATCTCTCTGTAAGTGAGTCAAGGGGGTGTACAGCGGCATAAACACAGCCGTGAAAAGCAGCTAAACCCCATTATAAAAATAAATTACTTTTCAAAACCCGTGAAACAAAGACAGTGAAAGAGAGAGAAATTCTTACAAAATTCGTTCAGGGGCTGTGATGCAACCTGGATTGACCAAATCTAGACCCACAGCTGATTGAGACATAAGGGTGGACACTCTTGGGGCTGAGAGGTTCGGTGAGGTTGGGTGAGCCAACGCAGACCCTTTCAAGTAATACTGCATGGTACCCATCCCATGGGTCCCAAATCTCCAGGTTCAAGGGCATCTTCCTACATCGAAAACAGGCATGAGAAACCCAGAAGATGGTACACCGTGTGATGGGGAAAGGTTTCTAAAACGCACCTCATTTCTCATCTCCTTTGCTCGGGTTCGCCATTCCAGCCGATTTACTAGCCATCTCCCTCCTTGGAGAATCAGCACCTTTAACCTCCTGTTCCGTACAGGTTGCAATTTGTCCTAAGGATGAACGGGAAGAGGGGGAACCAATGAGAGACTAGCTCTAGGGGTTGGGACAGGCACAGGTCACTCTATTTTCCCATCAGGAAGAAGAATTAAGCACAAGCTCAGCCTGCCCCCCAGAACCAGAAGAGGGCCTGAAGCAATCCTGCGCTTTTGCGGCCAGCTCCCAAAAAAGCGAGTTGAAAAATGGAGCTCAGGGGCACTGCAATTCACAAACCTGCAGAGTTTTAAATGATACCTCTCGTCCACAAATATATTAAGGGAAGGCAACGAAGAGGCTTTGAAAGCAAGGCAGAATTGCAGGAAACAGATTTCAGGAGGTAGATTCGAATCGCCTTGAAAGCACATGAAAAGCGGCAAAACGTGGACAATGATGCCCTTGGCCAAAAAGGGCGTATGCGTTTTTTCCTGAATATATTCAGGAAAAAACGCATACGCCCTTTTTGGCCAACCAAGCAACCTGGAAAGGCCAAT
Organism: Balaenoptera acutorostrata; assembly: GCF_949987535.1. Classification (NCBI taxonomy): domain Eukaryota; kingdom Metazoa; phylum Chordata; class Mammalia; order Artiodactyla; family Balaenopteridae; genus Balaenoptera; species Balaenoptera acutorostrata. Next base: position 525,381 of record NW_026646144.1, read on the forward strand.
CAGCGCTCCAAAGAAGTCTCGCTTCCCAGCGGGCAAAAGGGCCATGCGGAAAAAAGTGTCCAAACCAGAAATGCAGGACCTGCCATGGAGAAATGGGAGCCTTGCTACGCTGATGGGTGGGATGTAAATTGCCAACAGCCACTCTGGAGAAGTGTACGGTGTGTTCTGAAACATCTAAAAAACACAGCTTGGAGAGCATAGGGCACTTCCACTCATGGGCGTATAAATTGGGAAAACTAAAAATCAGCAAGACACAGGCACCCCAAAGTTTAGGGCTGCTCTGTTGACAAGAACCCCCACTTCATTACACCTTAAATATCCTAGGAAAGAGAAAAATGGATAAAGAAGTTGGGGTCCTCCTGTACAATGGAATATCACTCAGCCATGAAATCAACGTCATAAGTCTAGTAGCAGCACGATGAGTGGATTTAGGTACGACGATTCTAAGTGAAATAAGTCACACAGAAAAAGACACTTATCCTAAGATATCACTTATAGAGGGAATGTAAAAACCACTACACTTGAACTGAATTGCAAAACAGAACAGAGTCACACGTTTAGGAAACACACTATGGCTGCTGAACGGGAAAGGTGAGGTGGGGTTATGCATAAAACAAGGGTTTCAAATTAGCTCAGATACCGTTCCATAAACCCAATATGTAAGAGACAAGACCTATTCCTTTTTCAGTGAACTGGACTCAACACCCCCTATTCACCGCACAAGAATATATCTGACTAGTAAGAATCTTCAAACCTATGTATTGATATCTCTCTGTAAGTGAGTCAAGGGGGTGTAAAGCGGCATAAACACAGCCGTGAAAAGCAGCTAAACCCCATTATAAAAATAAATTACTTTTCAAAACCCGTGAAACAAAGACAGTGAAAGAGAGAGAAATTCTTACAAAATTCGTTCAGGGGCTGTGATGCAACGTGGATTGACCATAACTAGACCCACAGCTGATTGAGACATAAGGGTGGACACTCTTGGGGCTGAGAGGTTCGGTGAGGTTGGGTGAGCCAACGCATACCCTTTCAAGTAATACTGCATGGTACCCATCCCATGGGTCCCAAATCTCCAGGTTCAAGGGCATCTTCCTACGTCGAAAACAGGCATGAGAAACCCAGAAGATGGTACACCGTGTGATCGGGAAAGGTTTCTAAAACGCACCTCATTTCTCATCTCCTTTGCTCGGGTTCGCCATTCCAGCCGATTTACTAGCCATCTCCCTCCTTGGAGAATCAGCACCTTTAACCTCCTGTTCCGTACAGGTTGCAATTTGTCCTGAGGATGAAGGGGAAGAGGGGGAACCAATGAGAGACTAGCTCTAGGTGTTGGGACAGGCACAGGTCACTCTATTTTCCCATCAGGAAGAAGAATTAAGCACAAGCTCAGCCTGCCCCCCAGAACCAGAAGAGGGCCTGAAGCAATCCTGCGCTTTTGCGGCCAGCTCCCAAAAAAGCGAGTTGAAAAATGGAGCTCAGGGGCACTGCAATTCACAAACCTGCAGAGTTTTAAATGATACCTCTCGTCCACAAATATATTAAGGGAAGGCAACGAAGAGGCTTTGAAAGCAAGGCAGAATTGCAGGAAACAGATTTCAGGAGGTAGATTCGAATCGCCTTGAAAGCACATGAAAAGCGGCAAAACGTGGACAATGATGCCCTTGGCCAAAAAGGGCGTATGCGTTTTTTCCTGAATATATTCAGGAAAAAAAGCATACGCCCTTTTTGGCCAACCAAGCAACCTGGAAAGGCAAATCAGCGCTCCAAAGAAGTCTCGCTTCCCAGCGGGCAAAAGGGCCATGAGGAAAAAAGTGTCCAAACCAGAAATGCAGGACCTGCCATGGAGAAATGGGAGCCTTGCTACGCTGATGGGTGGGATGTAAATTGCCAACAGCCACTCTGGAGAAGTGTACGGTGTGTTCTGAAACATGTAAAAAACACAGCTTGGAGAGCATAGGGCACTTCCACTCATGGGCGTATAAATTGGAAAACTAAAAATCAGCAAGACACAGGCACCCCAAAGTTTAGGGCTGCTCTGTTGACAAGAACCCCCACTTCATTACACCTTAAATATCCTAGGAAAGAGAAAAATGGATAAAGAAGTTGTGGTCCTCATGTACAATGGAATATCACTCAGCCATGAAATCAACGTCATAAGGCTAGTAGCAGCACGATGAGTGGATTTAGGTACGACAATTCTAAGTGAAATAAGTCACACAGAAAAAGACACTTATCATAAGATATCACTTATAGAGGGAATGTAAAAACCGCTACACTTGAACTGAATTGCAAAACAGAACAGAGTCACACATTTAGAAAACACACTATGGCTGCTGAACGGGAAAGGTGAGGTTGGGTGATGCATAAAACAAGGGTTTCAAATTAGCTCAGATACCGTTCCATAAACCCAATTTGTAAGAGACAAGACCGATTCCTTTTTCAGTGAACTGGACTCAACACCCCCTATTCACCGCACAAGAATATATCTGACTAGTAAGAATCTTCAAACCTATGTATTGATATCTCTCTGTAAGTGAGTCAAGGGGGTGTAAAGCGGCATAAACACAGCCGTGAAAAGCAGCTAAACCCCATTATAAAAATAAATTACTTTTAAAAACCAGTGAAACAAAGACAGTGAAAGAGAGAGAAATTCTTACAAAATTCGTTCAGGGGCTGTGATGCAACCTGGATTGACCATATCTAGATCCACAGCTGATTGAGACATAAGGGTGGACACTCTTGGGGCTGAGAGGTTCGGTGAGGTTGGGTGAGCCAACGCAGACCTTTTCAAGTAATACTGCATGGTACCCATCCCATGGGTCCCAAATCTCCAGGTTCAAGGGCATCTTCCTACATCGAAAACATGCATGAGAAACCCAGAAGATGGTACACCGTGTGATCGGGAAAGGTTTCTAAAACGCACCTCATTTCTCATCTCCTTGGCTCGGGTTCGCCATTCCAGCCGATTTACTAGCCATCTCCCTCCTTGGAGAATCAGCACCTTTAACCTCCTGTTCCGTACAGGTTGCAATTTGTCCTGAGGATGAACGGGAAGAGGGGGAACCAATGAGAGACTAGCTCTAGGTGTTGGGACAGGCACAGGTCACTCTATTTTCCCATCAGGAAGAAGAATTAAGCACAAGCTCAGCCTGCCCCCCAGAACCAGAAGAGGGCCTGAAGCAATCCTGCGCTTTTGCGGCCAGCTCCCAAAAAAGCGAGTTGAAAAATGGAGCTCAGGGGCACTGCAATTCACAAACCTGCAGAGTTTTAAATGATACCTCTCGTCCACAAATATATTAAGGGAAGGCAACGAAGAGGCTTTGAAAGCAAGGCAGAATTGCAGGAAACAGATTTCAGGAGGTAGATTCGAATCGCCTTGAAAGCACATGAAAAGCGGCAAAACGTGGACAATGATGCCCTTGGCCAAAAAGGGCGTATGCGTTTTTTCCTGAATATATTCAGGAAAAAAAGCATACGCCCTTTTTGGCCAACCAAGCAACCTGGAAAGGCAAATCAGCGCTCCAAAGAAGTCTCGCTTCCCAGCGGGCAAAAGGGCCATGAGGAAAAAAGTGTCCAAACCAGAAATGCAGGACCTGCCATGGAGAAATGGGAGCCTTGCTACGCTGATGGGTGGGATGTAAATTGCCAACAGCCACTCTGGAGAAGTGTACGGTGTGTTCTGAAACATGTAAAAAACACAGCTTGGAGAGCATAGGGCACTTCCACTCATGGGCGTATAAATTGGAAAACTAAAAATCAGCAAGACACAGGCACCCCAAAGTTTAGGGCTGCTCTGTTGACAAGAACCCCCACTTCATTACACCTTAAATATCCTAGGAAAGAGAAAAATGGATAAAGAAGTTGTGGTCCTCATGTACAATGGAATATCACTCAGCCATGAAATCAACGTCATAAGGCTAGTAGCAGCACGATGAGTGGATTTAGGTACGACAATTCTAAGTGAAATAAGTCACACAGAAAAAGACACTTATCATAAGATATCACTTATAGAGGGAATGTAAAAACCGCTACACTTGAACTGAATTGCAAAACAGAACAGAGTCACACATTTAGAAAACACACTATGGCTGCTGAACGGGAAAGGTGAGGTTGGGTGATGCATAAAACAAGGGTTTCAAATTAGCTCAGATACCGTTCCATAAACCCAATTTGTAAGAGACAAGACCGATTCCTTTTTCAGTGAACTGGACTCAACACCCCCTATTCACCGCACAAGAATATATCTGACTAGTAAGAATCTTCAAACCTATGTATTGATATCTCTCTGTAAGTGAGTCAAGGGGGTGTAAAGCGGCATAAACACAGCCGTGAAAAGCAGCTAAACCCCATTATAAAAATAAATTACTTTTAAAAACCAGTGAAACAAAGACAGTGAAAGAGAGAGAAATTCTTACAAAATTCGTTCAGGGGCTGTGATGCAACCTGGATTGACCATATCTAGATCCACAGCTGATTGAGACATAAGGGTGGACACTCTTGGGGCTGAGAGGTTCGGTGAGGTTGGGTGAGCCAACGCAGACCTTTTCAAGTAATACTGCATGGTACCCATCCCATGGGTCCCAAATCTCCAGGTTCAAGGGCATCTTCCTACATCGAAAACATGCATGAGAAACCCAGAAGATGGTACACCGTGTGATCGGGAAAGGTTTCTAAAACGCACCTCATTTCTCATCTCCTTGGCTCGGGTTCGCCATTCCAGCCGATTTACTAGCCATCTCCCTCCTTGGAGAATCAGCACCTTTAACCTCCTGTTCCGTACAGGTTGCAATTTGTCCTGAGGATGAACGGGAAGAGGGGGAACCAATGAGAGACTAGCTCTAGGTGTTGGGACAGGCACAGGTCACTCTATTTTCCCATCAGGAAGAAGAATTAAGCACAAGCTCAGCCTGCCCCCCAGAACCAGAAGAGGGCCTGAAGCAATCCTGCGCTTTTGCGGCCAGCTCCCAAAAAAGCGAGTTGAAAAATGGAGCTCAGGGGCACTGCAATTCACAAACCTGCAGAGTTTTAAATGATACCTCTCGTCCACAAATATATTAAGGGAAGGCAACGAAGAGGCTTTGAAAGCAAGGCAGAATTGCAGGAAACAGATTTCAGGAGGTAGATTCGAATCGCCTTGAAAGCACATGAAAAGCGGCAAAACGTGGACAATGATGCCCTTGGCCAAAAAGGGCGTATGCGTTTTTTCCTGAATATATTCAGGAAAAAAAGCATACGCCCTTTTTGGCCAACCAAGCAACCTGGAAAGGCAAATCAGCGCTCCAAAGAAGTCTCGCTTCCCAGCGGGCAAAAGGGCCATGAGGAAAAAAGTGTCCAAACCAGAAATGCAGGACCTGCCATGGAGAAATGGGAGCCTTGCTACGCTGATGGGTGGGATGTAAATTGCCAACAGCCACTCTGGAGAAGTGTACGGTGTGTTCTGAAACATGTAAAAAACACAGCTTGGAGAGCATAGGGCACTTCCACTCATGGGCGTATAAATTGGAAAACTAAAAATCAGCAAGACACAGGCACCCCAAAGTTTAGGGCTGCTCTGTTGACAAGAACCCCCACTTCATTACACCTTAAATATCCTAGGAAAGAGAAAAATGGATAAAGAAGTTGTGGTCCTCATGTACAATGGAATATCACTCAGCCATGAAATCCACGTCATAAGGCTAGTAGCAGCACGATGAGTGGATTTAGGTACGACAATTCTAAGTGAAATAAGTCACACAGAAAAAGACACTTATCATAAGATATCACTTATAGAGGGAATGTAAAAACCGCTACACTTGAACTGAATTGCAAAACAGAACAGAGTCACACATTTAGAAAACACACTATGGCTGCTGAACGGGAAAGGTGAGGTTGGGTGATGCATAAAACAAGGGTTTCAAATTAGCTCAGATACCGTTCCATAAACCCAATTTGTAAGAGACAAGACCGATTCCTTTTTCAGTGAACTGGACTCAACACCCCCTATTCACCGCACAAGAATATATCTGACTAGTAAGAATCTTCAAACCTATGTATTGATATCTCTCTGTAAGTGAGTCAAGGGGGTGTAAAGCGGCATAAACACAGCCGTGAAAAGCAGCTAAACCCCATTATAAAAATAAATTACTTTTAAAAACCAGTGAAACAAAGACAGTGAAAGAGAGAGAAATTCTTACAAAATTCGTTCAGGGGCTGTGATGCAACCTGGATTGACCATATCTAGATCCACAGCTGATTGAGACATAAGGGTGGACACTCTTGGGGCTGAGAGGTTCGGTGAGGTTGGGTGAGCCAACGCCGACCTTTTCAAGTAATACTGCATGGTACCCATCCCATGGGTCCCAAATCTCCAGGTTCAAGGGCATCTTCCTACATCGAAAACATGCATGAGAAACCCAGAAGATGGTACACCGTGTGATCGGGAAAGGTTTCTAAAACGCACCTCATTTCTCATCTCCTTGGCTCGGGTTCGCCATTCCAGCCGATTTACTAGCCATCTCCCTCCTTGGAGAATCAGCACCTTTAACCTCCTGTTCCGTACAGGTTGCAATTTGTCCTGAGGATGAAGGGGAAGAGGGGGAACCAATGAGAGACTAGCTCTAGGTGTTGGGACAGGCACAGGTCACTCTATTTTCCCATCAGGAAGAAGAATTAAGCACAAGCTCAGCCTGCCCCCCAGAACCAGAAGAGGGCCTGAAGCAATCCTGCGCTTTTGCGGCCAGCTCCCAAAAAAGCGAGTTGAAAAATGGAGCTCAGGGGCGCTGCAATTCACAAAACTGCAGAGTTTTAAATGATACCTCTCGTCCACAAATATATTAAGGGAAGGCAACGAAGAGGCTTTGAAAGCAAGGCAGAATTGCAGGAAACAGATTTCAGGAGGTAGATTCGAATCGCCTTGAAAGCACATGAAAAGCGGCAAAACGTGGACAATGATGCCCTTGGCCAAAAAGGGCGTATGCGTTTTTTCCTGAATATATTCAGGAAAAAACGCATACGCCCTTTTTGGCCAACCAAGCAACCTGGAAAGGCAAATCAGCGCTCCAAAGAAGTCTCGCTTCCCAGCGGGCAAAAGGGCCATGCGGAAAAAAGTGTCCAAACCAGAAATGCAGGACCGGCCATGGAGAAATGGGAGCCTTGCTACGCTGATGGGTGGGATGTAAATTGCCAACAGCCACTCTGGAGAAGTGTACGGTGTGTTCTGAAACATCTAAAAAACACAGCTTGGAGAGCATAGGGCATTTCCACTCATGGGCGTATAAATTGGAAAACTAAAAATCAGCAAGACACAGGCACCCCAAAGTTTAGGGCTGCTCTGTTGACAAGAACCCCCACTTCATTACACCTTAAATATCCTAGGAAAGAGAAAAATGGATAAAGAAGTTGTGGTCCTCATGTACAATGGAATATCACTCAGCCATGAAATCCACGTCATAAGGCTAGTAGCAGCACGATGAGTGGATTTAGGTACGACGATTCTAAGTGAAATAAGTCACACAGAAAAAGACACTTATCATAAGATCTCACTTATAGAGGGAATGTAAAAACCGCTACACTTGAACTGAATTGCAAAACAGAACAGAGTCACACGTTTAGGAAACACACTATGGCTGCTGAACGGGAAAGGTGAGGTGGGGTGATGCATAAAACAAGGGTTTCAAATTAGCTCAGATACCGTTCCATAAACCCAATATGTAAAAGACAAGACCGATTCCTTGCTCAGTGAACTGGACTCAACACCCCCTATTCACCGCACAAGAATATATCTGACTAGTAAGAATCTTCAAACCTATGTATTGATATCTCTCTGTAAGTGAGTCAAGGGGGTGTAAAGCGGCATAAACACAGCCGTGAAAAGCAGCTAAACCCCATTATAAAAATAAATTACTTTTCAAAACCCGTGAAACAAAGACAGTGAAAGAGAGAGAAATTCTTACAAAATTCGTTCAGGGGCTGTGATGCAACCTGGATTGACCATATCTAGACCCACAGCTGATTGAGACATAAGGGTGGACACTCTTGGGGCTGAGAGGTTCGGTGAGGTTGGGTGAGCCAACGCAGACCCTTTCAAGTAATACTACATGGTACCCATCCCATGGGTCCCAAATCTCCAGGTTCAAGGGCATCTTCCTACATCGAAAACAGGCATGAGAAACCCAGAAGATGCTACACCGTGTGATCGGGAAAGGTTTCTAAAACGCACCTCATTTCTCATCTCCTTTGCTCGGGTTCGCCTTTCCAGCCGATTTACTAGCCATCTCCCTCCTTGGAGAATCAGCACCTTTAACCTCCTGTTCCGTACAGGTTGCAATTTGTCCTGAGGATGAAGGGGAAGAGGGGGAACCAATGAGAGACTAGCTCTAGGTGTTGGGACAGGCACAGGTCACTCTATTTTCCCATCAGGAAGAAGAAATAAGCACAAGCTCAGCCTGCCCCCCAGAACCAGAAGAGGGCCTGAAGCAATCCTGCGCTTTTGCAGCCAGCTCCCAAAAAAGCGAGTTGAGAAATGGAGCTCAGGGGCCCTGCAATTCACAAAACTGCAGAGTTTTAAATGATACCTCTCGTCCACAAATATATTAAGGGAAGGCAACGAAGAGGCTTTGAAAGCAAGGCAGAATTGCAGGAAACAGATTTCAGGAGGTAGATTCGAATCGCCTTGAAAGCACATGAAAAGCGGCAAAACGTGGACAATGATGCCCTTGGCCAAAAAGGGCGTATGCGTTTTTTCCTGAATATATTCAGGAAAAAAAGCATATGCCCTTTTTGGCCAACCAAGCAACCTGGAAAGGCAAATCAGCGCTCCAAAGAAGTCTCGCTTCCCAGCGGGCAAAAGGGCCATGCGGAAAAAAGTGTCCAAACCAGAAATGCAGGACCGGCCATGGAGAAATGGGAGCCTTGCTACGCTGATGGGTGGGATGTAAATTGCCAACAGCCACTCTGGAGAAGTGTACAGTGTGTTCTGAAACATCTAAAAAACACAGCTTGGAGAGCATAGGGCACTTCCACTCATGGGCGTATAAATTGGGAAAACTAAAAATCAGCAAGACACAGGCACCCCAAAGTTTAGGGCTGCTCTGTTGACAAGAACCCCCACTTCATTACACCTTAAATATCCTAGGAAAGAGAAAAATGGATAAAGAAGTTGTGGTCCTCATGTACAATGGAATATCACTCAGCCACGAAATCAACGTCATAAGGCTAGTAGCAGCACGATGAGTGGATTTAGGTACGACGATTCTAAGTGAAATAAGTCACACAGAAAAAGACACTTATCATAAGATATCACTTATAGAGGGAATGTAAAAACCGCTACACTTGAACTGAATTGCAAAACAGAACAGAGTCACACATTTAGTAAACACACTATGGCTGCTGAACGGGAAAGGTGAGGTGGGGTGATGCATAAAACAAGGGTTTCAAATTAGCTCAGATACCGTTCCATAAACCCAATATGTAAGAGACAAGACCTATTCCTTGCTCAGTGAACTGGACTCAACACCCCCTATTCACCGCACAAGAATATATCTGACTAGTAAGAATCTTCAAACCTATGTATTGATATCTCTCTGTAAGTGAGTCATGGGGGTGTAAAGCGGCATAAACACAGCCGTGAAAAACAGCTAAACCCCATTATAAAAATAAATTACTTTTCAAAACCCGTGAAACAAAGACAGTGAAAGAGAGAGAAATTCTTACAAAATTCGTTCAGGGGCTGTGATGCAACCTGGATTGACCATATCTAGACCCACAGCTGATTGAGACATAAGGGTGGACACTCTTGGGGCTGAGAGGTTCGGTGAGGTTGGGGGAGCCAACGCAGACCCTTTCAAGTAATACTGCATGGTACCCATCCCATGGGTCCCAAATCTCCAGGTTCAAGGGCATCTTCCTACATCGAAATCAGGCATGAGAAACCAAGAAGATGGTACACCGTGTGCTCGGGAAAGGTTTCTAAAACGCACCTCATTTCTCATCTCCTTGGCTCGGGTTCGCCATTCCAGCCGATTTACTAGCCATCTCCCTCCTTGGAGAATCAGCACCTTTAACCTCCTGTTCCGTATAGGTTGCAATTTGTCCTGAGGATGAAGGGGAAGAGGGGGGAACCAATGAGAGACTAGCTCTAGGTGTTGGGACAGGCACAGGTCACTCTATTTTCCCATCAGGAAGAAGAATTAAGCACAAGCTCAGCCTGCCCCCCAGAACCAGAAGAGGGCCTGAAGCAATCCTGCGCTTTTGCAGCCAGCTCCCAAAAAAGCGAGTTGAAAAATGGAGCTCAGGGGCACTGCAATTCACAAACCTGCAGAGTTTTAAATGATACCTCTCGTCCACAAATATATTAAGGGAAGGCAACGAAGAGGCTTTGAAAGCAAGGCAGAATTGCAGGAAACAGATTTCAGGAGGTAGATTCGAATCGCCTTGAAAGCACATGAAAAGCGGCAAAACGTGGACAATGATGCCCTTGGCCAAAAAGGGCGTATGCGTTTTTTCCTGAATATATTCAGGAAAAAAAGCATACGCCCTTTTTGGCCAACCAAGCAACCTGGAAAGGCAAATCAGCGCTCCAAAGAAGTCTCGCTTCCCAGCGGGCAAAAGGGCCATGCGGAAAAAAGTGTCCAAACCAGAAATGCAGGACCGGCCATGGAGAAATGGGAGCCTTGCTACGCTGATGGGTGGGATGTAAATTGCCAACAGCCACTCTGGAGAAGTGTACGGTGTGTTCTGAAACATCTAAAAAACACAGCTTGGAGAGCATAGGGCACTTCCACTCATGGGCGTATAAATTGGAAAACTAAAAATCAGCAAGACACAGGCACCCCAAAGTTTAGGGCTGCTCTGTTGACAAGAACCCCCACTTCATTACACCTTCAATATCCTAGGAAAGAGAAAAATGGATAAAGAAGTTGTGGTCCTCATGTACAATGGAATATCACTCAGCCATGAAATCAACGTCATAAGGCTAGTAGAAGCACGATGAGTGGATTTAAGTACGACAATTCTAAGTGAAATAAGTCACACAGAAAAAGACACTTATCATAAGATATCACTTATAGAGGGAATGTAAAAACCGCTACACTTGAACTGAATTGCAAAACAGAACAGAGTCACACATTTAGAAAAAACACTATGGCTGCTGAACGGGAAAGGTGAGGTGGGGTGATGCATAAAACAAGGGTTTCAAATTAGCTCAGATACCGTTCCATAAACCCAATTTGTAAGAGACAAGACCGATTCCTTTTTCAGTGAACTGGACTCAACACCCCCTATTCACCGCACAAGAATATATCTGACTAGTAAGAATCTTCAAACCTATGTATTGATATCTCTCTGTAAGTGAGTCAAGGGGGTGTAAAGCGGCATAAACACAGCCGTGAAAAGCAGCTAAACCCCATTATAAAAATAAATTACTTTTCAAAACCCGTGAAACAAAGACAGTGAAAGAGAGAGAAATTCTTACAAAATTCGTTCAGGGGCTGTGATGCAACCTGGATTGACCATATCTAGATCCACAGCTGATTGAGACATAAGGGTGGACACTCTTGGGGCTGAGAGGTTCGGTGAGGTTGGGTGAGCCAACGCAGACCCTTTCAAGTAATACTGCATGGTACCCATCCCATGGGTCCCAAATCTCCAGGTTCAAGGGCATCTTCCTACATCGAAAACAGGCATGAGAAACCCAGAAGATGGTACACCGTGTGATCGGGAAAGGTTTCTAAAACGCACCTCATTTCTCATCTCCTTGGCTCGGGTTCGCCATTCCAGCCGATTTACTAGCCATCTCCCTCCTTGGAGAATCAGCACCTTTAACCTCCTGTTCCGTATAGGTTGCAATTTGTCCTGAGGATGAAGGGGAAGAGGGGGAACCAATGAGAGACTAGCTCTAGGTGTTGGGACAGGCACAGGTCACTCTATTTTCCCATCAGGAAGAAGAATTAAGCTCAAGCTCAGCCTGCCCCCCAGAACCAGAAGAGGGCCTGAAGCAATCCTGCGCTTTTGCAGCCAGCTCCCAAAAAAGCGAGTTGAAAAATGGAGCTCAGGGGCACTGCAATTCACAAACCTGCAGAGTTTTAAATGATACCTCTCGTCCACAAATATATTAAGGGAAGGCAACGAAGAGGCTTTGAAAGCAGGGCAGAATTGCAGGAAAGAGATTTCAGGAGGTAGATTCGAATCGCCTTGAAAGCACATGAAAAGCGGCAAAACGTGGACAATGATGCCCTTGGCCAAAAAGGGCGTATGCGTTTTTTCCTGAATATATTCAGGAAAAAACGCATACGCCCTTTTTGGCCAACCAAGCAACCTGGAAAGGCAAATCAGCGCTCCAAAGAAGTCGCGCTTCCCAGCGGGCAAAAGGGCCATGCGGAAAAATGTGTCCAAACCAGAAATGCAGGACCGGCCATGGAGAAATGGGAGCCTTGCTACGCTGATGGGTGGGATGTAAATTGCCAACAGCCACTCTGGAGAAGTGTACGGTGTGTTCTGAAACATCTAAAAAACACAGCTTGGAGAGCATAGGGCACTTCCACTCATGGGCGTATAAATTGGAAAACTAAAAATCAGCAAGACACAGGCACCCCAAAGTTTAGGGCTGCTCTGTTGACAAGAACCCCCACTTCATTACACCTTCAATATCCTAGGAAAGAGAAAAATGGATAAAGAAGTTGTGGTCCTCATGTACAATGGAATATCACTCAGCCATGAAATCAACGTCATAAGGCTAGTAGCAGCACGATGAGTGGATTTAGGTACGACGATTCTAAGTGAAATAAGTCACACAGAAAAAGACACTTATCATAAGATATCACTTAGAGAGGGAATGTAAAAACCGCTACACTTGAACTGAATTGCAAAACAGAACAGAGTCACACGTTTAGGAAACACACTATGGCTGCTGAACGGGCAAGGTGAGGTGGGGTGATGCATAAAACAAGGGTTTCAAATTAGCTCCGATACCGTTCCATAAACCCAATATGTAAGAGACAAGACCTATTCCTTTTTCAGTGAACTGGACTCAACACCCCCTATTCACCGCACAAGAATATATCTGACTAGTAAGAATCTTCAAACCTATGTATTGATATCTCTCTGTGAGTGAGTCAATGGGGTGTAAAGCGGCATAAACACAGCCGTGAAAAGCAGCTAAACCCCATTATAAAAATAAATTACTTTTCAAAACCCGTGAAACAAAGACAGTGAAAGAGAGAGAAATTCTTACAAAATTCGTTCAGGGGCTGTGATGCAACCTGGATTGACCATATCTAGACCCACAGCTGATTGAGACATAAGGGTGGACACTCTTGGGGCTGAGAGGTTCGGTGAGGTTGGGTGAGCCAACGCAGACCCTTTCAAGTAATACTGCATGGTACCCATCCCATGGGTCCCAAATCTCCAGGTTCAAGGGCATCTTCCTACGTCGAAAACAGGCATGAGAAACCCAGAAGATGGTACACCGTGTGATCGGGAAAGGTTTCTAAAACGCACCTCATTTCTCATCTCCTTTGCTCGGGTTCGCCATTCCAGCCGATTTACTAGCCATCTCCCTCCTTGGAGAATCAGCACCTTTAACCTCCTGTTCCGTACAGGTTGCAATTTGTCCTGAGGATGAAGGGGAAGAGGGGGAACCAATGAGAGACTAGCTCTAGGTGTTGGGACAGGCACAGGTCACTCTATTTTCCCATCAGGAAGAAGAATTAAGCACAAGCTCAGCCTGCCCCCCAGAACCAGAAGAGGGCCTGAAGCAATCCTGCGCTTTTGCGGCCAGCTCCCAAAAAAGCGAGTTGAAAAATGGAGCTCAGGGGCACTGCAATTCACAAACCTGCAGAGTTTTAAATGATACCTCTCGTCCACAAATATATTAAGGGAAGGCAACGAAGAGGCTTTGAAAGCAAGGCAGAATTGCAGGAAACAGATTTCAGGAGGTAGATTCGAATCGCCTTGAAAGCACATGAAAAGCGGCAAAACGTGGACAATGATGCCCTTGGCCAACAAGGGCGTATGCGTTTTTTCCTGAATATATTCAGGAAAAAACGCATACGCCCTTTTTGGCCAACCGAGCAACCTGGAAAGGCCAATCAGCGCTCCAAAGAAGTCTCGCTTCCCAGCGGGCAAAAGGGCCATGCGGAAAAAAGTGTCCAAACCAGAAATGCAGGACCGGCCATGGAGAAATGGGAGCCTTGCTACGCTGATGGGTGGGATGTAAATTGCCAACAGCCACTCTGGAGAAGTGTACGGTGTGTTCTGAAACATCTAAAAAACACAGCTTGGAGAGCATAGGGCACTTCCACTCATGGGCGTATAAATTGGGAAAACTAAAAATCAGCAAGACACAGGCACCCCAAAGTATAGGGCTGCTCTGTTGACAAGAACCCCCACTTCATTACACCTTAAATATCCTAGGAAAGAGAAAAATGGATAAAGAAGTTGTGGTCCTCCTGTACAATGGAATATCACTCAGCCATGAAATCAACGTCATAAGGCTAGTAGCAGCACGATGAGTGGATTTAGGTACGACGATTCTAAGTGAAATAAGTCACACAGAAAAAGACACTTATCCTAAGATATCACTTATAGAGGGAATGTAAAAACCGCTACACTTGAACTGAATTGCAAAACAGAACAGAGTCACACGTTTAGGAAACACACTATGGCTGCTGAACGGGAAAGGTGAGGTGGGGTGATGCATAAAACAAGGGTTTCAAATTAGCTCAGATACCGTTCCATAAACCCAATATGTAAGAGACAAGACCTATTCCTTTTTCAGTGAACTGGACTCAACACCCCCTATTCACCGCACAAGAATATATCTGACTAGTAATAATCTTCAAACCTATGTATTGATATCTCTCTGTAAGTGAGTCAAGGGGGTCTAAAGCGGCATAAACACAGCCGTGAAAAGCAGCTAAACCCCATTATAAAAATAAATTACTTTTCAAAACCCGTGAAACAAAGACAGTGAAAGAGAGAGAAATTCTTACAAAATTCGTTCAGGGGCTGTGATGCAACCTGGATTGACCATATCTAGACCCACAGGTGATTGAGACATAAGGGTGGACACTCTTGGGGCTGAGAGGTTCGGTGAGGTTGGGTGAGCCAACGCAGACCCTTTCAAGTAGTACTGCATGGTACCCATCCCATGGGTCCCAAATCTCCAGGTTCAAGGGTATCTTCCTACATCGAAAACAGGCATGAGAAACCCAGAAGATGGTACACCGTGTGATCGGGAAAGGTTTCTAAAACGCACCTCATTTCTCATCTCCTTTGCTCGGGTTCGCCATTCCAGACGATTTACTAGCCATCTCCCTCCTTGGAGAATCAGCACCTTTAACCTCCTGTTCCGTACAGGTTGCAATTTGTCCTGAGGATGAAGGGGAAGAGGGGGAACCAATGAGAGACTAGCTCTAGGTGTTGGGACAGGCACAGGTCACTCTATTGTCCCATCAGGAAGAAGAATTAAGCACAAGCTCAGCCTGCCCCCCAGAACCAGAAGAGGGCCTGAAGCAATCCTGCGCTTTTGCGGCCAGCTCCCAAAAAAGCGAGTTGAAAAATGGAGCTCAGGGGCACTGCAATTCACAAACCTGCAGAGTTTTAAATGATACCTCTCGTCCACAAATATATTAAGGGAAGGCAACGAAGAGGTTTTGAAAGCAAGGCAGAATTGCAGGAAACAGATTTCAGGAGGTAGATTCGAATCGCCTTGAAAGCACATGAAAAGCGGCAAAACGTGGACAATGATGCCCTTGGCCAAAAAGGGCGTATGCGTTTTTTCCTGAATATATTCAGGAAAAAAAGCATACGCCCTTTTTGGCCAACCAAGCAACCTGGAAAGGCAAATCAGCGCTCCAAAGAAGTCTCGCTTCCCAGCGGGCAAAAGGGCCATGCGGAAAAAAGTGTCCAAACCAGAAATGCAGGACCGGCCATGGAGAAATGGGAGCCTTGCTACGCTGATGGGTGGGATGTAAATTGCCAACAGCCACTCTGGAGAAGTGTACAGTGTGTTCTGAAACATCTAAAAAACACAGTTTGGAGAGCATAGGGCACTTCCACTCATGGGCGTATAAATTGGGAAAACTAAAAATCAGCAAGACACAGGCACCCCAAAGTTTAGGGCTGCTCTGTTGACAAGAACCCCCACTTCATTACACCTTAAATATCCTAGGAAAGAGAAAAATGGATAAAGAAGTTGTGGTCCTCCTGTACAATGGAATATCACCCAGCCATGAAATCAACGTCATAAGGCTAGTAGCAGCACGATGAGTGGATTTAGGTACGACGATTCTAAGTGAAATAAGTCACACAGAAAAAGACACTTATCCTAAGATATCACTTATAGAGGGAATGTAAAAACCGCTACACTTGAACTGAATTGCAAAACAGAACAGAGTCACACGTTTAGGAAACACACTACGGCTGCTGAACGGGAAAGGTGAGGTGGGGTGATGCATAAAACAAGGGTTTCAAATTAGCTCAGATACCGTTCCATAAACCCAATATGTAAGAGACAAGACCTATTCCTTTTTCAGTGAACTGGACTCAACACCCCCTATTCACCGCACAAGAATATATCTGACTAGTAATAATCTTCAAACCTATGTATTGATATCTCTCTGTAAGTGAGTCAAGGGGGTGTAAAGCGGCATAAACACAGCCGTGAAAAGCAGCTAAACCCCATTATAAAAATAAATTACTTTTCAAAACCCGTGAAACAAAGACAGTGAAAGAGAGAGAAATTCTTACAAAATTCGTTCAGGGGCTGTGATGCAACCTGGATTGACCATATCTAGACCCACAGGTGATTGAGACATAAGGGTGGACACTCTTGGGGCTGAGAGGTTCGGTGAGGTTGGGTGAGCCAACGCAGACCCTTTCAAGTAGTACTGCATGGTACCCATCCCATGGGTCCCAAATCTCCAGGTTCAAGGGCATCTTCCTACATCGAAAACAGGCATGAGAAACCCAGAAGATGGTACACCGTGTGATCGGGAAAGGTTTCTAAAACGCACCTCATTTCTCATCTCCTTTGCTCGGGTTCGCCATTCCAGACGATTTACTAGCCATCTCCCTCCTTGGAGAATCAGCACCTTTAACCTCCTGTTCCGTACAGGTTGCAATTTGTCCTGAGGATGAAGGGGAAGAGGGGGAACCAATGAGAGACTAGCTCTAGGTGTTGGGACAGGCACAGGTCACTCTATTTTCCCATCAGGAAGAAGAATTAAGCACAAGCTCAGCCTGCCCCCCAGAACCAGAAGAGGGCCTGAAGCAATCCTGCGCTTTTGCGGCCAGCTCCCAAAAAAGCGAGTTGAAAAATGGAGCTCAGGGGCGCTGCAATTCACAAAACTGCAGAGTTTTAAATGATACCTCTCGTCCACAAATATATTAAGGGAAGGCAACGAAGAGGCTTTGAAAGCAAGGCAGAATTGCAGGAAACAGATTTCAGGAGGTAGATTCGAATCGCCTTGAAAGCACATGAAAAGCGGCAAAACGTGGACAATGATGCCCTTGGCCAAAAAGGGCGTATGCGTTTTTTCCTGAATATATTCAGGAAAAAACGCATACGCCGTTTTTGGCCTACCAAGCAACCTCGAAAGGCAAATCAGCGCTCCAAAGAAGTCTCGCTTCCCAGCGGGCAAAAGGGCCATGCGGAAAAAAGTGTCCAAACCAGAAATGCAGGACCGGCCATGGAGAAATGGGAGCCTTGCTACGCTGATGGGTGGGATGTAAATTGCCAACAGCCACTCTGGAGAAGTGTACGGTGTGTTCTGAAACATGTAAAAAACACAGCTTGGAGAGCATAGGGCACTTCCACTCATGGGCGTATAAATTGGAAAACTAAAAATCAGCAAGTCACAGGCACCCCAAAGTTTAGGGCTGCTCTGTTGACAAGAACCCCCACTTCATTACACCTTCAATATCCTAGGAAAGAGAAAAATGGATAAAGAAGTTGTGGTCCTCATGCACAATGGAATATCACTCAGCCATGAATCATCGTCATAAGGCTAGTAGCAGCACGATGAGTGGATTTAGGTACGACGATTCTAAGTGAAATAAGTCACACAGAAAAAGACACTTATCATAAGATATCACTTATAGAGGGAATGTAAAAACCGCTACACTTGAACTGAATTGCAAAACAGAACAGAGTCACACATTTAGTAAACACACTATGGCTGCTGAACGGGAAAGGTGAGGTGGGGTGATGCATAAAACAAGGGTTTCAAATTAGCTCAGATACCGTTCCATAAACCCAATATGTAAGAGACAAGACCTATTCCTTGCTCAGTGAACTGGACTCAACACCCCCTATTCACCGCACAAGAATATATCTGACTAGTAAGAATCTTCAAACCTATGTATTGATATCTCTCTGTAAGTGAGTCATGGGGGTGTAAAGCGGCATAAACACAGCCGTGAAAAACAGCTAAACCCCATTATAAAAATAAATTACTTTTCAAAACCCGTGAAACAAAGACAGTGAAAGAGAGAGAAATTCTTACAAAATTCGTTCAGGGGCTGTGATGCAACCTGGATTGACCATATCTAGACCCACAGCTGATTGAGACATAAGGGTGGACACTCTTGGGGCTGAGAGGTTCGGTGAGGTTGGGGGAGCCAACGCAGACCCTTTCAAGTAATACTGCATGGTACCCATCCCATGGGTCCCAAATCTCCAGGTTCAAGGGCATCTTCCTACATCGAAAACAGGCATGAGAAACCAAGAAGATGGTACACCGTGTGCTCGGGAAAGGTTTCTAAAACGCACCTCATTTCTCATCTCCTTGGCTCGGGTTCGGCATTCCAGCCGATTTACTAGCCATCTCCCTCCTTGGAGAATCAGCACCTTTAACCTCCTGTTCCGTATAGGTTGCAATTTGTCCTGAGGATGAAGGGGAAGAGGGGGAACCAATGAGAGACTAGCTCTAGGTGTTGGGACAGGCACAGGTCACTCTATTTTCCCATCAGGAAGAAGAATTAAGCACAAGCTCAGCCTGCCCCCCAGAACCAGAAGAGGGCCTGAAGCAATCCTGCGCTTTTGCAGCCAGCTCCCAAAAAAGCGAGTTGAAAAATGGAGCTCAGGGGCACTGCAATTCACAAACCTGCAGAGTTTTAAATGATACCTCTCGTCCACAAATATATTAAGGGAAGGCAACGAAGAGGCTTTGAAAGCAAGGCAGAATTGCAGGAAACAGATTTCAGGAGGTAGATTCGAATCGCCTTGAAAGCACATGAAAAGCGGCAAAACGTGGACAATGATGCCCTTGGCCAAAAAGGGCGTATGCGTTTTTTCCTGAATATATTCAGGAAAAAAAGCATACGCCCTTTTTGGCCAACCAAGCAACCTGGAAAGGCAAATCAGCGCTCCAAAGAAGTCTCGCTTCCCAGCGGGCAAAAGGGCCATGCGGAAAAAAGTGTCCAAACCAGAAATGCAGGACCGGCCATGGAGAAATGGGAGCCTTGCTACGCTGATGGGTGGGATGTAAATTGCCAACAGCCACTCTGGAGAAGTGTACGGTGTGTTCTGAAACATCTAAAAAACACAGCTTGGAGAGCATAGGGCACTTCCACTCATGGGCGTATAAATTGGAAAACTAAAAATCAGCAAGACACAGGCACCCCAAAGTTTAGGGCTGCTCTGTTGACAAGAACCCCCACTTCATTACACCTTCAATATCCTAGGAAAGAGAAAAATGGATAAAGAAGTTGTGGTCCTCATGTACAATGGAATATCACTCAGCCATGAAATCAACGTCATAAGGCTAGTAGAAGCACGATGAGTGGATTTAAGTACGACAATTCTAAGTGAAATAAGTCACACAGAAAAAGACACTTATCATAAGATATCACTTATAGAGGGAATGTAAAAACCGCTACACTTGAACTGAATTGCAAAACAGAACAGAGTCACACATTTAGAAAAAACACTATGGCTGCTGAACGGTAAAGGTGAGGTGGGGTGATGCATAAAACAAGGGTTTCAAATTAGCTCAGATACCATTCCATAAACCCAATTTGTAAGAGACAAGACCGATTCCTTTTTCAGTGAACTGGACTCAACACCCCCTATTCACCGCACAAGAATATATCTGACTAGTAAGAATCTTCAAACCTATGTATTGATATCTCTCTGTAAGTGAGTCAAGGGGGTGTAAAGCGGCATAAACACAGCCGTGAAAAGCAGCTAAACCCCATTATAAAAATAAATTACTTTTCAAAACCCGTGAAACAAAGACAGTGAAAGAGAGAGAAATTCTTACAAAATTCGTTCAGGGGCTGTGATGCAACCTGGATTGACCATATCTAGATCCACAGCTGATTGAGACATAAGGGTGGACACTCTTGGGGCTGAGAGGTTCGGTGAGGTTGGGTGAGCCAACGCAGACCCTTTCAAGTAATACTGCATGGTACCCATCCCATGGGTCCCAAATCTCCAGGTTCAAGGGCATCTTCCTACATCGAAAACAGGCATGAGAAACCCAGAAGATGGTACACCGTGTGATCGGGAAAGGTTTCTAAAACGCACCTCATTTCTCATCTCCTTGGCTCGGGTTCGCCATTCCAGCCGATTTACTAGCCATCTCCCTCCTTGGAGAATCAGCACCTTTAACCTCCTGTTCCGTATAGGTTGCAATTTGTCCTGAGGATGAAGGGGAAGAGGGGGAACCAATGAGAGACTAGCTCTAGGTGTTGGGACAGGCACAGGTCACTCTATTTTCCCATCAGGAAGAAGAATTAAGCTCAAGCTCAGCCTGCCCCCCAGAACCAGAAGAGGGCCTGAAGCAATCCTGCGCTTTTGCAGCCAGCTCCCAAAAAAGCGAGTTGAAAAATGGAGCTCAGGGGCACTGCAATTCACAAACCTGCAGAGTTTTAAATGATACCTCTCGTCCACAAATATATTAAGGGAAGGCAACGAAGAGGCTTTGAAAGCAGGGCAGAATTGCAGGAAACAGATTTCAGGAGGTAGATTCGAATCGCCTTGAAAGCACATGAAAAGTGGCAAAACGTGGACAATGATGCCCTTGGCCAAAAAGGGCGTCTGCGTTTTTTCCTGAATATATTCAGGAAAAAACGCAGACGCCCTTTTTGGCCAACCAAGCAACCTGGAAAGGCCAATCAGCGCTCCAAAGAAGTCTCGCTTGCCAGCGGGCAAAAGGGCCATGCGGAAAAAAGTGTCCATACCAGAAATGCAGGACCGGCCATGGAGAAATGGGAGCCTTGCTACGCTGATGGGTGGGATGTAAATTGACAACAGCCTTTCTGGAGAAGTGTACGGTGTGTTCTGAAACATCTAAAAAACACAGCTTGGAGAGCATAGGGCACTTCCACTCATGGGCGTATAAATTGGGAAAACTAAAAATCAGCAAGACACAGGCACCCCAAAGTTTAGGGCTGCTCTGTTGACATGAACCCCCACTTCATTACACCTTAAATATCCTAGGAAAGAGAAAAATGGATAAAGAATTTGGGGTCCTCATGTACAATGGAATATCACTCAGCCATGAAATCCACGTCATAAGGCTAGTAGCAGCACGATGAGTGGATTTAGGTACGACGATTCTAAGTGAAATAAGTCACACAGAAAAAGACACTTATCATAAGATATCACTTAGAGAGGGAATGTAAAAACCGCTACACTTGAACTGAATTGCAAAACAGAACAGAGTCACACGTTTAGGAAACACACTATGGCTGCTGAACGGGCAAGGTGAGGTGGGGTGATGCATAAAACAAGGGTTTCAAATTAGCTCCGATACCGTTCCATAAACCCAATATGTAAGAGACAAGACCTATTCCTTTTTCAGTGAACTGGACTCAACACCCCCTATTCACCGCACAAGAATATATCTGACTAGTAAGAATCTTCAAACCTATGTATTGATATCTCTCTGTGAGTGAGTCAATGGGGTGTAAAGCGGCATAAACACAGCCGTGAAAAGCAGCTAAACCCCATTATAAAAATAAATTACTTTTCAAAACCCGTGAAACAAAGACAGTGAAAGAGAGAGAAATTCTTACAAAATTCGTTCAGGGGCTGTGATGCAACCTGGATTGACCATATCTAGACCCACAGCTGATTGAGACATAAGGGTGGACACTCTTGGGGCTGAGAGGTTCGGTGAGGTTGGGTGAGCCAACGCAGACCCTTTCAAGTAATACTGCATGGTACCCATCCCATGGGTCCCAAATCTCCAGGTTCAAGGGCATCTTCCTACGTCGAAAACAGGCATGAGAAACCCAGAAGATGGTACACCGTGTGATCGGGAAAGGTTTCTAAAACGCACCTCATTTCTCATCTCCTTTGCTCGGGTTCGCCATTCCAGCCGATTTACTAGCCATCTCCCTCCTTGGAGAATCAGCACCTTTAACCTCCTGTTCCGTACAGGTTGCAATTTGTCCTGAGGATGAAGGGGAAGAGGGGGAACCAATGAGAGACTAGCTCTAGGTGTTGGGACAGGCACAGGTCACTCTATTTTCCCATCAGGAAGAAGAATTAAGCACAAGCTCAGCCTGCCCCCCAGAACCAGAAGAGGGCCTGAAGCAATCCTGCGCTTTTGCGGCCAGCTCCCAAAAAAGCGAGTTGAAAAATGGAGCTCAGGGGCACTGCAATTCACAAACCTGCAGAGTTTTAAATGATACCTCTCGTCCACAAATATATTAAGGGAAGGCAACGAAGAGGCTTTGAAAGCAAGGCAGAATTGCAGGAAACAGATTTCAGGAGGTAGATTCGAATCGCCTTGAAAGCACATGAAAAGCGGCAAAACGTGGACAATGATGCCCTTGGCCAACAAGGGCGTATGCGTTTTTTCCTGAATATATTCAGGAAAAAACGCATACGCCCTTTTTGGCCAACCGAGCAACCTGGAAAGGCCAATCAGCGCTCCAAAGAAGTCTCGCTTCCCAGCGGGCAAAAGGGCCATGCGGAAAAAAGTGTCCAAACCAGAAATGCAGGACCGGCCATGGAGAAATGGGAGCCTTGCTACGCTGATGGGTGGGATGTAAATTGCCAACAGCCACTCTGGAGAAGTGTACGGTGTGTTCTGAAACATCTAAAAAACACAGCTTGGAGAGCATAGGGCACTTCCACTCATGGGCGTATAAATTGGGAAAACTAAAAATCAGCAAGACACAGGCACCCCAAAGTATAGGGCTGCTCTGTTGACAAGAACCCCCACTTCATTACACCTTAAATATCCTAGGAAAGAGAAAAATGGATAAAGAAGTTGTGGTCCTCCTGTACAATGGAATATCACTCAGCCATGAAATCAACGTCATAAGGCTAGTAGCAGCACGATGAGTGGATTTAGGTACGACGATTCTAAGTGAAATAAGTCACACAGAAAAAGACACTTATCCTAAGATATCACTTATAGAGGGAATGTAAAAACCGCTACACTTGAACTGAATTGCAAAACAGAACAGAGTCACACGTTTAGGAAACACACTATGGCTGCTGAACGGGAAAGGTGAGGTGGGGTGATGCATAAAACAAGGGTTTCAAATTAGCTCAGATACCGTTCCATAAACCCAATATGTAAGAGACAAGACCTATTCCTTTTTCAGTGAACTGGACTCAACACCCCCTATTCACCGCACAAGAATATATCTGACTAGTAATAATCTTCAAACCTATGTATTGATATCTCTCTGTAAGTGAGTCAAGGGGGTCTAAAGCGGCATAAACACAGCCGTGAAAAGCAGCTAAACCCCATTATAAAAATAAATTACTTTTCAAAACCCGTGAAACAAAGACAGTGAAAGAGAGAGAAATTCTTACAAAATTCGTTCAGGGGCTGTGATGCAACCTGGATTGACCATATCTAGACCCACAGGTGATTGAGACATAAGGGTGGACACTCTTGGGGCTGAGAGGTTCGGTGAGGTTGGGTGAGCCAACGCAGACCCTTTCAAGTAGTACTGCATGGTACCCATCCCATGGGTCCCAAATCTCCAGGTTCAAGGGTATCTTCCTACATCGAAAACAGGCATGAGAAACCCAGAAGATGGTACACCGTGTGATCGGGAAAGGTTTCTAAAACGCACCTCATTTCTCATCTCCTTTGCTCGGGTTCGCCATTCCAGACGATTTACTAGCCATCTCCCTCCTTGGAGAATCAGCACCTTTAACCTCCTGTTCCGTACAGGTTGCAATTTGTCCTGAGGATGAAGGGGAAGAGGGGGAACCAATGAGAGACTAGCTCTAGGTGTTGGGACAGGCACAGGTCACTCTATTTTCCCATCAGGAAGAAGAATTAAGCACAAGCTCAGCCTGCCCCCCAGAACCAGAAGAGGGCCTGAAGCAATCCTGCGCTTTTGCGGCCAGCTCCCAAAAAAGCGAGTTGAAAAATGGAGCTCAGGGGCACTGCAATTCACAAACCTGCAGAGTTTTAAATGATACCTCTCGTCCACAAATATATTAAGGGAAGGCAACGAAGAGGTTTTGAAAGCAAGGCAGAATTGCAGGAAACAGATTTCAGGAGGTAGATTCGAATCGCCTTGAAAGCACATGAAAAGCGGCAAAACGTGGACAATGATGCCCTTGGCCAAAAAGGGCGTATGCGTTTTTTCCTGAATATATTCAGGAAAAAAAGCATACGCCCTTTTTGGCCAACCAAGCAACCTGGAAAGGCAAATCAGCGCTCCAAAGAAGTCTCGCTTCCCAGCGGGCAAAAGGGCCATGCGGAAAAAAGTGTCCAAACCAGAAATGCAGGACCGGCCATGGAGAAATGGGAGCCTTGCTACGCTGATGGGTGGGATGTAAATTGCCAACAGCCACTCTGGAGAAGTGTACAGTGTGTTCTGAAACATCTAAAAAACACAGTTTGGAGAGCATAGGGCACTTCCACTCATGGGCGTATAAATTGGGAAAACTAAAAATCAGCAAGACACAGGCACCCCAAAGTTTAGGGCTGCTCTGTTGACAAGAACCCCCACTTCATTACACCTTAAATATCCTAGGAAAGAGAAAAATGGATAAAGAAGTTGTGGTCCTCCTGTACAATGGAATATCACCCAGCCATGAAATCAACGTCATAAGGCTAGTAGCAGCACGATGAGTGGATTTAGGTACGACGATTCTAAGTGAAATAAGTCACACAGAAAAAGACACTTATCCTAAGATATCACTTATAGAGGGAATGTAAAAACCGCTACACTTGAACTGAATTGCAAAACAGAACAGAGTCACACGTTTAGGAAACACACTATGGCTGCTGAACGGGAAAGGTGAGGTGGGGTGATGCATAAAACAAGGGTTTCAAATTAGCTCAGATACCGTTCCATAAACCCAATATGTAAGAGACAAGACCTATTCCTTTTTCAGTGAACTGGACTCAACACCCCCTATTCACCGCACAAGAATATATCTGACTAGTAATAATCTTCAAACCTATGTATTGATATCTCTCTGTAAGTGAGTCAAGGGGGTGTAAAGCGGCATAAACACAGCCGTGAAAAGCAGCTAAACCCCATTATAAAAATAAATTACTTTTCAAAACCCGTGAAACAAAGACAGTGAAAGAGAGAGAAATTCTTACAAAATTCGTTCAGGGGCTGTGATGCAACCTGGATTGACCATATCTAGACCCACAGGTGATTGAGACATAAGGGTGGACACTCTTGGGGCTGAGAGGTTCGGTGAGGTTGGGTGAGCCAACGCAGACCCTTTCAAGTAGTACTGCATGGTACCCATCCCATGGGTCCCAAATCTCCAGGTTCAAGGGCATCTTCCTACATCGAAAACAGGCATGAGAAACCCAGAAGATGGTACACCGTGTGATCGGGAAAGGTTTCTAAAACGCACCTCATTTCTCATCTCCTTTGCTCGGGTTCGCCATTCCAGACGATTTACTAGCCATCTCCCTCCTTGGAGAATCAGCACCTTTAACCTCCTGTTCCGTACAGGTTGCAATTTGTCCTGAGGATGAAGGGGAAGAGGGGGAACCAATGAGAGACTAGCTCTAGGTGTTGGGACAGGCACAGGTCACTCTATTTTCCCATCAGGAAGAAGAATTAAGCACAAGCTCAGCCTGCCCCCCAGAACCAGAAGAGGGCCTGAAGCAATCCTGCGCTTTTGCGGCCAGCTCCCAAAAAAGCGAGTTGAAAAATGGAGCTCAGGGGCACTGCAATTCACAAACCTGCAGAGTTTTAAATGATACCTCTCGTCCACAAATATATTAAGGGAAGGCAACGAAGAGGTTTTGAAAGCAAGGCAGAATTGCAGGAAACAGATTTCAGGAGGTAGATTCGAATCGCCTTGAAAGCACATGAAAAGCGGCAAAACGTGGACAATGATGCCCTTGGCCAAAAAGGGCGTATGCGTTTTTTCCTGAATATATTCAGGAAAAAAAGCATACGCCATTTTTGGCCAACCAAGCAACCTGGAAAGGCAAATCAGCGCTCCAAAGAAGTCTCGCTTCCCAGCGGGCAAAAGGGCCATGCGGAAAAAAGTGTCCAAACCAGAAATGCAGGACCGGCCATGGAGAAATGGGAGCCTTGCTACGCTGATGGGTGGGATGTAAATTGCCAACAGCCACTCTGGAGAAGTGTACAGTGTGTTCTGAAACATCTAAAAAACACAGCTTGGAGAGCATAGGGCACTTCCACTCATGGGCGTATAAATTGGGAAAACTAAAAATCAGCAAGACACAGGCACCCCAAAGTTTAGGGCTGCTCTGTTGACAAAGACCCCCACTTCATTACACCTTAAATATCCTAGGAAAGAGAAAAATGGATAAAGAAGTTGTGGTCCTCATGTACAATGGAATATCACTCAGCCATGAAATCAACGTCATAAGGCTAGTAGCAGCACGATGAGTGGATTTAGGTACGACGATTCTAAGTGAAATAAGTCACACAGAAAAAGACACTTATCATAAGATATCACTAATAGAGGGAATGTAAAAACCGCTACACTTGAACTGAATTGCAAAACAGAACAGAGTCACACGTCTAGGAAACACACTATGGCTGCTGAACGGGAAAGGTGAGGTGGGGTGATGCATAAAACAAGGGTTTCAAATTAGCTCAGATACCGTTCCATAAACCCAATATGTAAGAGACAAGACCGATTCCTTTTTCAGTGAACTGGACTCAACACCCCCTATTCACCGCACAAGAATATATCTGACTAGTAAGAATCTTCAAACCTATGTATTGATATCTCTCTGTAAGTGAGTCAAGGGGGTGTAAAGCGGCATAAACACAGCCGTGAAAAGCAGCTAAACCCCATTATAAAAATAAATTACTTTTAAAAACCAGTGAAACAAAGACAGTGAAAGAGAGAGAAATTCTTACAAAATTCGTTCAGGGGCTGTGATGCAACCTGGATTGACCATATCTAGATCCACAGCTGATTGAGACATAAGGGTGGACACTCTTGGGGCTGAGAGGTTCGGTGAGGTTGGGTGAGCCAACGCAGACCCTTTCAAGTAGTACTGCATGGTACCCATCCCATGGGTCCCAAATCTCCAGGTTCAAGGGCATCTTCCTACATCGAAAACAGGCATGAGAAACCCAGAAGATGGTACACCATGTGATCGGGAAAGGTTTCTAAAACGCACCTCATTTCTCATCTCCTTTGCTCGGGTTCGCCATTCCAGACGATTTACTAGCCATCTCCCTCCTTGGAGAATCAGCACCTTTAACCTCCTGTTCCGTACAGGTTGCAATTTGTCCTGAGGATGAAGGGGAAGAGGGGGAACCAATGAGAGACTAGCTCTAGGTGTTGGGACAGGCACAGGTCACTCTATTTTCCCATCAGGAAGAAGAATTAAGCACAAGCTCAGCCTGCCCCCCAGAACCAGAAGAGGGCCTGAAGCAATCCTGCGCTTTTGCGGCCAGCTCCCAAAAAAGCGAGTTGAAAAATGGAGCTCAGGGGCACTGCAATTCACAAACCTGCAGAGTTTTAAATGATACCTCTCGTCCACAAATATATTAAGGGAAGGCAACGAAGAGGTTTTGAAAGCAAGGCAGAATTGCAGGAAACAGATTTCAGGAGGTAGATTCGAATCGCCTTGAAAGCACATGAAAAGCGGCAAAACGTGGACAATGATGCCCTTGGCCAAAAAGGGCGTATGCGTTTTTTCCTGAATATATTCAGGAAAAAACGCATACGCCCTTTTTGGCCAACCAAGCAACCTGGAAAGGCAAATCAGCGCTCCAAAGAAGTCTCGCTTCCCAGCGGGCAAAAGGGCCATGCGGAAAAAAGTGTCCAAACCAGAAATGCAGGACCGGCCATGGAGAAATGGGAGCCTTGCTACGCTGATGGGTGGGATGTAAATTGCCAACAGCCACTCTGGAGAAGTGTACGGTGTGTTCTGAAACATCTAAAAAACACAGCTTGGAGAGCATAGGGCACTTCCACTCATGGGCGTATAAATTGGAAAACTAAAAATCAGCAAGACACAGGCACCCCAAAGTTTAGGGCTGCTCTGTTGACAAGAACCCCCACTTCATTACACCTTCAATATCCTAGGAAAGAGAAAAATGGATAAAGAAGTTGTGGTCCTCATGCACAATGGAATATCACTCAGCCATGAAATCAACGTCATAAGGCTAGTAGCAGCACGATGAGTGGATTTAGGTACGACGATTCTAAGTGAAATAAGTCACACAGAAAAAGACACTTATCATAAGATATCACTTATAGAGGGAATGTAAAAACCGCTACACTTGAACTGAATTGCAAAACAGAACAGAGTCACACATTTAGTAAACACACTATGGCTGCTGAACGGGAAAGGTGAGGTGGGGTGATGCATAAAACAAGGGTTTCAAATTAGCTCAGATACCGTTCCATAAACCCAATATGTAAGAGACAAGACCTATTCCTTGCTCAGTGAACTGGACTCAACACCCCCTATTCACCGCACAAGAATATATCTGACTAGTAAGAATCTTCAAACCTATGTATTGATATCTCTCTGTAAGTGAGTCATGGGGGTGTAAAGCGGCATAAACACAGCCGTGAAAAACAGCTAAACCCCATTATAAAAATAAATTACTTTTCAAAACCCGTGAAACAAAGACAGTGAAAGAGAGAGAAATTCTTACAAAATTCGTTCAGGGGCTGTGATGCAACCTGGATTGACCATATCTAGACCCACAGCTGATTGAGACATAAGGGTGGACACTCTTGGGGCTGAGAGGTTCGGTGAGGTTGGGGGAGCCAACGCAGACCCTTTCAAGTAATACTGCATGGTACCCATCCCATGGGTCCCAAATCTCCAGGTTCAAGGGCATCTTCCTACATCGAAAACAGGCATGAGAAACCCAGAAGATGGTACACCGTGTGATCGGGAAAGGATTCTAAAACGCACCTCATTTCTCATCTCCTTTGCTCGGGTTCGCCATTCCAGCCGATTTACTAGCCATCTCCCTCCTTGGAGAATCAGCACCTTTAACCTCCTGTTCCGTACAGGTTGCAATTTGTCCTGAGGATGAAGGGGAAGAGGGGGAACCAATGAGAGACTAGCTCTAGGTGTTGGGACAGGCACAGGTCACTCTATTTTCCCATCAGGAAGAAGAATTAAGCACAAGCTCAGCCTGCCCCCCAGAACCAGAAGAGGGCCTGAAGCAATCCTGCGCTTTTGCGGCCAGCTCCCAAAAAAGCGAGTTGAAAAATGGAGCTCAGGGGCACTGCAATTCACAGACCTGCAGAGTTTTAAATGATACCTCTCGTCCACAAATATATTAAGGGAAGGCAACGAAGAGGCTTTGAAAGCAAGGCAGAATTGCAGGAAACAGATTTCAGGAGGTAGATTCGAATCGCCTTGAAAGCACATGAAAAGCGGCAAAACGTGGACAATGATGCCCTTGGCCAAAAAGGGCGTATGCGTTTTTTCCTGAATATATTCAGGAAAAAACGCATACGCCCTTTTTGGCCAACCAAGCAACCTGGAAAGGCCAATCAGCGCTCCAAAGAAGTCTCGCTTCCCAGCGGGCAAAAGGGCCATGCGGAAAAAAGTGTCCAAACCAGAAATGCAGGACCGGCCATGGAGAAATGGGAGCCTTGCTACGCTGATGGGTGGGATGTAAATTGCCAACAGCCACTCTGGAGAAGTGTACGGTGTGTTCTGAAACATCTAAAAAACACAGCTTGGAGAGCATAGGGCACTTCCACTCATGGGCGTATAAATTGGAAAACTAAAAATCAGCAAGACACAGGCACCCCAAAGTTTAGGGCTGCTCTGTTGACAAGAACCCCCACTTCATTACACCTTCAATATCCTAGGAAAGAGAAAAATGGATAAAGAAGTTGTGGTCCTCCTGTACAATGGAATATCACTCAGCCATGAAATCAAAGTCATAAGGCTAGTAGCAGCATGATGAGTGGATTTAGGTACGACGATTCTAAGTGAAATAAGTCACACAGAAAAAGACACTTATCATAAGATATCACTTATAGAGGGAATGTAAAAACCGCTACACTTGAACTGAATTGCAAAACAGAACAGAGTCACACGTTTAGGAAACACACTATGGCTGCTGAATGGGAAAGGTGAGGTGGGGTGATGCATAAAACAAGGGTTTCAAATTAGCTCCGATACCGTTCCATAAACCCAATATGTAAGAGACAAGACCTATTCCTTTTTCAGTGAACTGGACTCAACACCCACTATTCACCGCACAAGAATATATCTGACTAGTAAGAATCTTCAAACCTATGTATTGATATCTCTCTGTAAGTGAGTCAAGGGGGTGTACAGCGGCATAAACACAGCCGTGAAAAGCAGCTAAACCCCATTATAAAAATAAATTACTTTTCAAAACCCGTGAAACAAAGACAGTGAAAGAGAGAGAAATTCTTACAAAATTCGTTCAGGGGCTGTGATGCAACCTGGATTGACCATATCTAGACCCACAGCTGATTGAGACATAAGGGTGGACACTCTTGTGGCTGAGAGGTTCGGTGAGGTTGGGTGAGCCAACGCAGACCCTTTCAAGTAATACTGCATGGTACCCATCCCATGGGTCCCAAATCTCCAGGTTCAAGGGCATCTTCCTACATCGAAAACAGGCATGAGAAACCCAGAAGATGGTACACCGTGTGATCGGGAAAGGTTTCTAAAACGCACCTCATTTCTCATCTCCTTTGCTCGGGTTCGCCATTCCAGCCGATTTACTAGCCATCTCCCTCCTTGGAGAATCAGCACCTTTAACCTCCTGTTCCGTACAGGTTGCAATTTGTCCTGAGGATGAACGGGAAGAGGGGGAACCAATGAGAGACTAGCTCTAGGGGTTGGGACAGGCACAGGTCACTCTATTTTCCCATCAGGAAGAAGAATTAAGCACAAGCTCAGCCTGCCCCCCAGAACCAGAAGAGGGCCTGAAGCAATCCTGCGCTTTTGCGGCCAGCTCCCAAAAAAGCGAGTTGAAAAATGGAGCTCAGGGGCACTGCAATTCACAAACCTGCAGAGTTTTAAATGATACCTCTCGTCCACAAATATATTAAGGGAAGGCAACGAAGAGGCTTTGAAAGCAAGGCAGAATTGCAGGAAACAGATTTCAGGAGGTAGATTCGAATCGCCTTGAAAGCACATGAAAAGCGGCAAAACGTGGACAATGATGCCCTTGGCCAAAAAGGGCGTATGCGTTTTTTCCTGAATATATTCAGGAAAAAACGCATACGCCCTTTTTGGCCAACCAAGCAACCTGGAAAGGCCAATCAGCGCTCCAAAGAAGTCTCGCTTCCCAGCGGGCAAAAGGGCCATGCGGAAAAAAGTGTCCAAACCAGAAATGCAGGACCGGCCATGGAGAAATGGGAGCCTTGCTACGCTGATGGGTGGGATGTAAATTGCCAACAGCCACTCTGGAGAAGTGTACGGTGTGTTCTGAAACATCTAAAAAACACAGCTTGGAGAGCATAGGGCACTTCCACTCATGGGCGTATAAATTGGGAAAACTAAAAATCAGCAAGACACAGGCACCCCAAAGTTTAGGGCTGCTCTGTTGACAAGAACCCCCACTTCATTACACCTTAAATATCCTAGGAAAGAGAAAAATGGATAAAGAAGTTGTGGTCCTCCTGTACAATGGAATATCACTCAGCCATGAAATCAACGTCATAAGGCTAGTAGCAGCACGATGAGTGGATTTAGGTACGACGATTCTAAGTGAAATAAGTCACACAGAAAAAGACACTTATCATAAGATATCACTTATAGAGGGAATGTAAAAACCGCTACACTTGAACTGAATTGCAAAACAGAACAGAGTCACACATTTAGAAAACACACTATGGCTGCTGAACGGGAAAGGTGAGGTTGGGTGATGCATAAAACAAGGGTTTCAAATTAGCTCAGATACCGTTCCATAAACCCAATTTGTAAGAGACAAGACCGATTCCTTTTTCAGTGAACTGGACTCAACACCCCCTATTCACCGCACAAGAATATATCTGACTAGTAAGAATCTTCAAACCTATGTATTGATATCTCTCTGTAAGTGAGTCAAGGGGGTGTAAAGCGGCATAAACACAGCCGTGAAAAGCAGCTAAACCCCATTATAAAAATAAATTACTTTTAAAAACCAGTGAAACAAAGACAGTGAAAGAGAGAGAAATTCTTACAAAATTCGTTCAGGGGCTGTGATGCAACCTGGATTGACCATATCTAGATCCACAGCTGATTGAGACATAAGGGTGGACACTCTTGGGGCTGAGAGGTTCGGTGAGGTTGGGTGAGCCAACGCAGACCTTTTCAAGTAATACTGCATGGTACCCATCCCATGGGTCCCAAATCTCCAGGTTCAAGGGCATCTTCCTACATCGAAAACATGCATGAGAAACCCAGAAGATGGTACACCGTGTGATCGGGAAAGGTTTCTAAAACGCACCTCATTTCTCATCTCCTTGGCTCGGGTTCGCCATTCCAGCCGATTTACTAGCCATCTCCCTCCTTGGAGAATCAGCACCTTTAACCTCCTGTTCCGTACAGGTTGCAATTTGTCCTGAGGATGAAGGGGAAGAGGGGGAACCAATGAGAGACTAGCTCTAGGTGTTGGGACAGGCACAGGTCACTCTATTTTCCCATCAGGAAGAAGAATTAAGCACAAGCTCAGCCTGCCCCCCAGAACCAGAAGAGGGCCTGAAGCAATCCTGCGCTTTTGCGGCCAGCTCCCAAAAAAGCGAGTTGAAAAATGGAGCTCAGGGGCGCTGCAATTCACAAAACTGCAGAGTTTTAAATGATACCTCTCGTCCACAAATATATTAAGGGAAGGCAACGAAGAGGCTTTGAAAGCAAGGCAGAATTGCAGGAAACAGATTTCAGGAGGTAGATTCGAATCGCCTTGAAAGCACATGAAAAGCGGCAAAACGTGGACAATGATGCCCTTGGCCAAAAAGGGCGTATGCGTTTTTTCCTGAATATATTCAGGAAAAAACGCATACGCCGTTTTTGGCCTACCAAGCAACCTCGAAAGGCAAATCAGCGCTCCAAAGAAGTCTCGCTTCCCAGCGGGCAAAAGGGCCATGCGGAAAAAAGTGTCCAAACCAGAAATGCAGGACCGGCCATGGAGAAATGGGAGCCTTGCTACGCTGATGGGTGGGATGTAAATTGCCAACAGCCACTCTGGAGAAGTGTACGGTGTGTTCTGAAACATCTAAAAAACACAGCTTGGAGAGCATAGGGCATTTCCACTCATGGGCGTATAAATTGGAAAACTAAAAATCAGCAAGACACAGGCACCCCAAAGTTTAGGGCTGCTCTGTTGACAAGAACCCCCACTTCATTACACCTTAAATATCCTAGGAAAGAGAAAAATGGATAAAGAAGTTGTGGTCCTCATGTACAATGGAATATCACTCAGCCATGAAATCCACGTCATAAGGCTAGTAGCAGCACGATGAGTGGTTTTAGGTACGACGATTCTAAGTGAAATAAGTCACACAGAAAAAGACACTTATCATAAGCTCTCACTTATAGAGGGAATGTAAAAACCGCTACACTTGAACTGAATTGCAAAACAGAACAGAGTCACACGTTTAGGAAACACACTATGGCTGCTGAACGGGAAAGGTGAGGTGGGGTGATGCATAAAACAAGGGTTTCAAATTAGCTCAGATACCGTTCCATAAACCCAATATGTAAAAGACAAGACCGATTCCTTGCTCAGTGAACTGAACTCAACACCCCCTATTCACCGCACAAGAATATATCTGACTAGTAAGAATCTTCAAACCTATGTATTGATATCTCTCTGTAAGTGAGTCAAGGGGGTGTAAAGCGGCATAAACACAGCCGTGAAAAGCAGCTAAACCCCATTATAAAAATAAATTACTTTTCAAAACCCGTGAAACAAAGACAGTGAAAGAGAGAGAAATTCTTACAAAATTCGTTCAGGGGATGTGATGCAACCTGGATTGACCATATCTAGACCCACAGCTGATTGAGACATAAGGGTGGACACTCTTGGGGCTGAGAGGTTCGGTGAGGTTGGGTGAGCCAACGCAGACCCTTTCAAGTAATACTACATGGTACCCATCCCATGGGTCCCAAATCTCCAGGTTCAAGGGCATCTTCCTACATCGAAAACAGGCATGAGAAACCCAGAAGATGCTACACCGTGTGATCGGGAAAGGTTTCTAAAACGCACCTCATTTCTCATCTCCTTTGCTCGGGTTCGCCCTTCCAGCCGATTTACTAGCCATCTCCCTCCTTGGAGAATCAGCACCTTTAACCTCCTGTTCCGTACAGGTTGCAATTTGTCCTGAGGATGAAGGGGAAGAGGGGGAACCAATGAGAGACTAGCTCTAGGTGTTGGGACAGGCACAGGTCACTCTATTTTCCCATCAGGAAGAAGAAATAAGCACAAGCTCAGCCTGCCCCCCAGAACCAGAAGAGGGCCTGAAGCAATCCTGCGCTTTTGCAGCCAGCTCCCAAAAAAGCGAGTTGAGAAATGGAGCTCAGGGGCCCTGCAATTCACAAAACTGCAGAGTTTTAAATGATACCTCTCGTCCACAAATATATTAAGGGAAGGCAACGAAGAGGCTTTGAAAGCAAGGCAGAATTGCAGGAAACAGATTTCAGGAGGTAGATTCGAATCGCCTTGAAAGCACATGAAAAGCGGCAAAACGTGGACAATGATGCCCTTGGCCAAAAAGGGCGTATGCGTTTTTTCCTGAATATATTCAGGAAAAAAAGCATATGCCCTTTTTGGCCAACCAAGCAACCTGGAAAGGCAAATCAGCGCTCCAAAGAAGTCTCGCTTCCCAGCGGGCAAAAGGGCCATGCGGAAAAAAGTGTCCAAACCAGAAATGCAGGACCGGCCATGGAGAAATGGGAGCCTTGCTACGCTGATGGGTGGGATGTAAATTGCCAACAGCCACTCTGGAGAAGTGTACAGTGTGTTCTGAAACATCTAAAAAACACAGCTTGGAGAGCATAGGGCACTTCCACTCATGGGCGTATAAATTGGGAAAACTAAAAATCAGCAAGACACAGGCACCCCAAAGTTTAGGGCTGCTCTATTGACAAGAACCCCCACTTCATTACACCTTAAATATCCTAGGAAAGAGAAAAATGGATAAAGAAGTTGGGGTCCTCATGTACAATGGAATATCACTCAGCCATGAAATCAACGTCATAAGGCTAGTAGCAGCACGATGAGTAGATTTAGGTACGACGATTCTAAGTGAAATAAGTCACACAGAAAAAGACACTTATCCTAAGATATCACTTATAGAGGGAATGTAAAAACCACTACACTTGAACTGAATTGCAAAACAGAACAGAGTCACACGTTTAGGAAACACACTATGGCTGCTGAACGGGAAAGGTGAGGTGGGGTTATGCATAAAACAAGGGTTTCAAATTAGCTCAGATACCGTTCCATAAACCCAATATGTAAGAGACAAGACCTATTCCTTTTTCAGTCAACTGGACTCAACACCCCCTATTCACCGCACAAGAATATATCTGACTAGTAAGAATCTTCAAACCTATGTATTGATATCTCTCTGTAAGTGAGTCAAGGGGGTGTAAAGCGGCATAAACACAGCCGTGAAAAGCAGCTAAACCCCATTAGAAAAATAAATTACTTTTCAAAACCCGTGAAACAAAGACAGTGAAAGAGAGAGAAATTCTTACAAAATTCGTTCAGGGGCTGTGATGCAACCTGGATTGACCATAACTAGACCCACAGCTGATTGAGACATAAGGGTGGACACTCTTGGGGCTGAGAGGTTCGGTGAGGTTGGGTGAGCCAACGCAGACCCTTTCAAGTAATACTGCATGGTACCCATCCCATGGGTCCCAAATCTCCAGGTTCAAGGGCATCTTCCTACGTCGAAAACAGGCATGAGAAACCCAGAAGATGGTACACCGTGTGATCGGGAAAGGTTTCTAAAACGCACCTCATTTCTCATCTCCTTTGCTCGGGTTCGCCATTCCAGCCGATTTACTAGCCATCTCCCTCCTTGGAGAATCAGCACCTTTAACCTCCTGTTCCGTACAGGTTGCAATTTGTCCTGAGGATGAACGGGAAGAGGGGGAACCAATGAGAGACTAGCTCTAGGTGTTGGGACAGGCACAGGTCACTCTATTTTCCCATCAGGAAGAAGAATTAAGCACAAGCTCAGCCTGCCCCCCAGAACCAGAAGAGGGCCTGAAGCAATCCTGCGCTTTTGCGGCCAGCTCCCAAAAAAGCGAGTTGAAAAATGGAGCTCAGGGGCACTGCAATTCACAAACCTGCAGAGTTTTAAATGATACCTCTCGTCCACAAATATATTAAGGGAAGGCAACGAAGAGGCTTTGAAAGCAAGGCAGAATTGCAGGAAACAGATTTCAGGAGGTAGATTCGAATCGCCTTGAAAGCACATGAAAAGCGGCAAAACGTGGACAATGATGCCCTTGGCCAAAAAGGGCGTATGCGTTTTTTCCTGAATATATTCAGGAAAAAAAGCATACGCCCTTTTTGGCCAACCAAGCAACCTGGAAAGGCAAATCAGCGCTCCAAAGAAGTCTCGCTTCCCAGCAGGCAAAAGGGCCATGCGGAAAAAAGTGTCCAAACCAGAAATGCAGGACCTGCCATGGAGAAATGGGAGCCTTGCTACGCTGATGGTTGGGATGTAAATTGCCAACAGCCACTCTGGAGAAGTGTACGGTGTGTTCTGAAACATGTAAAAAACACAGCTTGGAGAGCATAGGGCACTTCCACTCATGGGCGTATAAATTGGAAAACTAAAAATCAGCAAGACACAGGCACCCCAAAGTTTAGGGCTGCTCTGTTGACAAGAACCCCCACTTCATTACACCTTAAATATCCTAGGAAAGAGAAAAATGGATAAAGAAGTTGTGGTCCTCATGTACAATGGAATATCACTCAGCAATGAAATCAACGTCATAAGGCTAGTAGCAGCACGATGAGTGGATTTAGGTACGACAATTCTAAGTGAAATAAGTCACACAGAAAAAGACACTTATCATAAGATATCACTTATAGAGGGAATGTAAAAACCGCTACACTTGAACTGAATTGCAAAACAGAACAGAGTCACACATTTAGAAAACACACTATGGCTGCTGAACGGGAAAGGTGAGGTTGGGTGATGCATAAAACAAGGGTTTCAAATTAGCTCAGATACCGTTCCATAAACCCAATTTGTAAGAGACAAGACCGATTCCTTTTTCAGTGAACTGGACTCAACACCCCCTATTCACCGCACAAGAATATATCTGACTAGTAAGAATCTTCAAACCTATGTATTGATATCTCTCTGTAAGTGTGTCAAGGGGGTGTAAAGCGGCATAAACACAGCCGTGAAAAGCAGCTAAACCCCATTATAAAAATAAATTACTTTTAAAAACCAGTGAAACAAAGACAGTGAAAGAGAGAGAAATTCTTACAAAATTCGTTCAGGGGCTGTGATGCAACCTGGATTGACCATATCTAGATCCACAGCTGATTGAGACATAAGGGTGGACACTCTTGGGGCTGAGAGGTTCGGTGAGGTTGGGTGAGCCAACGCAGACCTTTTCAAGTAATACTGCATGGTACCCATCCCATGGGTCCCAAATCTCCAGGTTCAAGGGCATCTTCCTACATCGAAAACATGCATGAGAAACCCAGAAGATGGTACACCGTGTGATCGGGAAAGGTTTCTAAAACGCACCTCATTTCTCATCTCCTTGGCTCGGGTTCGCCATTCCAGCCGATTTACTAGCCATCTCCCTCCTTGGAGAATCAGCACCTTTAACCTCCTGTTCCGTACAGGTTGCAATTTGTCCTGAGGATGAAGGGGAAGAGGGGGAACCAATGAGAGACTAGCTCTAGGTGTTGGGACAGGCACAGGTCACCCTATTTTCCCATCAGGAAGAAGAATTAAGCACAAGCTCAGCCTGCCCCCCAGAACCAGAAGAGGGCCTGAAGCAATCCTGCGCTTTTGCGGCCAGCTCCCAAAAAAGCGAGTTGAAAAATGGAGCTCAGGGGCGCTGCAATTCACATAACTGCAGAGTTTTAAATGATACCTCTCGTCCACAAATATATTAAGGGAAGGCAACGAAGAGGCTTTGAAAGCAAGGCAGAATTGCAGGAAACAGATTTCAGGAGGTAGATTCGAATCGCCTTGAAAGCACATGAAAAGCGGCAAAACGTGGACAATGATGCCCTTGGCCAAAAAGGGCGTATGCGTTTTTTCCTGAATATATTCAGGAAAAAACGCATACGCCGTTTTTGGCCTACCAAGCAACCTCGAAAGGCAAATCAGCGCTCCAAAGAAGTCTCGCTTCCCAGCGGGCAAAAGGGCCATGCGGAAAAAAGTGTCCAAACCAGAAATGCAGGACCGGCCATGGAGAAATGGGAGCCTTGCTACGCTGATGGGTGGGATGTAAATTGCCAACAGCCACTCTGGAGAAGTGTACGGTGTGTTCTGAAACATCTAAAAAACACAGCTTGGAGAGCATAGGGCATTTCCACTCATGGGCGTATAAATTGGAAAACTAAAAATCAGCAAGACACAGGCACCCCAAAGTTTAGGGCTGCTCTGTTGACAAGAACCCCCACTTCATTACACCTTAAATATCCTAGGAAAGAGAAAAATGGATAAAGAAGTTGGGGTCCTCATGTACAATGGAATATCACTCAGCCATGAAATCCACGTCATAAGGCTAGTAGCAGCACGATGAGTGGATTTAGGTACGACGATTCTAAGTGAAATAAGTCACACAGAAAAACACACCTATCATAAGATATCACTTCTAGAGGGAATGTAAAAACCGCTACACTTGAACTGAATTACAAAACAGAACAGAGTCACACGTTTAGAAAACACACTATGGCTGCTGAACGGGAAAGGTGAGGTGGGGTGATGCATAAAACAAGGGTTTCAAATTAGCTCAGATACCGTTCCATAAACCCAATATGTAAGAGACAAGACCTATTCCTTTTTCAGTGAACTGGACTCAACACCCCCTATTCACCGCACAAGAATATATCTGACTAGTAAGAATCTTCAAACCTATGTATTGATATCTCTCTGTAAGTGAGTCAAGGGGGTGTAAAGCGGCATAAACACAGCCGTGAAAAGCAGCTAAACCCCATTATAAAAATAAATTACTTTTCAAAACCCGTGAAACAAAGGCAGTGAAAGAGAGAGAAATTCTTACAAAATTCGTTCAGGGGCTGTGATGCAACCTGGATTGACCATATCTAGACCCACAGCTGATTGAGACATAAGGGTGGACACTCTTGGGGCTGAGAGGTTCGGTGAGGGTGGGTGAGCCAACGCAGACCCTTTCAAGTAATACTGCATGGTACCCATCCCATGGGTCCCAAATCTCCAGGTTCAAGGGCATCTTCCTACGTCGAAAACAGGCATGAGAAACCCAGAAGATGGTACACCGTGTGATCAGGAAAGGTTTCTAAAACGCACCTCATTTCTCATCTCCTTTGCTCGGGTTCGCCATTCCAGCCGATTTACTAGCCATCTCCCTCCTTGGAGAATCAGCACCTTTAACCTCCTGTTCCGTACAGGTTGCAATTTGTCCTGAGGATGAACGGGAAGAGGGGGAACCAATGAGAGACTAGCTCTAGGTGTTGGGACAGGCACAGGTCACTCTATTTTCCCATCAGGAAGAAGAATTAAGCACAAGCTCAGCCTGCCCCCCAGAACCAGAAGAGGGCCTGAAGCAATCCTGCGCTTTTGCGGTCAGCTCCCAAAAAAGCGAGTTGAAAAATGGAGCTCAGGGGCACTGCAATTCACAAACCTGCAGAGTTTTAAATGATACCTCTCGTCCACAAATATATTAAGGGAAGGCTACGAAGAGGCTTTGAAAGCAAGGCAGAATTGCAGGAAACAGATTTCAGGAGGTAGATTCGAATCGCCTTGAAAGCACATGAAAAGCGGCAAAACGTGGACAATGATGCCCTTGGCCAAAAAGGGCGTAT
Organism: Balaenoptera acutorostrata; assembly: GCF_949987535.1. Classification (NCBI taxonomy): domain Eukaryota; kingdom Metazoa; phylum Chordata; class Mammalia; order Artiodactyla; family Balaenopteridae; genus Balaenoptera; species Balaenoptera acutorostrata. The sequence continues at coordinate 565,749 of NW_026646144.1, forward strand.
GCGTTTTTTCCTGAATATATTCAGGAAAAAACGCATACGCCCTTTTTGGCCAACCAAGCAACCTGGAAAGGCCAATCAGCGCTCCAAAGAAGTCTCGCTTCCCAGCGGGCAAAAAGGCCATGCGGAAAAAAGTGTCCAAACCAGAAATGCAAGACTGGCCATGGAGAAATGGGAGCCTTGCTACGCTGATGGGTGGGATGTAAATTGCCAACAGCCACTCTGGAGAAGTGTACGGTGTGTTCTGAAACATCTAAAAAACACAGCTTGGAGAGCATAGGGCACTTCCACTCATGGGCGTATAAATTGGGAAAACTAAAAATCAGCAAGACACAGGCACCCCAAAGTTTAGGGCTGCTCTGTTGACAAGAACCCCCACTTCATTACACCTTAAATATCCTAGGAAAGAGAAAAATGGATAAAGAAGTTGGGGTCCTCATGTACAATGGAATATCACTCAGCCATGAAATCCACGTCATAAGGCTAGTAGCAGCACGATGAGTGGATTTAGGTACGACGATTCTAAGTGAAATAAGTCACACAGAAAAACACACCTATCATAAGATATCACTTCTAGAGGGAAAGTAAAAACCGCTACACTTGAACGGAATTACAAAACAGAACAGAGTCACACGTTTAGAAAAAACACTATGGCTGCTGAACGGGCAAGGTGAGGTGGGGTGATGCATAAAACAAGGGTTTCAAATTAGCTCAGATACCGTTCCATAAACCCAATATGTAAGAGACAAGACCTATTCCTTTTTCAGTGAACTGGACTCAACACCCCCTATTCACCGCACAAGAATATATCTGACTAGTAAGAATCTTGAAACCTATGTATTGATATCTCTCTGTAAGTGAGTCAACGGGGTGTAAAGCGGCATAAACACAGCCGTGAAAAGCAGCTAAACCCCATTATAAAAATAAATTACTTTTCAAAACCCGTGAAACAAAGACAGTGAAAGAGAGAGAAATTCTTACAAAATTCGTTCAGGGGCTGTGATGCAACCTGGATTGACCATATCTAGACCCACAGCTGATTGAGACATAAGGGTGGACACTCTTGGGGCTGAGAGGTTCGGTGAGGTTGGGTGAGCCAACGCAGACCCTTTCAAGTAATACTGCATGGTACCCATCCCATGGGTCCCAAATCTCCAGGTTCAAGGGCATCTTCCTACATCGAAAACAGGCATGAGAAACCCAGAACATGGTACACCGTGTGATCGGGAAAGGTTTCTAAAACGCACCTCATTTCTCATCTCCTTTGCTCGGGTTCGCCTTTCCAGCTGATTTACTAGCCATCTCCCTCCTTGGAGAATCAGCACCTTTAACCTCCTGTTCCGTACAGGTTGCAATTTGTCCTGAGGATGAACGGGAAGAGGGGGAACCAATGAGAGACTAGCTCTAGGTGTTGGGACAGGCACAGGTCACTCTATTTTCCCATCAGGAAGAAGAATTAAGCACAAGCTCAGCCTGCCCCCCAGAACCAGAAGAGGGCCTGAAGCAATCCTGCGCTTTTGCGGTCAGCTCCCAAAAAAGCGAGTTGAAAAATGGAGCTCAGGGGCACTGCAATTCACAAACCTGCAGAGTTTTAAATGATACCTCTCGTCCACAAATATATTAAGGGAAGGCAACGAAGAGGCTTTGAAAGCAAGGCAGAATTGCAGGAAACAGATTTCAGGAGGTAGATTCGAATCGCCTTGAAAGCACATGAAAAGCGGCAAAACGTGGACAATGATGCCCTTGGCCAAAAAGGGCGTATGCGTTTTTTCCTGAATATATTCAGGAAAAAACGCATACGCCCTTTTTGGCCAACCAAGCAACCTGGAAAGGCCAATCAGCGCTCCAAAGAAGTCTGGCTTCCCAGCGGGCAAAAGGGCCATGCGGAAAAAAGTGTCCAAACCAGAAATGCAGGACCGGCCATGGAGAAATGGGAGCCTTGCTACGCTGATGGGTGGGATGTAAATTGCCAACAGCCACTCTGGAGAAGTGTACGGTGTGTTCTGAAACATCTAAAAAACACAGCTTGGAGAGCATAGGGCACTTCCACTCATGGGCGTATAAATTGGGAAAACTAAAAATCAGCAAGACACAGGCACCCCAAAGTTTAGGGCTGCTCTGTTGACAAGAACCCCCACTTCATTACACCTTAAATATCCTAGGAAAGAGAAAAATGGATAAAGAAGTTGTGGTCCTCATGTACAATGGAATATCACTCAGCCATGAAATCAACGTCATAAGGCTAGCAGCAGCACGATGAATGGATTTAGGTACGACGATTCTAAGTGAAATAAGTCACACAGAAAAAGACACTTATCCTAAGATATCACTTCTAGAGGGAATGTAAAAACCGCTACACTTGAACTGAATTACAAAACAGAACAGAGTCACACGTTTAGGAAACACACTACGGCTGCTGAACGGGAAAGGTGAGGTGGGGTGATGCATAAAACAAGGGTTTCAAATTAGCTCAGATACCGTTCCATAAACCCAATATGTAAGAGACAAGACCTATTCCTTTTTCAGTGAACTGGACTCAACACCCCCTATTCACCGCACAAGAATATATCTGACTAGTAAGAATCTTCAAACCTATGTATTGATATCTCTCTGTAAGTGAGTCAAGGGGGTGTAAAGCGGCATAAACACAGCCGTGAAAAGCAGCTAAACCCCATTATAAAAATAAATTACTTTTCAAAACCCGTGAAACAAAGACAGTGAAAGAGAGAGAAATTCTTACAAAATTCGTTCAGGGGCTGTGATGCAACCTGGATTGACCAAATCTAGACCCACAGCTGATTGAGACATAAGGGTGGACACTCTTGGGGCTGAGAGGTTCGGTGAGGTTGGGTGAGCCAACGCAGACCCTTTCAAGTAATACTGCATGGTACCCATCCCATGGGTCCCAAATCTCCAGGTTCAAGGGCATCTTCCTACATCGAAAACAGGCATGAGAAACCCAGAACATGGTACACCGTGTGATCGGGAAAGGTTTCTAAAACGCACCTCATTTCTCATCTCCTTTGCTCGGGTTCGCCTTTCCAGCTGATTTACTAGCCATCTCCCTCCTTGGAGAATCAGCACCTTTAACCTCCTGTTCCGTACAGGTTGCAATTTGTCCTGAGGATGAACGGGAAGAGGGGGAACCAATGAGAGACTAGCTCTAGGTGTTGGGACAGGCACAGGTCACTCTATTTTCCCATCAGGAAGAAGAATTAAGCACAAGCTCAGCCTGCCCCCCAGAACCAGAAGAGGGCCTGAAGCAATCCTGCGCTTTTGCGGTCAGCTCCCAAAAAAGCGAGTTGAAAAATGGAGCTCAGGGGCACTGCAATTCACAAACCTGCAGAGTTTTAAATGATACCTCTCGTCCACAAATATATTAAGGGAAGGCAACGAAGAGGCTTTGAAAGCAAGGCAGAATTGCAGGAAACAGATTTCAGGAGGTAGATTCGAATCGCCTTGAAAGCACATGAAAAGCGGCAAAACGTGGACAATGATGCCCTTGGCCAAAAAGGGCGTATGCGTTTTTTCCTGAATATATTCAGGAAAAAACGCATACGCCCTTTTTGGCCAACCAAGCAACCTGGAAAGGCCAATCAGCGCTCCAAAGAAGTCTCGCTTCCCAGCGGGCAAAAGGGCCATGCGGAAAAAAGTGTCCAAACCAGAAATGCAGGACCGGCCATGGAGAAATGGGAGCCTTGCTACGCTGATGGGTGGGATGTAAATTGCCAACAGCCACTCTGGAGAAGTGTACGGTGTGTTCTGAAACATCTAAAAAACACAGCTTGGAGAGCATAGGGCACTTCCACTCATGGGCGTATAAATTGGGAAAACTAAAAATCAGCAAGACACAGGCACCCCAAAGTTTAGGGCTGCTCTGTTGACAAGAACCCCCACTTCATTACACCTTAAATATCCTAGGAAAGAGAAAAATGGATAAAGAAGTTGTGGTCCTCATGTACAATGGAATATCACTCAGCCATGAAATCAACGTCATAAGGCTAGCAGCAGCACGATGAATGGATTTAGGTACGACGATTCTAAGTGAAATAAGTCACACAGAAAAAGACACTTATCCTAAGATATCACTTCTAGAGGGAATGTAAAAACCGCTACACTTGAACTGAATTACAAAACAGAACAGAGTCACACGTTTAGGAAACACACTACGGCTGCTGAACGGGAAAGGTGAGGTGGGGTGATGCATAAAACAAGGGTTTCAAATTAGCTCAGATACCGTTCCATAAACCCAATATGTAAGAGACAAGACCTATTCCTTTTTCAGTGAACTGGACTCAACACCCCCTATTCACCGCACAAGAATATATCTGACTAGTAAGAATCTTCAAACCTATGTATTGATATCTCTCTGTAAGTGAGTCAAGGGGGTGTAAAGCGGCATAAACACAGCCGTGAAAAGCAGCTAAACCCCATTATAAAAATAAATTACTTTTCAAAACCCGTGAAACAAAGACAGTGAAAGAGAGAGAAATTCTTACAAAATTCGTTCAGGGGCTGTGATGCAACCTGGATTGACCAAATCTAGACCCACAGCTGATTGAGACATAAGGGTGGACACTCTTGGGGCTGAGAGGTTCGGTGAGGTTGGGTGAGCCAACGCAGACCCTTTCAAGTAATACTGCATGGTACCCATCCCATGGGTCCCAAATCTCCAGGTTCAAGGGCATCTTCCTACATCGAAAACAGGCATGAGAAACCCAGAACATGGTACACCGTGTGATCGGGAAAGGTTTCTAAAACGCACCTCATTTCTCATCTCCTTTGCTCGGGTTCGCCTTTCCAGCTGATTTACTAGCCATCTCCCTCCTTGGAGAATCAGCACCTTTAACCTCCTGTTCCGTACAGGTTGCAATTTGTCCTGAGGATGAACGGGAAGAGGGGGAACCAATGAGAGACTAGCTCTAGGTGTTGGGACAGGCACAGGTCACTCTATTTTCCCATCAGGAAGAAGAATTAAGCACAAGCTCAGCCTGCCCCCCAGAACCAGAAGAGGGCCTGAAGCAATCCTGCGCTTTTGCGGTCAGCTCCCAAAAAAGCGAGTTGAAAAATGGAGCTCAGGGGCACTGCAATTCACAAACCTGCAGAGTTTTAAATGATACCTCTCGTCCACAAATATATTAAGGGAAGGCAACGAAGAGGCTTTGAAAGCAAGGCAGAATTGCAGGAAACAGATTTCAGGAGGTAGATTCGAATCGCCTTGAAAGCACATGAAAAGCGGCAAAACGTGGACAATGATGCCCTTGGCCAAAAAGGGCGTATGCGTTTTTTCCTGAATATATTCAGGAAAAAACGCATACGCCCTTTTTGGCCAACCAAGCAACCTGGAAAGGCCAATCAGCGCTCCAAAGAAGTCTCGCTTCCCAGCGGGCAAAAGGGCCATGCGGAAAAAAGTGTCCAAACCAGAAATGCAGGACCGGCCATGGAGAAATGGGAGCCTTGCTACGCTGATGGGTGGGATGTAAATTGCCAACAGCCACTCTGGAGAAGTGTACGGTGTGTTCTGAAACATCTAAAAAACACAGCTTGGAGAGCATAGGGCACTTCCACTCATGGGCGTATAAATTGGGAAAACTAAAAATCAGCAAGACACAGGCACCCCAAAGTTTAGGGCTGCTCTGTTGACAAGAACCCCCACTTCATTACACCTTAAATATCCTAGGAAAGAGAAAAATGGATAAAGAAGTTGTGGTCCTCATGTACAATGGAATATCACTCAGCCATGAAATCAACGTCATAAGGCTAGCAGCAGCACGATGAATGGATTTAGGTACGACGATTCTAAGTGAAATAAGTCACACAGAAAAAGACACTTATCCTAAGATATCACTTCTAGAGGGAATGTAAAAACCGCTACACTTGAACTGAATTACAAAACAGAACAGAGTCACACGTTTAGGAAACACACTACGGCTGCTGAACGGGAAAGGTGAGGTGGGGTGATGCATAAAACAAGGGTTTCAAATTAGCTCAGATACCGTTCCATAAACCCAATATGTAAGAGACAAGACCTATTCCTTTTTCAGTGAACTGGACTCAACACCCCCTATTCACCGCACAAGAATATATCTGACTAGTAAGAATCTTCAAACCTATGTATTGATATCTCTCTGTAAGTGAGTCAAGGGGGTGTAAAGCGGCATAAACACAGCCGTGAAAAGCAGCTAAACCCCATTATAAAAATAAATTACTTTTCAAAACCCGTGAAACAAAGACAGTGAAAGAGAGAGAAATTCTTACAAAATTCGTTCAGGGGCTGTGATGCAACCTGGATTGACCAAATCTAGACCCACAGCTGATTGAGACATAAGGGTGGACACTCTTGGGGCTGAGAGGTTCGGTGAGGTTGGGTGAGCCAACGCAGACCCTTTCAAGTAATACTGCATGGTACCCATCCCATGGGTCCCAAATCTCCAGGTTCAAGGGCATCTTCCTACGTCGAAAACAGGCATGAGAAACCCAGAAGATGGTACACCGTGTGATCAGGAAAGGTTTCTAAAACGCACCTCATTTCTCATCTCCTTTGCTCGGGTTCGCCATTCCAGCCGATTTACTAGCCATCTCCCTCCTTGGAGAATCAGCACCTTTAACCTCCTGTTCCGTACAGGTTGCAATTTGTCCTGAGGATGAACGGGAAGAGGGGGAACCAATGAGAGACTAGCTCTAGGTGTTGGGACAGGCACAGGTCACTCTATTTTCCCATCAGGAAGAAGAATTAAGCACAAGCTCAGCCTGCCCCCCAGAACCAGAAGAGGGCCTGAAGCAATCCTGCGCTTTTGCGGTCAGCTCCCAAAAAAGCGAGTTGAAAAATGGAGCTCAGGGGCACTGCAATTCACAAACCTGCAGAGTTTTAAATGATACCTCTCGTCCACAAATATATTAAGGGAAGGCTACGAAGAGGCTTTGAAAGCAAGGCAGAATTGCAGGAAACAGATTTCAGGAGGTAGATTCGAATCGCCTTGAAAGCACATGAAAAGCGGCAAAACGTGGACAATGATGCCCTTGGCCAAAAAGGGCGTATGCGTTTTTTCCTGAATATATTCAGGAAAAAACGCATACGCCCTTTTTGGCCAACCAAGCAACCTGGAAAGGCCAATCAGCGCTCCAAAGAAGTCTCGCTTCCCAGCGGGCAAAAGGGCCATGCGGAAAAAAGTGTCCAAACCAGAAATGCAGGACCGGCCATGGAGAAATGGGAGCCTTGCTACGCTGATGGGTGGGATGTAAATTGCCAACAGCCACTCTGGAGAAGTGTACGGTGTGTTCTGAAACATCTAAAAAACACAGCTTGGAGAGCATAGGGCACTTCCACTCATGGGCGTATAAATTGGGAAAACTAAAAATCAGCAAGACACAGGCACCCCAAAGTTTAGGGCTGCTCTGTTGACAAGAACCCCCACTTCATTACACCTTAAATATCCTAGGAAAGAGAAAAATGGATAAAGAAGTTGTGGTCCTCATGTACAATGGAATATCACTCAGCCATGAAATCAACGTCATAAGGCTAGCAGCAGCACGATGAATGGATTTAGGTACGACGATTCTAAGTGAAATAAGTCACACAGAAAAAGACACTTATCCTAAGATATCACTTCTAGAGGGAATGTAAAAACCGCTACACTTGAACTGAATTACAAAACAGAACAGAGTCACAAGTTTAGGAAACACACTACGGCTGCTGAACGGGAAAGGTGAGGTGGGGTGATGCATAAAACAAGGGTTTCAAATTAGCTCAGATACCGTTCCATAAACCCAATATGTAAGAGACAAGACCTATTCCTTTTTCAGTGAACTGGACTCAACACCCCCTATTCACCGCACAAGAATATATCTGACTAGTAAGAATCTTCAAACCTATGTATTGATATCTCTCTGTAAGTGAGTCAAGGGGGTGTAAAGCGGCATAAACACAGCCGTGAAAAGCAGCTAAACCCCATTATAAAAATAAATTACTTTTCAAAACCCGTGAAACAAAGACAGTGAAAGAGAGAGAAATTCTTACAAAATTCGTTCAGGGGCTGTGATGCAACCTGGATTGACCAAATCTAGACCCACAGCTGATTGAGACATCAGGGTGGACACTCTTGGGGCTGAGAGGTTCGGTGAGGTTGGGCGAGCCAATGCAGACCCTTTCAAGTAATACTGCATGGTACCCATCCCATGGGTCCCAAATCTCCAGGTTCAAGGGCATCTTCCTACGTCGAAAACAGGCATGAGAAACCCAGAAGATGGTACACCGTGTGATCGGGAAAGGTTTCTAAAACGCACCTCATTTCTCATCTCCTTGGCTCGGGTTCGCCATTCCAGCCGATTTACTAGCCATCTCCCTCCTTGGAGAATCAGCACCTTTAACCTCCTGTTCCGTACAGGTTGCAATTTGTCCTGAGGATGAACGGGAAGAGGGGGAACCAATGAGAGACTAGCTCTAGGTGTTGGGACAGGCACAGGTCACTCTCTTTTCCCATCAGGAAGAAGAATTAAGCACAAGCTCAGCCTGCCCCCCAGAACCAGAAGAGGGCCTGAAGCAATCCTGCGCTTTTGCGGCCAGCTCCCAAAAAAGCGAGTTGAAAAATGGAGCTCAGGGGCACTGCAATTCACAAACCTGCAGAGTTTTAAATGATACCTCTCGTCCACAAATATATTAAGGGAAGGCAACGAAGAGGCTTTGAAAGCAAGGCAGAATTGCAGGAAACAGATTTCAGGAGGTAGATTCGAATCGCCTTGATAGCACATGAAAAGCGGCAAAACGTGGACAATGATGCCCTTGGCCAAAAAGGGCGTATGCGTTTTTTCCTGAATATATTCAGGAAAAAACGCATACGCCCTTTTTGGCCAACCAAGCAACCTGGAAAGGCCAATCAGCGCTCCAAAGAAGTATCGCTTCCCAGCGGGCAAAAGGGCCATGCGGAAAAAAGTGTCCAAACCAGAAATGCAGGACTGGCCATGGAGAAATGGGAGCCTTGCTACGCTGATGGGTGGGATGTAAATTGCCAACAGCCACTCTGGAGAAGTGTACGGTGTGTTCTGAAACATCTAAAAAACACAGCTTGGAGAGCATAGGGCACTTCCACTCATGGGCGTATAAATTGGGAAAACTAAAAATCAGCAAGACACAGGCACCCCAAAGTTTAGGGCTGCTCTGTTGACAAGAACCCCCACTTCATTACACCTGAAATATCCTAGGAAAGAGAAAAATGGATAAAGAAGTTGTGGTCCTCCTGTACAATGGAATATCACTCAGCCATGAAATCAACGTCATAAGGCTAGTAGCAGCACGATGAGTGGATTTAGGTACGACGATTCTAAGTGAAATAAGTCACACAGAAAAAGACACTTATCCTAAGATATCACTTCTAGAGGGAATGTAAAAACCGCTACACTTGAACTGAATTACAAAACAGAACAGAGTCACACGTTTAGAAAACACACTATGGCTGCTGAACGGGAAAGGTGAGGTGGGGTGATGCATAAAACAAGGGTTTTAAATTAGCTCCGATACCGTTCCATAAACCCAATATGTAAGAGACAAGACCTATTCCTTTTTCAGTGAACTGGACTCAACACCCCCTATTCACCGCACAAGAATATATCTGACTAGTAAGAATCTTCAAACCTATGTATTGATATCTCTCTGTAAGTGAGTCAAGGGGGTGTAAAGCGGCATAAACACAGCCGTGAAAAGCAGCTAAACCCCATTATAAAAATAAATTACTTTTCAAAACCCGTGAAACAAAGACAGTGAAAGAGAGAGAAATTCTTACAAAATTCGTTCAGGGGCTGTGATGCAACCTGGATTGACCATATCTAGACCCACAGCTGATTGAGACATAAGGGTGGACACTCTTGGGGCTGAGAGGTTCGGTGAGGTTGGGTGAGCCAACGCAGACCCTTTCAAGTAATACTGCATGGTACCCATCCCATGGGTCCCAAATCTCCAGGTTCAAGGGCATCTTCCTACGTCGAAAACAGGCATGAGAAACCCAGAAGATGGTACACCGTGTGATCGGGAAAGGTTTCTAAAACGCACCTCATTTCTCATCTCCTTTGCTCGGGTTCGCCATTCCAGCCGATTTACTAGCCATCTCCCTCCTTGGAGAATCAGCACCTTTAACCTCCTGTTCCGTACAGGTTGCAATTTGTCCTGAGGATGAACGGGAAGAGGGGGAACCAATGAGAGACTAGCTCTAGGTGTTGGGACAGGCACAGGTCACTCTATTTTCCCATCAGGAAGAAGAATTAAGCACAAGCTCAGCCTGCCCCCCAGAACCAGAAGAGGGCCTGAAGCAATCCTGCGCTTTTGCGGTCAGCTCCCAAAAAAGCGAGTTGAAAAATGGAGCTCAGGGGCACTGCAATTCACAAACCTGCAGAGTTTTAAATGATACCTCTCGTCCACAAATATATTAAGGGAAGGCTACGAAGAGGCTTTGAAAGCAAGGCAGAATTGCAGGAAACAGATTTCAGGAGGTAGATTCGAATCGCCTTGAAAGCACATGAAAAGCGGCAAAACGTGGACAATGATGCCCTTGGCCAAAAAGGGCGTATGCGTTTTTTCCTGAATATATTCAGGAAAAAACGCATACGCCCTTTTTGGCCAACCAAGCAACCTGGAAAGGCCAATCAGCGCTCCAAAGAAGTCTCGCTTCCCAGCGGGCAAAAGGGCCATGCGGAAAAAAGTGTCCAAACCAGAAATGCAGGACTGGCCATGGAGAAATGGGAGCCTTGCTACGCTGATGGGTGGGATGTAAATTGCCAACAGCCACTCTGGAGAAGTGTACGGTGTGTTCTGAAACATCTAAAAAACACAGCTTGGAGAGCATAGGGCACTTCCACTGATGGGCGTATAAATTGGGAAAACTAAAAATCAGCAAGACACAGGCACCCCAAAGTTTAGGGCTGCTCTGTTGACAAGAACCCCCACTTCATTACACCTTAAATATCCTAGGAAAGAGAAAAATGGATAAAGAAGTTGTGGTCCTCATGTACAATGGAATATCACTCAGCCATGAAATCAACGTCATAAGGCTAGTAGCAGCACGATGAGTGGATTTAGGTACGACGATTCTAAGTGAAATAAGTCACACAGAAAAAGACACTTATCATAAGATATCACTTAGAGAGGGAATGTAAAAACCGCTACACTTGAACGGAATTACAAAACAGAACAGAGTCACACGTTTAGAAAACACACTATGGCTGCTGAACGGGAAAGTGAGGTGGGGTGATGCATAAAACAAGGGTTTCAAATTAGCTCAGATACCGTTCCATAAACCCAATATGTAAGAGACAAGACCTATTCCTTTTTCAGTGAACTGGACTCAACACCCCCTATTCACCGCACAAGAATATATCTGACTAGTAAGAATCTTCAAACCTATGTATTGATATCTCTCTGTAAGTGAGTCAACGGGGTGTAAAGCGGCATAAACACAGCCGTGAAAAGCAGCTAAACCCCATTATAAAAATAAATTACTTTTCAAAACCCGTGAAACAAAGACAGTGAAAGAGAGAGAAATTCTTACAAAATTCGTTCAGGGGCTGTGATGCAACCTGGATTGACCATATCTAGACCCACAGCTGATTGAGACATCAGGGTGGACACTCTTGGGGCTGAGAGGTTCGGTGAGGTTGGGTGAGCCAACGCAGACCCTTTCAAGTAATACTGCATGGTACCCATCCCATGGGTCCCAAATCTCCAGGTTCAAGGGCATCTTCCTACGTCGAAAACAGGCATGAGAAACCCAGAAGATGGTACACCGTGTGATCAGGAAAGGTTTCTAAAACGCACCTCATTTCTCATCTGCTTTGCTCGGGTTCGCCATTCCAGCCGATTTACTAGCCATCTCCCTCCTTGGAGAATCAGCACCTTTAACCTCCTGTTCCGTACAGGTTGCAATTTGTCCTGAGGATGAACGGGAAGAGGGGGAACCAATGAGAGACTAGCTCTAGGTGTTGGGACAGGCACAGGTCACTCTATTTTCCCATCAGGAAGAAGAATTAAGCACAAGCTCAGCCTGCCCCCCAGAACCAGAAGAGGGCCTGAAGCAATCCTGCGCTTTTGCGGTCAGCTCCCAAAAAAGCGAGTTGAAAAATGGAGCTCAGGGGCACTGCAATTCACAAACCTGCAGAGTTTTAAATGATACCTCTCGTCCACAAATATATTAAGGGAAGGCTACGAAGAGGCTTTGAAAGCAAGGCAGAATTGCAGGAAACAGATTTCAGGAGGTAGATTCGAATCGCCTTGAAAGCACATGAAAAGCGGCAAAACGTGGACAATGATGCCCTTGGCCAAAAAGGGCGTATGCGTTTTTTCCTGAATATATTCAGGAAAAAACGCATACGCCCTTTTTGGCCAACCAAGCAACCTGGAAAGGCCAATCAGCGCTCCAAAGAAGTCTCGCTTCCCAGCGGGCAAAAGGGCCATGCGGAAAAAAGTGTCCAAACCAGAAATGCAGGACTGGCCATGGAGAAATGGGAGCCTTGCTACGCTGATGGGTGGGATGTAAATTGCCAACAGCCACTCTGGAGAAGTGTACGGTGTGTTCTGAAACATCTAAAAAACACAGCTTGGAGAGCATAGGGCACTTCCACTCATGGGCGTATAAATTGGGAAAACTAAAAATCAGGAAGACACAGGCACCCCAAAGTTTAGGGCTGCTCTGTTGACAAGAACCCCCACTTCATTACACCTTAAATATCCTAGGAAAGAGAAAAATGGATAAAGAAGTTGGGGTCCTCATGTACAATGGAATATCACTCAGCCATGAAATCAACGTCATAAGGCTAGTAGCAGCACGATGAGTGGATTTAGGTACGACGATTCTAAGTGAAATAAGTCACACAGAAAAAGACACTTATCATAAGATATCACTTCTAGAGGGAATGTAAAAACCGCTACACTTGAACTGAATTACAAAACAGAACAGAGTCACACGTTTAGGAAACACACTACGGCTGCTGAACGGGAAAGGTGAGGTGGGGTGATGCATAAAACAAGGGTTTCAAATTAGCTCAGATACCGTTCCATAAACCCAATATGTAAGAGACAAGACCTATTCCTTTTTCAGTGAACTGGACTCAACACCCCCTATTCACCGCACAAGAATATATCTGACTAGTAAGAATCTTCAAACCTATGTATTGATATCTCTCTGTAAGTGAGTCAAGGGGGTGTAAAGCGGCATAAACACAGCCGTGAAAAGCAGCTAAACCCCATTATAAAAATAAATTACTTTTCAAAACCCGTGAAACAAAGACAGTGAAAGAGAGAGAAATTCTTACAAAATTCGTTCAGGGGCTGTGATGCAACCTGGATTGACCATATCTAGACCCACAGCTGATTGAGACATCAGGGTGGACACTCTTGGGGCTGAGAGGTTCGGTGAGGTTGGGTTAGCCAACGCAGACCCTTTCAAGTAATACTGCATGGTACCCATCCCATGGGTCCCAAATTTCCAGGTTCAAGGGCATCTTCCTACGTCAAAAACAGGCATGAGAAACCCAGAAGATGGTACACCGTGTGATCGGGAAAGGTTTCTAAAACGCACCTCATTTCTCATCTCCTTTGCTCGGGTTCGCCATTCCAGCCGATTTACTAGCCATCTCCCTCCTTGGAGAATCAGCACCTTTAACCTCCTGTTCCGTACAGGTTGCAATTTGTCCTGAGGATGAACGGGAAGAGGGGGAACCAATGAGAGACTAGCTCTAGGTGTTGGGACAGGCACAGGTCACTCTATTTTCCCATCAGGAAGAAGAATTAAGCACAAGCTCAGCCTGCCACCCAGAACCAGAAGAGGGCCTGAAGCAATCCTGCGCTTTTGCGGCCAGCTCCCAAAAAAGCGAGTTGAAAAATGGAGCTCAGGGGCACTGCAATTCACAAACCTGCAGAGTTTTAAATGATACCTCTCGTCCACAAATATATTAAGGGAAGGCAACGAAGAGGCTTTGAAAGCAAGGCAGAATTGCAGGAAACAGATTTCAGGAGGTAGATTCGAATCGCCTTGATAGCACATGAAAAGCGGCAAAACGTGGACAATGATGCCCTTGGCCAAAAAGGGCGTATGCGTTTTTTCCTGAATATATTCAGGAAAAAAACGCATACGCCCTTTTTGGCCAACCAAGCAACCTGGAAAGGCCAATCAGCGCTCCAAAGAAGTCTCGCTTCCCAGCGGGCAAAAGGGCCATGCGGAAAAAAGTGTCCAAACCAGAAATGCAGGACCGGCCATGGAGAAATGGGAGCCTTGCTACGCTGATGGGTGGGATGTAAATTGCCAACAGCCACTCTGGAGAAGTGTACGGTGTGTTCTGAAACATCTAAAAAACACAGCTTGGAGAGCATAGGGCACTTCCACTCATGGGCGTATAAATTGGGAAAACTAAAAATCAGCAAGACACAGGCACCCCAAAGTTTAGGGCTGCTCTGTTGACAAGAACCCCCACTTCATTACACCTTAAATATCCTAGGAAAGAGAAAAATGGATAAAGAAGTTGTGGTCCTCATGTACAATGGAATATCACTCAGCCATGAAATCAACGTCATAAGGCTAGTAGCAGCACGATGAGTGGATTTAGGTACGACGATTCTAAGTGAAATAAGTCACACAGAAAAAGACACTTATCCTAAGATATCACTTATAGAGGGAATGTAAAAACCGCTACACTTGAACTGAATTACAAAACAGAACAGAGTCACACGTTTAGAAAACACACTATGGCTGCTGAACGGGAAAGGTGAGGTGGGGTGATGCATAAAACAAGGGTTTCAAATTAGCTCAGATACCGTTCCATAAACCCAATATGTAAGAGACAAGACCTATTCCTTTTTCAGTGAACTGGACTCAACACCCCCTATTCACCGCACAAGAATATATCTGACTAGTAAGAATCTTCAAACCTATGTATTGATATCTCTCTGTAAGTGAGTCAACGGGGTGTAAAGCGGCATAAACACAGCCGTGAAAAGCAGCTAAACCCCATTATAAAAATAAATTACTTTTCAAAACCCGTGAAACAAAGACAGTGAAAGAGAGAGAAATTCTTACAAAATTCGTTCAGGGGCTGTGATGCAACCTGGATTGACCATATCTAGACCCACAGCTGATTGAGACATCAGGGTGGACACTCTTGGGGCTGAGAGGTTCGGTGAGGTTGGGTGAGCCAACGCAGACCCTTTCAAGTAATACTGCATGGTACCCATCCCATGGGTCCCAAATCTCCAGGTTCAAGGGCATCTTCCTACGTCGAAAACAGGCATGAGAAACCCAGAAGATGGTACACCGTGTGATCAGGAAAGGTTTCTAAAAACGCACCTCATTTCTCATCTCCTTTGCTCGGGTTCGCCATTCCAGCCGATTTACTAGCCATCTCCCTCCTTGGAGAATCAGCACCTTTAACCTCCTGTTCCGTACAGGTTGCAATTTGTCCTGAGGATGAACGGGAAGAGGGGGAACCAATGAGAGACTAGCTCTAGGTGTTGGGACAGGCACAGGTCACTCTATTTTCCCATCAGGAAGAAGAATTAAGCACAAGCTCAGCCTGCCCCCCAGAACCAGAAGAGGGCCTGAAGCAATCCTGCGCTTTTGCGGTCAGCTCCCAAAAAAGCGAGTTGAAAAATGGAGCTCAGGGGCACTGCAATTCACAAACCTGCAGAGTTTTAAATGATACCTCTCGTCCACAAATATATTAAGGGAAGGCTACGAAGAGGCTTTGAAAGCAAGGCAGAATTGCAGGAAACAGATTTCAGGAGGTAGATTCGAATCGCCTTGAAAGCACATGAAAAGCGGCAAAACGTGGACAATGATGCCCTTGGCCAAAAAGGGCGTATGCGTTTTTTCCTGAATATATTCAGGAAAAAACGCATACGCCCTTTTCGGCCAACCAAGCAACCTGGAAAGGCCAATCAGCGCTCCAAAGAAGTCTCGCTTCCCAGCGGGCAAAAGGGCCATGCGGAAAAAAGTGTCCAAACCAGAAATGCAGGACTGGCCATGGAGAAATGGGAGCCTTGCTACGCTGATGGGTGGGATGTAAATTGCCAACAGCCATTCTGGAGAAGTGTACGGTGTGTTCTGAAACATCTAAAAAACACAGCTTGGAGAGCATAGGGCACTTCCACTCATGGGCGTATAAATTGGGAAAACTAAAAATCAGCAAGACACAGGCACCCCAAAGTTTAGGGCTGCTCTGTTGACAAGAACCCCCACTTCATTACACCTTAAATATCCTAGGAAAGAGAAAAATGGATAAAGAAGTTGTGGTCCTCATGTACAATGGAATATCACTCAGCCATGAAATCAACGTCATAAGGCTAGTAGCAGCACGATGAGTGGATTTAGGTACGACGATTCTAAGTGAAATAAGTCACACAGAAAAAGACACTTATCATAAGATATCACTTCTAGAGGGAATGTAAAAACCGCTACACTTGAACTGAATTACAAAACAGAACAGAGTCACACGTTTAGGAAACACACTACGGCTGCTGAACGGGAAAGGTGAGGTGGGGTGATGCATAAAACAAGGGTTTCAAATTAGCTCAGATACCGTTCCATAAACCCAATATGTAAGAGACAAGACCTATTCCTTTTTCAGTGAACTGGACTCAACACCCCCTATTCACCGCACAAGAATATATCTGACTAGTAAGAATCTTCAAACCTATGTATTGATATCTCTCTGTAAGTGAGTCAAGGGGGTGTAAAGCGGCATAAACACAGCCGTGAAAAGCAGCTAAACCCCATTATAAAAAGAAATTACTTTTCAAAACCCGTGAAACAAAGACAGTGAAAGAGAGAGAAATTCTTACAAAATTCGTTCAGGGGCTGTGATGCAACCTGGATTGACCATATCTACACCCACAGCTGATTGAGACATCAGGGTGGACACTCTTGGGGCTGAGAGGTTCGGTGAGGTTGGGTGAGCCAACGCAGACCCTTTCAAGTAATACTGCATGGTACCCATCCCATGGGTCCCAAATTTCCAGGTTCAAGGGCATCTTCCTACGTCAAAAACAGGCATGAGAAACCCAGAAGATGGTACACCGTGTGATCGGGAAAGGTTTCTAAAACGCACCTCATTTCTCATCTCCATTGCTCGGGTTCGCCATTCCAGCCGATTTACTAGCCATCTCCCTCCTTGGAGAATCAGCACCTTTAACCTCCTGTTCCGTACAGGTTGCAATTTGTCCTGAGGATGAACGGGAAGAGGGGGAACCAATGAGAGACTAGCTCTAGGTGTTGGGACAGGCACAGGTCACTCTATTTTCCCATCAGGAAGAAGAATTAAGCACAAGCTCAGCCTGCCACCCAGAACCAGAAGAGGGCCTGAAGCAATCCTGCGCTTTTGCGGCCAGCTCCCAAAAAAGCGAGTTGAAAAATGGAGCTCAGGGGCACTGCAATTCACAAACCTGCAGAGTTTTAAATGATACCTCTCGTCCACAAATATATTAAGGGAAGGCAACGAAGAGGCTTTGAAAGCAAGGCAGAATTGCAGGAAACAGATTTCAGGAGGTAGATTCGAATCGCCTTGATAGCACATGAAAAGCGGCAAAACGTGGACAATGATGCCCTTGGCCAAAAAGGGCGTATGCGTTTTTTCCTGAATATATTCAGGAAAAAACGCATACGCCCTTTTTGGCCAACCAAGCAACCTGGAAAGGCCAATCAGCGCTCCAAAGAAGTCTCGCTTCCCAGCGGGCAAAAGGGCCATGCGGAAAAAAGTGTCCAAACCAGAAATGCAGGACCGGCCATGGAGAAATGGGAGCCTTACTATGCTGATGGGTGGGATGTAAATTGCCAACAGCCACTCTGGAGAAGTGTAAGGTGTGTTCTGAAACATCTAAAAAACACAGCTTGGAGAGCATTGGGCACTTCCACTCATGGGCGTATAAATTGGAAAACTAAAAATCAGCAAGACACAGGCACCCCAAAGTTTAGGGCTGCTCTATTGACAAGAACCCCCACTTCATTACACCTTAAATATCCTAGGAAAGAGAAAAATGGATAAAGAAGTTGTGGTCCTCATGTACAATGGAATATCACTCAGCCATGAAATCCACGTCATAAGGCTAGGAGCAGCACGATGAGTGGATTTAGGTACGACGATTCTAAGTGAAATAAGTCACACAGAAAAAGACACTTATCATAAGATATCACTTAGAGAGGGAATGTAAAAACCGCTACACTTGAACTGAATTACAAAACAGAACAGAGTCACACGTTTAGAAAACACACTATGGCTGCTGAACGGGAAAGGTGAGGTGGGGTGATGCATAAAACAAGGGTTTCAAATTAGCTCAGATACCGTTCCATAAACCCAATATGTAAGAGACAAGACCTATTCCTTTTTCAGTGAACTGGACTCAACACCCCCTATTCACCGCACAAGAATATATCTGACTAGTAAGAATCTTCAAACCTATGTATTGATATCTCTCTGTAAGTGAGTCAACGGGGTGTAAAGCGGCATAAACACAGCCGTGAAAAGCAGCTAAACCCCATTATAAAAATAAATTACTTTTCAAAACCCGTGAAACAAAGACAGTGAAAGAGAGAGAAATTCTTACAAAATTCGTTCAGGGGCTGTGATGCAACCTGGATTGACCATATCTAGACCCACAGCTGATTGAGACATAAGGGTGGACACTCTTGGGGCTGAGAGGTTCGGTGAGGTTGGGTGAGCCAACGCAGACCCTTTCAAGTAATACTGCATGGTACCCATCCCATGGGTCCCAAATCTCCAGGTTCAAGGGCATCTTCCTACGTCGAAAACAGGCATGAGAAACCCAGAAGATGGTACACCGTGTGATCGGGAAAGGTTTCTAAAACGCACCTCATTTCTCATCTCCTTTGCTCGGGTTCGCCATTCCAGCCGATTTACTAGCCATCTCCCTCCTTGGAGAATCAGCACCTTTAACCTCCTGTTCCGTACAGGTTGCAATTTGTCCTGAGGATGAACGGGAAGAGGGGGAACCAATGAGAGACTAGCTCTAGGTGTTGGGACAGGCACAGGTCACTCTATTTTCCCATCAGGAAGAAGAATTAAGCACAAGCTCAGCCTGCCCCCCAGAACCAGAAGAGGGCCTGAAGCAATCCTGCGCTTTTGCGGCCAGCTCCCAAAAAAGCGAGTTGAAAAATGGAGCTCAGGGGCACTGCAATTCACAAACCTGCAGAGTTTTAAATGATACCTCTCGTCCACAAATATATTAAGGGAAGGCAACGAAGAGGCTTTGAAAGCAAGGCAGAATTGCAGGAAACAGATTTCAGGAGGTAGATTCGAATCGCCTTGATAGCACATGAAAAGCGGCAAAACGTGGACAATGATGCCCTTGGCCAAAAAGGGCGTATGCGTTTTTTCCTGAATATATTCAGGAAAAAAACGCATACGCCCTTTTTGGCCAACCAAGCAACCTGGAAAGGCCAATCAGCGCTCCAAAGAAGTCTCGCTTCCCAGCGGGCAAAAGGGCCATGCGGAAAAAAGTGTCCAAACCAGAAATGCAGGACCGGCCATGGAGAAATGGGAGCCTTGCTACGCTGATGGGTGGGATGTAAATTGCCAACAGCCACTCTGGAGAAGTGTACGGTGTGTTCTGAAACATCTAAAAAACACAGCTTGGAGAGCATAGGGCACTTCCACTCATGGGCGTATAAATTGGGAAAACTAAAAATCAGCAAGACACAGGCACCCCAAAGTTTCGGGCTGCTCTGTTGACAAGAACCCCCACTTCATTACACCTTAAATATCCTAGGAAAGAGAAAAATGGATAAAGAAGTTGGGGTCCTCATGTACAATGGAATATCACTCAGCCATGAAATCCACGTCATAAGGCTAGTAGCAGCACGATGAGTGGATTTAGGTACGACGATTCTAAGTGAAATAAGTCACACAGAAAAACACACCTATCATAAGATATCACTTCTAGAGGGAATGTAAAAACCGCTACACTTGAACGGAATTACAAAACAGAACAGAGTCACACGTTTAGAAAACACACTATGGCTGCTGAACGGGCAAGGTGAGGTGGGGTGATGCATAAAACAAGGGTTTCAAATTAGCTCAGATACCGTTCCATAAACCCAATATGTAAGAGACAAGACCTATTCCTTTTTCAGTGAACTGGACTCAACACCCCCTATTCACCGCACAAGAATATATCTGACTAGTAAGAATCTTCAAACCTATGTATTGATATCTCTCTGTAAGTGAGTCAACGGGGTGTAAAGCGGCATAAACACAGCCGTGAAAAGCAGCTAAACCCCATTATAAAAATAAATTACTTTTCAAAACCCGTGAAACAAAGACAGTGAAAGAGAGAGAAATTCTTACAAAATTCGTTCAGGGGCTGTGATGCAACCTGGATTGACCATATCTAGACCCACAGCTGATTGAGACATAAGGGTGGACACTCTTGGGGCTGAGAGGTTCGGTGAGGTTGGGTGAGCCAACGCAGACCCTTTCAAGTAATACTGCATGGTACCCATCCCATGGGTCCCAAATCTCCAGGTTCAAGGGCATCTTCCTACATGGAAAACAGGCATGAGAAACCCAGAAGATGGTACACCGTGTGATCGGGAAAGGTTTCTAAAACGCACCTCATTTCTCATCTCCTTTGCTCGGGTTCGCCATTCCAGCCGATTTACTAGCCATCTCCCTCCTTGGAGAATCAGCACCTTTAACCTCCTGTTCCGTACAGGTTGCAATTTGTCCTGAGGATGAACGGGAAGAGGGGGAACCAATGAGAGACTAGCTCTAGGTGTTGGGACAGGCAGAGGTCACTCTATTTTCCCATCAGGAAGAAGAATTAAGCACAAGCTCAGCCTGCCCCCCAGAACCAGAAGAGGGCCTGAAGCAATCCTGCGCTTTTGCGGTCAGCTCCCAAAAAAGCGAGTTGAAAAATGGAGCTCAGGGGCACTGCAATTCACAAACCTGCAGAGTTTTAAATGATACCTCTCGTCCACAAATATATTAAGGGAAGGCTACGAAGAGGCTTTGAAAGCAAGGCAGAATTGCAGGAAACAGATTTCAGGAGGTAGATTCGAATCGCCTTGAAAGCACATGAAAAGCGGCAAAACGTGGACAATGATGCCCTTGGCCAAAAAGGGCGTATGCGTTTTTTCCTGAATATATTCAGGAAAAAACGCATACGCCCATTTTGGCCAACCAAGCAACCTGGAAAGGCCAATCAGCGCTCCAAAGAAGTCTCGCTTCCCAGCGGGCAAAAGGGCCATGCGGAAAAAAGTGTCCAAACCAGAAATGCAGGACTGGCCATGGAGAAATGGGAGCCTTGCTACGCTGATGGGTGGGATGTAAATTGCCAACAGCCACTCTGGAGAAGTGTACGGTGTGTTCTGAAACATCTAAAAAACACAGCTTGGAGAGCATAGGGCACTTCCACTCATGGGCGTATAAATTGGGAAAACTAAAAATCAGCAAGACACAGGCACCCCAAAGTTTAGGGCTGCTCTGTTGACAAGAACCCCCACTTCATTACACCTTAAATATCCTAGGAAAGAGAAAAATGGATAAAGAAGTTGTGGTCCTCATGTACAATGGAATATCACTCAGCCATGAAATCAACGTCATAAGGCTAGTAGCAGCACGATGAGTGGATTTAGGTACGACGATTCTAAGTGAAATAAGTCACACAGAAAAAGACACTTATCATAAGATATCACTTCTAGAGGGAATGTAAAAACCGCTACACTTGAACTGAATTACAAAACAGAACAGAGTCACACGTTTAGAAAACACACTATGGCTGCTGAACGGGAAAGGTGAGGTGGGGTGATGCATAAAACAAGGGTTTCAAATTAGCTCCGATACCGTTCCATAAACCCAATATGTAAGAGACAAGACCTATTCCTTTTTCAGTGAACTGGACTCAACACCCCCTATTCACCGCACAAGAATATATCTGACTAGTAAGAATCTTCAAACCTATGTATTGATATCTCTCTGTAAGTGAGTCAAGGGGGTGTAAAGCGGCATAAACACAGCCGTGAAAAGCAGCTAAACCCCATTATAAAAATAAATTACTTTTCAAAACCCGTGAAACAAAGACAGTGAAAGAGAGAGAAATTCTTACAAAATTCGTTCAGGGGCTGTGATGCAACCTGGATTGACCATATCTAGACCCACAGCTGATTGAGACATAAGGGTGGACACTCTTGGGGCTGAGAGGTTCGGTGAGGTTGGGTGAGCCAACGCAGACCCTTTCAAGTAATACTGCATGGTACCCATCCCATGGGTCCCAAATCTCCAGGTTCAAGGGCATCTTCCTACGTCGAAAACAGGCATGAGAAACCCAGAAGATGGTACACCATGTGATCAGGAAAGGTTTCTAAAACGCACCTCATTTCTCATCTCCTTTGCTCGGGTTCGCCATTCCAGCCGATTTACTAGCCATCTCCCTCCTTGGAGAATCAGCACCTTTAACCTCCTGTTCCGTACAGGTTGCAATTTGTCCTGAGGATGAACGGGAAGAGGGGGAACCAATGAGAGACTAGCTCTAGGTGTTGGGACAGGCACAGGTCACTCTATTTTCCCATCAGGAAGAAGAATTAAGCACAAGCTCAGCCTGCCCCCCAGAACCAGAAGAGGGCCTGAAGCAATCCTGCGCTTTTGCGGTCAGCTCCCAAAAAAGCGAGTTGAAAAATGGAGCTCAGGGGCACTGCAATTCACAAACCTGCAGAGTTTTAAATGATACCTCTCGTCCACAAATATATTAAGGGAAGGCTACGAAGAGGCTTTGAAAGCAAGGCAGAATTGCAGGAAACAGATTTCAGGAGGTAGATTCGAATCGCCTTGAAAGCACATGAAAAGCGGCAAAACGTGGACAATGATGCCCTTGGCCAAAAAGGGCGTATGTGTTTTTTCCTGAATATATTCAGGAAAAAACGCATACGCCCTTTTTGGCCAACCAAGCAACCTGGAAAGGCCAATCAGCGCTCCAAAGAAGTCTCGCTTCCCAGCGGGCAAAAGGGCCATGCGGAAAAAAGTGTCCAAACCAGAAATGCAGGACCGGCCATGGAGAAATGGGAGCCTTGCTACGCTGATGGGTGGGATGTAAATTGCCAACAGCCACTCTGGAGAAGTGTACGGTGTGTTCTGAAACATCTAAAAAACACAGCTTGGAGAGCATAGGGCACTTCCACTCATGGGCGTATAAATTGGGAAAACTAAAAATCAGCAAGACACAGGCACCCCAAAGTTTAGGGCTGCTCTGTTGACAAGAACCCCTACTTCATTACACCTTAAATATCCTAGGAAAGAGAAAAATGGATAAAGAAGTTGTGGTCCTCATGTACAATGGAATATCACTCAGCCATGAAATCAACGTCATAAGGCTAGTAGCAGCACGATGAGTGGATTTAGGTACGACGATTCTAAGTGAAATAAGTCACACAGAAAAAGACACTTATCATAAGATATCACTTCTAGAGGGAATGTAAAAACCGCTACACTTGAACTGAATTACAAAACAGAACAGAGTCACACGTTTAGGAAACACACTACGGCTGCTGAACGGGAAAGGTGAGGTGGGGTGATGCATAAAACAAGGGTTTCAAATTAGCTCAGATACCGTTCCATAAACCCAATATGTAAGAGACAAGACCTATTCCTTTTTCAGTGAACTGGACTCAACACCCCCTATTCACCGCACAAGAATATATCTGACTAGTAAGAATCTTCAAACCTATGTATTGATATCTCTCTGTAAGTGAGTCAAGGGGGTGTAAAGCGGCATAAACACAGCCGTGAAAAGCAGCTAAACCCCATTATAAAAATAAATTACTTTTCAAAACCCGTGAAACAAAGACAGTGAAAGAGAGAGAAATTCTTACAAAATTCGTTCAGGGGCTGTGATGCAACCTGGATTGACCATATCTAGACCCACAGCTGATTGAGACATCAGGGTGGACACTCTTGGGGCTGAGAGGTTCGGTGAGGTTGGGTGAGCCAACGCAGACCCTTTCAAGTAATACTGCATGGTACCCATCCCATGGGTCCCAAATTTCCAGGTTCAAGGGCATCTTCCTACGTCAAAAACAGGCATGAGAAACCCAGAAGATGGTACACCGTGTGATCGGGAAAGGTTTCTAAAACGCACCTCATTTCTCATCTCCTTTGCTCGGGTTCGCCATTCCAGCCGATTTACTAGCCATCTCCCTCCTTGGAGAATCAGCACCTTTAACCTCCTGTTCCGTACAGGTTGCAATTTGTCCTGAGGATGAACGGGAAGAGGGGGAACCAATGAGAGACTAGCTCTAGGTGTTGGGACAGGCACAGGTCACTCTATTTTCCCATCAGGAAGAAGAATTAAGCACAAGCTCAGCCTGCCCCCCAGAACCAGAAGAGGGCCTGAAGCAATCCTGCGCTTTTGCGGCCAGCTCCCAAAAAAGCGAGTTGAAAAATGGAGCTCAGGGGCACTGCAATTCACAAACCTGCAGAGTTTTAAATGATACCTCTCGTCCACAAATATATTAAGGGAAGGCAACGAAGAGGCTTTGAAAGCAAGGCAGAATTGCAGGAAACAGATTTCAGGAGGTAGATTCGAATCGCCTTGATAGCACATGAAAAGCGGCAAAACGTGGACAATGATGCCCTTGGCCAAAAAGGGCGTATGCGTTTTTTCCTGAATATATTCAGGAAAAAACGCATACGCCCTTTTTGGCCAACCAAGCAACCTGGAAAGGCCAATCAGCGCTCCAAAGAAGTCTCGCTTCCCAGCGGGCAAAAGGGCCATGCGGAAAAAAGTGTCCAAACCAGAAATGCAGGACCGGCCATGGAGAAATGGGAGCCTTACTATGCTGATGGGTGGGATGTAAATTGCCAACAGCCACTCTGGAGAAGTGTAAGGTGTGTTCTGAAACATCTAAAAAACACAGCTTGGAGAGCATTGGGCACTTCCACTCATGGGCGTATAAATTGGAAAACTAAAAATCAGCAAGACACAGGCACCCCAAAGTTTAGGGCTGCTCTATTGACAAGAACCCCCACTTCATTACACCTTAAATATCCTAGGAAAGAGAAAAATGGATAAAGAAGTTGTGGTCCTCATGTACAATGGAATATCACTCAGCCATGAAATCAACGTCATAAGGCTAGTAGCAGCATGATGAGTGGATTTAGGTACGACGATTCTAAGTGAAATAAGTCACACAGAAAAAGACATTTATCATAAGATATCACTTAGAGAGGGAATGTAAAAACCGCTACACTTGAACGGAATTACAAAACAGAACAGAGTCACACGTTTAGAAAACACACTATGGCTGCTGAACGGGAAAGGTGAGGTGGGGTGATGCATAAAACAAGGGTTTCAAATTAGCTCCGATACCGTTCCATAAACCCAATATGTAAGAGACAAGACCTATTCCTTTTTCAGTGAACTGGACTCAACACCCCCTATTCACCGCACAAGAATATATCTGACTAGTAAGAATCTTCAAACCTATGTATTGATATCTCTCTGTAAGTGAGTCAACGGGGTGTAAAGCGGCATAAACACAGCCGTGAAAAGCAGCTAAACCCCATTATAAAAATAAATTACTTTTCAAAACCCGTGAATCAAAGACTGTGAAAGAGAGAGAAATTCTTACAAAATTCGTTCAGGGGCTGTGATGCAACCTGGATTGACCATATCTAGACCCACAGCTGATTGAGACATCAGGGTGGACACTCTTGGGGCTGAGAGGTTCGGTGAGGTTGGGTGAGCCAACGCAGACCCTTTCAAATAATACTGCATGGTACCCATCCCATGGGTCCCAAATTTCCAGGTTCAAGGGCATCTTCCTACGTCAAAAACAGGCATGAGAAACCCAGAAGATGGTACACCGTGTGATCGGGAAAGGTTTCTAAAACGCACCTCATTTCTCATCTCCTTTGCTCGGGTTCGCCATTCCAGCCGATTTACTAGCCATCTCCCTCCTTGGAGAATCAGCACCTTTAACCTCCTGTTCCGTACAGGTTGCAATTTGTCCTGAGGATGAACGGGAAGAGGGGGAACCAATGAGAGACTAGCTCTAGGTGTTGGGACAGGCAGAGGTCACTCTATTTTCCCATCAGGAAGAAGAATTAAGCACAAGCTCAGCCTGCCCCCCAGAACCAGAAGAGGGCCTGAAGCAATCCTGCGCTTTTGCGGTCAGCTCCCAAAAAAGCGAGTTGAAAAATGGAGCTCAGGGGCACTGCAATTCACAAACCTGCAGAGTTTTAAATGATACCTCTCGTCCACAAATATATTAAGGGAAGGCAACGAAGAGGCTTTGAAAGCAAGGCAGAATTGCAGGAAACAGATTTCAGGAGGTAGATTCGAATCGCCTTGAAAGCACATGAAAAGCGGCAAAACGTGGACAATGATGCCCTTGGCCAAAAAGGGCGTATGCGTTTTTTCCTGAATATATTCAGGAAAAAACGCATACGCCCTTTTTGGCCAACCAAGCAACCTGGAAAGGCCAATCAGCGCTCCAAAGAAGTCTCGCTTCCCAGCGGGCAAAAGGGCCATGCGGAAAAAAGTGTCCAAACCAGAAATGCAGGACCGGCCATGGAGAAATGGGAGCCTTGCTACGCTGATGGGTGGGATGTAAATTGCCAACAGCCACTCTGGAGAAGTGTACGGTGTGTTCTGAAACATCTAAAAAACACAGCTTGGAGAGCATAGGGCACTTCCACTCATGGGCGTATAAATTGGGAAAACTAAAAATCAGCAAGACACAGGCACCCCAAAGTTTAGGGCTGCTCTGTTGACAAGAACCCCCACTTCATTACACCTTAAATATCCTAGGAAAGAGAAAAATGGATAAAGAAGTTGTGGTCCTCATGTACAATGGAATATCACTCAGCCATGAAATCAACGTCATAAGGCTAGCAGCAGCACGATGAATGGATTTAGGTACGACGATTCTAAGTGAAATAAGTCACACAGAAAAAGACACTTATCCTAAGATATCACTTCTAGAGGGAATGTAAAAACCGCTACACTTGAACTGAATTACAAAACAGAACAGAGTCACACGTTTAGAAAACACACTACGGCTGCTGAACGGGAAAGGTGAGGTGGGGTGATGCATAAAACAAGGGTTTCAAATTAGCTCCGATACCGTTCCATAAACCCAATATGTAAGAGACAAGACCTATTCCTTTTTCAGTGAACTGGACTCAACACCCCCTATTCACCGCACAAGAATATATCTGACTAGTAAGAATCTTCAAACCTATGTATTGATATCTCTCTGTAAGTGAGCCAAGGGGGTGTAAAGCGGCATAAACACAGCCGTGAAAAGCAGCTAAACCCCATTATAAAAATAAATTACTTTTCAAAACCCGTGAAACAAAGACAGTGAAAGAGAGAGAAATTCTTACAAAATTCGTTCAGGGGCTGTGATGCAACCTGGATTGACCATATCTAGACCCACAGCTGATTGAGACATCAGGGTGGACACTCTTGGGGCTGAGAGGTTCGGTGAGGTTGGGTGAGCCAACGCAGACCCTTTCAAGTAATACTGCATGGTACCCATCCCATGGGTCCCAAATTTCCAGGTTCAAGGGCATCTTCCTACGTCAAAAACAGGCATGAGAAACCCAGAAGATGGTACACCGTGTGATCGGGAAAGGTTTCTAAAACGCACCTCATTTCTCATCTCCTTTGCTCGGGTTCGCCATTCCAGCCGATTTACTAGCCATCTCCCTCCTTGGAGAATCAGCACCTTTAACCTCCTGTTCCGTACAGGTTGCAATTTGTCCTGAGGATGAACGGGAAGAGGGGGAACCAATGAGAGACTAGCTCTAGGTGTTGGGACAGGCAGAGGTCACTCTATTTTCCCATCAGGAAGAAGAATTAAGCACAAGCTCAGCCTGCCCCCCAGAACCAGAAGAGGGCCTGAAGCAATCCTGCGCTTTTGCGGCCAGCTCCCAAAAAAGCGAGTTGAAAAATGGAGCTCAGGGGCACTGCAATTCACAAACCTGCAGAGTTTTAAATGATACCTCTCGTCCACAAATATATTAAGGGAAGGCAACGAAGAGGCTTTGAAAGCAAGGCAGAATTGCAGGAAACAGATTTCAGGAGGTAGATTCGAATCGCCTTGATAGCACATGAAAAGCGGCAAAACGTGGACAATGATGCCCTTGGCCAAAAAGGGCGTATGCGTTTTTTCCTGAATATATTCAGGAAAAAACGCATACGCCCTTTTTGGCCAACCAAGCAACCTGGAAAGGCCAATCAGCGCTCCAAAGAAGTCTCGCTTCCCAGCGGGCAAAAGGGCCATGCGGAAAAAAGTGTCCAAACCAGAAATGCAGGACCGGCCATGGAGAAATGGGAGCCTTACTATGCTGATGGGTGGGATGTAAATTGCCAACAGCCACTCTGGAGAAGTGTAAGGTGTGTTCTGAAACATCTAAAAAACACAGCTTGGAGAGCATTGGGCACTTCCACTCATGGGCGTATAAATTGGAAAACTAAAAATCAGCAAGACACAGGCACCCCAAAGTTTAGGGCTGCTCTATTGACAAGAACCCCCACTTCATTACACCTTAAATATCCTAGGAAAGAGAAAAATGGATAAAGAAGTTGTGGTCCTCATGTACAATGGAATATCACTCAGCCATGAAATCCACGTCATAAGGCTAGTAGCAGCACGATGAGTGGATTTAGGTACGACGATTCTAAGTGAAATAAGTCACACAGAAAAAGACACTTATCATAAGATATCACTTAGAGAGGGAATGTAAAAACCGCTACACTTGAACGGAATTACAAAACAGAACAGAGTCACACGTTTAGAAAACACACTATGGCTGCTGAACGGGAAAGGTGAGGTGGGGTGATGCATAAAACAAGGGTTTCAAATTAGCTCAGATACCGTTCCATAAACCCAATATGTAAGAGACAAGACCTATTCCTTTTTCAGTGAACTGGACTCAACACCCCCTATTCACCGCACAAGAATATATCTGACTAGTAAGAATCTTCAAACCTATGTATTGATATCTCTCTGTAAGTGAGTCAAGGGGGTGTAAAGCGGCATAAACACAGCCGTGAAAAGCAGCTAAACCCCATTATAAAAATAAATTACTTTTCAAAACCCGTGAAACAAAGACAGTGAAAGAGAGAGAAATTCTTACAAAATTCGTTCAGGGGCTGTGATGCAACCTGGATTGACCATATCTAGACCCACAGCTGATTGAGACATCAGGGTGGACACTCTTGGGGCTGAGAGGTTCGGTGAGGTTGGGTGAGCCAACGCAGACCCTTTCAAGTAATACTGCATGGTACCCATCCCATGGGTCCCAAATCTCCAGGTTCAAGGGCATCTTCCTACGTCGAAAACAGGCATGAGAAACCCAGAAGATGGTACACCGTGTGATCGGGAAAGGTTTCTAAAACGCACCTCATTTCTCATCTCCTTTGCTCGGGTTCGCCATTCCAGCCGATTTACTAGCCATCTCCCTCCTTGGAGAATCAGCACCTTTAACCTCCTGTTCCGTACAGGTTGCAATTTGTCCTGAGGATGAACGGGAAGAGGGGGAACCAATGAGAGACTAGCTCTAGGTGTTGGGACAGGCACAGGTCACTCTATTTTCCCATCAGGAAGAAGAATTAAGCACAAGCTCAGCCTGCCCCCCAGAACCAGAAGAGGGCCTGAAGCAATCCTGCGCTTTTGCGGTCAGCTCCCAAAAAAGCGAGTTGAAAAATGGAGCTCAGTGGCACTGCAATTCACAAACCTTCAGAGTTTTAAATGATACCTCTCGTCCACAAATATATTAAGGGAAGGCAACGAAGAGGCTTTGAAAGCAAGGCAGAATTGCAGGAAACAGATTTCAGGAGGTAGATTCGAATCGCCTTGAAAGCACATGAAAAGCGGCAAAACGTGGACAATGATGCCCTTGGCCAAAAAGGGCGTATGCGTTTTTTCCTGAATATATTCAGGAAAAAACGCATACGCCCTTTTTGGCCAACCAAGCAACCTGGAAAGGCCAATCAGCGCTCCAAAGAAGTCTCGCTTCCCAGCGGGCAAAAGGGCCATGCGGAAAAAAGTGTCCAAACCAGAAATGCAGGACCGGCCATGGAGAAATGGGAGCCTTGCTACGCTGATGGGTGGGATGTAAATTGCCAACAGCCACTCTGGAGAAGTGTACGGTGTGTTCTGAAACATCTAAAAAACACAGCTTGGAGAGCATAGGGCACTTCCACTCATGGGCGTATAAATTGGGAAAACTAAAAATCAGCAAGACACAGGCACCCCAAAGTTTAGGGCTGCTCTGTTGACAAGAACCCCCACTTCATTACACCTTAAATATCCTAGGAAAGAGAAAAATGGATAAAGAAGTTGTGGTCCTCATGTACAATGGAATATCACTCAGCCATGAAATCAACGTCATAAGGCTAGTAGCAGCACGATGAGTGGATTTAGGTACGACGATTCTAAGTGAAATAAGTCACACAGAAAAAGACACTTATCATAAGATATCACTTCTAGAGGGAATGTAAAAACCGCTACACTTGAACTGAATTACAAAACAGAACAGAGTCACACGTTTAGGAAACACACTACGGCTGCTGAACGGGAAAGGTGAGGTGGGGTGATGCATAAAACAAGGGTTTCAAATTAGCTCCGATACCGTTCCATAAACCCAATATGTAAGAGACAAGACCTATTCCTTTTTCAGTGAACTGGACTCAACACCCCCTATTCACCGCACAAGAATATATCTGACTAGTAAGAATCTTCAAACCTATGTATTGATATCTCTCTGTAAGTGAGTCAAGGGGGTGTAAAGCGGCATAAACACAGCCGTGAAAAGCAGCTAAACCCCATTATAAAAATAAATTACTTTTCAAAACCCGTGAAACAAAGACAGTGAAAGAGAGAGAAATTCTTACAAAATTCGTTCAGGGGCTGTGATGCAACCTGGATTGACCATATCTAGACCCACAGCTGATTGAGACATCAGGGTGGACACTCTTGGGGCTGAGAGGTTCGGTGAGGTTGGGTGAGCCAACGCAGACCCTTTCAAGTAATACTGCATGGTACCCATCCCATGGGTCCCAAATTTCCAGGTTCAAGGGCATCTTCCTACGTCAAAAACAGGCATGAGAAACCCAGAAGATGGTACACCGTGTGATCGGGAAAGGTTTCTAAAACGCACCTCATTTCTCATCTCCTTTGCTCGGGTTCGCCATTCCAGCCGATTTACTAGCCATCTCCCTCCTTGGAGAATCAGCACCTTTAACCTCCTGTTCCGTACAGGTTGCAATTTGTCCTGAGGATGAACGGGAAGAGGGGGAACCAATGAGAGACTAGCTCTAGGTGTTGGGACAGGCAGAGGTCACTCTATTTTCCCATCAGGAAGAAGAATTAAGCACAAGCTCAGCCTGCCCCCCAGAACCAGAAGAGGGCCTGAAGCAATCCTGCGCTTTTGCGGTCAGCTCCCAAAAAAGCGAGTTGAAAAATGGAGCTCAGGGGCACTGCAATTCACAAACCTGCAGAGTTTTAAATGATACCTCTCGTCCACAAATATATTAAGGGAAGGCAACGAAGAGGCTTTGAAAGCAAGGCAGAATTGCAGGAAACAGATTTCAGGAGGTAGATTCGAATCGCCTTGAAAGCACATGAAAAGCGGCAAAACGTGGACAATGATGCCCTTGGCCAAAAAGGGCGTATGCGTTTTTTCCTGAATATATTCAGGAAAAAACGCATACGCCCTTTTTGGCCAACCAAGCAACCTGGAAAGGCCAATCAGCGCTCCAAAGAAGTCTCGCTTCCCAGCGGGCAAAAGGGCCATGCGGAAAAAAGTGTCCAAACCAGAAATGCAGGACCGGCCATGGAGAAATGGGAGCCTTGCTACGCTGATGGGTGGGATGTAAATTGCCAACAGCCACTCTGGAGAAGTGTACGGTGTGTTCTGAAACATCTAAAAAACACAGCTTGGAGAGCATAGGGCACTTCCACTCATGGGCGTATAAATTGGGAAAACTAAAAATCAGCAAGACACAGGCACCCCAAAGTTTAGGGCTGCTCTGTTGACAAGAACCCCCACTTCATTACACCTTAAATATCCTAGGAAAGAGAAAAATGGATAAAGAAGTTGTGGTCCTCATGTACAATGGAATATCACTCAGCCATGAAATCAACGTCATAAGGCTAGTAGCAGCACGATGAGTGGATTTAGGTACGACGATTCTAAGTGAAATAAGTCACACAGAAAAAGACACTTATCATAAGATATCACTTCTAGAGGGAATGTAAAAACCGCTACACTTGAACTGAATTACAAAACAGAACAGAGTCACACGTTTAGGAAACACACTACGGCTGCTGAACGGGAAAGGTGAGGTGGGGTGATGCATAAAACAAGGGTTTCAAATTAGCTCCGATACCGTTCCATAAACCCAATATGTAAGAGACAAGACCTATTCCTTTTTCAGTGAACTGGACTCAACACCCCCGATTCACCGCACAAGAATATATCTGACTAGTAAGAATCTTCAAACCTATGTATTGATATCTCTCTGTAAGTGAGTCAAGGGGGTGTAAAGCGGCATAAACACAGCCGTGAAAAGCAGCTAAACCCCATTATAAAAATAAATTACTTTTCAAAACCCGTGAAACAAAGACAGTGAAAGAGAGAGAAATTCTTACAAAATTCGTTCAGGGGCTGTGATGCAACCTGGATTGACCATATCTAGACCCACAGCTGATTGAGACATCAGGGTGGACACTCTTGGGGCTGAGAGGTTCGGTGAGGTTGGGTGAGCCAACGCAGACCCTTTCAAGTAATACTGCATGGTACCCATCCCATGGGTCCCAAATTTCCAGGTTCAAGGGCATCTTCCTACGTCAAAAACAGGCATGAGAAACCCAGAAGATGGTACACCGTGTGATCGGGAAAGGTTTCTAAAACGCACCTCATTTCTCATCTCCTTTGCTCGGGTTCGCCATTCCAGCCGATTTACTAGCCATCTCCCTCCTTGGAGAATCAGCACCTTTAACCTCCTGTTCCGTACAGGTTGCAATTTGTCCTGAGGATGAACGGGAAGAGGGGGAACCAATGAGAGACTAGCTCTAGGTGTTGGGACAGGCAGAGGTCACTCTATTTTCCCATCAGGAAGAAGAATTAAGCACAAGCTCAGCCTGCCCCCCAGAACCAGAAGAGGGCCTGAAGCAATCCTGCGCTTTTGCGGCCAGCTCCCAAAAAAGCGAGTTGAAAAATGGAGCTCAGGGGCACTGCAATTCACAAACCTGCAGAGTTTTAAATGATACCTCTCGTCCACAAATATATTAAGGGAAGGCAACGAAGAGGCTTTGAAAGCAAGGCAGAATTGCAGGAAACAGATTTCAGGAGGTAGATTCGAATCGCCTTGAAAGCACATGAAAAGCGGCAAAACGTGGACAATGATGCCCTTGGCCAAAAAGGGCGTATGCGTTTTTTCCTGAATATATTCAGGAAAAAACGCATACGCCCTTTTTGGCCAACCAAGCAACCTGGAAAGGCCAATCAGCGCTCCAAAGAAGTCTCGCTTCCCAGCGGGCAAAAGGGCCATGCGGAAAAAAGTGTCCAAACCAGAAATGCAGGACCGGCCATGGAGAAATGGGAGCCTTGCTACGCTGATGGGTGGGATGTAAATTGCCAACAGCCACTCTGGAGAAGTGTACGGTGTGTTCTGAAACATCTAAAAAACACAGCTTGGAGAGCATAGGGCACTTCCACTCATGGGCGTATAAATTGGGAAAACTAAAAATCAGCAAGACACAGGCACCCCAAAGTTTAGGGCTGCTCTGTTGACAAGAACCCCCACTTCATTACACCTTAAATATCCTAGGAAAGAGAAAAATGGATAAAGAAGTTGTGGTCCTCATGTACAATGGAATATCACTCAGCCATGAAATCAACGTCATAAGGCTAGCAGCAGCACGATGAATGGATTTAGGTACGACGATTCTAAGTGAAATAAGTCACACAGAAAAAGACACTTATCCTAAGATATCACTTCTAGAGGGAATGTAAAAACCGCTACACTTGAACTGAATTACAAAACAGAACAGAGTCACACGTTTAGAAAACACACTACGGCTGCTGAACGGGAAAGGTGAGGTGGGGTGATGCATAAAACAAGGGTTTCAAATTAGCTCCGATACCGTTCCATAAACCCAATATGTAAGAGACAAGACCTATTCCTTTTTCAGTGAACTGGACTCAACACCCCCTATTCACCGCACAAGAATATATCTGACTAGTAAGAATCTTCAAACCTATGTATTGATATCTCTCTGTAAGTGAGCCAAGGGGGTGTAAAGCGGCATAAACACAGCCGTGAAAAGCAGCTAAACCCCATTATAAAAATAAATTACTTTTCAAAACCCGTGAAACAAAGACAGTGAAAGAGAGAGAAATTCTTACAAAATTCGTTCAGGGGCTGTGATGCAACCTGGATTGACCATATCTAGACCCACAGCTGATTGAGACATCAGGGTGGACACTCTTGGGGCTGAGAGGTTCGGTGAGGTTGGGTGAGCCAACGCAGACCCTTTCAAGTAATACTGCATGGTACCCATCCCATGGGTCCCAAATCTCCAGGTTCAAGGGCATCTTCCTACGTCGAAAACAGGCATGAGAAACCCAGAAGATGGTACACCGTGTGATCGGGAAAGGTTTCTAAAACGCACCTCATTTCTCATCTCCTTTGCTCGGGTTCGCCATTCCAGCCGATTTACTAGCCATCTCCCTCCTTGGAGAATCAGCACCTTTAACCTCCTGTTCCGTACAGGTTGCAATTTGTCCTGAGGATGAACGGGAAGAGGGGGAACCAATGAGAGACTAGCTCTAGGTGTTGGGACAGGCACAGGTCACTCTATTTTCCCATCAGGAAGAAGAATTAAGCACAAGCTCAGCCTGCCCCCCAGAACCAGAAGAGGGCCTGAAGCAATCCTGCGCTTTTGCGGCCAGCTCCCAAAAAAGCGAGTTGAAAAATGGAGCTCAGGGGCACTGCAATTCACAAACCTGCAGAGTTTTAAATGATACCTCTCGTCCACAAATATATTAAGGGAAGGCAACGAAGAGGCTTTGAAAGCAAGGCAGAATTGCAGGAAACAGATTTCAGGAGGTAGATTCGAATCGCCTTGAAAGCACATGAAAAGCGGCCAAACGTGGACAATGATGCCCTTGGCCAAAAAGGGCGTATGCGTTTTTTCCTGAATATATTCAGGAAAAAACGCATACGCCCTTTTTGGCCAACCAAGCAACCTGGAAAGGCCAATCAGCGCTCCAAAGAAGTCTCGCTTCCCAGCGGGCAAAAGGGCCATGCGGAAAAAAGTGTCCAAACCAGAAATGCAGGACCGGCCATGGAGAAATGGGAGCCTTGCTACGCTGATGGGTGGGATGTAAATTGCCAACAGCCACTCTGGAGAAGTGTACGGTGTGTTCTGAAACATCTAAAAAACACAGCTTGGAGAGCATAGGGCACTTCCACTCATGGGCGTATAAATTGGGAAAACTAAAAATCAGCAAGACACAGGCACCCCAAAGTTTAGGGCTGCTCTGTTGACAAGAACCCCCACTTCATTACACCTTAAATATCCTAGGAAAGAGAAAAATGGATAAAGAAGTTGGGGTCCTCATGTACAATGGAATATCACTCAGCCATGAAATCAACGTCATAAGGCTAGTAGCAGCACGATGAGTGGATTTAGGTACGACGATTCTAAGTGAAATAAGTCACACAGAAAAAGACACTTATCATAAGATATCACTTCTAGAGGGAATGTAAAAACCGCTACACTTGAACTGAATTACAAAACAGAACAGAGTCACACGTTTAGGAAACACACTACGGCTGCTGAACGGGAAAGGTGAGGTGGGGTGATGCATAAAACAAGGGTTTCAAAGTAGCTCAGATACCGTTCCATAAACCCAATATGTAAGAGACAAGACCTATTCCTTTCTCAGTGAACTGGACTCAACACCCCCTATTCACCGCACAAGAATATATCTGACTAGTAAGAATCTTCAAACCTATGTATTGATATCTCTCTGTAAGTGAGTCAAGGGGGTGTAAAGCGGCATAAACACAGCCGTGAAAAGCAGCTAAACCCCATTATAAAAATAAATTACTTTTCAAAACCCGTGAAACAAAGACAGTGAAAGAGAGAGAAATTCTTACAAAATTCGTTCAGGGGCTGTGATGCAACCTGGATTGACCATATCTAGACCCACAGCTGATTGAGACATCAGGGTGGACACTCTTGGGGCTGAGAGGTTCGGTGAGGTTGGGTGAGCCAACGCAGACCCTTTCAAGTAATACTGCATGGTACCCATCCCATGGGTCCCAAATCTCCAGGTTCAAGGGCATCTTCCTACGTCGAAAACAGGCATGAGAAACCCAGAAGATGGTACACCGTGTGATCAGGAAAGGTTTCTAAAACGCACCTCATTTCTCATCTCCTTTGCTCGGGTTCGCCATTCCAGCCGATTTACTAGCCATCTCCCTCCTTGGAGAATCAGCACCTTTAACCTCCTGTTCCGTACAGGTTGCAATTTGTCCTGAGGATGAACGGGAAGAGGGGGAACCAATGAGAGACTAGCTCTAGGTGTTGGGACAGGCACAGGTCACTCTATTTTCCCATCAGGAAGAAGAATTAAGCACAAGCTCAGCCTGCCCCCCAGAACCAGAAGAGGGCCTGAAGCAATCCTGCGCTTTTGCTGTCAGCTCCCAAAAAAGCGAGTTGAAAAATGGAGCTCAGGGGCACTGCAATTCACAAACCTGCAGAGTTTTAAATGATACCTCTCGTCCACAAATATATTAAGGGAAGGCTACGAAGAGGCTTTGAAAGCAAGGCAGAATTGCAGGAAACAGATTTCAGGAGGTAGATTCGAATCGCCTTGAAAGCACATGAAAAGCGGCAAAACGTGGACAATGATGCCCTTGGCCAAAAAGGGCGTATGCGTTTTTTCCTGAATATATTCAGGAAAAAACTCATACGCCCTTTTTGGCCAACCAAGCAACCTGGAAAGGCCAATCAGCGCTCCAAAGAAGTCTCGCTTCCCAGCGGGCAAAAGGGCCATGCGGAAAAAAGTGTCCAAACCAGAAATGCAGGACTGGCCATGGAGAAATGGGAGCCTTGCTACGCTGATGGGTGGGATGTAAATTGCCAACAGCCACTCTGGAGAAGTGTACGGTGTGTTCTGAAACATCTAAAAAACACAGCTTGGAGAGCATAGGGCACTTCCACTCATGGGCGTATAAATTGGGAAAACTAAAAATCAGCAAGACACAGGCACCCCAAAGTTTAGGGCTGCTCTGTTGACAAGAACCCCCACTTCATTACACCTTAAATATCCTAGGAAAGAGAAAAATGGATAAAGAAGCTGTGGTCCTCATGTACAATGGAATATCACTCAGCCATGAAATCAACGTCATAAGGCTAGTAGCAGCACGATGAGTGGATTTAGGTACGACGATTCTAAGTGAAATAAGTCACACAGAAAAAGACACTTATCATAAGATATCACTTCTAGAGCGAATGTAAAAACCGCTACACTTGAACTGAA
The DNA here is from genome assembly GCF_949987535.1 of Balaenoptera acutorostrata. Classification (NCBI taxonomy): domain Eukaryota; kingdom Metazoa; phylum Chordata; class Mammalia; order Artiodactyla; family Balaenopteridae; genus Balaenoptera; species Balaenoptera acutorostrata. The sequence continues at coordinate 603,294 of NW_026646144.1, forward strand.
TTACAAAACAGAACAGAGTCACACGTTTAGGAAACACACTACGGCTGCTGAACGGGAAAGGTGAGGTGGGGTGATGCATAAAACAAGGGTTTCAAATTAGCTCAGATACCGTTCCATAAACCCAATATGTAAGAGACAAGACCTATTCCTTTTTCAGTGAACTGGACTCAACACCCCCTATTCACCGCACAAGAATATATCTGACTAGTAAGAATCTTCAAACCTATGTATTGATATCTCTCTGTAAGTGAGTCAAGGGGTTGTAAAGCGGCATAAACACAGCCGTGAAAAGCAGCTAAACCCCATTATAAAAATAAATTACTTTTCAAAACCCGTGAAACAAAGACAGTGAAAGAGAGAGAAATTCTTACAAAATTCGTTCAGGGGCTGTGATGCAACCTGGATTGACCATATCTAGACCCACAGCTGATTGAGACATCAGGGTGGACACTCTTGGGGCTGAGAGGTTCGGTGAGGTTGGGTGAGCCAACGCAGACCCTTTCAAGTAATACTGCATGGTACCCATCCCATGGGTCCCAAATTTCCAGGTTCAAGGGCATCTTCCTACGTCAAAAACAGGCATGAGAAACCCAGAAGATGGTACACCGTGTGATCGGGAAAGGTTTCTAAAACGCACCTCATTTCTCATCTCCTTGCTCGGGTTCGCCATTCCAGCCGATTTACTAGCCATCTCCCTCCTTGGAGAATCAGCACCTTTAACCTCCTGTTCCGTACAGGTTGCAATTTGTCCTAAGGATGAACGGGAAGAGGGGGAACCAATGAGAGACTAGCTCTAGGTGTTGGGACAGGCACAGGTCACTCTATTTTCCCATCAGGAAGAAGAATTAAGCACAAGCTCAGCCTGCCCTCCAGAACCAGAAGAGGGCCTGAAGCAATCCTGCGCTTTTGCGGCCAGCTCCCAAAAAAGCGAGTTGAAAAATGGAGCTCAGGGGCACTGCAATTCACAAACCTGCAGAGTTTTAAATGATACCTCTCGCCCACAAATATATTAAGGGAAGGCAACGAAGAGGCTTTGAAAGCAAGGCAGAATTGCAGGAAACAGATTTCAGGAGGTAGATTCGAATCGCCTTGATAGCACATGAAAAGCGGCAAAACGTGGACAATGATGCCCTTGGCCAAAAAGGGCGTATGCGTTTTTTCCTGAATATATTCAGGAAAAAACGCATACGCCCTTTTTGGCCAACCAAGCAACCTGGAAAGGCCAATCAGCGCTCCAAAGAAGTCTCGCTTCCCAGCGGGCAAAAGGGCCATGCGGAAAAAAGTGTCCAAACCAGAAATGCAGGACCGGCCATGGAGAAATGGGAGCCTTGCTACGCTGATGGGTGGGATGTAAATTGCCAACAGCCACTCTGGAGAAGTGTAAGGTGTGTTCTGAAACATCTAAAAAACACAGCTTGGAGAGCATTGGGCACTTCCACTCATGGGCGTATAAATTGGAAAACTAAAAATCAGCAAGACACAGGCACCCCAAAGTTTAGGGCTGCTCTATTGACAAGAACCCCCACTTCATTACACCTTAAATATCCTAGGAAAGAGAAAAATGGATAAAGAAGTTGTGGTCCTCATGTACAATGGAATATCACTCAGCCATGAAATCAACGTCATAAGGCTAGTAGCAGCACGATGAGTGGATTTAGGTACGACGATTCTAAGTGAAATAAGTCACACAGAAAAAGACACTTATCATAAGATATCACTTAGAGAGGGAATGTAAAAACCGCTACACTTGAACGGAATTACAAAACAGAACAGAGTCACACGTTTAGAAAACACACTATGGCTGCTGAACGGGAAAGGTGAGGTGGGGTGATGCATAAAACAAGGGTTTCAAATTAGCTCAGATACCGTTCCATAAACCCAATATGTAAGAGACAAGACCTATTCCTTTTTCAGTGAACTGGACTCAACACCCCCTATTCACCGCACAAGAATATATCTGACTAGTAAGAATCTTCAAACCTATGTATTGATATCTCTCTGTAAGTGAGTCAACGGGGTGTAAAGCGGCATAAACACAGCCGTGAAAAGCAGCTAAACCCCATTATAAAAATAAATTACTTTTCAAAACCCGTGAAACAAAGACAGTGAAAGAGAGAGAAATTCTTACAAAATTCGTTCAGGGGCTGTGATGCAACCTGGATTGACCATATCTAGACCCACAGCTGATTGAGACATAAGGGTGGACACTCTTGGGGCTGAGAGGTTCGGTGAGGTTGGGTGAGCCAACGCAGACCCTTTCAAGTAATACTGCATGGTACCCATCCCATGGGTCCCAAATCTCCAGGTTCAAGGGCATCTTCCTACATCGAAAACAGGCATGAGAAACCCAGAACATGGTACACCGTGTGATCGGGAAAGGTTTCTAAAACGCACCTCATTTCTCATCTCCTTCGTTCGGGTTCGCCTTTCCAGCTGATTTACTAGCCATCTCCCTCCTTGGAGAATCAGCACCTTTAACCTCCTGTTCCGTACAGGTTGCAATTTGTCCTGAGGATGAACGGGAAGAGGGGGAACCAATGAGAGACTAGCTCTAGGTGTTGGGACAGGCACAGGTCACTCTATTTTCCCATCAGGAAGAAGAATTAAGCACAAGCTCAGCCTGCCCCCCAGAACCAGAAGAGGGCCTGAAGCAATCCTGCGCTTTTGCGGCCAGCTCCCAAAAAAGCGAGTTGAAAAATGGAGCTCAGGGGCACTGCAATTCACAAACCTGCAGAGTTTTAAATGATACCTCTCGTCCACAAATATATTAAGGGAAGGCAACGAAGAGGCTTTGAAAGCAAGGCAGAATTGCAGGAAACAGATTTCAGGAGGTAGATTCGAATCGCCTTGATAGCACATGAAAAGCGGCAAAACGTGGACAATGATGCCCTTGGCCAAAAAGGGCGTATGCGTTTTTTCCTGAATATATTCAGGAAAAAACGCATACGCCCTTTTTGGCCAACCAAGCAACCTGGAAAGGCCAATCAGCGCTCCAAAGAAGTCTCGCTTCCCAGCGGGCAAAAGGGCCATGCGGAAAAAAGTGTCCAAACCAGAAATGCAGGACCGGCCATGGAGAAATGGGAGCCTTACTATGCTGATGGGTGGGATGTAAATTGCCAACAGCCACTCTGGAGAAGTGTAAGGTGTGTTCTGAAACATCTAAAAAACACAGCTTGGAGAGCATAGGGCACTTCCACTCATGGGCGTATAAATTGGAAAACTAAAAATCAGCAAGACACAGGCACCCCAAAATTTAGGGCTGCTCTATTGACAAGAACCCCCACTTCATTACACCTTAAATATCCTAGGAAAGAGAAAAATGGATAAAGAAGTTGTGGTCCTCCTGTACAATGGAATATCACTCAGCCATGAAATCAACGTCATAAGGCTAGTAGCAGCACGATGAGTGGATTTAGGTACGACGATTCTAAGTGAAATAAGTCACACAGAAAAAGACACTTATCATAAGATATCACTTAGAGAGGGAATGTAAAAACCGCTACACTTGAACGGAATTACAAAACAGAACAGAGTCACACGTTTAGAAAACACACTATGGCTGCTGAACGGGAAAGGTGAGGTGGGGTGATGCATAAAACAAGGGTTTCAAATTAGCTCAGATACCGTTCCATAAACCCAATATGTAAGAGACAAGACCTATTCCTTTTTCAGTGAACTGGACTCAACACCCCCTATTCACCGCACAAGAATATATCTGACTAGTAAGAATCTTCAAACCTATGTATTGATATCTCTCTGTAAGTGAGTCAACGGGGTGTAAAGCGGCATAAACACAGCCGTGAAAAGCAGCTAAACCCCATTATAAAAATAAATTACTTTTCAAAACCCGTGAAACAAAGACAGTGAAAGAGAGAGAAATTCTTACAAAATTCGTTCAGGGGCTGTGATGCAACCTGGATTGACCATATCTAGACCCACAGCTGATTGAGACATCAGGGTGGACACTCTTGGGGCTGAGAGGTTCGGTGAGGTTGGGTGAGCCAACGCAGACCCTTTCAAGTAATACTGCATGGTACCCATCCCATGGGTCCCAAATCTCCAGGTTCAAGGGCATCTTCCTACATCGAAAACAGGCATGAGAAACCCAGAACATGGTACACCGTGTGATCGGGAAAGGTTTCTAAAACGCACCTCATTTCTCATCTCCTTTGCTCGGGTTCGCCTTTCCAGCTGATTTACTAGCCATCTCCCTCCTTGGAGAATCAGCACCTTTAACCTCCTGTTCCGTACAGGTTGCAATTTGTCCTGAGGATGAACGGGAAGAGGGGGAACCAATGAGAGACTAGCTCTAGGTGTTGGGACAGGCACAGGTCACTCTATTTTCCCATCAGGAAGAAGAATTAAGCACAAGCTCAGCCTGCCCCCCAGAACCAGAAGAGGGCCTGAAGCAATCCTGCGCTTTTGCGGTCAGCTCCCAAAAAAGCGAGTTGAAAAATGGAGCTCAGGGGCACTGCAATTCACAAACCTGCAGAGTTTTAAATGATACCTCTCGTCCATAAATATATTAAGGGAAGGCAACGAAGAGGCTTTGAAAGCAAGGCAGAATTGCAGGAAACAGATTTCAGGAGGTAGATTCGAATCGCCTTGAAAGCACATGAAAAGCGGCAAAACGTGGACAATGATGCCCTTGGCCAAAAAGGGCGTATGCGTTTTTTCCTGAATATATTCAGGAAAAAACGCATACGCCCTTTTTGGCCAACCAAGCAACCTGGAAAGGCCAATCAGCGCTCCAAAGAAGTCTCGCTTCCCAGCGGGCAAAAGGGCCATGCGGAAAAAAGTGTCCAAACCAGAAATGCAGGACCGGCCATGGAGAAATGGGAGCCTTGCTACGCTGATGGGTGGGATGTAAATTGCCAACAGCCACTCTGGAGAAGTGTACGGTGTGTTCTGAAACATCTAAAAAACACAGCTTGGAGAGCATAGGGCACTTCCACTCATGGGCGTATAAATTGGGAAAACTAAACATCAGCAAGACACAGGCACCCCAAAGTTTAGGGCTGCTCTGTTGACAAGAACCCCCACTTCATTACACCTAAATATCCTAGGAAAGAGAAAAATGGATAAAGAAGTTGTGGTCCTCATGTACAATGGAATATCACTCAGCCATGAAATCAACGTCATAAGGCTAGTAGCAGCACGATGAGTGGATTTAGGTACGACGATTCTAAGTGAAATAAGTCACACAGAAAAAGACACTTATCATAAGATATCACTTCTAGAGGGAATGTAAAAACCGCTACACTTGAACTGAATTACAAAACAGAACAGAGTCACACGTTTAGGAAACACACTACGGCTGCTGAACGGGAAAGGTGAGGTGGGGTGATGCATAAAACAAGGGTTTCAAATTAGCTCAGATACCGTTCCATAAACCCAATATGTAAGAGACAAGACCTATTCCTTTTTCAGTGAACTGGACTCAACACCCCCTATTCACCGCACAAGAATATATCTGACTAGTAAGAATCTTCAAACCTATGTATTGATATCTCTCTGTAAGTGAGTCAAGGGGGTGTAAAGCGGCATAAACACAGCCGTGAAAAGCAGCTAAACCCCATTATAAAAATAAATTACTTTTCAAAACCCGTGAAACAAAGACAGTGAAAGAGAGAGAAATTCTTACAAAATTCGTTCAGGGGCTGTGATGCAACCTGGATTGACCATATCTAGACCCACAGCTGATTGAGACATCAGGGTGGACACTCTTGGGGCTGAGAGGTTCGGTGAGGTTGGGTGAGCCAACGCAGACCCTTTCAATGAATACTGCATGGTACCCATCCCATGGGTCCCAAATTTCCAGGTTCAAGGGCATCTTCCTACGTCGAAAACAGGCATGAGAAACCCAGAAGATGGTACACCGTGTGATCGGGAAAGGTTTCTAAAACGCACCTCATTTCTCATCTCCTTTGCTCGGGTTCGCCATTCCAGCCGATTTACTAGCCATCTCCCTCCTTGGAGAATCAGCACCTTTAACCTCCTGTTCCGTACAGGTTGCAATTTGTCCTGAGGATGAACGGGAAGAGGGGGAACCAATGAGAGACTAGCTCTAGGTGTTGGGACAGGCACAGGTCACTCTATTTTCCCATCAGGAAGAAGAATTAAGCACAAGCTCAGCCTGCCCCCCAGAACCAGAAGAGGGCCTGAAGCAATCCTGCGCTTTTGCGGCCAGCTCCCAAAAAAGCGAGTTGAAAAATGGAGCTCAGGGGCACTGCAATTCACAAACCTGCAGAGTTTTAAATGATACCTCTCGTCCACAAATATATTAAGGGAAGGCAACGAAGAGGCTTTGAAAGCAAGGCAGAATTGCAGGAAACAGATTTCAGGAGGTAGATTCGAATCGCCTTGATAGCACATGAAAAGCGGCAAAACGTGGACAATGATGCCCTTGGCCAAAAAGGGCGTATGCGTTTTTTCCTGAATATATTCAGGAAAAAACGCATACGCCCTTTTTGGCCAACCAAGCAACCTGGAAAGGCCAATCAGCGCTCCAAAGAAGTCTCGCTTCCCAGCGGGCAAAAGGGCCATTCGGAAAAAAGTGTCCAAACCAGAAATGCAGGACCGGCCATGGAGAAATGGGAGCCTTACTATGCTGATGGGTGGGATGTAAATTGCCAACAGCCACTCTGGAGAAGTGTAAGATGTGTTCTGAAACATCTAAAAAACACAGCTTGGAGAGCATTGGGCACTTCCACTCATGGGCGTATAAATTGGAAAACTAAAAATCAGCAAGACACAGGCACCCCAAACTTTAGGGCTGCTCTATTGACAAGAACCCCCACTTCATTACACCTTAAATATCCTAGGAAAGAGAAAAATGGATAAAGAAGTTGTGGTCCTCATGTACAATGGAATATCACTCAGCCATGAAATCAACGTCATAAGGCTAGTAGCAGCACGATGAGTGGATTTAGGTACGACGATTCTAAGTGAAATAAGTCACACAGAAAAAGACACTTATCATAAGATATCACTTAGAGAGGGAATGTAAAAACCGCTACACTTGAACGGAATTACAAATCAGAACAGAGTCACACGTTTAGAAAACACACTATGGCTGCTGAACGGGAAAGGTGAGGTGGGGTGATGCATAAAACAAGGGTTTCAAATTAGCTCAGATACCGTTCCATAAACCGAATATGTAAGAGACAAGACCTATTCCTTTTTCAGTGAACTGGACTCAACACCCCCTATTCACCGCACAAGAATATATCTGACTAGTAAGAATCTTCAAACCTATGTATTGATATCTCTCTGTAAGTGAGTCAACGGGGTGTAAAGCGGCATAAACACAGCCGTGAAAAGCAGCTAAACCCCATTATAAAAATAAATTACTTTTCAAAACCCGTGAAACAAAGACAGTGAAAGAGAGAGAAATTCTTACAAAATTCGTTCAGGGGCTGTGATGCAACCTGGATTGACCATATCTAGACCCACAGCTGATTGAGACATAAGGGTGGACACTCTTGGGGCTGAGAGGTTCGGTGAGGTTGGGTGAGCCAACGCAGACCCTTTCAAGTAATACTGCATGGTACCCATCCCATGGGTCCCAAATCTCCAGGTTCAAGGGCATCTTCCTACGTCGAAAACAGGCATGAGAAACCCAGAACATGGTACACCGTGTGATCGGGAAAGGTTTCTAAAACGCACCTCATTTCTCATCTCCTTTGCTCGGGTTCGCCTTTCCAGCTGATTTACTAGCCATCTCCCTCCTTGGAGAATCAGCACCTTTAACCTCCTGTTCCGTACAGGTTGCAATTTGTCCTGAGGATGAACGGGAAGAGGGGGAACCAATGAGAGACTAGCTCTAGGTGTTGGGACAGGCACAGGTCACTCTATTTTCCCATCAGGAAGAAGAATTAAGCACAAGCTCAGCCTGCCCCCCAGAACCAGAAGAGGGCCTGAAGCAATCCTGCGCTTTTGCGGCCAGCTCCCAAAAAAGCGAGTTGAAAAATGGAGCTCAGGGGCACTGCAATTCACAAACCTGCAGAGTTTTAAATGATACCTCTCGTCCACAAATATATTAAGGGAAGGCAACGAAGAGGCTTTGAAAGCAAGGCAGAATTGCAGGAAACAGATTTCAGGAGGTAGATTCGAATCGCCTTGAAAGCACATGAAAAGCGGCAAAACGTGGACAATGATGCCCTTGGCCAAAAAGGGCGTATGCGTTTTTTCCTGAATATATTCAGGAAAAAACGCATACGCCCTTTTTGGCCAACCAAGCAACCTGGAAAGGCCAATCAGCGCTCCAAAGAAGTCTCGCTTCCCAGCGGGCAAAAGGGCCATGCGGAAAAAAGTGTCCAAACCAGAAATGCAGGACCGGCCATGGAGAAATGGGAGCCTTGCTACGCTGATGGGTGGGATGTAAATTGCCAACAGCCACTTCTGGAGAAGTGTACGGTGTGTTCTGAAACATCTAAAAAACACAGCTTGGAGAGCATAGGGCACTTCCACTCATGGGCGTATAAATTGGGAAAACTAAAAATCAGCAAGACACAGGCACCCCAAAGTTTACGGCTGCTCTGTTGACAAGAACCCCCACTTCATTACACCTTAAGTATCCTAGGAAAGCGAAAAATGGATAAAGAAGTGGTGGTCCTCATGTACAATGGAATATCACTCAGCCATGAAATCCACGTCATAAGGCTAGTAGCAGCACGATGAGTGGATTTAGGTACGACGATTCTAAGTGAAATAAGTCACACAGAAAAAGACACTTATCATAAGATATCACTTCTAGAGGGAATGTAAAAACCGCTACACTTGAACTGAATTACAAAACAGAACAGAGTCACACGTTTAGAAAACACACTATGGCTGCTGAACGGGAAAGGTGAGGTGGGGTGATGCATAAAACAAGGGTTTCAAATTAGCTCCGATACCGTTCCATAAACCCAATATGTAAGAGACAAGACCTATTCCTTTTTCAGTGAACTGGACTCAACACCCCCTATTCACCGCACAAGAATATATCTGACTAGTAAGAATCTTCAAACCTATGTATTGATATCTCTCTGTAAGTGAGTCAAGGGGGTGTAAAGCGGCATAAACACAGCCGTGAAAAGCAGCTAAACCCCATTATAAAAATAAATTACTTTTCAAAACCCGTGAAACAAAGGCAGTGAAAGAGAGAGAAATTCTTACAAAATTCGTTCAGGGGCTGTGATGCAACCTGGATTGACCATATCTAGACCCACAGCTGATTGAGACATAAGGGTGGACACTCTTGGGGCTGAGAGGTTCGGTGAGGTTGGGTGAGCCAACGCAGACCCTTTCAAGTAATACTGCATGGTACCCATCCCATGGGTCCCAAATCTCCAGGTTCAAGGGCATCTTCCTACGTCGAAAACAGGCATGAGAAACCCAGAAGATGGTACACCGTGTGATCGGGAAAGGTTTCTAAAACGCACCTCATTTCTCATCTCCTTTGCTCGGGTTCGCCATTCCAGCCGATTTACTAGCCATCTCCCTCCTTGGAGAATCAGCACCTTTAACCTCCTGTTCCGTACAGGTTGCAATTTGTCCTGAGGATGAACGGGAAGAGGGGGAACCAATGAGAGACTAGCTCTAGGTGTTGGGACAGGCACAGGTCACTCTATTTTCCCATCAGGAAGAAGAATTAAGCACAAGCTCAGCCTGCCCCCCAGAACCAGAAGAGGGCCTGAAGCAATCCTGCGCTTTTGCGGCCAGCTCCCAAAAAAGCGAGTTGAAAAATGGAGCTCAGGGGCACTGCAATTCACAAACCTGCAGAGTTTTAAATGATACCTCTCGTCCACAAATATATTAAGGGAAGGCAACGAAGAGGCTTTGAAAGCAAGGCAGAATTGCAGGAAACAGATTTCAGGAGGTAGATTCGAATCGCCTTGAAAGCACATGAAAAGCGGCAAAACGTGGACAATGATGCCCTTGGCCAAAAAGGGCGTATGCGTTTTTTCCTGAATATATTCAGGAAAAAACGCATACGCCCTTTTTGGCCAACCAAGCAACCTGGAAAGGCCAATCAGCGCTCCAAAGAAGTCTCGCTTCCCAGCGGGCAAAAGGGCCATGCGGAAAAAAGTGTCCAAACCAGAAATGCAGGACCGGCCATGGAGAAATGGGAGCCTTGCTACGCTGATGGGTGGGATGTAAATTGCCAACAGCCACTCTGGAGAAGTGTACGGTGTGTTCTGAAACATCTAAAAAACACAGCTTGGAGAGCATAGGGCACTTCCACTCATGGGCGTATAAATTGGGAAAACTAAAAATCAGCAAGACACAGGCACCCCAAAGTTTAGGGCTGCTCTGTTGACAAGAACCCCCACTTCATTACACCCTAAATATCCTAGGAAAGCGAAAAATGGATAAAGAAGTGGTGGTCCTCATGTACAATGGAATATCACTCAGCCATGAAATCCACGTCATAAGGCTAGTAGCAGCACGATGAGTGGATTTAGGTACGACGATTCTAAGTGAAATAAGTCACACAGAAAAAGACACTTATCATAAGATATCACTTAGAGAGGGAATGTAAAAACCGCTACACTTGAACTGAATTACAAAACAGAACAGAGTCACACGTTTAGAAAACACACTATGGCTGCTGAACGGGAAAGGTGAGGTGGGGTGATGCATAAAACAAGGGTTTCAAATTAGCTCCGATACCGTTCCATAAACCCAATATGTAAGAGACAAGACCTATTCCTTTTTCAGTGAACTGGACTCAACACCCCCTATTCACCGCACAAGAATATATCTGACTAGTAAGAATCTTCAAACCTATGTATTGATATCTCTCTGTAAGTGAGTCAAGGGGGTGTAAAGCGGCATAAACACAGCCGTGAAAAGCAGCTAAACCCCATTATAAAAATAAATTACTTTTCAAAACCCGTGAAACAAAGGCAGTGAAAGAGAGAGAAATTCTTACAAAATTCGTTCAGGGGCTGTGATGCAACCTGGATTGACCATATCTAGACCCACAGCTGATTGAGACATAAGGGTGGACACTCTTGGGGCTGAGAGGTTCGGTGAGGTTGGGTGAGCCAACGCAGACCCTTTCAAGTAATACTGCATGGTACCCATCCCATGGGTCCCAAATCTCCAGGTTCAAGGGCATCTTCCTACGTCGAAAACAGGCATGAGAAACCCAGAAGATGGTACACCGTGTGATCGGGAAAGGTTTCTAAAACGCACCTCATTTCTCATCTCCTTTGCTCGGGTTCGCCATTCCAGCCGATTTACTAGCCATCTCCCTCCTTGGAGAATCAGCACCTTTAACCTCCTGTTCCGTACAGGTTGCAATTTGTCCTGAGGATGAACGGGAAGAGGGGGAACCAATGAGAGACTAGCTCTAGGTGTTGGGACAGGCACAGGTCACTCTATTTTCCCATCAGGAAGAAGAATTAAGCACAAGCTCAGCCTGCCCCCCAGAACCAGAAGAGGGCCTGAAGCAATCCTGCGCTTTTGCGGCCAGCTCCCAAAAAAGCGAGTTGAAAAATGGAGCTCAGGGGCACTGCAATTCACAAACCTGCAGAGTTTTAAATCATACCTCTCGTCCACAAATATATTAAGGGAAGGCAACGAAGAGGCTTTGAAAGCAAGGCAGAATTGCAGGAAACAGATTTCAGGAGGTAGATTCGAATCGCCTTGAAAGCACATGAAAAGCGGCAAAACGTGGACAATGATGCCCTTGGCCAAAAAGGGCGTATGCGTTTTTTCCTGAATATATTCAGGAAAAAACGCATACGCCCTTTTTGGCCAACCAAGCAACCTGGAAAGGCCAATCAGCGCTCCAAAGAAGTCTCGCTTCCCAGCGGGCAAAAGGGCCATGCGGAAAAAAGTGTCCAAACCAGAAATGCAGGACCGGCCATGGAGAAATGGGAGCCTTGCTACGCTGATGGGTGGGATGTAAATTGCCAACAGCCACTCTGGAGAAGTGTACGGTGTGTTCTGAAACATCTAAAAAACACAGCTTGGAGAGCATAGGGCACTTCCACTCATGGGCGTATAAATTGGGAAAACTAAAAATCAGCAAGACACAGGCACCCCAAAGTTTAGGGCTGCTCTGTTGACAAGAACCCCCACTTCATTACACCTTAAATATCCTAGGAAAGCGAAAAATGGATAAAGAAGTGGTGGTCCTCATGTACAATGGAATATCACTCAGCCATGAAATCCACGTCATAAGGCTAGTAGCAGCACGATGAGTGGATTTAGGTACGACGATTCTAAGTGAAATAAGTCACACAGAAAAAGACACTTATCATAAGATATCACTTAGAGAGGGAATGTAAAAACCGCTACACTTGAACTGAATTACAAAACGGAACAGAGTCACACGTTTAGAAAACACACTATGGCTGCTGAACGGGCAAGGTGAGGTGGGGTGATGCATAAAACAAGGGTTTCAAATTAGCTCCGATACCGTTCCATAAACCCAATATGTAAGAGACAAGACCTATTCCTTTTTCAGTGAACTGGACTCAACACCCCCTATTCACCGCACAAGAATATATCTGACTAGTAAGAATCTTCAAACCTATGTATTGATATCTCTCTGTAAGTGAGTCAAGGGGGTGTAAAGCGGCATAAACACAGCCGTGAAAAGCAGCTAAACCCCATTATAAAAATAAATTACTTTTCAAAACCCGTGAAACAAAGGCAGTGAAAGAGAGAGAAATTCTTACAAAATTCGTTCAGGGGCTGTGATGCAACCTGGATTGACCATATCTAGACCCACAGCTGATTGAGACATAAGGGTGGACACTCTTGGGGCTGAGAGGTTCGGTGAGGTTGGGTGAGCCAACGCAGACCCTTTCAAGTAATACTGCATGGTACCCATCCCATGGGTCCCAAATCTCCAGGTTCAAGGGCATCTTCCTACGTCGAAAACAGGCATGAGAAACCCAGAAGATGGTACACCGTGTGATCGGGAAAGGTTTCTAAAACGCACCTCATTTCTCATCTCCTTTGCTCGGGTTCGCCATTCCAGCCGATTTACTAGCCATCTCCCTCCTTGGAGAATCAGCACCTTTAACCTCCTGTTCCGTACAGGTTGCAATTTGTCCTGAGGATGAACGGGAAGAGGGGGAACCAATGAGAGACTAGCTCTAGGTGTTGGGACAGGCACAGGTCACTCTATTTTCCCATCAGGAAGAAGAATTAAGCACAAGCTCAGCCTGCCCCCCAGAACCAGAAGAGGGCCTGAAGCAATCCTGCGCTTTTGCGGCCAGCTCCCAAAAAAGCGAGTTGAAAAATGGAGCTCAGGGGCACTGCAATTCACAAACCTGCAGAGTTTTAAATGATACCTCTCGTCCACAAATATATTAAGGGAAGGCAACGAAGAGGCTTTGAAAGCAAGGCAGAATTGCAGGAAACAGATTTCAGGAGGTAGATTCGAATCGCCTTGAAAGCACATGAAAAGCGGCCAAACGTGGACAATGATGCCCTTGGCCAAAAAGGGCGTATGCGTTTTTTCCTGAATATATTCAGGAAAAAACGCATACGCCCTTTTTGGCCAACCAAGCAACCTGGAAAGGCCAATCAGCGCTCCAAAGAAGTCTCGCTTCCCAGCGGGCAAAAGGGCCATGCGGAAAAAAGTGTCCAAACCAGAAATGCAGGACCGGCCATGGAGAAATGGGAGCCTTGCTACGCTGATGGGTGGGATGTAAATTGCCAACAGCCACTCTGGAGAAGTGTACGGTGTGTTCTGAAACATCTAAAAAACACAGCTTGGAGAGCATAGGGCACTTCCACTCATGGGCGTATAAATTGGGAAAACTAAAAATCAGCAAGACACAGGCACCCCAAAGTTTAGGGCTGCTCTGTTGACAAGAACCCCCACTTCATTACACCCTAAATATCCTAGGAAAGCGAAAAATGGATAAAGAAGTGGTGGTCCTCATGTACAATGGAATATCACTCAGCCATGAAATCCACGTCATAAGGCTAGTAGCAGCACGATGAGTGGATTTAGGTACGACGATTCTAAGTGAAATAAGTCACACAGAAAAAGACACTTATCATAAGATATCACTTAGAGAGGGAATGTAAAAACCGCTACACTTGAACTGAATTACAAAACAGAACAGAGTCACACGTTTAGAAAACACACTATGGCTGCTGAACGGGAAAGGTGAGGTGGGGTGATGCATAAAACAAGGGTTTCAAATTAGCTCCGATACCGTTCCATAAACCCAATATGTAAGAGACAAGACCTATTCCTTTTTCAGTGAACTGGACTCAACACCCCCTATTCACCGCACAAGAATATATCTGACTAGTAAGAATCTTCAAACCTATGTATTGATATCTCTCTGTAAGTGAGTCAAGGGGGTGTAAAGCGGCATAAACACAGCCGTGAAAAGCAGCTAAACCCCATTATAAAAATAAATTACTTTTCAAAACCCGTGAAACAAAGGCAGTGAAAGAGAGAGAAATTCTTACAAAATTCGTTCAGGGGCTGTGATGCAACCTGGATTGACCATATCTAGACCCACAGCTGATTGAGACATAAGGGTGGACACTCTTGGGGCTGAGAGGTTCGGTGAGGTTGGGTGAGCCAACGCAGACCCTTTCAAGTAATACTGCATGGTACCCATCCCATGGGTCCCAAATCTCCAGGTTCAAGGGCATCTTCCTACGTCGAAAACAGGCATGAGAAATCCAGAAGATGGTACACCGTGTGATCGGGAAAGGTTTCTAAAACGCACCTCATTTCTCATCTCCTTGGCTCGGGTTCGCCATTCCAGCCGATTTACTAGCCATCTCCCTCCTTGGAGAATCAGCACCTTTAACCTCCTGTTCCGTACAGGTTGCAATTTGTCCTGAGGATGAACGGGAAGAGGGGGAACCAATGAGAGACTAGCTCTAGGTGTTGGGACAGGCACAGGTCACTCTATTTTCCCATCAGGAAGAAGAATTAAGCACAAGCTCAGCCTGCCCCCCAGAACCAGAAGAGGGCCTGAAGCAATCCTGCGCTTTTGCGGCCAGCTCCCAAAAAAGCGAGTTGAAAAATGGAGCTCAGGGGCACTGCAATTCACAAACCTGCAGAGTTTTAAATGATACCTCTCGTCCACAAATATATTAAGGGAAGGCAACGAAGAGGCTTTGAAAGCAAGGCAGAATTGCAGGAAACAGATTTCAGGAGGTAGATTCGAATCGCCTTGAAAGCACATGAAAAGCGGCAAAACGTGGACAATGATGCCCTTGGCCAAAAAGGGCGTATGCGTTTTTTCCTGAATATATTCAGGAAAAAACGCATACGCCCTTTTTGGCCAACCAAGCAACCTGGAAAGGCCAATCAGCGCTCCAAAGAAGTCTCGCTTCCCAGCGGGCAAAAGGGCCATGCGGAAAAAAGTGTCCAAACCAGAAATGCAGGACCGGCCATGGAGAAATGGGAGCCTTGCTACGCTGATGGGTGGGATGTAAATTGCCAACAGCCACTCTGGAGAAGTGTACGGTGTGTTCTGAAACATCTAAAAAACACAGCTTGGAGAGCATAGGGCACTTCCACTCATGGGCGTATAAATTGGGAAAACTAAAAATCAGCAAGACACAGGCACCCCAAAGTTTACGGCTGCTCTGTTGACAAGAAGCCCCACTTCATTACACCTTAAGTATCCTAGGAAAGCGAAAAATGGATAAAGAAGTGGTGGTCCTCATGTACAATGGAATATCACTCAGCCATGAAATCCACGTCATAAGGCTAGTAGCAGCACGATGAGTGGATTTAGGTACGACGATTCTAAGTGAAATAAGTCACACAGAAAAAGACACTTATCATAAGATATCACTTAGAGAGGGAATGCAAAAACCGCTACACTTGAACTGAATTACAAAACAGAACAGAGTCACACGTTTAGAAAACACACTATGGCTGCTGAACGGGCAAGGTGAGGTGGGGTGATGCATAAAACAAGGGTTTCAAATTAGCTCCGATACCGTTCCATAAACCCAATATGTAAGAGACAAGACCTATTCCTTTTTCAGTGAACTGGACTCAACACCCCCTATTCACCGCACAAGAATATATCTGACTAGTAAGAATCTTCAAACCTATGTATTGATATCTCTCTGTAAGTGAGTCAAGGGGGTGTAAAGCGGCATAAACACAGCCGTGAAAAGCAGCTAAACCCCATTATAAAAATAAATTACTTTTCAAAACCCGTGAAACAAAGACAGTGAAAGAGAGAGAAATTCTTACAAAATTCGTTCAGGGGCTGTGATGCAACCTGGATTGACCATATCTAGACCCACAGCTGATTGAGACATAAGGGTGGACACTCTTGGGGCTGAGAGGTTCGGTGAGGTTGGGTGAGCCAACGCAGACCCTTTCAAGTAATACTGCATGGTACCCATCCCATGGGTCCCAAATCTCCAGGTTCAAGGGCATCTTCCTACGTCGAAAACAGGCATGAGAAACCCAGAAGATGGTACACCGTGTGATCGGGAAAGGTTTCTAAAACGCACCTCATTTCTCATCTCCTTTGCTCGGGTTCGCCATTCCAGCCGATTTACTAGCCATCTCCCTCCTTGGAGAATCAGCACCTTTAACCTCCTGTTCCGTACAGGTTGCAATTTGTCCTGAGGATGAACGGGAAGAGGGGGAACCAATGAGAGACTAGCTCTAGGTGTTGGGACAGGCACAGGTCACTCTATTTTCCCATCAGGAAGAAGAATTAAGCACAAGCTCAGCCTGCCCCCCAGAACCAGAAGAGGGCCTGAAGCAATCCTGCGCTTTTGCGGCCAGTTCCCAAAAAAGCGAGTTGAAAAATGGAGCTCAGGGGCACTGCAATTCACAAAACTGCAGAGTTTTAAATGATACCTCTCGTCCACAAATATATTAAGGGAAGGCAACGAAGAGGCTTTGAAAGCAAGTCAGAATTGCAGGAAACACATTTCAGGAGGTAGATTCGAATCGCCTTGAAAGCACATGAAAAGCGGCAAAACGTGGACAATGATGCCCTTGGCCAAAAAGGGCGTATGCGTTTTTTCCTGAATATATTCAGGAAAAAACGCATACGCCCTTTTTGGCCAACCAAGCAACCTGGAAAGGCCAATCAGCGCTCCAAAGAAGTCTCGCTTCCCAGCGGGCAAAAGGGCCATGCGGAATAAAGTGTCCAAACCAGAAATGCAGGACCGGCCATGGAGAAATGGGAGCCTTGCTACGCTGATGGGTGGGATGTAAATTGCCAACAGCCACTCTGGAGAAGTGTACGGTGTGTTCTGAAACATCTAAAAAACACAGCTTGGAGAGCATAGGGCACTTCCACTCATGGGCGTATAAATTGGGAAAACTAAAAATCAGCAAGACACAGGCACCCCAAAGTTTAGGGCTGCTCTGTTGACAAGAACCCCCACTTCATTACACCTTCAATATCATAGGAAAGAGAAAAATGGATAAAGAAGTTGTGGTCCTCCTGTACAATGGAATATCACTCAGCCATGAAATCCACGTCATAAGGCTAGTAGCAGCACGATGAGTGGATTTAGGTACGACGATTCTAAGTGAAATAAGTCACACAGAAAAAGACACTTATCATAAGATATCACTTCTAGAGGGAATGTAAAAACCGCTACACTTGAACTGAATTACAAAACAGAACAGAGTCACACGTTTAGGAAACACACTACGGCTGCTGAACGGGAAAGGTGAGGTGGGGTGATGCATAAAACAAGGGTTTCAAATTAGTTCAGATACCGTTCCATAAACCCAATATGTAAGAGACAAGACCTATTCCTTGCTCAGTGAACTGGACTCATCACCCCCTATTCACCGCACAAGAATATATCTGACTAGTAAGAATCTTCAAACCTATGTATTGATATCTCTCTGTAAGTGAGTCAAGGGGGTGTAAAGCGGCATAAACACAGCCGTGAAAAGCAGCTAAACCCCATTATAAAAATAAATTACTTTTCAAAACCCGTGAAACAAAGACAGTGAAAGAGAGAGAAATTCTTACAAAATTCGTTCAGGGGCTGTGATGCAACCTGGATTGACCATATCTAGACCAACAGCTGATTGAGACATAAGGGTGGACACTCTTGGGGCTGAGAGGTTCGGTGAGGTTGGGTGAGCCAACGCAGACCCTTTCAAGTAATACTGCATGGTACCCATCCCATGGGTCCCAAATCTCCAGGTTCAAGGGCATCTTCCTACGTCGAAAACAGGCATGAGAAACCCAGAAGATGGTACACCGTGTGATCGGGAAAGGTTTCTAAAACGCACCTCATTTCTCATCTCCTTTGCTCGGGTTCGCCATTCCAGCCGATTTACTAGCCATCTCCCTCCTTGGAGAATCAGCACCTTTAACCTCCTGTTCCGTACAGGTTGCAATTTGTCCTGAGGATGAACGGGAAGAGGGGGAACCAATGAGAGACTAGCTCTAGGTGTTGGGACAGGCACAGGTCACTCTATTTTCCCATCAGGAAGAAGAATTAAGCACAAGCTCAGCCTGCCCCCCAGAACCAGAAGAGGGCCTGAAGCAATCCTGCGCTTTTGCGGCCAGCTCCCAAAAAAGCGAGTTGAAAAATGGAGCTCAGGGGCACTGCAATTCACAAACCTGCAGAGTTTTAAATGATACCTCTCGTCCACAAATATATTAAGGGAAGGCAACGAAGAGGCTTTGAAAGCAAGGCAGAATTGCAGGAAACAGATTTCAGGAGGTAGATTCGAATCGCCTTGAAAGCACATGAAAAGCGGCAAAACGTGGACAATGATGCCCTTGGCCAAAAAGGGCGTATGCGTTTTTTCCTGAATATATTCAGGAAAAAACGCATACGCCCTTTTTGGCCAACCAAGCAACCTGGAAAGGCCAATCAGCGCTCCAAAGAAGTCTCGCTTCCCAGCGGGCAAAAGGGCCATGCGGAAAAAAGTGTCCAAACCAGAAATGCAGGACCGGCCATGGAGAAATGGGAGCCTTGCTACGCTGATGGGTGGGATGTAAATTGCCAACAGCCACTCTGGAGAAGTGTACGGTGTGTTCTGAAACATCTAAAAAACACAGCTTGGAGAGCATAGGGCACTTCCACTCATGGGCGTATAAATTGGGAAAACTAAAAATCAGCAAGACACAGGCACCCCAAAGTTTACGGCTGCTCTGTTGACAAGAAGCCCCACTTCATTACACCTTAAGTATCCTAGGAAAGCGAAAAATGGATAAAGAAGTGGTGGTCCTCATGTACAATGGAATATCACTCAGCCATGAAATCCACGTCATAAGGCTAGTAGCAGCACGATGAGTGGATTTAGGTACGACGATTCTAAGTGAAATAAGTCACACAGAAAAAGACACTTATCATAAGATATCACTTAGAGAGGGAATGCAAAAACCGCTACACTTGAACTGAATTACAAAACAGAACAGAGTCACACGTTTAGAAAACACACTATGGCTGCTGAACGGGCAAGGTGAGGTGGGGTGATGCATAAAACAAGGGTTTCAAATTAGCTCCGATACCGTTCCATAAACCCAATATGTAAGAGACAAGACCTATTCCTTTTTCAGTGAACTGGACTCAACACCCCCTATTCACCGCACAAGAATATATCTGACTAGTAAGAATCTTCAAACCTATGTATTGATATCTCTCTGTAAGTGAGTCAAGGGGGTGTAAAGCGGCATAAACACAGCCGTGAAAAGCAGCTAAACCCCATTATAAAAATAAATTACTTTTCAAAACCCGTGAAACAAAGACAGTGAAAGAGAGAGAAATTCTTACAAAATTCGTTCAGGGGCTGTGATGCAACCTGGATTGACCATATCTAGACCCACAGCTGATTGAGACATAAGGGTGGACACTCTTGGGGCTGAGAGGTTCGGTGAGGTTGGGTGAGCCAACGCAGACCCTTTCAAGTAATACTGCATGGTACCCATCCCATGGGTCCCAAATCTCCAGGTTCAAGGGCATCTTCCTACGTCGAAAACAGGCATGAGAAACCCAGAAGATGGTACACCGTGTGATCGGGAAAGGTTTCTAAAACGCACCTCATTTCTCATCTCCTTTGCTCGGGTTCGCCATTCCAGCCGATTTACTAGCCATCTCCCTCCTTGGAGAATCAGCACCTTTAACCTCCTGTTCCGTACAGGTTGCAATTTGTCCTGAGGATGAACGGGAAGAGGGGGAACCAATGAGAGACTAGCTCTAGGTGTTGGGACAGGCACAGGTCACTCTATTTTCCCATCAGGAAGAAGAATTAAGCACAAGCTCAGCCTGCCCCCCAGAACCAGAAGAGGGCCTGAAGCAATCCTGCGCTTTTGCGGCCAGCTCCCAAAAAAGCGAGTTGAAAAATGGAGCTCAGGGGCACTGCAATTCACAAACCTGCAGAGTTTTAAATGATACCTCTCGTCCACAAATATATTAAGGGAAGGCAACGAAGAGGCTTTGAAAGCAAGTCAGAATTGCAGGAAACACATTTCAGGAGGTAGATTCGAATCGCCTTGAAAGCACATGAAAAGCGGCAAAACGTGGACAATGATGCCCTTGGCCAAAAAGGGCGTATGCGTTTTTTCCTGAATATATTCAGGAAAAAACGCATACGCCCTTTTTGGCCAACCAAGCAACCTGGAAAGGCCAATCAGCGCTCCAAAGAAGTCTCGCTTCCCAGCGGGCAAAAGGGCCATGCGGAAAAAAGTGTCCAAACCAGAAATGCAGGACCGGCCATGGAGAAATGGGAGCCTTGCTACGCTGATGGGTGGGATGTAAATTGCCAACAGCCACTCTGGAGAAGTGTACGGTGTGTTCTGAAACATCTAAAAAACACAGCTTGGAGAGCATAGGGCACTTCCACTCATGGGCGTATAAATTGGGAAAACTAAAAATCAGCAAGACACAGGCACCCCAAAGTTTAGGGCTGCTCTGTTGACAAGAACCCCCACTTCATTACACCTTCAATATCCTAGGAAAGAGAAAAATGGATAAAGAAGTTGTGGTCCTCCTGTACAATGGAATATCACTCAGCCATGAAATCCACGTCATAAGGCTAGTAGCAGCACGATGAGTGGATTTAGGTACGACGATTCTAAGTGAAATAAGTCACACAGAAAAAGACACTTATCATAAGATATCACTTCTAGAGGGAATGTAAAAACCGCTACACTTGAACTGAATTACAAAACAGAACAGAGTCACACGTTTAGGAAACACACTACGGCTGCTGAACGGGAAAGGTGAGGTGGGGAGATGCATAAAACAAGGGTTTCAAATTAGTTCAGATACCGTTCCATAAACCCAATATGTAAGAGACAAGACCTATTCCTTGCTCAGTGAACTGGACTCATCACCCCCTATTCACCGCACAAGAATATATCTGACTAGTAAGAATCTTCAAACCTATGTATTGATATCTCTCTGTAAGTGAGTCAAGGGGGTGTAAAGCGGCATAAACACAGCCGTGAAAAGCAGCTAAACCCCATTATAAAAATAAATTACTTTTCAAAACCCGTGAAACAAAGACAGTGAAAGAGAGAGAAATTCTTACAAAATTCGTTCAGGGGCTGTGATGCAACCTGGATTGACCATATCTAGACCAACAGCTGATTGAGACATAAGGGTGGACACTCTTGGGGCTGAGAGGTTCGGTGAGGTTGGGTGAGCCAACGCAGACCCTTTCAAGTAATACTGCATGGTACCCATCCCATGGGTCCCAAATCTCCAGGTTCAAGGGCATCTTCCTACGTCGAAAACAGGCATGAGAAACCCAGAAGATGGTACACCGTGTGATCGGGAAAGGTTTCTAAAACGCACCTCATTTCTCATCTCCTTTGCTCGGGTTCGCCATTCCAGCGGATTTACTAGCCATCTCCCTCCTTGGAGAATCAGCACCTTTAACCTCCTGTTCCGTACAGGTTGCAATTTGTCCTGAGGATGAACGGGAAGAGGGGGAACCAATGAGAGACTAGCTCCAGGTGTTGGGACAGGCACAGGTCACTCTATTTTCCCATCAGGAAGAAGAATTAAGCACAAGCTCAGCCTGCCCCCCAGAACCAGAAGAGGGCCTGAAGCAATCCTGCGCTTTTGCGGCCAGCTCCCAAAAAAGCGAGTTGAAAAATGGAGCTCAGGGGCACTGCAATTCACAAACCTGCAGAGTTTTAAATGATACCTCTCGTCCACAAATATATTAAGGGAAGGCAACGAAGAGGCTTTGAAAGCAAGGCAGAATTGCAGGAAACAGATTTCAGGAGGTAGATTCGAATCGCCTTGAAAGCACATGAAAAGCGGCAAAACGTGGACAATGATGCCCTTGGCCAAAAAGGGCGTATGCGTTTTTTCCTGAATATATTCAGGAAAAAACGCATACGCCCTTTTTGGCCAACCAAGCAACCTGGAAAGGCCAATCAGCGCTCCAAAGAAGTCTCGCTTCCCAGCGGGCAAAAGGGCCATGCGGAAAAAAGTGTCCAAACCAGAAATGCAGGACCGGCCATGGAGAAATGGGAGCCTTGCTACGCTGATGGGTGGGATGTAAATTGCCAACAGCCACTCTGGAGAAGTGTACGGTGTGTTCTGAAACATCTAAAAAACACAGCTTGGAGAGCATAGGGCACTTCCACTCATGGGCGTATAAATTGGGAAAACTAAAAATCAGCAAGACACAGGCACCCCAAAGTTTAGGGCTGCTCTGTTGACAAGAACCCCCACTTCATTACACCTTAAATATCCTAGGAAAGAGAAAAATGGATAAAGAAGTTGGGGTCCTCATGTACAATGGAATATCACTCAGCCATGAAATCCACGTCATAAGGCTAGTAGCAGCACGATGAGTGGATTTAGGTACGACGATTCTAAGTGAAATAAGACACACAGAAAACGACACTTATCATAAGATATCAATTCTAGAGGGAATGTAAAAACCGCTACACTTGAACTGAATTACAAAACAGAACAGAGTCACACGTTTAGAAAACACACTATGGCTGCTGAACGGGAAAGGTGAGGTGGGGTGATGCATAAAACAAGGGTTTCAAATTAGCTCAGATACCGTTCCATAAACCCAATATGTAAGAGACAAGACCTATCCCTTTTTCTGTGAACTGTACTCAACACCCCCTATTCACCGCACAAGAATATATCTGACTAGTAAGAATCTTCAAACCTATGTATTGATATCTCTCTGTAAGTTAGTCAAGGGGGTGTAAAGCGGCATAAACACAGCCGTGAAAAGCAGCTAAACCCCATTATAAAAATAAATTACTTTTCAAAACCCGTGAAACAAAGACAGTGAAAGAGAGAGAAATTCTTACAAAATTCGTTCAGGGGCTGTGATGCAACCTGGATTGACCATATCTAGACCCACAGCTGATTGAGACATAAGGGTGGACACTCTTGGGGCTGAGAGGTTCGGTGAGGTTGGGTGAGCCAACGCAGACCCTTTCAAGTAATACTGCATGGTACCCATCCCATGGGTCCCAAATCTCCAGGTTCAAGGGCATCTTCCTACGTCGAAAACAGGCATGAGAAACCCAGAAGATGGTACACCGTGTGATCAGGAAAGGTTTCTAAAACGCACCTCATTTCTCATCTCCTTTGCTCGGGTTCGCCATTCCAGCCGATTTACTAGCCATCTCCCTCCTTGGAGAATCAGCACCTTTACCCTCCTGTTCCGTACAGGTTGCAATTTGTCCTGAGGATGAACGGGAAGAGGGGGAACCAATGAGAGACTAGCTCTAGGTGTTGGGACAGGCACAGGTCACTCTATTTTCCCATCAGGAAGAAGAATTAAGCACAAGCTCAGCCTGCCCCCCAGAACCAGAAGAGGGCCTGAAGCAATCCTGCGCTTTTGCGGCCAGCTCCCAAAAAAGCGAGTTGAAAAATGGAGCTCAGGGGCACTGCAATTCACAAACCTGCAGAGTTTTAAATGATACCTCTCGTCCACAAATATATTAAGGGAAGGCAACGAAGAGGCTTTGAAAGCAAGGCAGAATTGCAGGAAACAGATTTCAGGAGGTAGATTCGAATCGCCTTGAAAGCACATGAAAAGCGGCAAAACGTGGACAATGATGCCCTTGGCCAAAAAGGGCGTATGCGTTTTTTCCTGAATATATTCAGGAAAAAACGCATACGCCCTTTTTGGCCAACCAAGCAACCTGGAAAGGCCAATCAGCGCTCCAAAGAAGTCTCGCTTCCCAGCGGGCAAAACGGCCATGCGGAAAAAAGTGTCCAAACCAGAAATGCAGGACCGGCCATGGAGAAATGGGAGCCTTGCTACGCTGATGGGTGGGATGTAAATTGCCAACAGCCACTCTGGAGAAGTGTACGGTGTGTTCTGAAACATCTAAAAAACACAGCTTGGAGAGCATAGGGCACTTCCACTCATGGGCGTATAAATTGGGAAAACTAAAAATCAGAAAGACACAGGCACCCCAAAGTTTAGGGCTGCTCTGTTGACAAGAACCCCCACTTCATTACACCTTCAATATCCTAGGAAAGAGAAAAATGGATAAAGAAGTTGTGGTCCTCCTGTACAATGGAATATCACTCAGCCATGAAATCCACGTCATAAGGCTAGTAGCAGCACGATGAGTGGATTTAGGTACGACGATTCTAAGTGAAATAAGTCACACAGAAAAAGACACTTATCATAAGATATCACTTCGAGAGGGAATGTAAAAACCGCTACACTTGAACTGAATTGCAAAACAGAACAGAGTCACACGTTTAGGCAACACACTATGGCTGCTGAACGGGCAAGGTAAGGTGGGGTGATGCATAAAACAAGGGTTTCAAATTAGCTCAGATACCATTCCATAAACCCAATATGTAAGAGACAAGACCTATCCCTTTTTCAGTGAACTGGACTCAACACCCCCTATTCACCGCACAAGAATATATCTGACTAGTAAGAATCTTCAAACCTATGTATTGATATCTCTCTGTAAGTGAGTCAAGGGGGTGTAAAGCGGCATAAACACAGCCGTGAAAAGCAGCTAAACCCCATTATAAAAATAAATTACTTTTCAAAACCCGTGAAACAAAGACAGTGAAAGAGAGAGAAATTCTTACAAAATTCGTTCAGGGGCTGTGATGCAACCTGGATTGACCATATCTAGACCCACAGCTGATTGAGACATAAGGGTGGACACTCTTGGGGCTGAGAGGTTCGGTGAGGTTGGGTGAGCCAACGCAGACCCTTTCAAGTAATACTGCATGGTACCCATCCCATGGGTCCCAAATCTCCAGGTTCAAGGGCATCTTCCTACGTCGAAAACAGGCATGAGAAACCCAGAAGATGGTACACCGTGTGATCGGGAAAGGTTTCTAAAACGCACCTCATTTCTCATCTCCTTTGCTCGGGTTCGCCATTCCAGCCGATTTACTAGCCATCTCCCTCCTTGGAGAATCAGCACCTTTACCCTCCTGTTCCGTACAGGTTGCAATTTGTCCTGAGGATGAACGGGAAGAGGGGGAACCAATGAGAGACTAGCTCTAGGTGTTGGGACAGGCACAGGTCACTCTATTTTCCCATCAGGAAGAAGAATTAAGCACAAGCTCAGCCTGCCCCCCAGAACCAGAAGAGGGCCTGAAGCAATCCTGCGCTTTTGCGGCCAGCTCCCAAAAAAGCGAGTTGAAAAATGGAGCTCAGGGGCACTGCAATTCACAAACCTGCAGAGTTTTAAATGATACCTCTCGTCCACAAATATATTAAGGGAAGGCAACGAAGAGGCTTTGAAAGCAAGGCAGAATTGCAGGAAACAGATTTCAGGAGGTAGATTCGAATCGCCTTGAAAGCACATGAAAAGCGGCAAAACGTGGACAATGATGCCCTTGGCCAAAAAGGGCGTATGCGTTTTTTCCTGAATATATTCAGGAAAAAACGCATACGCCCTTTTTGGCCAACCAAGCAACCTGGAAAGGCCAATCAGCGCTCCAAAGAAGTCTCGCTTCCCAGCGGGCAAAAGGGCCATGCGGAAAAAAGTGTCCAAACCAGAAATGCAGGACCGGCCATGGAGAAATGGGAGCCTTGCTACGCTGATGGGTGGGATGTAAATTGCCAACAGCCACTCTGGAGAAGTGTACGGTGTGTTCTGAAACATCTGAAAAACACAGCTTGGAGAGCATAGGGCACTTCCACTCATGGGCGTATAAATTGGGAAAACTAAAAATCGGAAAGACACAGGCACCCCAAAGTTTAGGGCTGCTCTGCTGACAAGAACCCCCACTTCATTACACCTTCAATATCCTAGGAAAGAGAAAAATGGATAAAGAAGTTGTGGTCCTCCTGTACAATGGAATATCACTCAGCCATGAAATCCACGTCATAAGGCTAGTAGCAGCACGATGAGTGGATTTAGGTACGACGATTCTAAGTGAAATAAGTCACACAGAAAAAGACACTTATCATAAGATATCACTTCGAGAGGGAATGTAAAAACCGCTACACTTGAACTGAATTACAAAACAGAACAGAGTCACACGTTTAGGCAACACACTATGGCTGCTGAACGGGCAAGGTAAGGTGGGGTGATGCATAAAACAAGGGTTTCAAATTAGCTCAGATACCATTCCATAAACCCAATATGTAAGAGACAAGACCTATCCCTTTTTCAGTGAACTGGACTCAACACCCCCTATTCACCGCACAAGAATATATCTGACTAGTAAGAATCTTCAAACCTATGTATTGATATCTCTCTGTAAGTGAGTCAAGGGGGTGTAAAGCGGCATAAACACAGCCGTGAAAAGCAGCTAAACCCCATTATAAAAATAAATTACTTTTCAAAACCCGTGAAACAAAGACAGTGAAAGAGAGAGAAATTCTTACAAAATTCGTTCAGGGGCTGTGATGCAACCTGGATTGACCATATCTAGACCCACAGCTGATTGAGACATAAGGGTGGACACTCTTGGGGCTGAGAGGTTCGGTGAGGTTGGGTGAGCCAACGCAGACCCTTTCAAGTAATACTGCATGGTACCCATCCCATGGGTCCCAAATCTCCAGGTTCAAGGGCATCTTCCTACGTCGAAAACAGGCATGAGAAACCCAGAAGATGGTACACCGTGTGATCGGGAAAGGTTTCTAAAACGCACCTCATTTCTCATCTCCTTTGCTCGGGTTCGCCATTCCAGCCGATTTACTAGCCATCTCCCTCCTTGGAGAATCAGCACCTTTACCCTCCTGTTCCGTACAGGTTGCAATTTGTCCTGAGGATGAACGGGAAGAGGGGGAACCAATGAGAGACTAGCTCTAGGTGTTGGGACAGGCACAGGTCACTCTATTTTCCCATCAGGAAGAAGAATTAAGCACAAGCTCAGCCTGCCCCCCAGAACCAGAAGAGGGCCTGAAGCAATCCTGCGCTTTTGCGGTCAGCTCCCAAAAAAGCGAGTTGAAAAATGGAGCTCAGGGGCACTGCAATTCACAAACCTGCAGAGTTTTAAATGATACCTCTCGTCCACAAATATATTAAGGGAAGGCAACGAAGAGGCTTTGAAAGCAAGGCAGAATTGCAGGAAACAGATTTCAGGAGGTAGATTCGAATCGCCTTGAAAGCACATGAAAAGCGGCAAAACGTGGACAATGATGCCCTTGGCCAAAAAGGTCGTATGCGTTTTTTCCTGAATATATTCAGGAAAAAACGCATACGCCCTTTTTGGCCAACCAAGCAACCTGGAAAGGCCAATCAGCGCTCCAAAGAAGTCTCGCTTCCCAGCAGGCAAAAGGGCCATGCGGATAAAAGTGTCCAAACCAGAAATGCAGGACAGGCCATGGAGAAATGGGAGCCTTGCTACGCTGATGGGTGGGATGTAAATTGCCAACAGCCACTCTGGAGAAGTGTACGGTGTGTTCTGAAACATCTAAAAAACACAGCTTGGAGAGCATAGGGCACTTCCACTCATGGGCGTATAAATTGGGAAAACTAAAAATCAGCAAGACACAGGCACCCCAAAGTTTAGGGCTGCTCTGTTGACAAGAACCCCCACTTCATTACACCTTAAATATCCTAGGAAAGAGAAAAATGGATAAAGAAGTGGTGGTCCTCATGTACAATGGAATATCACTCAGCCATGAAATCCACGTCATAAGGCTAGTAGCAGCACGATGAGTGGATTTAGGTACGACGATTCTAAGTGAAATAAGTCACACAGAAAAAGACACTTATCATAAGATATCACTTCTAGAGGGAATGTAAAAACCGCTACACTTGAACTGAATTACAAAACAGAACAGAGTCACACGTTTAGGAAACACACTATGGCTGCTGAACGGGAAAGGTGAGGTGGGGTGATGCATAAAACAAGGGTTTCAAATTAGTTCAGATACCGTTCCATAAACCCAATATGTAAGAGACAAGACCTATTCCTTGCTCAGTGAACTGGACTCATCACCCCCTATTCACCGCACAAGAATATATCTGACTAGTAAGAATCTTCAAACCTATGTATTGATATCTCTCTGTAAGTGAGTCAAGGGGGTGTAAAGCGGCATAAACACAGCCGTGAAAAGCAGCTAAACCCCATTATAAAAATAAATTACTTTTCAAAACCCGTGAAACAAAGACAGTGAAAGAGAGAGAAATTCTTACAAAATTCGTTCAGGGGCTGTGATGCAACCTGGATTGACCATATCTAGACCCACAGCTGATTGAGACATAAGGGTGGACACTCTTGGGGCTGAGAGGTTCGGTGAGGTTGGGTGAGCCAACGCAGACCCTTTCAAGTAATACTGCATGGTACCCATCCCATGGGTCCCAAATCTCCAGGTTCAAGGGCATCTTCCTACGTCGAAAACAGGCATGAGAAACCCAGAAGATGGTACACCGTGTGATCGGGAAAGGTTTCTAAAACGCACCTCATTTCTCATCTCCTTTGCTCGGGTTCGCCATTCCAGCCGATTTACTAGCCATCTCCCTCCTTGGAGAATCAGCACCTTTAACCTCCTGTTCCGTACAGGTTGCAATTTGTCCTGAGGATGAACGGGAAGAGGGGGAACCAATGAGAGACTAGCTCCAGGTGTTGGCACAGGCACAGGTCACTCTATTTTCCCATCAGGAAGAAGAATTAAGCACAAACTCAGCCTGCCCCCCAGAACCAGAAGAGGGCCTGAAGCAATCCTGCGCTTTTGCGGCCAGCTCCCAAAAAAGCGAGTTGAAAAATGGAGCTCAGGGGCACTGCAATTCACAAACCTGCAGAGTTTTAAATGATACCTCTCGTCCACAAATATATTAAGGGAAGGCAACGAAGAGGCTTTGAAAGCAAGGCAGAATTGCAGGAAACAGATTTCAGGAGGTAGATTCGAATCGCCTTGAAAGCACATGAAAAGCGGCAAAACGTGGACAATGATGCCCTTGGCCAAAAAGGGCGTATGCGTTTTTTCCTGAATATATTCAGGAAAAAACGCATACGCCCTTTTTGGCCAACCAAGCAACCTGGAAAGGCCAATCAGCGCTCCAAAGAAGTCTCGCTTCCCAGCGGGCAAAACGGCCATGCGGAAAAAAGTGTCCAAACCAGAAATGCAGGACCGGCCATGGAGAAATGGGAGCCTTGCTACGCTGATGGGTGGGATGTAAATTGCCAACAGCCACTCTGGAGAAGTGTACGGTGTGTTCTGAAACATCTAAAAAACACAGCTTGGAGAGCATAGGGCACTTCCACTCATGGGCGTATAAATTGGGAAAACTAAAAATCAGCAAGACACAGGCACCCCAAAGTTTAGGGCTGCTCTGTTGACAAGAACCCCCACTTCATTACACCTTAAATATCCTAGGAAAGAGAAAAATGGATAAAGAAGTTGTGGTCCTCATGTACAATGGAATATCACTCAGCCATGAAATCCACGTCATAAGGCTAGTAGCAGCACGATGAGTGGATTTAGGTACGACGATTCTAAGTGAAATAAGTCACACAGAAAAAGACACTTATCATAAGATATCACTTCTAGAGGGAATGTAAAAACCGCTACACTTGAACTGAATTAGAAAACAGAACAGAGTCACACGTTTAGGAAACACACTATGGCTGCTGAACGGGAAAGGTGAGGTGGGGTGATGCATAAAACAAGGGTTTCAAATTAGCTCAGATACCGTTCCATAAACCCAATATGTAAGAGACAAGACCTATTCCTTTTTCAGTGAACTGGACTCAACACACCCTATTCACCGCACAAGAATATATCTGACTAGTAAGAATCTTCAAACCTATGTATTGATATCTCTCTGTAAGTGAGTCAAGGGGGTGTAAAGCGGCATAAACACAGCCGTGAAAAGCAGCTAAACCCCATTATAAAAATAAATTACTTTTCAAAACCCGTGAAACAAAGACAGTGAAAGAGAGAGAAATTCTTCCAAAATTCGTTCAGGGGCTGTGATGCAACCTGGATTGACCATATCTAGACCCACAGCTGATTGAGACATAAGGGTGGACACTCTTGGGGCTGAGAGGTTCGGTGAGGTTGGGTGAGCCAACGCAGACCCTTTCAAGTAATACTGCATGGTACCCATCCCATGGGTCCCAAATCTCCAGGTTCAAGGGCATCTTCCTACATCGAAAACAGGCATGAGAAACCCAGAAGATGGTACACCGTGTGATCAGGAAAGGTTTCTAAAACGCACCGCATTTCTCATCTCCTTTGCTCGGGTTCGCCATTCCAGCCGATTTACTAGCCATCTCCCTCCTTGGAGAATCAGCACCTTTAACCTCCTGTTCCGTACAGGTTGCAATTTGTCCTGAGGATGAACGGGAAGAGGGGGAACCAATGAGAGACTAGCTCTAGGTGTTGGGACAGGCACCTGTCACTCTATTTTCCCATCAGGAAGAAGAATTAAGCACAAGCTCAGCCTGCCCCCCAGAACCAGAAGAGGGCCTGAAGTAATCCTGCGCTTTTGCGGTCAGCTCCCAAAAAAGCGAGTTGAAAAATGGAGCTCAGGGGCACTGCAATTCACAAACCTGCAGAGTTTTAAATGATACCTCTCGTCCACAAATATATTAAGGGAAGGCAACGAAGAGGCTTTGAAAGCAAGGAAGAATTGCAGGAAACAGATTTCAGGAGGTAGATTCGAATCGCCTTGAAAGCACATGAAAAGCGGCAAAACGTGGACAATGATGCCCTTGGCCAAAAAGGGCGTATGCGTTTTTTCCTGAATATATTCAGGAAAAAACGCATACGCCCTTTTTGGCCAACCAAGCAACCTGGAAAGGCCAATCAGCGCTCCAAAGAAGTCTCGCTTCCCAGCGGGCAAAAGGGCCATGCGGAAAAAAGTGTCCAAACCAGAAATGCAGGACCGGCCATGGAGAAATGGGAGCCTTGCTACGCTGATGGGTGGGATGTAAATTGCCAACAGCCACTCTGGAGAAGTGTACGGTGTGTTCTGAAACATCTAAAAAACACAGCTTGGAGAGCATAGGGCACTTCCACTCATGGGCGTATAAATTGGGAAAACTAAAAATCAGCAAGACACAGGCACCCCAAAGTTTAGGGCTGCTCTGTTGACAAGAACCCCCACTTCATTACACCTTAAATATCCTAGGAAAGAGAAAAATGGATAAAGAAGTTGGGGTCCTCATGTACAATGGAATATCACTCAGCCATGAAATCCACGTCATAAGGCTAGTAGCAGCACGATGAGTGGATTTAGGTACGACGGTTCTAAGTGAAATAAGTCACACAGAAAACGACACTTATCATAAGATATCAATTCTAGAGGGAATGTAAAAACCGCTACACTTGAACTGAATTACAAAACAGAACAGAGTCACACGTTTAGGCAACACACTATGGCTGCTGAACGGGAAAGGTGAGGTGGGGTGATTCATAAAACAAGGGTTTCAAATTAGCTCAGATATCGTTCCATAAACCCAATATGTAAGAGACAAGACCTATCCCTTTTTCAGTGAACTGGACTCAACACCCCCTATTCACCGCACAAGAATATATCTGACTAGTAAGAATCTTCAAACCTATGTATTGATATCTCTCTGTAAGTGAGTCAAGGGGGTGTAAAGCGGCATAAACACAGCCGTGAAAAGCAGCTAAACCCCATTATAAAAATAAATTACTTTTCAAAACCCGTGAAACAAAGACAGTGAAAGAGAGAGAAATTCTTACAAAATTCGTTCAGGGGCTGTGATGCAACCTGGATTGACCATATCTAGACCCACAGCTGATTGAGACATAAGGGTGGACACTCTTGGGGCTGAGAGGTTCGGTGAGGTTGGGTGAGCCAACGCAGACCCTTTCAAGTAATACTGCATGGTACCCATCCCATGGGTCCCAAATCTCCAGGTTCAAGGGCATCTTCCTACGTCGAAAACAGGCATGAGAAACCCAGAAGATGGTACACCGTGTGATCGGGAAAGGTTTCTAAAACGCACCTCATTTCTCATCTCCTTTGCTCGGGTTCGCCATTCCAGCCGATTTACTAGCCATCTCCCTCCTTGGAGAATCAGCACCTTTAACCTCCTGTTCCGTACAGGTTGCAATTTGTCCTGAGG
Organism: Balaenoptera acutorostrata; assembly: GCF_949987535.1. Lineage (NCBI taxonomy): Eukaryota > Metazoa > Chordata > Mammalia > Artiodactyla > Balaenopteridae > Balaenoptera > Balaenoptera acutorostrata. The sequence continues at coordinate 635,709 of NW_026646144.1, forward strand.
ATGAACGGGAAGAGGGGGAACCAATGAGAGACTAGCTCTAGGTGTTGGGACAGGCACAGGTCACTCTATTTTCCCATCAGGAAGAAGAATTAAGCACAAGCTCAGCCTGCCCCCCAGAACCAGAAGAGGGCCTGAAGCAATCCTGCGTTTTGCGGCCAGCTCCCAAAAAAGCGAGTTGAAAAATGGAGCTCAGGGGCACTGCAATTCACAAACCTGCAGAGTTTTAAATGATACCTCTCGTCCACAAATATATTAAGGGAAGGCAACGAAGAGGCTTTGAAAGCAAGGCAGAATTGCAGGAAACAGATTTCAGGAGGTAGATTCGAATTGCCTTGAAAGCACATGAAAAGCGGCAAAACGTGGACAATGATGCCCTTGGCCAAAAAGGGCGTATGCGTTTTTTCCTGAATATATTCAGGAAAAAACGCATACGCCCTTTTTGGCCAACCAAGCAACCTGGAAAGGCCAATCAGCGCTCCAAAGAAGTCTCGCTTCCCAGCGGGCAAAAGGGCCATGCGGAAAAAAGTGTCCAAACCAGAAATGCAGGACCGGCCATGGAGAAATGGGAGCCTTGCTACGCTGATGGGTGGGATGTAAATTGCCAACAGCCACTCTGGAGAAGTGTACGGTGTGTTCTGAAACATCTAAAAAACACAGCTTGGAGAGCATAGGGCACTTCCACTCATGGGCGTATAAATTGGGAAAACTAAAAATCAGCAAGACACAGGCACCCCAAAGTTTAGGGCTGCTCTGTTGACAAGAACCCCCACTTCATTACACCTTAAATATCCTAGGAAAGAGAAAAATGGATAAAGAATTTGTGGTCCTCCTGTACAATGGAATATCACTCAGCCATGAAATCCACGTCATAAGGCTAGTAGCAGCACGATGAGTGGATTTAGGTACGACGATTCTAAGTGAAATAAGTCACACAGAAAAAGACACTTATCATAAGATATCACTTCGAGAGGGAATGTAAAAACCGCTACACTTGAACTGAATTACAAAACAGAACAGAGTCACACGTTTAGGCAACACACTATGGCTGCTGAACGGGAAAGGTGAGGTGGGGTGATGCATAAAACAAGGGTTTCAAATTAGCTCAGATACCGTTCCATAAACCCAATATGTAAGAGACAAGACCTATCCCTTTTTCAGTGAACTGGACTCAACACCCCCTATTCACCGCACAAGAATATATCTGACTAGTAAGAATCTTCAAACCTATGTATTGATATCTCTCTGTAAGTGAGTCAAGGGGGTGTAAAGCGGCATAAACACAGCCGTGAAAAGCAGCTAAACCCCATTATAAAAATAAATTACTTTTCAAAACCCGTGAAACAAAGACAGTGAAAGAGAGAGAAATTCTTACAAAATTCGTTCAGGGGCTGTGATGCAACCTGGATTGACCATATCTAGACCCACAGCTGATTGAGACATCAGGGTGGACACTCTTGGGACTGAGAGGTTCGGTGAGGTTGGGTGAGCCAACGCAGACCCTTTCAAGTAATACTGCATGGTACCCATCCCATGGGTCCCAAATCTCCAGGTTCAAGGGCATCTTCCTACGTCGAAAACAGGCATGAGAAACCCAGAAGATGGTACACCGTGTGATCGGGAAAGGTTTCTAAAACGCACCTCATTTCTCATCTCCTTTGCTCGGGTTCGCCATTCCAGCCGATTTACTTGCCATCTCCCTCCTTGGAGAATCAGCACCTTTACCCTCCTGTTCCGTACAGGTTGCAATTTGTCCTGAGGATGAACGGGAAGAGGGGGAACCAATGAGAGACTAGCTCTAGGTGTTGGCACAGGCACAGGTCACTCTATTTTCCCATCAGGAAGAAGAATTAAGCACAAGCTCAGCCTGCCCCCCAGAACCAGAAGAGGGCCTGAAGCAATCCTGCGCTTTTGCGGCCAGCTCCCAAAAAAGCGAGTTGAAAAATGGAGCTCAGGGGCACTGCAATTCACAAACCTGCAGAGTTTTAAATGATACCTCTCGTCCACAAATATATTAAGGGAAGGCAACGAAGAGGCTTTGAAAGCAAGGCAGAATTGCAGGAAACAGATTTCAGGAGGTAGATTCGAATCGCCTTGAAAGCACATGAAAAGCGGCAAAACGTGGACAATGATGCCCTTGGCCAAAAAGGGCGTATGCGTTTTTTCCTGAATATATTCAGGAAAAAACGCATACGCCCTTTTTGGCCAACCAAGCAACCTGGAAAGGCCAATCAGCGCTCCAAAGAAGTCTCGCTTCCCAGCGGGCAAAAGGGCCATGCGGAAAAACGTGTCCAAACCAGAAATGCAGGACCGGCCATGGAGAAATGGGAGCCTTGCTACGCTGATGGGTGGGATGTAAATTGCCAACAGCCACTCTGGAGAAGTGTACGGTGTGTTCTGAAACATCTAAAAAACACAGCTTGGAGAGCATAGGGCACTTCCACTCATGGGCGTATAAATTGGGAAAACTAAAAATCAGCAAGACACAGGCACCCCAAAGTTTAGGGCTGCTCTGTTGACAAGAACCCCCACTTCATTACACCTTAAATATCCTAGGAAAGAGAAAAATGGATAAAGAAGTTGGGGTCCTCATGTACAATGGAATATCACTCAGCCATGAAATCCACGTCATAAGGCTAGTAGCAGCACGATGAGTGGATTTAGGTACGACGATTCTAAGTGAAATAAGTCACACAGAAAAAGACACTTATCATAAGATATCACTTCTAGAGGGAATGTAAAAACCGCTACACTTGAACTGAATTACAAAACAGAACAGAGTCACACGTTTAGGCAACACACTACGGCTGCTGAACGGGAAAGGTGAGGTGGGGTGATGCATAAAACAAGGGTTTCAAAATAGCTCAGATACCGTTCCATAAACCCAATATGTAAGAGACAAGACCTATTCCTTGCTCAGTGAACTGGACTCAACACCCCCTATTCACCGCACAAGAATATATCTGACTAGTAAGAATCTTCAAACCTATGTATTGATATCTCTCTGTAAGTGAGTCAAGGGGGTGTAAAGCGGCATAAACACAGCCGTGAAAAGCAGCTAAACCCCATTATAAAAATAAATTACTTTTCAAAACCCGTGAAACAAAGACAGTGAAAGAGAGAGAAATTCTTACAAAATTCGTTCAGGGGCTGTGATGCAACCTGGATTGACCATATCTAGACCCACAGCTGATTGAGACATCAGGGTGGACACTCTTGGGGCTGAGAGGTTCGGTGAGGTTGGGTGAGCCAACGCAGACCCTTTCAAGTAATACTGCATGGTACCCATCCCATGGGTCCCAAATCTCCAGGTTCAAGGGCATCTTCCTACGTCGAAAACAGGCATGAGAAACCCAGAAGATGGTACACCGTGTGATCGGGAAAGGTTTCTAAAACGCACCTCATTTCTCATCTCCTTTGCTCGGCTTCGCCATTCCAGCCGATTTACTAGCCATCTCCCTCCTTGGAGAATCAGCACCTTTAACCTCCTGTTCCGTACAGGTTGCAATTTGTCCTGAGGATGAACGGGAAGAGGGGGAACTAATGAGAGACTAGCTCTAGGTGTTGGGACAGGCACAGGTCACTCTATTTTCCCATCAGGAAGAAGAATTAAGCACAAGCTCAGCCTGCCCCCCAGAACCAGAAGAGGGCCTGAAGCAATCCTGCGCTTTTGCGGCCAGCTCCCAAAAAAGCGAGTTGAAAAATGGAGCTCAGGGGCACTGCAATTCACAAACCTGCAGAGTTTTAAATGATACCTCTCGTCCACAAATATATTAAGGGAAGGCAACGAAGAGGCTTTGAAAGCAAGGCAGAATTGCAGGAAACAGATTTCAGGAGGTAGATTCGAATCGCCTTGAAAGCACATGAAAAGCGGCAAAACGTGGACAATGATGCCCTTGGCCAAAAAGGGCGTATGCGTTTTTTCCTGAATATATTCAGGAAAAAACGCATACGCCCTTTTTGGCCAACCAAGCAACCTGGAAAGGCCAATCAGCGCTCCAAAGAAGTCTCGCTTCCCAGCGGGCAAAAGGGCCATGCGGAAAAAAGTGTCCAAACCAGAAATGCAGGACCGGCCATGGAGAAATGGGAGCCTTGCTACGCTGATGGGTGGGATGTAAATTGCCAACAGCCACTCTGGAGAAGTGTACGGTGTGTTCTGAAACATCTAAAAAACACAGCTTGGAGAGCATAGGGCACTTCCACTGATGGGCGTATAAATTGGGAAAACTAAAAATCAGCAAGACACAGGCACCCCAAAGTTTAGGGCTGCTCTGTTGACAAGAACCCCCACTTCATTACACCTTAAATATCCTAGGAAAGAGAAAAATGGATAAAGAAGTTGTGGTCCTCATTTACAATGGAATATCACTCAGCCATGAAATCAACGTCATAAGGCTAGTAGCAGCACGATGAGTGGATTTAGGTACGACGATTCTAAGTGAAATAAGTCACACAGAAAAAGACACTTATCATAAGATATCACTTCTAGAGGGAATGTAAAAACCGCTACACTTGAACTGAATTAGAAAACAGAACAGAGTCACACGTTTAGAAAACACACTATGGCTGCTGAACGGGAAAGGTGAGGTGGGGTGATGCATAAAACAAGGGTTTCAAATTAGCTCAGATACCGTTCCATAAACCCAATATGTAAGAGACAAGACCTATTCCTTTTTCAGTGAACTGGACTCAACACCCCCTATTCACCGCACAAGAATATATCTGACTAGTAAGAATCTTCAAACCTATGTATTGATATCTCTCTGTAAGTGAGTCAAGGGGGTGTAAAGCGGCATAAACACAGCCGTGAAAAGCAGCTAAACCCCATTATAAAAATAAATTACTTTTCAAAACCCGTGAAACAAAGACAGTGAAAGAGAGAGAAATTCTTACAAAATTCGTTCAGGGGCTGTGATGCAACCTGGATTGACCATATCTAGACCCACAGCTGATTGAGACATCAGGGTGGACACTCTTGGGGCTGAGAGGTTCGGTGAGGTTGGGTGAGCCAACGCAGACCCTTTCAAGTAATACTGCATGGTACCCATCCCATGGGTCCCAAATCTCCAGTTTCAAGGGCATCTTCCTACGTCGAAAACAGGCATGAGAAACCCAGAAGATGGTACACCGTGTGATCGGGAAAGGTTTCTAAAACGCACCTCATTTCTCATCTCCTTTGCTCGGGTTCGCCATTCCAGCCGATTTACTAGCCATCTCCCTCCTTGGAGAATCAGCACCTTTAACCTCCTGTTCCATACAGGTTGCAATTTGTCCTGAGGATGAACGGGAAGAGGGAGAACCAATGAGAGACTAGCTCTAGGTGTTGGGACAGGCACAGGTCACTCTATTTTCCCATCAGGAAGAAGAATTAAGCACAAGCTCAGCCTGCCCCCCAGAACCAGAAGAGGGCCTGAAGCAATCCTGCGCTTTTGCGGCCAGCTCCCAAAAAAGCGAGTTGAAAAATGGAGCTCAGGGGCACTGCAATTCACAAACCTGCAGAGTTTTAAATGATACCTCTCGTCCACAAATATATTAAGGGAAGGCAACGAAGAGGCTTTGAAAGCAAGGCAGAATTGCAGGAAACAGATTTCAGGAGGTAGATTCGAATCGCCTTGAAAGCACATGAAAAGCGGCAAAACGTGGACAATGATGCCCTTGGCCAAAAAGGGCGTATGCGTTTTTTCCTGAATATATTCAGGAAAAAACGCATACGCCCTTTTTGGCCAACCAAGCAACCTGGAAAGGCCAATCAGCGCTCCAAAGAAGTCTCGCTTCCCAGCGGGCAAAAGGGCCATGCGGAAAAAAGTGTCCAATCCAGAAATGCAGGACCGGCCATGGAGAAATGGGAGCCTTGCTACGCTGATGGGTGGGATGTAAATTGCCAACAGCCACTCTGGAGAAGTGTACGGTGTGTTCTGAAACATCTAAAAAACACAGCTTGGAGAGCATAGGGCACTTCCACTCATGGGCGTATAAATTGGGAAAACTAAAAATCAGCAAGACACAGGCACCCCAAAGTTTAGGGCTGCTCTGTTGACAAGAACCCCCACTTCATTACACCTTAAATATCCTAGGAAAGAGAAAAATGGATAAAGAAGTTGTGGTCCTCATGTACAATGGAATATCACTCAGCCATGAAATCAACGTCATAAGGCTAGTAGCAGCACGATGAGTGGATTTAGGTACGACGATTCTAAGTGAAATAAGTCACACAGAAAAAGACACTTATCATAAGATATCACTTCTAGAGGGAATGTAAAAACCGCTACACTTGAACTGAATTACAAAACAGAACAGAGTCACACGTTTAGGAAACACACTATGGCTGCTGAACGGGAAAGGTGAGGTGGGGTGATGCATAAAACAAGGGTTTCAAATTAGCTCAGATACCGTTCCATAAACCCAATATGTAAGAGACAAGACCTATTCCTTGCTCAGTGAACTGGACTCAACACCCCCTATTCACCGCACAAGAATATATCTGACTAGTAAGAATCTTCAAACCTATGTATTGATATCTCTCTGTAAGTGAGTCAAGGGGGTGTAAAGCGGCATAAACACAGCCGTGAAAAGCAGCTAAACCCCATTATAAAAATAAATTACTTTTCAAAACCCGTGAAACAAAGACAGTGAAAGAGAGAGAAATTCTTACAAAATTCGTTCAGGGGCTGTGATGCAACCGGGATTGACCATATCTAGACCCACAGCTGATTGAGACATCAGGGTGGACACTCTTGGGGCTGAGAGGTTCGGTGAGGTTGGGTGAGCCAACGCAGACCCTTTCAAGTAATACTGCATGGTACCCATCCCATGGGTCCCAAATCTCCAGGTTCAAGGGCATCTTCCTACGTCGAAAACAGGCATGAGAAACCCAGAAGATGGTACACCGTGTGATCGGGAAAGGTTTCTAAAACGCACCTCATTTCTCATCTCCTTTGCTCGGCTTCGCCATTCCAGCCGATTTACTAGCCATCTCCCTCCTTGGAGAATCAGCACCTTTAACCTCCTGTTCCGTACAGGTTGCAATTTGTCCTGAGGATGAACGGGAAGAGGGGGAACCAATGAGAGACTAGCTCTAGGTGTTGGGACAGGCACAGGTCACTCTATTTTCCCATCAGGAAGAAGAATTAAGCACAAGCTCAGCCTGGCCCCCAGAACCAGAAGAGGGCCTGAAGCAATCCTGCGCTTTTGCGGCCAGCTCCCAAAAAAGCGAGTTGAAAAATGGAGCTCAGGGGCACTGCAATTCACAAACCTGCAGAGTTTTAAATGATACCTCTCGTCCACAAATATATTAAGGGAAGGCAACGAAGAGGCTTTGAAAGCAAGGCAGAATTGCAGGAAACAGATTTCAGGAGGTAGATTCGAATCGCCTTGAAAGCACATGAAAAGCGGCAAAACGTGGACAATGATGCCCTTGGCCAAAAAGGGCGTATGCGTTTTTTCCTGAATATATTCAGGAAAAAACGCATACGCCCTTTTTGGCCAACCAAGCAACCTGGAAAGGCCAATCAGCGCTCCAAAGAAGTCTCGCTTCCCAGCGGGCAAAAGGGCCATGCGGAAAAAAGTGTCCAATCCAGAAATGCAGGACCGGCCATGGAGAAATGGGAGCCTTGCTACGCTGATGGGTGGGATGTAAATTGCCAACAGCCACTCTGGAGAAGTGTACGGTGTGTTCTGAAACATCTAAAAAACACAGCTTGGAGAGCATAGGGCACTTCCACTGATGGGCGTATAAATTGGGAAAACTAAAAATCAGCAAGACACAGGCACCCCAAAGTTTAGGGCTGCTCTGTTGACAAGAACCCCCACTTCATTACACCTTAAATATCCTAGGAAAGAGAAAAATGGATAAAGAAGTTGTGGTCCTCATTTACAATGGAATATCACTCAGCCATGAAATCAACGTCATAAGGCTAGTAGCAGCACGATGAGTGGATTTAGGTACGACGATTCTAAGTGAAATAAGTCACACAGAAAAAGACACTTATCATAAGATATCACTTCTAGAGGGAATGTAAAAACCGCTACACTTGAACTGAATTAGAAAACAGAACAGAGTCACACGTTTAGAAAACACACTATGGCTGCTGAACGGGAAAGGTGAGGTGGGGTGATGCATAAAACAAGGGTTTCAAATTAGCTCAGATACCGTTCCATAAACCCAATATGTAAGAGACAAGACCTATTCCTTTTTCAGTGAACTGGACTCAACACCCCCTATTCACCGCACAAGAATATATCTGACTAGTAAGAATCTTCAAACCTATGTATTGATATCTCTCTGTAAGTGAGTCAAGGGGGTGTAAAGCGGCATAAACACAGCCGTGAAAAGCAGCTAAACCCCATTATAAAAATAAATTACTTTTCAAAACCCGTGAAACAAAGACAGTGAAAGAGAGAGAAATTCTTACAAAATTCGTTCAGGGGCTGTGATGCAACCTGGATTGACCATATCTAGACCCACAGCTGATTGAGACATCAGGGTGGACACTCTTGGGGCTGAGAGGTTCGGTGAGGTTGGGTGAGCCAACGCAGACCCTTTCAAGTAATACTGCATGGTACCCATCCCATGGGTCCCAAATCTCCAGTTTCAAGGGCATCTTCCTACGTCGAAAACAGGCATGAGAAACCCAGAAGATGGTACACCGTGTGATCGGGAAAGGTTTCTAAAACGCACCTCATTTCTCATCTCCTTTGCTCGGGTTCGCCATTCCAGCCGATTTACTAGCCATCTCCCTCCTTGGAGAATCAGCACCTTTAACCTCCTGTTCCATACAGGTTGCAATTTGTCCTGAGGATGAACGGGAAGAGGGAGAACCAATGAGAGACTAGCTCTAGGTGTTGGGACAGGCACAGGTCACTCTATTTTCCCATCAGGAAGAAGAATTAAGCACAAGCTCAGCCTGCCCCCCAGAACCAGAAGAGGGCCTGAAGCAATCCTGCGCTTTTGCGGCCAGCTCCCAAAAAAGCGAGTTGAAAAATGGAGCTCAGGGGCACTGCAATTCACAAACCTGCAGAGTTTTAAATGATACCTCTCGTCCACAAATATATTAAGGGAAGGCAACGAAGAGGCTTTGAAAGCAAGGCAGAATTGCAGGAAACAGATTTCAGGAGGTAGATTCGAATCGCCTTGAAAGCACATGAAAAGCGGCAAAACGTGGACAATGATGCCCTTGGCCAAAAAGGGCGTATGCGTTTTTTCCTGAATATATTCAGGAAAAAACGCATACGCCCTTTTTGGCCAACCAAGCAACCTGGAAAGGCCAATCAGCGCTCCAAAGAAGTCTCGCTTCCCAGCGGGCAAAAGGGCCATGCGGAAAAAAGTGTCCAATCCAGAAATGCAGGACCGGCCATGGAGAAATGGGAGCCTTGCTACGCTGATGGGTGGGATGTAAATTGCCAACAGCCACTCTGGAGAAGTGTACGGTGTGTTCTGAAACATCTAAAAAACACAGCTTGGAGAGCATAGGGCACTTCCACTCATGGGCGTATAAATTGGGAAAACTAAAAATCAGCAAGACACAGGCACCCCAAAGTTTAGGGCTGCTCTGTTGACAAGAACCCCCACTTCATTACACCTTAAATATCCTAGGAAAGAGAAAAATGGATAAAGAAGTTGTGGTCCTCATGTACAATGGAATATCACTCAGCCATGAAATCAACGTCATAAGGCTAGTAGCAGCACGATGAGTGGATTTAGGTACGACGATTCTAAGTGAAATAAGTCACACAGAAAAAGACACTTATCATAAGATATCACTTCTAGAGGGAATGTAAAAACCGCTACACTTGAACTGAATTACAAAACAGAACAGAGTCACACGTTTAGGAAACACACTATGGCTGCTGAACGGGAAAGGTGAGGTGGGGTGATGCATAAAACAAGGGTTTCAAATTAGCTCAGATACCGTTCCATAAACCCAATATGTAAGAGACAAGACCTATTCCTTGCTCAGTGAACTGGACTCAACACCCCCTATTCACCGCACAAGAATATATCTGACTAGTAAGAATCTTCAAACCTATGTATTGATATCTCTCTGTAAGTGAGTCAAGGGGGTGTAAAGCGGCATAAACACAGCCGTGAAAAGCAGCTAAACCCCATTATAAAAATAAATTACTTTTCAAAACCCGTGAAACAAAGACAGTGAAAGAGAGAGAAATTCTTACAAAATTCGTTCAGGGGCTGTGATGCAACCTGGATTGACCATATCTAGACCCACAGCTGATTGAGACATCAGGGTGGACACTCTTGGGGCTGAGAGGTTCGGTGAGGTTGGGTGAGCCAACGCAGACCCTTTCAAGTAATACTGCATGGTACCCATCCCATGGGTCCCAAATCTCCAGGTTCAAGGGCATCTTCCTACGTCGAAAACAGGCATGAGAAACCCAGAAGATGGTACACCGTGTGATCGGGAAAGGTTTCTAAAACGCACCTCATTTCTCATCTCCTTTGCTCGGCTTCGCCATTCCAGCCGATTTACTAGCCATCTCCCTCCTTGGAGAATCAGCACCTTTAACCTCCTGTTCCGTACAGGTTGCAATTTGTCCTGAGGATGAACGGGAAGAGGGGGAACCAATGAGAGACTAGCTCTAGGTGTTGGGACAGGCACAGGTCACTCTATTTTCCCATCAGGAAGAAGAATTAAGCACAAGCTCAGCCTGGCCCCCAGAACCAGAAGAGGGCCTGAAGCAATCCTGCGCTTTTGCGGCCAGCTCCCAAAAAAGCGAGTTGAAAAATGGAGCTCAGGGGCACTGCAATTCACAAACCTGCAGAGTTTTAAATGATACCTCTCGTCCACAAATATATTAAGGGAAGGCAACGAAGAGGCTTTGAAAGCAAGGCAGAATTGCAGGAAACAGATTTCAGGAGGTAGATTCGAATCGCCTTGAAAGCACATGAAAAGCGGCAAAACGTGGACAATGATGCCCTTGGCCAAAAAGGGCGTATGCGTTTTTTCCTGAATATATTCAGGAAAAAACGCATACGCCCTTTTTGGCCAACCAAGCAACCTGGAAAGGCCAATCAGCGCTCCAAAGAAGTCTCGCTTCCCAGCGGGCAAAAGGGCCATGCGGAAAAAAGTGTCCAATCCAGAAATGCAGGACCGGCCATGGAGAAATGGGAGCCTTGCTACGCTGATGGGTGGGATGTAAATTGCCAACAGCCACTCTGGAGAAGTGTACGGTGTGTTCTGAAACATCTAAAAAACACAGCTTGGAGAGCATAGGGCACTTCCACTCATGGGCGTATAAATTGGGAAAACTAAAAATCAGCAAGACACAGGCACCCCAAAGTTTAGGGCTGCTCTGTTGACAAGAACCCCCACTTCATTACACCTTAATTATCCTAGGAAAGAGAAAAATGGATAAAGAAGTTGTGGTCCTCATGTACAATGGAATATCACTCAGCCATGAAATCAACGTCATAAGGCTAGTAGCAGCACGATGAGTGGATTTAGGTACGACGATTCTAAGTGAAATAAGTCACACAGAAAAAGACACTTATCATAAGATATCACTTCTAGAGGGAATGTAAAAACCGCTACACTTGAACTGAATTACAAAACAGAACAGAGTCACACGTTTAGGAAACACACTACGGCTGCTGAACGGGAAAGGTGAGGTGGGGTGATGCATAAAACAAGGGTTTCAAATTAGCTCAGATACCGTTCCATAAACCCAATATGTAAGAGACAAGACCTATTCCTTGCTCAGTGAACTGGACTCAACACCCCCTATTCACCGCACAAGAATATATCTGACTAGTAAGAATCTTCAAACCTATGTATTGATATCTCTCTGTAAGTGAGTCAAGGGGGGTGTAAAGCGGCATAAACACAGCTGTGAAAAGCAGCTAAACCCCATTATAAAAATAAATTACTTTTCAAAACCCGTGAAACAAAGACAGTGAAAGAGAGAGAAATTCTTACAAAATTCGTTCAGGGGCTGTGATGCAACCTGGATTGACCATATCTAGACCCACAGCTGATTGAGACATCAGGGTGGACACTCTTGGGGCTGAGAGGTTCGGTGAGGTTGGGTGAGCCAACGCAGACCCTTTCAAGTAATACTGCATGGTACCCATCCCATGGGTCCCAAATCTCCAGGTTCAAGGGCATCTTCCTACGTCGAAAACAGGCATGAGAAACCCAGAAGATGGTACACCGTGTGATCGGGAAAGGTTTCTAAAACGCACCTCATTTCTCATCTCCTTGGCTCGGGTTCGCCATTCCAGCCGATTTACTAGCCATCTCCCTCCTTGGAGAATCAGCACCTTTAACCTCCTGTTCCGTACAGGTTGCAATTTGTCCTGAGGATGAACGGGAAGAGGGGGAACCAATGAGAGACTAGCTCTAGGTGTTGGGACAGGCACAGGTCACTCTATTTTCCCATCAGGAAGAAGAATTAAGCACAAGCTCAGCCTGGCCCCCAGAACCAGAAGAGGGCCTGAAGCAATCCTGCGCTTTTGCGGCCAGCTCCCAAAAAAGCGAGTTGAAAAATGGAGCTCAGGGGCACTGCAATTCACAAACCTGCAGAGTTTTAAATGATACCTCTCGTCCACAAATATATTAAGGGAAGGCAACGAAGAGGCTTTGAAAGCAAGGCAGAATTGCAGGAAACAGATTTCAGGAGGTAGATTCGAATCGCCTTGAAAGCACATGAAAAGCGGCAAAACGTGGACAATGATGCCCTTGGCCAAAAAGGGCGTATGCGTTTTTTCCTGAATATATTCAGGAAAAAACGCATACGCCCTTTTTGGCCAACCAAGCAACCTGGAAAGGCCAATCAGCGCTCCAAAGAAGTCTCGCTTCCCAGCGGGCAAAAGGGCCATGCGGAAAAAAGTGTCCAATCCAGAAATGCAGGACCGGCCATGGAGAAATGGGAGCCTTGCTACGCTGATGGGTGGGATGTAAATTGCCAACAGCCACTCTGGAGAAGTGTACGGTGTGTTCTGAAACATCTAAAAAACACAGCTTGGAGAGCATAGGGCACTTCCACTCATGGGCGTATAAATTGGGAAAACTAAAAATCAGCAAGACACAGGCACCCCAAAGTTTAGGGCTGCTCTGTTGACAAGAACCCCCACTTCATTACACCTTAATTATCCTAGGAAAGAGAAAAATGGATAAAGAAGTTGTGGTCCTCATGTACAATGGAATATCACTCAGCCATGAAATCAACGTCATAAGGCTAGTAGCAGCACGATGAGTGGATTTAGGTACGACGATTCTAAGTGAAATAAGTCACACAGAAAAAGACACTTATCATAAGATATCACTTCTAGAGGGAATGTAAAAACCGCTACACTTGAACTGAATTACAAAACAGAACAGAGTCACACGTTTAGGAAACACACTACGGCTGCTGAACGGGAAAGGTGAGGTGGGGTGATGCATAAAACAAGGGTTTCAAATTAGCTCAGATACCGTTCCATAAACCCAATATGTAAGAGACAAGACCTATTCCTTGCTCAGTGAACTGGACTCAACACCCCCTATTCACCGCACAAGAATATATCTGACTAGTAAGAATCTTCAAACCTATGTATTGATATCTCTCTGTAAGTGAGTCAAGGGGGTGTAAAGCGGCATAAACACAGCTGTGAAAAGCAGCTAAACCCCATTATAAAAATAAATTACTTTTCAAAACCCGTGAAACAAAGACAGTGAAAGAGAGAGAAATTCTTACAAAATTCGTTCAGGGGCTGTGATGCAACCTGGATTGACCATATCTAGACCCACAGCTGATTGAGACATCAGGGTGGACACTCTTGGGGCTGAGAGGTTCGGTGAGGTTGGGTGAGCCAACGCAGACCCTTTCAAGTAATACTGCATGGTACCCATCCCATGGGTCCCAAATCTCCAGGTTCAAGGGCATCTTCCTACGTCGAAAACAGGCATGAGAAACCCAGAAGATGGTACACCGTGTGATCGGGAAAGGTTTCTAAAACGCACCTCATTTCTCATCTCCTTGGCTCGGGTTCGCCATTCCAGCCGATTTACTAGCCATCTCCCTCCTTGGAGAATCAGCACCTTTAACCTCCTGTTCCGTACAGGTTGCAATTTGTCCTGAGGATGAACGGGAAGAGGGGGAACCAATGAGAGACTAGCTCTAGGTGTTGGGACAGGCACAGGTCACTCTATTTTCCCATCAGGAAGAAGAATTAAGCACAAGCTCAGCCTGCCCCCCAGAACCAGAAGAGGGCCTGAAGCAATCCTGCACTTTTGTGGCCAGCTCCCAAAAAAGCGAGTTGAAAAATGGAGCTCAGGGGCACTGCAATTCACAAACCTGCAGAGTTTTAAATGTACCTCTCGTCCACAAATATATTAAGGGAAGGCAACGAAGAGGCTTTGAAAGCAAGGCAGAATTGCAGGAAACAGATTTCAGGAGGTAGATTCGAATCGCCTTGAAAGCACATGAAAAGCGGCAAAACGTGGACAATGATGCCCTTGGCCAAAAAGGGCGTATGCGTTTTTTCCTGAATATATTCAGGAAAAAACGCATACGCCCTTTTTGGCCAACCAAGCAACCTGGAAAGGCCAATCAGCGCTCCAAAGAAGTCTCGCTTCCCAGCGGGCAAAAGGGCCATGCGGAAAAAGTGTCCAAACCAGAAATGCAGGACCGGCCATGGAGAAATGGGAGCCTTGCTACGCTGATGGGTGGGATGTAAATTGCCAACAGCCACTCTGGAGAAGTGTACGGTGTGTTCTGAAACATATAAAAAACACAGCTTGGAGAGCATAGGGCACTTCCACTCATGGGCGTATAAATTGGGAAAACTAAAAATCAGCAAGACACAGGCACCCCAAAGTTTAGGGCTGCTCTGTTGACAAGAACCCCCACTTCATTACACCTTAAATATCCTAGGAAAGAGAAAAATGGATAAAGAAGTTGGGGTCCTCATGTACAATGGAATATCACTCAGCCATGAAATCAACGTCATAAGGCTAGTAGCAGCACGATGAGTGGATTTAGGTACGACGATTCTAAGTGAAATAAGTCACACAGAAAAAGACACTTATCATAAGATATCACTTCTAGAGGGAATGTAAAAACCGCTACACTTGAACTGAATTACAAAACAGAACAGAGTCACACGTTTAGGAAACACACTATGGCTGATGAACGGGAAAGGTGAGGTGGGGTGATGCATAAAACAAGGGTTTCAAATTAGCTCAGATACCGTTCCATAAACCCAATATGTAAGAGACAAGACCTATTCCTTGCTCAGTGAACTGGACTCAACACCCCCTATTCACCGCACAAGAATATATCTGACTAGTAAGAATCTTCAAACCTATGTATTGATATCTCTCTGTAAGTGAGTCAAGGGGGTGTAAAGCGGCATAAACACAGCCGTGAAAAGCAGCTAAACCCCATTATAAAAATAAATTACTTTTCAAAACCCGTGAAACAAAGACAGTGAAAGAGAGAGAAATTCTTACAAAATTCGTTCAGGGGCTGTGATGCAACCTGGATTGACCATATCTAGACCCACAGCTGATTGAGACATCAGGGTGGACACTCTTGGGGCTGAGAGGTTCGGTGAGGTTGGGTGAGCCAACGCAGACCCTTTCAAGTAATACTGCATGGTACCCATCCCATGGGTCCCAAATCTCCAGGTTCAAGGGCATCTTCCTACGTCGAAAACAGGCATGAGAAACCCAGAAGATGGTACACCGTGTGATCGGGAAAGGTTTCTAAAACGCACCTCATTTCTCATCTCCTTTGCTCGGGTTCGCCATTCCAGCCGATTTACTAGCCATCTCCCTCCTTGGAGAATCAGCACCTTTAACCTCCTGTTCCGTACAGGTTGCAATTTGTCCTGAGGATGAACGGGAAGAGGGGGAACCAATGAGAGACTAGCTCTAGGTGTTGGGACAGGCACAGGTCACTCTATTTTCCCATCAGGAAGAAGCATTAAGCACAAGCTCAGCCTGCCCCCCAGAACCAGAAGAGGGCCTGAAGCAATCCTGCGCTTTTGTGGCCAGCTCCCAAAAAAGCGAGTTGAAAAATGGAGCTCAGGGGCACTGCAATTCACAAACCTGCAGAGTTTTAAATGATACCTCTCGTCCACAAATATATTAAGGGAAGGCAACGAAGAGGCTTTGAAAGCAAGGCAGAATTGCAGGAAACAGATTTCAGGAGGTAGATTCGAATCGCCTTGAAAGCACATGAAAAGCGGCAAAACGTGGACAATGATGCCCTTGGCCAAAAAGGGCGTATGCGTTTTTTCCTGAATATATTCAGGAAAAAACGCATACGCCCTTTTTGGCCAACCAAGCAACCTGGAAAGGCCAATCAGCGCTCCAAAGAAGTCTCGCTTCCCAGCGGGCAAAAGGGCCATGCGGAAAAAAGTGTCCAAACCAGAAATGCAGGACCGGCCATGGAGAAATGGGAGCCTTGCTACGCTGATGGGTGGGATGTAAATTGCCAACAGCCACTCTGGAGAAGTGTACGGTGTGTTCTGAAACATCTAAAAAACACAGCTTGGAGAGCATAGGGCACTTCCACTCATGGGCGTATAAATTGGGAAAACTAAAAATCAGCAAGACACAGGCACCCCAAAGTTTAGGGCTGCTCTGTTGACAAGAACCCCCACTTCATTACACCTTAAATATCCTAGGAAAGAGAAAAATGGATAAAGAAGTTGGGGTCCTCATGTACAATGGAATATCACTCAGCCATGAAATCAACGTCATAAGGCTAGTAGCAGCACGATGAGTGGATTTAGGTACGACGATTCTAAGTGAAATAAGTCACACAGAAAAAGACACTTATCATAAGATATCACTTCTAGAGGGAATGTAAAAACCGCTACACTTGAACTGAATTACAAAACAGAACAGAGTCACACGTTTAGGAAACACACTACGGCTGCTGAACGGGAAAGGTGAGGTGGGGTGATGCATAAAACAAGGGTTTCAAATTAGCTCAGATACCGTTCCATAAACCCAATATGTAAGCGACAAGACCTATTCCTTGCTCAGTGAACTGGACTCAACACCCCCTATTCACCGCACAAGAATATATCTGACTAGTAAGAATCTTCAAACCTATGTATTGATATCTCTCTGTAAGTGAGTCAAGTGGGTGTAAAGCGGCATAAACACAGCCGTGAAAAGCAGCTAAACCCCATTATAAAAATAAATTACTTTTCAAAACCCGTGAAACAAAGACAGTGAAAGAGAGAGAAATTCTTACAAAATTCGTTCAGGGGCTGTGATGCAACCTGGATTGACCATATCTAGACCCACAGCTGATTGAGACATCAGGGTGGACACTCTTGGGGCTGAGAGGTTCGGTGAGGTTGGGTGAGCCAACGCAGACCCTTTCAAGTAATACTGCATGGTACCCATCCCATGGGTCCCAAATCTCCAGGTTCAAGGGCATCTTCCTACGTCGAAAACAGGCATGAGAAACCCAGAAGATGGTACACCGTGTGATCGGGAAAGGTTTCTAAAACGCACCTCATTTCTCATCTCCTTTGCTCGGGTTCGCCATTCCAGCCGATTTACTAGCCATCTCCCTCCTTGGAGAATCAGCACCTTTAAACTCCTGTTCCGTACAGGTTGCAATTTGTCCTGAGGATGAACGGGAAGAGGGGGAACCAATGAGAGACTAGCTCTAGGTGTTGGGACAGGCACAGGTCACTCTATTTTCCCATCAGGAAGAAGCATTAAGCACAAGCTCAGCCTGCCCCCCAGAACCAGAAGAGGGCCTGAAGCAATCCTGCGCTTTTGTGGCCAGCTCCCAAAAAAGCGAGTTGAAAAATGGAGCTCAGGGGCACTGCAATTCACAAACCTGCAGAGTTTTAAATGATACCTCTCGTCCACAAATATATTAAGGGAAGGCAACGAAGAGGCTTTGAAAGCAAGGCAGAATTGCAGGAAACAGATTTCAGGAGGTAGATTCGAATCGCCTTGAAAGCACATGAAAAGCGGCAAAACGTGGACAATGATGCCCTTGGCCAAAAAGGGCGTATGCGTTTTTTCCTGAATATATTCAGGAAAAAACGCATACGCCCTTTTTGGCCAACCAAGCAACCTGGAAAGGCCAATCAGCGCTCCAAAGAAGTCTCGCTTCCCAGCGGGCAAAAGGGCCATGCGGAAAAAAGTGTCCAATCCAGAAATGCAGGACCGGCCATGGAGAAATGGGAGCCTTGCTACGCTGATGGGTGGGATGTAAATTGCCAACAGCCACTCTGGAGAAGTGTACGGTGTGTTCTGAAACATCTAAAAAACACAGCTTGGAGAGCATAGGGCACTTCCACTCATGGGCGTATAAATTGGGAAAACTAAAAATCAGCAAGACACAGGCACCCCAAAGTTTAGGGCTGCTCTGTTGACAAGAACCCCCACTTCATTACACCTTAATTATCCTAGGAAAGAGAAAAATGGATAAAGAAGTTGTGGTCCTCATGTACAATGGAATATCACTCAGCCATGAAATCAACGTCATAAGGCTAGTAGCAGCACGATGAGTGGATTTAGGTACGACGATTCTAAGTGAAATAAGTCACACAGAAAAAGACACTTATCATAAGATATCACTTCTAGAGGGAATGTAAAAACCGCTACACTTGAACTGAATTACAAAACAGAACAGAGTCACACGTTTAGGAAACACACTACGGCTGCTGAACGGGAAAGGTGAGGTGGGGTGATGCATAAAACAAGGGTTTCAAATTAGCTCAGATACCGTTCCATAAACCCAATATGTAAGAGACAAGACCTATTCCTTGCTCAGTGAACTGGACTCAACACCCCCTATTCACCGCACAAGAATATATCTGACTAGTAAGAATCTTCAAACCTATGTATTGATATCTCTCTGTAAGTGAGTCAAGGGGGTGTAAAGCGGCATAAACACAGCCGTGAAAAGCAGCTAAACCCCATTATAAAAATAAATTACTTTTCAAAACCCGTGAAACAAAGACAGTGAAAGAGAGAGAAATTCTTACAAAATTCGTTCAGGGGCTGTGATGCAACCTGGATTGACCATATCTAGACCCACAGCTGATTGAGACATCAGGGTGGACACTCTTGGGGCTGAGAGGTTCGGTGAGGTTGGGTGAGCCAACGCAGACCCTTTCAAGTAATACTGCATGGTACCCATCCCATGGGTCCCAAATCTCCAGGTTCAAGGGCATCTTCCTACATCGAAAACAGGCATGAGAAACCCAGAAGATGGTACACCGTGTGATCGGGAAAGGTTTCTAAAACGCACCTCATTTCTCATCTCCTTTGCTCGGGTTCGCCATTCCAGCCGATTTACTAGCCATCTCCCTCCTTGGAGAATCAGCACCTTTAAACTCCTGTTCCGTACAGGTTGCAATTTGTCCTGAGGATGAACGGGAAGAGGGGGAACCAATGAGAGACTAGCTCTAAGTGTTGGGACAGGCACAGGTCACTCTATTTTCCCATCAGGAAGAAGAATTAAGCACAAGCTCAGCCTGCCCCCCAGAACCAGAAGAGGGCCTGAAGCAATCCTGCGCTTTTGCGGCCAGCTCCCAAAAAAGCGAGTTGAAAAATGGAGCTCAGGGGCACTGCAATTCACAAACCTGCAGAGTTTTAAATGATACCTCTCGTCCACAAATATATTAAGGGAAGGCAACGAAGAGGCTTTGAAAGCAAGGCAGAATTGCAGGAAACAGATTTCAGGAGGTAGATTCGAATCGCCTTGAAAGCACATGAAAAGCGGCCAAACGTGGACAATGATGCCCTTGGCCAAAAAGGGCGTATGCGTTTTTTCCTGAATATATTCAGGAAAAAACGCATACGCCCTTTTTGGCCAACCAAGCAACCTGGAAAGGCCAATCAGCGCTCCAAAGAAGTCTCGCTTCCCAGCGGGCAAAAGGGCCATGCGGAAAAAAGTGTCCAAACCAGAAATGCAGGACCGGCCATGGAGAAATGGGAGCCTTGCTACGCTGATGGGTGGGATGTAAATTGCCAACAGCCACTCTGGAGAAGTGTACGGTGTGTTCTGAAACATCTAAAAAACACAGCTTGGAGAGCATAGGGCACTTCCACTCATGGGCGTATAAATTGGGAAAACTAAAAATCAGCAAGACACAGGCACCCCAAAGTTTAGGGCTGCTCTGTTGACAAGAACCCCCACTTCATTACACCTTAAATATCCTAGGAAAGAGAAAAATGGATAAAGAAGTGGTGGTCCTCATGTACAATGGAATATCACTCAGCCATGAAATCAACGTCATAAGGCTAGTAGCAGCACGATGAGTGGATTTAGGTACGACGATTCTGAGTGAAATAAGTCACACAGAAAAAGACACTTATCATAAGATATCACTTCTAGAGGGAATGTAAAAACCGCTACACTTGAACTGAATTACAAAACAGAACAGAGTCACACGTTTTGAAAACACACTATGGCTGCTGAACGGGAAAGGTGAGGTGGGGTGATGCATAAAACAAGGGTTTCAAATTAGCTCAGATACCGTTCCATAAACCCAATATGTAAGAGACAAGACCTATTCCTTTTTCAGTGAACTGGACTCAACACCCCCTATTCACCGCACAAGAATATATCTGACTAGTAAGAATCTTCAAACCTATGTATTGATATCTCTCTGTAAGTGAGTCAAGGGGGTGTAAAGCGGCATAAACACAGCCGTGAAAAGCAGCTAAACCCCATTATAAAAATAAATTACTTTTCAAAACCCGTGAAACAAAGACAGTGAAAGAGAGAGAAATTCTTACAAAATTCGTTCAGGGGCTGTGATGCAACCTGGATTGACCATATCTAGACCCACAGCTGATTGAGACATCAGGGTGGACACTCTTGGGGCTGAGAGGTTCGGTGAGGTTGGGTGAGCCAACGCAGACCCTTTCAAGTAATACTGCATGGTACCCATCCCATGGGTCCCAAATCTCCAGGTTCAAGGGCATCTTCCTACATCGAAAACAGGCATGAGAAACCCAGAAGATGGTACACCGTGTGATCGGGAAAGGTTTCTAAAACGCACCTCATTTCTCATCTCCTTTGCTCGGGTTCGCCATTCCAGCCGATTTACTAGCCATCTCCCTCCTTGGAGAATCAGCACCTTTAAACTCCTGTTCCGTACAGGTTGCAATTTGTCCTGAGGATGAACGGGAAGAGGGGGAACCAATGAGAGACTAGCTCTAGGTGTTGGAACAGGCACAGGTCACTCTATTTTCCCATCAGGAAGAAGAATTAAGCACAAGCTCAGCCTGCCCCCCAGAACCAGAACAGGGCCTGAAGCAATCCTGCGCTTTTGCGGCCAGCTCCCAAAAAAGCGAGTTGAAAAATGGAGCTCAGGGGCACTGCAATTCACAAACCTGCAGAGTTTTAAATGATACCTCTCGTCCACAAATATATTAAGGGAAGGCAACGAAGAGGCTTTGAAAGCAAGGCAGAATTGCAGGAAACAGATTTCAGGAGGTAGATTCGAATCGCCTTGAAAGCACATGAAAAGCGGCAAAACGTGGACAATGATGCCCTTGGCCAAAAAGGGCGTATGCGTTTTTTCCTGAATATATTCAGGAAAAAACGCATACGCCCTTTTTGGCCAACCAAGCAACCTGGAAAGGCCAATCAGCGCTCCAAAGAAGTCTCGCTTCCCAGCGGGCAAAAGGGCCATGCGGAAAAAAGTGTCCAAACCAGAAATGCAGGACCGGCCATGGAGAAATGGGAGCCTTGCTACGCTGATGGGTGGGATGTAAATTGCCAACAGCCACTCTGGAGAAGTGTACGGTGTGTTCTGAAACATCTAAAAAACACAGCTTGGAGAGCATAGGGCACTTCCACTCATGGGCGTATAAATTGGGAAAACTAAAAATCAGCAAGACACAGGCACCCCAAAGTTTAGGGCTGCTCTGTTGACAAGAACCCCCACTTCATTACACCTTAAATATCCTAGGAAAGAGAAAAATGGATAAACAAGTTGGGGTCCTCATGTACAATGGAATATCACTCAGCCATGAAATCAACGTCATAAGGCTAGTAGCAGCACGATGAGTGGATTTAGGTACGACGATTCTAAGTGAAATAAGTCACACAGAAAAAGACACTTATCATAAGATATCACTTCTAGAGGGAATGTAAAAACCGCTACACTTGAACTGAATTACAAAACAGAACAGAGTCACACGTTTTGAAAACACACTATGGCTGCTGAACGGGAAAGGTGAGGTGGGGTGATGCATAAAACAAGGGTTTCAAATTAGCTCAGATACCGTTCCATAAACCCAATATGTAAGAGACAAGACCTATTCCTTTTTCAGTGAACTGGACTCAACACCCCCTATTCACCGCACAAGAATATATCTGACTAGTAAGAATCTTCAAACCTATGTATTGATATCTCTCTGTAAGTGAGTCAAGGGGGTGTAAAGCGGCATAAACACAGCCGTGAAAAGCAGCTAAACCCCATTATAAAAATAAATTACTTTTCAAAACCCGTGAAACAAAGACAGTGAAAGAGAGAGAAATTCTTACAAAATTCGTTCAGGGGCTGTGATGCAACCTGGATTGACCATATCTAGACCCACAGCTGATTGAGACATCAGGGTGGACACTCTTGGGGCTGAGAGGTTCGGTGAGGTTGGGTGAGCCAACGCAGACCCTTTCAAGTAATACTGCATGGTACCCATCCCATGGGTCCCAAATCTCCAGGTTCAAGGGCATCTTCCTACATCGAAAACAGGCATGAGAAACCCAGAAGATGGTACACCGTGTGATCGGGAAAGGTTTCTAAAACGCACCTCATTTCTCATCTCCTTTGCTCGGGTTCGCCATTCCAGCCGATTTACTAGCCATCTCCCTCCTTGGAGAATCAGCACCTTTAAACTCCTGTTCCGTACAGGTTGCAATTTGTCCTGAGGATGAACGGGAAGAGGGGGAACCAATGAGAGACTAGCTCTAGGTTTTGGGACAGGCACAGGTCACTCTATTTTCCCATCAGGAAGAAGAATTAAGCACAAGCTCAGCCTGCCCCCCAGAACCAGAAGAGGGCCTGAAGCAATCCTGCGCTTTTGCGGCCAGCTCCCAAAAAAGCGAGTTGAAAAATGGAGCTCAGGGGCACTGCAATTCACAAACCTGCAGAGTTTTAAATGATACCTCTCGTCCACAAATATATTAAGGGAAGGCAACGAAGAGGCTTTGAAAGCAAGGCAGAATTGCAGGAAACAGATTTCAGGAGGTAGATTCGAATCGCCTTGAAAGCACATGAAAAGCGGCAAAACGTGGACAATGATGCCCTTGGCCAAAAAGGGCGTATGCGTTTTTTCCTGAATATATTCAGGAAAAAACGCATACGCCCTTTTTGGCCAACCAAGCAACCTGGAAAGGCCAATCAGCGCTCCAAAGAAGTCTCGCTTCCCAGCGGGCAAAAGGGCCATGCGGAAAAAAGTGTCCAAACCAGAAATGCAGGACCGGCCATGGAGAAATGGGAGCCTTGCTACGCTGATGGGTGGGATGTAAATTGCCAACAGCCACTCTGGAGAAGTGTACGGTGTGTTCTGAAACATCTAAAAAACACAGCTTGGAGAGCATAGGGCACTTCCACTCATGGGCGTATAAATTGGGAAAACTAAAAATCAGCAAGACACAGGCACCCCAAAGTTTAGGGCTGCTCTGTTGACAAGAACGCCCACTTCATTACACCTTCAATATCCTAGGAAAGAGAAAAATGGATAAAGAAGTTGTGGTCCTCATGTACAATGGAATATCACTCAGCCATGAAATCAACGTCATAAGGCTAGTAGCAGCACGATGAGTGGATTTAGGTACGACGATTCTAAGTGAAATAAGTCACAGAAAAAGACACTTATCATAAGATATCACTTCTAGAGGGAATGTAAAAACCGCTACACTTGAACTGAATTACAAAACAGAACAGAGTCACACGTTTAGGAAACACACTACGGCTGCTGAACGGGAAAGGTGAGGTGGGGTGATGCATAAAACAAGGGTTTCAAATTAGCTCAGATACCGTTCCATAAACCCAATATGTAAGAGACAAGACCTATTCCTTGCTCAGTGAACTGGACTCAACACCCCCTATTCACCGCACAAGAATATATCTGACTAGTAAGAATCTTCAAACCTATGTATTGATATCTCTCTGTAAGTGAGTCAAGGGGGTGTAAAGCGGCATAAACACAGCCGTGAAAAGCAGCTAAACCCCATTATAAAAATAAATTACTTTTCAAAACCCGTGAAACAAAGACAGTGAAAGAGAGAGAAATTCTTACAAAATTCGTTCAGGGGCTGTGATGCAACCTGGATTGACCATATCTAGACCCACAGCTGATTGAGACATCAGGGTGGACACTCTTGGGGCTGAGAGGTTCGGTGAGGTTGGGTGAGCCAACGCAGACCCTTTCAAGTAATACTGCATGGTACCCATCCCATGGGTCCCAAATCTCCAGGTTAAAGGGCATCTTCCTACGTCGAAAACAGGCATGAGAAACCCAGAAGATGGTACACCGTGTGATCGGGAAAGGTTTCTAAAACGCACCTCATTTCTCATCTCCTTTGCTCGGATTCGCCATTCCAGCCAATTTACTAGCCATCTCCCTCCTTGGAGAATCAGCACCTTTACCCTCCTGTTCCGTACAGGTTGCAATTTGTCCTGAGGATGAACGGGAAGAGGGGGAACCAATGAGAGACTAGCTCCAGGGGTTGGGACAGGCACAGGTCACTCTATTTTCCCATCAGGAAGAAGAATTAAGCACAAGCTCAGCCTGCCCCCCAGAACCAGAAGAGGGCCTGAAGCAATCCTGCGCTTTTGCGGCCAGCTCCCAAAAAAGCGAGTTGAAAAATGGAGCTCAGGGGCACTGCAATTCACAAACCTGCAGAGTTTTAAATGATACCTCTCGTCCACAAATATATTAAGGGAAGGCAACGAAGAGGCTTTGAAAGCAAGGCAGAATTGCAGGAAACAGATTTCAGGAGGTAGATTCGAATCGCCTTGAAAGCACATGAAAAGCGGCAAAACGTGGACAATGATGCCCTTGGCCAAAAAGGGCGTATGCGTGTTTTCCTGAATATATTCAGGAAAACACGCATACGCCCTTTTTGGCCAACCAAGCAACCTGGAAAGGCCAATCAGCGCTCCAAAGAAGTCTCGCTTCCCAGCGGGCAAAAGGGCCATGCGGAAAAAAGTGTCCAAACCAGAAATGCAGGACCGGCCATGGAGAAATGGGAGCCTTGCTACGCTGATGGGTGGGATGTAAATTGCCAACAGCCACTCTGGAGAAGTGTACGGTGTGTTCTGAAACATCTAAAAAACACAGCTTGGAGAGCATAGGGCACTTCCACTCATGGGCGTATAAATTGGGAAAACTAAAAATCAGCAAGACACAGGCACCCCAAAGTTTAGGGCTGCTCTGTTGACAAGAACCCCCACTTCATTACACCTTAAATATCCTAGGAAAGAGAAAAATGGATAAAGAAGTTGGGGTCCTCATGTACAATGGAATATCACTCAGCCATGAAATCAACGTCATAAGGCTAGTAGCAGCACGATGAGTGGATTTAGGTACGACGATTCTAAGTGAAATAAGTCACACAGAAAAAGACACTTATCATAAGATATCACTTCTAGAGGGAATGTAAAAACCGCTACACTTGAACTGAATTACAAAACAGAACAGAGTCACACGTTTAGGAAACACACTACGGCTGCTGAACGGGAAAGGTGAGGTGGGGTGATGCATAAAACAAGGGTTTCAAATTAGCTCAGATACCGTTCCATAAACCCAATATGTAAGAGACAAGACCTATTCCTTGCTCAGTGAACTGGACTCAACACCCCCTATTCACCGCACAAGAATATATCTGACTAGTAAGAATTTTCAAACCTATGTATTGATATCTCTCTGTAAGTGAGTCAAGGGGGTGTAAAGCGGCATAAACACAGCCGTGAAAAGCAGCTAAACCCCATTATAAAAATAAATTACTTTTCAAAACCCGTGAAACAAAGACAGTGAAAGAGAGAGAAATTCTTACAAAATTCGTTCAGGGGCTGTGATGCAACCTGGATTGACCATATCTAGACCCACAGATGATTGAGACATCAGGGTGGACACTCTTGGGGCTGAGAGGTTCGGTGAGGTTGGGTGAGCCAACGCAGACCCTTTCAAGTAATACTGCATGGTACCCATCCCATGGGTCCCAAATCTCCAGGTTCAAGGGCATCTTCCTACGTCGAAAACAGGCATGAGAAACCCAGAAGATGGTACACCGTGTGATCGGGAAAGGTTTCTAAAACGCACCTCATTTCTCATCTCCTTTGCTCGGGTTCGCCATTCCAGCCAATTTACTAGCCATCTCCCTCCTTGGAGAATCAGCACCTTTACCCTCCTGTTCCGTACAGGTTGCAATTTGTCCTGAGGATGAACGGGAAGAGGGGGAACCAATGAGAGACTAGCTCCAGGGGTTGGGACAGGCACAGGTCACTCTATTTTCCCATCAGGAAGAAGAATTAAGCACAAGCTCAGCCTGCCCCCCAGAACCAGAAGAGGGCCTGAAGCAATCCTGCGCTTTTGCGGCCAGCTCCCAAAAAAGCGAGTTGAAAAATGGAGCTCAGGGGCACTGCAATTCACAAACCTGCAGAGTTTTAAATGATACCTCTCGTCCACAAATATATTAAGGGAAGGCAACGAAGAGGCTTTGAAAGCAAGGCAGAATTGCAGGAAACAGATTTCAGGAGGTAGATTCGAATCGCCTTGAAAGCACATGAAAAGCGGCAAAACGTGAACAATGATGCCCTTGGCCAAAAAGGGCGTATGCGTTTTTTCCTGAATATATTCAGGAAAAAACGCATACGCCCTTTTTGGCCAACCAAGCAACCTGGAAAGGCCAATCAGCGCTCCAAAGAAGTCTCGCTTCCCAGCGGGCAAAAGGGCCATGCGGAAAAAAGTGTCCAAACCAGAAATGCAGGACCGGCCATGGAGAAATGGGAGCCTTGCTACGCTGATGGGTGGGATGTAAATTGCCAACAGCCACTCTGGAGAAGTGTACGGTGTGTTCTGAAACATCTAAAAAACACAGCTTGGAGAGCATAGGGCACTTCCACTCATGGGCGTATAAATTGGGAAAACTAAAAATCAGCAAGACACAGGCACCCCAAAGTTTAGGGCTGCTCTGTTGACAAGAACCCCCACTTCATTACACCTTAAATATCCTAGGAAAGAGAAAAATGGATAAACAAGTTGGGGTCCTCATGTACAATGGAATATCACTCAGCCATGAAATCAACGTCATAAGGCTAGTAGCAGCACGATGAGTGGATTTAGGTACGACGATTCTAAGTGAAATAAGTCACACAGAAAAAGACACTTATCATAAGATATCACTTCTAGAGGGAATGTAAAAACCGCTACACTTGAACTGAATTACAAAACAGAACAGAGTCACACGTTTAGGAAACACACTACGGCTGCTGAACGGGAAAGGTGAGGTGGGGTGATGCATAAAACAAGGGTTTCAAATTAGCTCAGATACCGTTCCATAAACCCAATATGTAAGAGACAAGACCTATTCCTTGCTCAGTGAACTGGACTCAACACCCCCTATTCACCGCACAAGAATATATCTGACTAGTAAGAATCTTCAAACCTATGTATTGATATCTCTCTGTAAGTGAGTCAAGGGGGTGTAAAGCGGCATAAACACAGCCGTGAAAAGCAGCTAAACCCCATTATAAAAATAAATTACTTTTCAAAACCCGTGAAACAAAGACAGTGAAAGAGAGAGAAATTCTTCCAAAATTCGTTCAGGGGCTGTGATGCAACCTGGATTGACCATATCTAGACCCACAGCTGATTGAGACATCAGGGTGGACACTCTTGGGGCTGAGAGGTTCGGTGAGGTTGGGTGAGCCAACGCAGACCCTTTCAAGTAATACTGCATGGTACCCATCCCATGGGTCCCAAATCTCCAGGTTCAAGGGCATCTTCCTACGTCGAAAACAGGCATGAGAAACCCAGAAGATGGTACACCGTGTGATCGGGAAAGGTTTCTAAAACGCACCTCATTTCTCATCTCCTTTGCTCGGGTTCGCCATTCCAGCCGATTTACTAGCCATCTCCCTCCTTGGAGAACCAGCACCTTTAACCTCCTGTTCCGTACAGGTTGCAATTTGTCCTGAGGATGAACGGGAAGAGGGGGAACCAATGAGAGACCAGCTCTAGGTGTTGGGACAGGTACAGGTCACTCTATTTTCCCATCAGGAAGAAGAATTAAGCACAAGCTCAGCCTGCCCCCCAGAACCAGAAGAGGGCCTGAAGCAATCCTGCGCTTTTGCGGCCAGCTCCCAAAAAAGCGAGTTGAAAAATGGAGCTCAGGGGCCCTGCAATTCACAAACCTGCAGAGTTTTAAATGATACCTCTCGTCCACAAATATATTAAGGGAAGGCAACGAAGAGGCTTTGAAAGCAAGGCAGAATTGCAGGAAACAGATTTCAGGAGGTAGATTCGAATCGCCTTGAAAGCACATGAAAAGCGGCAAAACGTGGACAATGATGCCCTTGGCCAAAAAGGGCGTATGCGTTTTTTCCTGAATATATTCAGGAAAAAACGCATACGCCCTTTTTGGCCAACCAAGCAACCTGGAAAGGCCAATCAGCGCTCCAAAGAAGTCTCGCTTCCCAGCGGGCAAAAGGGCCATGCGGAAAAAAGTGTCCAAACCAGAAATGCAGGACCGGCCATGGAGAAATGGGAGCCTTGCTACGCTGATGGGTGGGATGTAAATTGCCAACAGCCACTCTGGAGAAGTGTACGGTGTGTTCTGAAACATCTAAAAAACAAAGCTTGGAGAGCATAGGGCACTTCTACTCATGGGCGTATAAATTGGGAAAACTAAAAATCAGCAAGACACAGGCACCCCAAAGTTTAGGGCTGCTCTGTTGACAAGAACCCCCACTTCATTACACCTTCAATATCCTAGGAAAGAGAAAAATGGATAAAGAAGTTGTGGTCCTCATGTACAATGGAATATCACTCAGCCATGAAATCAACGTCATAAGGCTAGTAGCAGCACGATGAGTGGATTTAGGTACGACGATTCTAAGTGAAATAAGTCACACAGAAAAAGACACTTATCATAAGATATCACTTCTAGAGGGAATGTAAAAACCGCTACACTTGAACTGAATTACAAAACAGAACAGAGTCACACGTTTAGGAAACACACTACGGCTGCTGAACGGGAAAGGTGAGGTGGGGTGATGCATAAAACAAGGGTTTCAAATTAGCTCAGATACCGTTCCATAAACCCAATATGTAAGAGACAAGACCTATTCCTTGCTCAGTGAACTGGACTCAACACCCCCTATTCACCGCACAAGAATATATCTGACTAGTAAGAATCTTCAAACCTATGTATTGATATCTCTCTGTAAGTGAGTCAAGGGGGTGTAAAGCGGCATAAACACAGCCGTGAAAAGCAGCTAAACCCCATTATAAAAATAAATTACTTTTCAAAACCCGTGAAACAAAGACAGTGAAAGAGAGAGAAATTCTTACAAAATTCGTTCAGGGGCTGTGATGCAACCTGGATTGACCATATCTAGACCCACAGCTGATTGAGACATCAGGGTGGACACTCTTGGGGCTGAGAGGTTCGGTGAGGTTGGGTGAGCCAACGCAGACCCTTTCAAGTAATACTGCATGGTACCCATCCCATGGGTCCCAAATCTCCAGGTTCAAGGGCATCTTCCTACGTCGAAAACAGGCATGAGAAACCCAGAAGATGGTACACCGTGTGATCGGGAAAGGTTTCTAAAACGCACCTCATTTCTCATCTCCTTTGCTCGGGTTCGCCATTCCAGCCAATTTACTAGCCATCTCCCTCCTTGGAGAATCAGCACCTTTACCCTCCTGTTCCGTACAGGTTGCAATTTGTCCTGAGGATGAACGGGAAGAGGGGGAACCAATGAGAGACTAGCTCCAGGGGTTGGGAAAGGCACAGGTCACTCTATTTTCCCATCAGGAAGAAGAATTAAGCACAAGCTCAGCCTGCCCCCCAGAACCAGAAGAGGGCCTGAAGCAATCCTGCGCTTTTGCGGCCAGCTCCCAAAAAAGCGAGTTGAAAAATGGAGCTCAGGGGCACTGCAATTCACAAACCTGCAGAGTTTTAAATGATACCTCTCGTCCACAAATATATTAAGGGAAGGCAACGAAGAGGCTTTGAAAGCAAGGCAGAATTGCAGGAAACAGATTTCAGGAGGTAGATTCGAATCGCCTTGAAAGCACATGAAAAGCGGCAAAACGTGAACAATGATGCCCTTGGCCAAAAAGGGCGTATGCGTTTTTTCCTGAATATATTCAGGAAAAAACGCATACGCCCTTTTTGGCCAACCAAGCAACCTGGAAAGGCCAATCAGCGCTCCAAAGAAGTCTCGCTTCCCAGCGGGCAAAAGGGCCATGCGGAAAAAAGTGTCCAAACCAGAAATGCAGGACCGGCCATGGAGAAATGGGAGCCTTGCTACGCTGATGGGTGGGATGTAAATTGCCAACAGCCACTCTGGAGAAGTGTACGGTGTGTTCTGAAACATCTAAAAAACACAGCTTGGAGAGCATAGGGCACTTCCACTCATGGGCGTATAAATTGGGAAAACTAAAAATCAGCAAGACACAGGCACCCCAAAGTTTAGGGCTGCTCTGTTGA
The DNA here is from genome assembly GCF_949987535.1 of Balaenoptera acutorostrata. NCBI lineage: Eukaryota > Metazoa > Chordata > Mammalia > Artiodactyla > Balaenopteridae > Balaenoptera > Balaenoptera acutorostrata. The sequence goes on from NW_026646144.1 coordinate 666,366, forward strand.
CAAGAACCCCCACTTCATTACACCTTAAATATCCTAGGAAAGAGAAAAATGGATAAAGAAGTTGGGGTCCTCATGTACAATGGAATATCACTCAGCCATGAAATCAACGTCATAAGGCTAGTAGCAGCACGATGAGTGGATTTAGGTACGACGATTCTAAGTGAAATAAGTCACACAGAAAAAGACACTTATCATAAGATATCACTTCTAGAGGGAATGTAAAAACCGCTACACTTGAACTGAATTACAAAACAGAACAGAGTCACACGTTTAGGAAACACACTACGGCTGCTGAACGGGAAAGGTGAGGTGGGGTGATGCATAAAACAAGGGTTTCAAATTAGCTCAGATACCGTTCCATAAACCCAATATGTAAGAGACAAGACCTATTCCTTGCTCAGTGAACTGGACTCAACACCCCCTATTCACCGCACAAGAATATATCTGACTAGTAAGAATCTTCAAACCTATGTATTGATATCTCTCTGTAAGTGAGTCAAGGGGGTGTAAAGCGGCATAAACACAGCCGTGAAAAGCAGCTAAACCCCATTATAAAAATAAATTACTTTTCAAAACCCGTGAAACAAAGACAGTGAAAGAGAGAGAAATTCTTACAAAATTCGTTCAGGGGCTGTGATGCAACCTGGATTGACCATATCTAGACCCACAGCTGATTGAGACATCAGGGTGGACACTCTTGGGGCTGAGAGGTTCGGTGAGGTTGGGTGAGCCAACGCAGACCCTTTCAAGTAATACTGCATGGTACCCATCCCATGGGTCCCAAATCTCCAGGTTCAAGGGCATCTTCCTACGTCGAAAACAGGCATGAGAAACCCAGAAGATGGTACACCGTGTGATCGGGAAAGGTTTCTAAAACGCACCTCATTTCTCATCTCCTTTGCTCGGGTTCGCCATTCCAGCCGATTTACTAGCCATCTCCCTCCTTGGAGAATCAGCACCTTTAACCTCCTGTTCCGTACAGGTTGCAATTTGTCCTGAGGATGAACGGGAAGAGGGGGAACCAATGAGAGACTAGCTCTAGGTGTTGGGACAGGCACAGGTCACTCTATTTTCCCATCAGGAAGAAGAATTAAGCACAAGCTCAGCCTGCCCCCCAGAACCAGAAGAGGGCCTGAAGCAATCCTGCGCTTTTGCGGCCAGCTCCCAAAAAAGCGAGTTGAAAAATGGAGCTCAGGGGCACTGCAATTCACAAACCTGCAGAGTTTTAAATGATACCTCTCGTCCACAAATATATTAAGGGAAGGCAACGAAGAGGCTTTGAAAGCAAGGCAGAATTGCAGGAAACAGATTTCAGGAGGTAGATTCGAATCGCCTTGAAAGCACATGAAAAGCGGCAAAACGTGGACAATGATGCCCTTGGCCAAAAAGGGCGTATGCGTTTTTTCCTGAATATATTCAGGAAAAAACGCATACGCCCTTTTTGGCCAACCAAGCAACCTGGAAAGGCCAATCAGCGCTCCAAAGAAGTCTCGCTTCCCAGCGGGCAAAAGGGCCATGCGGAAAAAAGTGTCCAAACCAGAAATGCAGGACCGGCCATGGAGAAATGGGAGCCTTGCTACGCTGATGGGTGGGATGTAAATTGCCAACAGCCACTCTGGAGAAGTGTACGGTGTGTTCTGAAACATCTAAAAAACACAGCTTGGAGAGCATAGGGCACTTCCACTCATGGGCGTATAAATTGGGAAAACTAAAAATCAGCAAGACACAGGCACCCCAAAGTTTAGGGCTGCTCTGTTGACAAGAACCCCCACTTCATTACACCTTAAATATCCTAGGAAAGAGAAAAATGGATAAAGAAGTTGTGGTCCTCATGTACAATGGAATATCACTCAGCCATGAAATCAACGTCATAAGGCTAATAGCAGCACGATGAGTGGATTTAGGTACGACGATTCTAAGTGAAATAAGTCACACAGAAAAAGACACTTATCATAAGATATCACTTCTAGAGGGAATGTAAAAACCGCTACACTTGAACTGAATTACAAAACAGAACAGAGTCACACGTTTAGAAAACACACTATGGCTGCTGAACGGGAAAGGTGAGGTGGGGTGATGCATAAAACAAGGGTTTCAAATTAGCTCAGATACCGTTCCATAAACCCAATATGTAAGAGACAAGACCTATTCCTTTTTCAGTGAACTGGACTCAACACCCCCTATTCACCGCACAAGAATATATCTGACTAGTAAGAATCTTCAAACCTATGTATTGATATCTCTCTGTAAGTGAGTCAAGGGGGTGTAAAGCGGCATAAACACAGCCGTGAAAAGCAGCTAAACCCCATTATAAAAATAAATTACTTTTCAAAACCCGTGAAACAAAGACAGTGAAAGAGAGAGAAATTCTTCCAAAATTCGTTCAGGGGCTGTGATGCAACCTGGATTGACCATATCTAGACCCACAGCTGATTGAGACATAAGGGTGGACACTCTTGGGGCTGAGAGGTTCGGTGAGGTTGGGTGAGCCAACGCAGACCCTTTCAAGTAATACTGCATGGTACCCATCCCATGGGTCCCAAATCTCCAGGTTCAAGGGCATCTTCCTACATCGAAAACAGGCATGAGAAACCCAGAAGATGGTACACCGTGTGATCAGGAAAGGTTCCTAAAACGCACCTCATTTCTCATCTCCTTTGCTCGGGTTCGCCATTCCAGCCGATTTACTAGCCATCTCCCTCCTTGGAGAATCAGCACCTTTAACCTCCTGTTCCGTACAGGTTGCAATTTGTCCTGAGGATGAACGGGAAGAGGGGGAACCAATGAGAGACTAGCTCTAGGTGTTGGGACAGGCACAGGTCACTCTATTTTCCCATCAGGAAGAAGAATTAAGCACAAGCTCAGCCTGCCCCCCAGAACCAGAAGAGGGCCTGAAGCAATCCTGCGCTTTTGCGGCCAGCTCCCAAAAAAGCGAGTTGAAAAATGGAGCTCAGGGGCACTGCAATTCACAAACCTGCAGAGTTTTAAATGATACCTCTCGTCCACAAATATATTAAGGGGAGGCAACGAAGAGGCTTTGAAAGCAAGGCAGAATTGCAGGAAACAGATTTCAGGAGGTAGATTCGAATCGCCTTGAAAGCACATGAAAAGCGGCAAAACGTGGACAATGATGCCCTTGGCCAAAAAGGGCGTATGCGTTTTTTCCTGAATATATTCAGGAAAAAACGCATACGCCCTTTTTGGCCAACCAAGCAACCTGGAAAGGCCAATCAGCGCTCCAAAGAAGTCTCGCTTCCCAGCGGGCAAAAGGGCCATGCGGAAAAAAGTGTCCAAACCAGAAATGCAGGACCGGCCATGGAGAAATGGGAGCCTTGCTACGCTGATGGGTGGGATGTAAATTGACAACAGCCTTTCTGGAGAAGTGTACGGTGTGTTCTGAAACATCTAAAAAACACAGCTTGGAGAGCATAGGGCACTTCCACTCATGGGCGTATAAATTGGGAAAACTAAAAATCAGCAAGACACAGGCACCCCAAAGTTTAGGGCTGCTCTGTTGACATGAACCCCCACTTCATTACACCTTAAATATCCTAGGAAAGAGAAAAATGGATAAAGAATTTGGGGTCCTCATGTACAATGGAATATCACTCAGCCATGAAATCAACGTCATAAGGCTAATAGCAGCACGATGAGTGGATTTAGGTACGACGATTCTAAGTGAAATAAGTCACACAGAAAAAGACACTTATCATAAGATATCACTTCTAGAGGGAATGTAAAAACCGCTACACTTGAACTGAATTACAAAACAGAACAGAGTCACACGTTTAGGCAACACACTACGGCTGCTGAACGGGAAAGGTGAGGTGGGGTGATGCATAAAACAAGGGTTTCAAAATAGCTCAGATACCGTTCCATAAACCCAATATGTAAGAGACAAGACCTATTCCTTGCTCAGTGAACTGGACTCAACACCCCCTATTCACCGCACAAGAATATATCTGACTAGTAAGAATCTTCAAACCTATGTATTGATATCTCTCTGTAAGTGAGTCAAGGGGGTGTAAAGCGGCATAAACACAGCCGTGAAAAGCAGCTAAACCCCATTATAAAAATAAATTACTTTTCAAAACCCGTGAAACAAAGACAGTGAAAGAGAGAGAAATTCTTACAAAATTCGTTCAGGGGCTGTGATGCAACCTGGATTGACCATATCTAGACCCACAGCTGATTGAGACATCAGGGTGGACACTCTTGGGGCTGAGAGGTTCGGTGAGGTTGGGTGAGCCAACGCAGACCCTTTCAAGTAATACTGCATGGTACCCATCCCATGGGTCCCAAATCTCCAGGTTCAAGGGCATCTTCCTACGTCGAAAACAGGCATGAGAAACCCAGAAGATGGTACACCGTGTGATCGGGAATGGTTTCTAAAACGCACCTCATTTCTCATCTCCTTTGCTCGGGTTCGCCATTCCAGCCGATTTACTAGCCATCTCCCTCCTTGGAGAATCAGCACCTTTAACCTCCTGTTCCGTACAGGTTGCAATTTGTCCTGAGGATGAACGGGAAGAGGGGGAACCAATGAGAGACTAGCTCTAGGTGTTGGGACAGGCACAGGTCACTCTATTTTCCCATCAGGAAGAAGAATTAAGCACAAGCTCAGCCTGCCCCCCAGAACCAGAAGAGGGCCTGAAGCAATCCTGCGCTTTTGCGGCCAGCTCCCAAAAAAGCGAGTTGAAAAATGGAGCTCAGGGGCACTGCAATTCACAAACCTGCAGAGTTTTAAATGATACCTCTCGTCCACAAATATATTAAGGGGAGGCAACGAAGAGGCTTTGAAAGCAAGGCAGAATTGCAGGAAACAGATTTCAGGAGGTAGATTCGAATCGCCTTGAAAGCACATGAAAAGCGGCAAAACGTGGACAATGATGCCCTTGGCCAAAAAGGGCGTATGCGTTTTTTCCTGAATATATTCAGGAAAAAACGCATACGCCCTTTTTGGCCAACCAAGCAACCTGGAAAGGCCAATCAGCGCTCCAAAGAAGTCTCGCTTCCCAGCGGGCAAAAGGGCCATGCGGAAAAAAGTGTCCAAACCAGAAATGCAGGACCGGCCATGGAGAAATGGGAGCCTTGCTACGCTGATGGGTGGGATGTAAATTGACAACAGCCTTTCTGGAGAAGTGTACGGTGTGTTCTGAAACATCTAAAAAACACAGCTTGGAGAGCATAGGGCACTTCCACTCATGGGCGTATAAATTGGGAAAACTAAAAATCAGCAAGACACAGGCACCCCAAAGTTTAGGGCTGCTCTGTTGACATGAACCCCCACTTCATTACACCTTAAATATCCTAGGAAAGAGAAAAATGGATAAAGAATTTGGGGTCCTCATGTACAATGGAATATCACTCAGCCATGAAATCAACGTCATAAGGCTAATAGCAGCACGATGAGTGGATTTAGGTACGACGATTCTAAGTGAAATAAGTCACACAGAAAAAGACACTTATCATAAGATATCACTTCTAGAGGGAATGTAAAAACCGCTACACTTGAACTGAATTACAAAACAGAACAGAGTCACACGTTTAGAAAACACACTATGGCTGCTGAACGGGAAAGGTGAGGTGGGGTGATGCATAAAACAAGGGTTTCAAATTAGCTCAGATACCGTTCCATAAACCCAATATGTAAGAGACAAGACCTATTCCTTTTTCAGTGAACTGGACTCAACACCCCCTATTCACCGCACAAGAATATATCTGACTAGTAAGAATCTTCAAACCTATGTATTGATATCTCTCTGTAAGTGAGTCAAGGGGGTGTAAAGCGGCATAAACACAGCCGTGAAAAGCAGCTAAACCCCATTATAAAAATAAATTACTTTTCAAAACCCGTGAAACAAAGACAGTGAAAGAGAGAGAAATTCTTACAAAATTCGTTCAGGGGCTGTGATGCAACCTGGATTGACCATATCTAGACCCACAGCTGATTGAGACATCAGGGTGGACACTCTTGGGGCTGAGAGGTTCGGTGAGGTTGGGTGAGCCAACGCAGACCCTTTCAAGTAATACTGCATGGTACCCATCCCATGGGTCCCAAATCTCCAGGTTCAAGGGCATCTTCCTACGTCGAAAACAGGCATGAGAAACCCAGAAGATGGTACACCGTGTGATCGGGAAAGGTTTCTAAAACGCACCTCATTTCTCATCTCCTTTGCTCGGGTTCGCCATTCCAGCCGATTTACTAGCCATCTCCCTCCTTGGAGAATCAGCACCTTTAACCTCCTGTTCCGTACAGGTTGCAATTTGTCCTGAGGATGAACGGGAAGAGGGGGAACCAATGAGAGACTAGCTCTAGGTGTTGGGACAGGCACAGGTCACTCTATTTTCCCATCAGGAAGAAGAATTAAGCACAAGCTCAGCCTGCCCCCCAGAACCAGAAGAGGGCCTGAAGCAATCCTGCGCTTTTGCGGCCAGCTCCCAAAAAAGCGAGTTGAAAAATGGAGCTCAGGGGCACTGCAATTCACAAACCTGCAGAGTTTTAAATGATACCTCTCGTCCACAAATATATTAAGGGAAGGCAACGAAGAGGCTTTGAAAGCAAGGCAGAATTGCAGGAAACAGATTTCAGGAGGTAGATTCGAATCGCCTTGAAAGCACATGAAAAGCGGCAAAACGTGGACAATGATGCCCTTGGCCAAAAAGGGCGTATGCGTTTTTTCCTGAGTATATTCAGGAAAAAACGCATACGCCCTTTTTGGCCAACCAAGCAACCTGGAAAGGCCAATCAGCGCTCCAAAGAAGTCTCGCTTCCCAGCGGGCAAAAGGGCCATGCGGAAAAAAGTGTCCAAACCAGAAATGCAGGACCGGCCATGGAGAAATGGGAGCCTTGCTACGCTGATGGGTGGGATGTAAATTGCCAACAGCCACTCTGGAGAAGTGTACGGTGTGTTCTGAAACATCTAAAAAACACAGCTTGGAGAGCATAGGGCACTTCCACTCATGGGCGTATAAATTGGGAAAACTAAAAATCAGCAAGACACAGGCACCCCAAAGTTTAGGGCTGCTCTGTTGACAAGAACCCCCACTTCATTACACCTTCAATATCCTAGGAAAGAGAAAAATGGATAAAGAAGTTGGGGTCCTCATGTACAATGGAATATCACTCAGCCATGAAATCAACGTCATAAGGCTAGTAGCAGCACGATGAGTGGATTTAGGTACGACGATTCTAAGTGAAATAAGTCACACAGAAAAAGACACTTATCATAAGATATCACTTCTAGAGGGAATGTAAAAACCGCTACACTTGAACTGAATTACAAAACAGAACAGAGTCACACGTTTAGGAAACACACTACGGCTGCTGAACGGGAAAGGTGAGGTGGGGTGATGCATAAAACAAGGGTTTCAAATTAGCTCAGATACCGTTCCATAAACCCAATATGTAAGAGACAAGACCTATTCCTTGCTCAGTGAACTGGACTCAACACCCCCTATTCACCGCACAAGAATATATCTGACTAGTAAGAATCTTCAAACCTATGTATTGATATCTCTCTGTAAGTGAGTCAAGGGGGTGTAAAGCGGCATAAACACAGCCGTGAAAAGCAGCTAAACCCCATTATAAAAATAAATTACTTTTCAAAACCCGTGAAACAAAGACAGTGAAAGAGAGAGAAATTCTTACAAAATTCGTTCAGGGGCTGTGATGCAACCTGGATTGACCATATCTAGACCCACAGCTGATTGAGACATCAGGGTGGACACTCTTGGGGCTGAGAGGTTCGGTGAGGTTGGGTGAGCCAACGCAGACCCTTTCAAGTAATACTGCATGGTACCCATCCCATGGGTCCCAAATCTCCAGGTTCAAGGGCATCTTCCTACGTCGAAAACAGGCATGAGAAACCCAGAAGATGGTACACCGTGTGATCGGGAAAGGTTTCTAAAACGCACCTCATTTCTCATCTCCTTTGCTCGGGTTCGCCATTCCAGCCAATTTACTAGCCATCTCCCTCCTTGGAGAATCAGCACCTTTACCCTCCTGTTCCGTACAGGTTGCAATTTGTCCTGAGGATGAACGGGAAGAGGGGGAAACAATGAGAGACTAGCTCCAGGTGTTGGGAAAGGCACAGGTCACTCTATTTTCCCATCAGGAAGAAGAATTAAGCACAAGCTCAGCCTGCCCCCCAGAACCAGAAGAGGGCCTGAAGCAATCCTGCGCTTTTGCGGCCAGCTCCCAAAAAAGCGAGTTGAAAAATGGAGCTCAGGGGCACTGCAATTCACAAACCTGCAGAGTTTTAAATGATACCTCTCGTCCACAAATATATTAAGGGAAGGCAACGAAGAGGCTTTGAAAGCAAGGCAGAATTGCAGGAAACAGATTTCAGGAGGTAGATTCGAATCGCCTTGAAAGCACATGAAAAGCGGCAAAACGTGAACAATGATGCCCTTGGCCAAAAAGGGCGTATGCGTTTTTTCCTGAATATATTCAGGAAAAAACGCATACGCCCTTTTTGGCCAACCAAGCAACCTGGAAAGGCCAATCAGCGCTCCAAAGAAGTCTCGCTTTCCAGCGGGCAAAAGGGCCATGCGGAAAAAAGTGTCCAAACCAGAAATGCAGGACCGGCCATGGAGAAATGGGAGCCTTGCTACGCTGATGGGTGGGATGTAAATTGCCAACAGCCACTCTGGAGAAGTGTACGGTGTGTTCTGAAACATCTAAAAAACACAGCTTGGAGAGCATAGGGCACTTCCACTCATGGGCGTATAAATTGGGAAAACTAAAAATCAGCAAGACACAGGCACCCCAAAGTTTAGGGCTGCTCTGTTGACAAGAACACCCACTTCATTACACCTTAAATATCCTAGGAAAGAGAAAAATGGATAAAGAAGTTGGGGTCCTCATGTACAATGGAATATCACTCAGCCATGAAATCAACGTCATAAGGCTAGTAGCAGCACGATGAGTGGATTTAGGTACGACGATTCTAAGTGAAATAAGTCACACAGAAAAAGACACTTATCATAAGATATCACTTCTAGAGGGAATGTAAAAACCGCTACACTTGAACTGAATTACAAAACAGAACAGAGTCACACGTTTAGGAAACACACTACGGCTGCTGAACGGGAAAGGTGAGGTGGGGTGATGCATAAAACAAGGGTTTCAAATTAGCTCAGATACCGTTCCATAAACCCAATATGTAAGAGACAAGACCTATTCCTTTTTCAGTGAACTGGACTCAACACCCCCTATTCACCGCACAAGAATATATCTGACTAGTAAGAATCTTCAAACCTATGTATTGATATCTCTCTGTAAGTGAGTCAAGGGGGTGTAAAGCGGCATAAACACAGCCGTGAAAAGCAGCTAAACCCCATTATAAAAATAAATTACTTTTCAAAACCCGTGAAACAAAGACAGTGAAAGAGAGAGAAATTCTTACAAAATTCGTTCAGGGGCTGTGATGCAACCTGGATTGACCATATCTAGACCCACAGCTGATTGAGACATCAGGGTGGACACTCTTGGGGCTGAGAGGTTCGGTGAGGTTGGGTGAGCCAACGCAGACCCTTTCAAGTAATACTGCATGGTACCCATCCCATGGGTCCCAAATCTCCAGGTTCAAGGGCATCTTCCTACGTCGAAAACAGGCATGAGAAACCCAGAAGATGGTACACCGTGTGATCGGGAAAGGTTTCTAAAACGCACCTCATTTCTCATCTCCTTTGCTCGGGTTCGCCATTCCAGCCGATTTACTAGCCATCTCCCTCCTTGGAGAATCAGCACCTTTAACCTCCTGTTCCGTACAGGTTGCAATTTGTCCTGAGGATGAACGGGAAGAGGGGGAACCAATGAGAGACTAGCTCTAGGTGTTGGGACAGGCACAGGTCACTCTATTTTCCCATCAGGAAGAAGAATTAAGCACAAGCTCAGCCTGCCCCCCAGAACCAGAAGAGGGCCTGAAGCAATCCTGCGCTTTTGCGGCCAGCTCCCAAAAAAGCGAGTTGAAAAATGGAGCTCAGGGGCACTGCAATTCACAAACCTGCAGAGTTTTAAATGATACCTCTCGTCCACAAATATATTAAGGGAAGGCAACGAAGAGGCTTTGAAAGCAAGGCAGAATTGCAGGAAACAGATTTCAGGAGGTAGATTCGAATCGCCTTGAAAGCACATGAAAAGCGGCAAAACGTGGACAATGATGCCCTTGGCCAAAAAGGGCGTATGCGTTTTTTCCTGAATATATTCAGGAAAAAACGCATACGCCCTTTTTGGCCAACCAAGCAACCTGGAAAGGCCAATCAGCGCTCCAAAGAAGTCTCGCTTCCCAGCGGGCAAAAGGGCCATGCGGAAAAAAGTGTCCAAACCAGAAATGCAGGACCGGCCATGGAGAAATGGGAGCCTTGCTACGCTGATGGGTGGGATGTAAATTGCCAACAGCCACTCTGGAGAAGTGTACGGTGTGTTCTGAAACATCTAAAAAACACAGCTTGGAGAGCATAGGGCACTTCCACTCATGGGCGTATAAATTGGGAAAACTAAAAATCAGCAAGACACAGGCACCCCAAAGTTTAGGGCTGCTCTGTTGACAAGAACCCCCACTTCATTACACCTTAAATATCCTAGGAAAGAGAAAAATGGATAAAGAAGTTGGGGTCCTCATGTACAATGGAATATCACTCAGCCATGAAATCAACGTCATAAGGCTAGTAGCAGCACGATGAGTGGATTTAGGTACGACGATTCTAAGTGAAATAAGTCACACAGAAAAAGACACTTATCATAAGATATCACTTCTAGAGGGAATGTAAAAACCGCTACACTTGAACTGAATTACAAAACAGAACAGAGTCACACGTTTAGGAAACACACTACGGCTGCTGAACGGGAAAGGTGAGGTGGGGTGATGCATAAAACAAGGGTTTCAAATTAGCTCAGATACCGTTCCATAAACCCAATATGTAAGAGACAAGACCTATTCCTTGCTCAGTGAACTGGACTCAACACCCCCTATTCACCGCACAAGAATATATCTGACTAGTAAGAATCTTCAAACCTATGTATTGATATCTCTCTGTAAGTGAGTCAAGGGGGTGTAAAGCGGCATAAACACAGCCGTGAAAAGCAGCTAAACCCCATTATAAAAATAAATTACTTTTCAAAACCCGTGAAACAAAGACAGTGAAAGAGAGAGAAATTCTTACAAAATTCGTTCAGGGGCTGTGATGCAACCTGGATTGACCATATCTAGACCCACAGCTGATTGAGACATCAGGGTGGACACTCTTGGGGCTGAGAGGTTCGGTGAGGTTGGGTGAGCCAACGCAGACCCTTTCAAGTAATACTGCATGGTACCCATCCCATGGGTCCCAAATCTCCAGGTTCAAGGGCATCTTCCTACGTCGAAAACAGGCATGAGAAACCCAGAAGATGGTACACCGTGTGATCGGGAAAGGTTTCTAAAACGCACCTCATTTCTCATCTCCTTTGCTCGGGTTCGCCATTCCAGCCGATTTACTAGCCATCTCCCTCCTTGGAGAATCAGCACCTTTAACCTCCTGTTCCGTACAGGTTGCAATTTGTCCTGAGGATGAACGGGAAGAGGGGGAACCAATGAGAGACTAGCTCTAGGTGTTGGGACAGGCACAGGTCACTCTATTTTCCCATCAGGAAGAAGAATTAAGCACAAGCTCAGCCTGCCCCCCAGAACCAGAAGAGGGCCTGAAGCAATCCTGCGCTTTTGCGGCCAGCTCCCAAAAAAGCGAGTTGAAAAATGGAGCTCAGGGGCACTGCAATTCACAAACCTGCAGAGTTTTAAATGATACCTCTCGTCCACAAATATATTAAGGGAAGGCAACGAAGAGGCTTTGAAAGCAAGGCAGAATTGCAGGAAACAGATTTCAGGAGGTAGATTCGAATCGCCTTGAAAGCACATGAAAAGCGGCAAAACGTGGACAATGATGCCCTTGGCCAAAAAGGGCGTATGCGTTTTTTCCTGAATATATTCAGGAAAAAACGCATACGCCCTTTTTGGCCAACCAAGCAACCTGGAAAGGCCAATCAGCGCTCCAAAGAAGTCTCGCTTCCCAGCGGGCAAAAGGGCCATGCGGAAAAAAGTGTCCAAACCAGAAATGCAGGACCGGCCATGGAGAAATGGGAGCCTTGCTACGCTGATGGGTGGGATGTAAATTGCCAACAGCCACTCTGGAGAAGTGTACGGTGTGTTCTGAAACATCTAAAAAACACAGCTTGGAGAGCATAGGGCACTTCCACTCATGGGCGTATAAATTGGGAAAACTAAAAATCAGCAAGACACAGGCACCCCAAAGTTTAGGGCTGCTCTGTTGACAAGAACCCCCACTTCATTACACCTTAAATATCCTAGGAAAGAGAAAAATGGATAAAGAAGTTGTGGTCCTCATGTTCAATGGAATATCACTCAGCCATGAAATCAACGTCATAAGGCTAATAGCAGCACGATGAGTGGATTTAGGTACGACGATTCTAAGTGAAATAAGTCACACAGAAAAAGACACTTATCATAAGATATCACTTCTAGAGGGAATGTAAAAACCGCTACACTTGAACTGAATTACAAAACAGAACAGAGTCACACGTTTAGAAAACACACTATGGCTGCTGAACGGGAAAGGTGAGGTGGGGTGATGCATAAAACAAGGGTTTCAAATTAGCTCAGATACCGTTCCATAAACCCAATATGTAAGAGACAAGACCTATTCCTTTTTCAGTGAACTGGACTCAACACCCCCTATTCACCGCACAAGAATATATCTGACTAGTAAGAATCTTCAAACCTATGTATTCATATCTCTCTGTAAGTGAGTCAAGGGGGTGTAAAGCGGCATAAACACAGCCGTGAAAAGCAGCTAAACCCCATTATAAAAATAAATTACTTTTCAAAACCCGTGAAACAAAGACAGTGAAAGAGAGAGAAATTCTTCCAAAATTCGTTCAGGGGCTGTGATGCAACCTGGATTGACCATATCTAGACCCACAGCTGATTGAGACATAAGGGTGGACACTCTTGGGGCTGAGAGGTTCGGTGAGGTTGGGTGAGCCAACGCAGACCCTTTAAAGTAATACTGCATGGTACCCATCACATGGGTCCCAAATCTCCAGGTTCAAGGGCATCTTCCTACATCGAAAACAGGCATGAGAAACCCAGAAGATGGTACACCGTGTGATCAGGAAAGGTTCCTAAAACGCACCTCATTTCTCATCTCCTTTGCTCGGGTACGCCATTCCAGCCGATTTACTAGCCATCTCCCTCCTTGGAGAATCAGCACCTTTAACCTCCTGTTCCGTACAGGTTGCAATTTGTCCTGAGGATGAACGGGAAGAGGGGGAACCAATGAGAGACTAGCTCTAGGTGTTGGGACAGGCACAGGTCACTCTATTTTCCCATCAGGAAGAAGAATTAAGCACAAGCTCAGCCTGCCCCCCAGAACCAGAAGAGGGCCTGAAGCAATCCTGCGCTTTTGCGGCCAGCTCCCAAAAAAGCGAGTTGAAAAATGGAGCTCAGGGGCACTGCAATTCACAAACCTGCAGAGTTTTAAATGATACCTCTCGTCCACAAATATATTAAGGGAAGGCAACGAAGAGGCTTTGAAAGCAAGGCAGAATTGCAGGAAACAGATTTCAGGAGGTAGATTCGAATCGCCTTGAAAGCACATGAAAAGCGGCAAAACGTGGACAATGATGCCCTTGGCCAAAAAGGGCGTATGCGTTTTTTCCTGAATATATTCAGGAAAAAACGCATACGCCCTTTTTGGCCAACCAAGCAACCTGGAAAGGCCAATCAGCGCTCCAAAGAAGTCTCGCTTCCCAGCGGGCAAAAGGGCCATGCGGAAAAAAGTGTCCAAACCAGAAATGCAGGACCGGCCATGGAGAAATGGGAGCCTTGCTACGCTGATGGGTGGGATGTAAATTGCCAACAGCCACTCTGGAGAAGTGTACGGTGTGTTCTGAAACATCTAAAAAACACAGCTTGGAGAGCATAGGGCACTTCCACTCATGGGCGTATAAATTGGGAAAACTAAAAATCAGCAAGACACAGGCACCCCAAAGTTTAGGGCTGCTCTGTTGACAAGAACCCCCACTTCATTACACCTTAAATATCCTAGGAAAGAGAAAACTGGATAAAGAAGTTGGGGTCCTCATGTACAATGGAATATCACTCAGCCATGAAATCAACGTCATAAGGCTAGTAGCAGCACGATGAGTGGATTTAGGTACGACGATTCTAAGTGAAATAAGTCACACAGAAAAAGACACTTATCATAAGATATCACTTCTAGAGGGAATGTAAAAACCGCTACACTTGAACTGAATTACAAAACAGAACAGAGTCACACGTTTAGGAAACACACTACGGCTGCTGAACGGGAAAGGTGAGGTGGGGTGATGCATAAAACAAGGGTTTCAAATTAGCTCAGATACCGTTCCATAAACCCAATATGTAAGAGACAAGACCTATTCCTTGCTCAGTGAACTGGACTCAACACCCCCTATTCACCGCACAAGAATATATCTGACTAGTAAGAATCTTCAAACCTATGTATTGATATCTCTCTGTAAGTGAGTCAAGGGGGTGTAAAGCGGCATAAACACAGCCGTGAAAAGCAGCTAAACCCCATTATAAAAATAAATTACTTTTCAAAACCCGTGAAACAAAGACAGTGAAAGAGAGAGAAATTCTTACAAAATTCGTTCAGGGGCTGTGATGCAACCTGGATTGACCATATCTAGACCCACAGCTGATTGAGACATCAGGGTGGACACTCTTGGGGCTGAGAGGTTCGGTGAGGTTGGGTGAGCCAACGCAGACCCTTTCAAGTAATACTGCATGGTACCCATCCCATGGGTCCCAAATCTCCAGGTTCAAGGGCATCTTCCTACATCGAAAACAGGCATGAGAAACCCAGAAGATGGTACACCGTGTGATCGGGAAAGGTTTCTAAAACGCCCCTCATTTCTCATCTCCTTTGCTCGGGTTCGCCATTCCAGCCGATTTACTAGCCATCTCCCTCCTTGGAGAATCAGCACCTTTAACCTCCTGTTCCGTACAGGTTGCAATTTGTCCTGAGGATGAACGGGAAGAGGGGGAACCAATGAGAGACTAGCTCTAGGTGTTGGGACAGGCACAGGTCACTCTATTTTCCCATCAGGAAGAAGAATTAAGCACAAGCTCAGCCTGCCCCCCAGAACCAGAAGAGGGCCTGAAGCAATCCTGCGCTTTTGCGGCCAGCTCCCAAAAAAGCGAGTTGAAAAATGGAGCTCAGGGGCACTGCAATTCACAAACCTGCAGAGTTTTAAATGATACCTCTCGTCCACAAATATATTAAGGGAAGGCAACGAAGAGGCTTTGAAAGCAAGGCAGAATTGCAGGAAACAGATTTCAGGAGGTAGATTCGAATTGCCTTGAAAGCACATGAAAAGCGGCAAAACGTGGACAATGATGCCCTTGGCCAAAAAGGGCGTATGCGTTTTTTCCTGAATATATTCAGGAAAAAACGCATACGCCCTTTTTGGCCAACCAAGCAACCTGGAAAGGCCAATCAGCGCTCCAAAGAAGTCTCGCTTCCCAGCGGGCAAAAGGGCCATGCGGAAAAAAGTGTCCAAACCAGAAATGCAGGACCGGCCATGGAGAAATGGGAGCCTTGCTACGCTGATGGGTGGGATGTAAATTGCCAACAGCCACTCTGGAGAAGTGTACGGTGTGTTCTGAAACATCTAAAAAACACAGCTTGGAGAGCATAGGGCACTTCCACTCATGGGCGTATAAATTGGGAAAACTAAAAATCAGCAAGACACAGGCACCCCAAAGTTTAGGGCTGCTCTGTTGACAAGAACCCCCACTTCATTACACCTTAATTATCCTAGGAAAGAGAAAAATGGATAAAGAAGTTGTGGTCCTCATGTACAATGGAATATCACTCAGCCATGAAATCAACGTCATAAGGCTAGTAGCAGCACGATGAGTGGATTTAGGTACGACGATTCTAAGTGAAATAAGTCACACAGAAAAAGACACTTATCATAAGATATCACTTCTAGAGGGAATGTAAAAACCGCTACACTTGAACTGAATTAAAAAACTGAACAGAGTCACACGTTTAGGAAACACACTACGGCTGCTGAACGGGAAAGGTGAGGTGGGGTGATGCATAAAACAAGGGTTTCAAATTAGCTCAGATACCGTTCCATAAACCCAATATGTAAGAGACAAGACCTATTCCTTGCTCAGTGAACTGGACTCAACACCCCCTATTCACCGCACAAGAATATATCTGACTAGTAAGAATCTTCAAACCTATGTATTGAAATCTCTCTGTAAGTGAGTCAAGGGGGTGTAAAGCGGCATAAACACAGCCGTGAAAAGCAGCTAAACCCCATTAGAAAAATAAATTACTTTTCAAAACCCGTGAAACAAAGACAGTGAAAGAGAGAGAAATTCTTACAAAATTCGTTCAGGGGCTGTGATGCAACCTGGATTGACCATATCTAGACCCACAGCTGACTGAGACATAAGGGTGGACACTCTTGGGGCTGAGAGGTTCGGTGAGGTTGGGTGAGCCAACGCAGACCCTTTCAAGTAATACTGAATGGTACCCATCCCATGGGTCCCAAATCTCCAGGTTCAAGGGCATCTTCCTACATCGAAAACAGGCATGAGAAACCCAGAAGATGGTACACCGTGTGATCGGGAAAGGTTTCTAAAACGCACCTCATTTCTCATCTCCTTTGCTCGGGTTCGCCATTCCAGCCGATTTACTAGCCATCTCCCTCCTTGGAGAATCAGCACCTTTAACCTCCTGTTCCGTACAGGTTACAATTTGTCCTGAGGATGAACGGGAAGAGGGGGAACCAATGAGAGACTAGCTCTAGGTGTTGGGACAGGCACAGGTCACTCTATTTTCCCATCAGGAAGAAGAATTAAGCACAAGCTCAGCCTGCCCCCCAGAACCAGAAGAGGGCCTGAAGCAATCCTGCGCTTTTGCGGCCAGCTCCCAAAAAAGCGAGTTGAAAAATGGAGCTCAGGGGCACTGCAATTCACAAACCTGCAGAGTTTTAAATGATACCTCTCGTCCACAAATATATTAAGGGAAGGCAACGAAGAGGCTTTGAAAGCAAGGCAGAATTGCAGGAAACAGATTTCAGGAGGTAGATTCGAATCGCCTTGAAAGCACATGAAAAGCGGCAAAACGTGGACAATGATGCCCTTGGCCAAAAAGGGCGTATGCGTTTTTTCCTGAATATATTCAGGAAAAAACGCATACGCCCTTTTTGGCCAACCAAGCAACCTGGAAAGGCCAATCAGCGCTCCAAAGAAGTCTCGCTTCCCAGCGGGCAAAAGGGCCATGCGGAAAAAAGTGTCCAAACCAGAAATGCAGGACCGGCCATGGAGAAATGGGAGCCTTGCTACGCTGATGGGTGGGATGTAAATTGCCAACAGCCACTCTGGAGAAGTGTACGGTGTGTTCTGAAACATCTAAAAAACACAGATTGGAGAGCATAGGGCACTTCCACTCATGGGCGTATAAATTGGGAAAACTAAAAATCAGCAAGACACAGGCACCCCAAAGTTTAGGGCTGCTCTGTTGACAAGAACCCCCACTTCATTACACCTTAATTATCCTAGGAAAGAGAAAAATGGATAAAGAAGTTGTGGTCCTCATGTACAATGGAATATCACTCAGCCATGAAATCAACGTCATAAGGCTAGTAGCAGCACGATGAGTGGATTTAGGTACGACGATTCTAAGTGAAATAAGTCACACAGAAAAAGACACTTATCATAAGATATCACTTCTAGAGGGAATGTAAAAACCGCTACACTTGAACTGAATTACAAAACAGAACAGAGTCACACGTTTAGGAAACACACTACGGCTGCTGAACGGGAAAGGTGAGGTGGGGTGATGCATAAAACAAGGGTTTCAAATTAGCTAAGATACCGTTCCATAAACCCAATATGTAAGAGACAAGACCTATTCCTTTTTCAGTGAACTGGACTCAACACCCCCTATTCACCGCACAAGAATATATCTGACTAGTAAGAATCTTCAAACCTATGTATTGATATCTCTCTGTAAGTGAGTCAAGGGGGTGTAAAGCGGCATAAACACAGCCGTGAAAAGCAGCTAAACCCCATTATAAAAATAAATTACTTTTCAAAACCCGTGAAACAAAGACAGTGAAAGAGAGAGAAATTCTTCCAAAATTCGTTCAGGGGCTGTGATGCAACCTGGATTGACCATATCTAGACCCACAGCTGATTGAGACATAAGGGTGGACACTCTTGGGGCTGAGAGGTTCGGTGAGGTTGGGTGAGCCAACGCAGATCCTTTCAAGTAATACTGCATGGTACCCATCCCATGGGTCCCAAATCTCCAGGTTCAAGGGCATCTTCCTACGTCGAAAACAGGCATGAGAAACCCAGAAGATGGTACACCGTGTGATCGGGAAAGGTTTCTAAAACGCACCTCATTTCTCATCTCCTTTGCTCGGGTTCGCCATTCCAGCCGATTTACTAGCCATCTCCCTCCTTGGAGAATCAGCACCTTTAACCTCCTGTTCCGTACAGGTTGCAATTTGTCCTGAGGATGAACGGGAAGAGGGGGAACCAATGAGAGACTAGCTCTAGGTGTTGGGACAGGCACAGGTCACTCTATTTTCCCATCAGGAAGAAGAATTAAGCACAAGCTCAGCCTGCCCCCCAGAACCAGAAGAGGGCCTGAAACAATCCTGCGCTTTTGCGGCCAGCTCCCAAAAAAGCGAGTTGAAAAATGGAGCTCAGGGGCACTGCAATTCACAAACCTGCAGAGTTTTAAATGATACCTCTCGTCCACAAATATATTAAGGGAAGGCAACGAAGAGGCTTTGAAAGCAAGGCAGAATTGCAGGAAACAGATTTCAGGAGGTAGATTCGAATCGCCTTGAAAGCACATGAAAAGCGGCAAAACGTGGACAATGATGCCCTTGGCCAAAAAGGGCGTATGCGTTTTTTCCTGAATATATTCAGGAAAAAACGCATACGCCCTTTTTGGCCAACCAAGCAACCTGGAAAGGCCAATCAGCGCTCCAAAGAAGTCTCGCTTCCCAGCGGGCAAAAGGGCCATGCGGAAAAAAGTGTCCAAACCAGAAATGCAGGACCGGCCATGGAGAAATGGGAGCCTTGCTACGCTGATGGGTGGGATGTAAATTGCCAACAGCCACTCTGGAGAAGTGTACGGTGTGTTCTGAAACATCTAAAAAACACAGCTTGGAGAGCATAGGGCACTTCCACTCATGGGCGTATAAATTGGGAAAACTAAAAATCAGCAAGACACAGGCACCCCAAAGTTTAGGGCTGCTCTGTTGACAAGAACCCCCACTTCATTACACCTTAAATATCCTAGGAAAGAGAAAAATGGATAAAGAAGTTGTGGTCCTCATGTACAATGGAATATCACTCAGCCATGAAATCAACGTCATAAGGCTAATAGCAGCACGATGAGTGGATTTAGGTACGACGATTCTAAGTGAAATAAGTCACACAGAAAAAGACACTTATCATAAGATATCACTTCTAGAGGGAATGTAAAAACCGCTACACTTGAACTGAATTACAAAACAGAACAGAGTCACACGTTTAGAAAACACACTATGGCTGCTGAACGGGAAAGGTGAGGTGGGGTGATGCATAAAACAAGGGTTTCAAATTAGCTCAGATACCGTTCCATAAACCCAATATGTAAGAGACAAGACCTATTCCTTTTTCAGTGAACTGGACTCAACACCCCCTATTCACCGCACAAGAATATATCTGACTAGTAAGAATCTTCAAACCTATGTATTGATATCTCTCTGTAAGTGAGTCAAGGGGGTGTAAAGCGGCATAAACACAGCCGTGAAAAGCAGCTAAACCCCATTATAAAAATAAATTACTTTTCAAAACCCGTGAAACAAAGACAGTGAAAGAGAGAGAAATTCTTCCAAAATTCGTTCAGGGGCTGTGATGCAACCTGGATTGACCATATCTAGACCCACAGCTGATTGAGACATAAGGGTGGACACTCTTGGGGCTGAGAGGTTCGGTGAGGTTGGGTGAGCCAACGCAGACCCTTTCAAGTAATACTGCATGGTACCCATCCCATGGGTCCCAAATCTCCAGGTTCAAGGGCATCTACCTACGTCGAAAACAGGCATGAGAAACCCAGAAGATGGTACACCGTGTGATCGGGAAAGGTTTCTAAAACGCACCTCATTTCTCATCTCCTTTGCTCGGTTTCGCCATTCCAGCCGATTTATTACCCATCTCCCTCCTTGGAGAATCAGCACCTTTAACCTCCTGTTCCGTACAGGTTGCAATTTGTCCTGAGGATGAACGGGAAGAGGGGGAACCAATGAGAGACTAGCTCTAGGTGTTGGGACAGGCACAGGTCACTCTATTTTCCCATCAGGAAGAAGAATTAAGCACAAGCTCAGCCTGCCCCCCAGAACCAGAAGAGGGCCTGAAGCAATCCTGCGCTTTTGCGGTCAGCTCCCAAAAAAGCGAGTTGAAAAATGGAGCTCAGGGGCACTGCAATTCACAAACCTGCAGAGTTTTAAATGATACCTCTCGTCCACAAATATATTAAGGGAAGGCAACGAAGAGGCTTTGAAAGCAAGGCAGAATTGCAGGAAACAGATTTCAGGAGGTAGATTCGAATCGCCTTGAAAGCACATGAAAAGCGGCCAAACGTGGACAATGATGCCCTTGGCCAAAAAGAGCGTATGCGTTTTTTCCTGAATATATTCAGGAAAAAACGCATACGCCCTTTTTGGCCAACCAAGCAACCTGGAAAGGCCAATCAGCGCTCCAAAGAAGTCTCGCTTCCCAGCGGGCAAAAGGGCCATGCGGAAAAAAGTGTCCAAACCAGAAATGCAGGACCGGCCATGGAGAAATGGGAGCCTTGCTACGCTGATGCGTGGGATGTAAATTGCCAACAGCCACTCTGGAGAAGTGTACGGTGTGTTCTGAAACATCTAAAAAACACAGCTTGGAGAGCATAGGGCACTTCCACTCATGGGCGTATAAATTGGGAAAACTAAAAATCAGCAAGACACAGGCACCCCAAAGTTTAGGGCTGCTCTGTTGACAAGAACCCCCACTTCATTACACCTTAAATATCCTAGGAAAGAGAAAAATGGATAAAGAAGTTGGGGTCCTCATGTACAATGGAATATCACTCAGCCATGAAATCAACGTCATAAGGCTAGTAGCAGCACGATGAGTGGATTTAGGTACGACGATTCTAAGTGAAATAAGTCACACAGAAAAAGACACTTATCATAAGATATCACTTCTAGAGGGAATGTAAAAACCGCTACACTTGAACTGAATTACAAAACAGAACAGAGTCACACGTTTAGGAAACACACTATGGCTGCTGAACGGGAAAGGTGAGGTGGGGTGATGCATAAAACAAGGGTTTCAAATTAGCTCAGATACCGTTCCATAAACCCAATATGTAAGAGACAAGACCTATTCCTTTTTCAGTGAACTGGAATCAACACACCCTATTCACCGCACAAGAATATATCTGACTAGTAAGAATCTTCAAACCTATGTATTGATATCTCTCTGTAAGTGAGTCAAGGGGGTGTAAAGCGGCATAAACACAGCCGTGAAAAGCAGCTAAACCCCATTATAAAAATAAATTACTTTTCAAAACCCGTGAAACAAAGACAGTGAAAGAGAGAGAAATTCTTCCAAAATTCGTTCAGGGGCTGTGATGCAACCTGGATTGACCATATCTAGACCCACAGCTGATTGAGACATAAGGGTGGACACTCTTGGGGCTGAGAGGTTCGGTGAGGTTGGGTGAGCCAACGCAGACCCTTTCAAGTAATACTGCATGGTACCCATCCCATGGGTCCCAAATCTCCAGGTTCAAGGGCATCTTCCTACGTCGAAAACAGGCATGAGAAACCCAGAAGATGGTACACCGTGTGATCGGGAAAGGTTTCTAAAACGCACCTCATTTCTCATCTCCTTTGCTCGGGTTCGCCATTCCAGCCGATTTACTAGCCATCTCCCTCCTTGGAGAATCAGCACCTTTAACCTCCTGTTCCGTACAGGTTGCAATTTGTCCTGAGGATGAACGGGAAGAGGGGGAACCAATGAGAGACTAGCTCTAGGTGTTGGGACAGGCACAGGTCACTCTATTTTCCCATCAGGAAGAAGAATTAAGCACAAGCTCAGCCTGCCCCCCAGAACCAGAAGAGGGCCTGAAGCAATCCTGCGCTTTTGCGGCCAGCTCCCAAAAAAGCGAGTTGAAAAATGGAGCTCAGGGGCACTGCAATTCACAAACCTGCAGAGTTTTAAATGATACCTCTCGTCCACAAATATATTAAGGGAAGGCAACGAAGAGGCTTTGAAAGCAAGGCAGAATTGCAGGAAACAGATTTCAGGAGGTAGATTCGAATCGCCTTGAAAGCACATGAAAAGCGGCCAAACGTGGACAATGATGCCCTTGGCCAAAAAGGGCGTATGCGTTTTTTCCTGAATATATTCAGGAAAAAACGCATACGCCCTTTTTGGCCAACCAAGCAACCTGGAAAGGCCAATCAGCGCTCCAAAGAAGTCTCGCTTCCCAGCGGGCAAAAGGGCCATGCGGAAAAAAGTGTCCAAACCAGAAATGCAGGACCGGCCATGGAGAAATGGGAGCCTTGCTACGCTGATGGGTGGGATGTAAATTGCCAACAGCCACTCTGGAGAAGTGTACGGTGTGTTCTGAAACATCTAAAAAACACAGCTTGGAGAGCATAGGGCACTTCCACTCATGGGCGTATAAATTGGGAAAACTAAAAATCAGCAAGACACAGGCACCCCAAAGTTTAGGGCTGCTCTGTTGACAAGAACCCCCACTTCATTACACCTTAAATATCCTAGGAAAGAGAAAAATGGATAAAGAAGTTGGGGTCCTCATGTACAATGGAATATCACTCAGCCATGAAATCAACGTCATAAGGCTAGTAGCAGCACGATGAGTGGATTTAGGTACGACGATTCTAAGTGAAATAAGTCACACAGAAAAAGACACTTATCATAAGATATCACTTCTAGAGGGAATGTAAAAACCGCTACACTTGAACTGAATTACAAAACAGAACAGAGTCACACGTTTAGAAAACACACTATGGCTGCTGAACGGGAAAGGTGAGGTGGGGTGATGCATAAAACAAGGGTTTCAAATTAGCTCAGATACCGTTCCATAAACCCAATATGTAAGAGACAAGACCTATTTCTTTTTCAGTGAACTGGACTCAACACCCCCTATTCACCGCACAAGAATATATCTGACTAGTAAGAATCTTCAAACCTATGTATTGATATCTCTCTGTAAGTGAGTCAAGGGGGTGTAAAGCGGCATAAACACAGCCGTGAAAAGCAGCTAAACCCCATTATAAAAATAAATTACTTTTCAAAACCCGTGAAACAAAGACAGTGAAAGAGAGAGAAATTCTTACAAAATTCGTTCAGGGGCTGTGATGCAACCTGGATTGACCATATCTAGACCCACAGCTGATTGAGACATAAGGGTGGACACTCTTGGGGCTGAGAGGTTCGGTGAGGTTGGGTGAGCCAACGCAGATCCTTTCAAGTAATACTGCATGGTACCCATCCCATGGGTCCCAAATCTCCAGGTTCAAGGGCATCTACCTACGTCGAAACCAGGCATGAGAAACCCAGAAGATGGTACACCGTGTGATCGGGAAAGGTTTCTAAAACGCACCTCATTTCTCATCTCCTTTGCTCGGGTTCGCCATTCCAGCCGATTTACTAGCCATCTCCCTCCTTGGAGAATCAGCACCTTTAACCTCCTGTTCCGTACAGGTTGCAATTTGTCCTGAGGATGAACGGGAAGAGGGGGAACCAATGACAGACTAGCTCTAGGTGTTGGGACAGGCACAGGTCACTCTATTTTCCCATCAGGAAGAAGAATTAAGCACAAGCTCAGCCTGCCCCCCAGAACCAGAAGAGGGCCTGAAGCAATCCTGCGCTTTTGCGGTCAGCTCCCAAAAAAGCGAGTTGAAAAATGGAGCTCAGGGGCACTGCAATTCACAAACCTGCAGAGTTTTAAATGATACCTCTCGTCCACAAATATATTAAGGGAAGGCAACGAAGAGGCTTTGAAAGCAAGGCAGAATTGCAGGAAACAGATTTCAGGAGGTAGATTCGAATCGCCTTGAAAGCACATGAAAAGCGGCCAAACGTGGACAATGATGCCCTTGGCCAAAAAGGGCGTATGCGTTTTTTCCTGAATATATTCAGGAAAAAACGCATACGCCCTTTTTGGCCAACCAAGCAACCTGGAAAGGCCAATCAGCGCTCCAAAGAAGTCTCGCTTCCCAGCGGGCAAAAGGGCCATGCGGAAAAAAGTGTCCAAACCAGAAATGCAGGACCGGCCATGGAGAAATGGGAGCCTTGCTACGCTGATGGGTGGGATGTAAATTGCCAACAGCCACTCTGGAGAAGTGTACGGTGTGTTCTGAAACATCTAAAAAACACAGCTTGGAGAGCATAGGGCACTTCCACTCATGGGCGTATAAATTGGGAAAACTAAAAATCAGCAAGACACAGGCACCCCAAAGTTTAGGGCTGCTCTGTTGACAAGAACCCCCACTTCATTACACCTTAAATATCCTAGGAAAGAGAAAAATGGATAAAGAAGTTGGGGTCCTCATGTACAATGGAATATCACTCAGCCATGAAATCAACGTCATAAGGCTAGTAGCAGCACGATGAGTGGATTTAGGTACGACGATTCTAAGTGAAATAAGTCACACAGAAAAAGACACTTATCATAAGATATCACTTCTAGAGGGAATGTAAAAACCGCTACACTTGAACTGAATTACAAAACAGAACAGAGTCACACGTTTAGAAAACACACTATGGCTGCTGAACGGGAAAGGTGAGGTGGGGTGATGCATAAAACAAGGGTTTCAAATTAGCTCAGATACCGTTCCATAAACCCAATATGTAAGAGACAAGACCTATTTCTTTTTCAGTGAACTGGACTCAACACCCCCTATTCACCGCACAAGAATATATCTGACTAGTAAGAATCTTCAAACCTATGTATTGATATCTCTCTGTAAGTGAGTCAAGGGGGTGTAAAGCGGCATAAACACAGCCGTGAAAAGCAGCTAAACCCCATTATAAAAATAAATTACTTTTCAAAACCCGTGAAACAAAGACAGTGAAAGAGAGAGAAATTCTTACAAAATTCGTTCAGGGGCTGTGATGCAACCTGGATTGACCATATCTAGACCCACAGCTGATTGAGACATAAGGGTGGACACTCTTGGGGCTGAGAGGTTCGGTGAGGTTGGGTGAGCCAACGCAGATCCTTTCAAGTAATACTGCATGGTACCCATCCCATGGGTCCCAAATCTCCAGGTTCAAGGGCATCTACCTACGTCGAAACCAGGCATGAGAAACCCAGAAGATGGTACACCGTGTGATCGGGAAAGGTTTCTAAAACGCACCTCATTTCTCATCTCCTTTGCTCGGGTTCGCCATTCCAGCCGATTTACTAGCCATCTCCCTCCTTGGAGAATCAGCACCTTTAACCTCCTGTTCCGTACAGGTTGCAATTTGTCCTGAGGATGAACGGGAAGAGGGGGAACCAATGACAGACTAGCTCTAGGTGTTGGGACAGGCACAGGTCACTCTATTTTCCCATCAGGAAGAAGAATTAAGCACAAGCTCAGCCTGCCCCCCAGAACCAGAAGAGGGCCTGAAGCAATCCTGCGCTTTTGCGGTCAGCTCCCAAAAAAGCGAGTTGAAAAATGGAGCTCAGGGGCACTGCAATTCACAAACCTGCAGAGTTTTAAATGATACCTCTCGTCCACAAATATATTAAGGGAAGGCAACGAAGAGGCTTTGAAAGCAAGGCAGAATTGCAGGAAACAGATTTCAGGAGGTAGATTCGAATCGCCTTGAAAGCACATGAAAAGCGGCAAAACGTGGACAATGATGCCCTTGGCCAAAAAGGGCGTATGCGTTTTTTCCTGAATATATTCAGGAAAAAACGCATACGCCCTTTTTGGCCAACCAAGCAACCTGGAAAGGCCAATCAGCGCTCCAAAGAAGTCTCGCTTCCCAGCGGGCAAAAGGGCCATGCGGAAAAAAGTGTCCAAACCAGAAATGCAGGACCGGCCATGGAGAAATGGGAGCCTTGCTACGCTGATGGGTGGGATGTAAATTGCCAACAGCCACTCTGGAGAAGTGTACGGTGTGTTCTGAAACATCTAAAAAACACAGCTTGGAGAGCATAGGGCACTTCCACTCATGGGCGTATAAATTGGGAAAACTAAAAATCAGCAAGACACAGGCACCCCAAAGTTTAGGGCTGCTCTGTTGACAAGAACCCCCACTTCATTACACCTTAAATATCCTAGGAAAGAGAAAAATGGATAAAGAAGTTGGGGTCCTCATGTACAATGGAATATCACTCAGCCATGAAATCAACGTCATAAGGCTAGTAGCAGCACGATGAGTGGATTTAGGTACGACGATTCTAAGTGAAATAAGTCACACAGAAAAAGACACTTATCATAAGATATCACTTCTAGTGGGAATGTAAAAACCGCTACACTTGAACTGAATTACAAAACAGAACAGAGTCACACGTTTAGGAAACACACTATGGCTGCTGAACGGGAAAGGTGAGGTGGGGTGATGCATAAAACAAGGGTTTCAAATTAGCTCAGATACCGTTCCATAAACCCAATATGTAAGAGACAAGACCTATTCCTTTTTCAGTGAACTGGACTCAACACCCCCTATTCACCGCACAAGAATATATCTGACTAGTAAGAATCTTCAAACCTATGTATTGATATCTCTCTGTAAGTGAGTCAAGGGGGTGTAAAGCGGCATAAACACAGCCGTGAAAAGCAGCTAAACCCCATTATAAAAATAAATTACTTTTCAAAACCCGTGAAACAAAGACAGTGAAAGAGAGAGAAATTCTTACAAAATTCGTTCAGGGGCTGTGATGCAACCTGGATTGACCATATCTAGACCCACAGCTGATTGAGACATAAGGGTGGACACTCTTGGGGCTGAGAGGTTCGGTGAGGTTGGGTGAGCCAACGCAGATCCTTTCAAGTAATACTGCATGGTACCCATCCCATGGGTCCCAAATCTCCAGGTTCAAGGGCATCTACCTACGTCGAAACCAGGCATGAGAAACCCAGAAGATGGTACACCGTGTGATCGGGAAAGGTTTCTAAAACGCACCTCATTTCTCATCTCCTTTGCTCGGGTTCGCCATTCCAGCCGATTTACTAGCCATCTCCCTCCTTGGAGAATCAGCACCTTTAACCTCCTGTTCCGTACAGGTTGCAATTTGTCCTGAGGATGAACGGGAAGAGGGGGAACCAATGAGAGACTAGCTCTAGGTGTTGGGACAGGCACAGGTCACTCTATTTTCCCATCAGGAAGAAGAATTAAGCACAAGCTCAGCCTGCCCCCCAGAACCAGAAGAGGGCCTGAAGCAATCCTGCGCTTTTGCGGCCAGCTCCCAAAAAAGCGAGTTGAAAAATGGAGCTCAGGGGCACTGCAATTCACAAACCTGCAGAGTTTTAAATGATACCTCTCGTCCACAAATATATTAAGGGAAGGCAACGAAGAGGCTTTGAAAGCAAGGCAGAATTGCAGGAAACAGATTTCAGGAGGTAGATTCGAATCGCCTTGAAAGCACATGAAAAGCGGCCAAACGTGGACAATGATGCCCTTGGCCAAAAAGGGCGTATGCGTTTTTTCCTGAATATATTCAGGAAAAAACGCATACGCCCTTTTTGGCCAACCAAGCAACCTGGAAAGGCCAATCAGCGCTCCAAAGAAGTCTCGCTTCCCAGCGGGCAAAAGGGCCATGCGGAAAAAAGTGTCCAAACCAGAAATGCAGGACCGGCCATGGAGAAATGGGAGCCTTGCTACGCTGATGGGTGGGATGTAAATTGCCAACAGCCACTCTGGAGAAGTGTACGGTGTGTTCTGAAACATCTAAAAAACACAGCTTGGAGAGCATAGGGCACTTCCACTCATGGGCGTATAAATTGGGAAAACTAAAAATCAGCAAGACACAGGCACCCCAAAGTTTAGGGCTGCTCTGTTGACAAGAACCCCCACTTCATTACACCTTAAATATCCTAGGAAAGAGAAAAATGGATAAAGAAGTTGGGGTCCTCATGTACAATGGAATATCACTCAGCCATGAAATCAACGTCATAAGGCTAGTAGCAGCACGATGAGTGGATTTAGGTACGACGATTCTAAGTGAAATAAGTCACACAGAAAAAGACACTTATCATAAGATATCACTTCTAGAGGGAATGTAAAAACCGCTACACTTGAACTGAATTACAAAACAGAACAGAGTCACACGTTTAGAAAACACACTATGGCTGCTGAACGGGAAAGGTGAGGTGGGGTGATGCATAAAACAAGGGTTTCAAATTAGCTCAGATACCGTTCCATAAACCCAATATGTAAGAGACAAGACCTATTTCTTTTTCAGTGAACTGGACTCAACACCCCCTATTCACCGCACAAGAATATATCTGACTAGTAAGAATCTTCAAACCTATGTATTGATATCTCTCTGTAAGTGAGTCAAGGGGGTGTAAAGCGGCATAAACACAGCCGTGAAAAGCAGCTAAACCCCATTATAAAAATAAATTACTTTTCAAAACCCGTGAAACAAAGACAGTGAAAGAGAGAGAAATTCTTACAAAATTCGTTCAGGGGCTGTGATGCAACCTGGATTGACCATATCTAGACCCACAGCTGATTGAGACATAAGGGTGGACACTCTTGGGGCTGAGAGGTTCGGTGAGGTTGGGTGAGCCAACGCAGATCCTTTCAAGTAATACTGCATGGTACCCATCCCATGGGTCCCAAATCTCCAGGTTCAAGGGCATCTACCTACGTCGAAACCAGGCATGAGAAACCCAGAAGATGGTACACCGTGTGATCGGGAAAGGTTTCTAAAACGCACCTCATTTCTCATCTCCTTTGCTCGGGTTCGCCATTCCAGCCGATTTACTAGCCATCTCCCTCCTTGGAGAATCAGCACCTTTAACCTCCTGTTCCGTACAGGTTGCAATTTGTCCTGAGGATGAACGGGAAGAGGGGGAACCAATGAGAGACTAGCTCTAGGTGTTGGGACAGGCACAGGTCACTCTATTTTCCCATCAGGAAGAAGAATTAAGCACAAGCTCAGCCTGCCCCCCAGAACCAGAAGAGGGCCTGAAGCAATCCTGCGCTTTTGCGGTCAGCTCCCAAAAAAGCGAGTTGAAAAATGGAGCTCAGGGGCACTGCAATTCACAAACCTGCAGAGTTTTAAATGATACCTCTCGTCCACAAATATATTAAGGGAAGGCAACGAAGAGGCTTTGAAAGCAAGGCAGAATTGCAGGAAACAGATTTCAGGAGGTAGATTCGAATCGCCTTGAAAGCACATGAAAAGCGGCAAAACGTGGACAATGATGCCCTTGGCCAAAAAGGGCGTATGCGTTTTTTCCTGAATATATTCAGGAAAAAACGCATACGCCCTTTTTGGCCAACCAAGCAACCTGGAAAGGCCAATCAGCGCTCCAAAGAAGTCTCGCTTCCCAGCGGGCAAAAGGGCCATGCGGAAAAAAGTGTCCAAACCAGAAATGCAGGACCGGCCATGGAGAAATGGGAGCCTTGCTACGCTGATGGGTGGGATGTAAATTGCCAACAGCCACTCTGGAGAAGTGTACGGTGTGTTCTGAAACATCTAAAAAACACAGCTTGGAGAGCATAGGGCACTTCCACTCATGGGCGTATAAATTGGGAAAACTAAAAATCAGCAAGACACAGGCACCCCAAAGTTTAGGGCTGCTCTGTTGACAAGAACCCCCACTTCATTACACCTTAAATATCCTAGGAAAGAGAAAAATGGATAAAGAAGTTGGGGTCCTCATGTACAATGGAATATCACTCAGCCATGAAATCAACGTCATAAGGCTAGTAGCAGCACGATGAGTGGATTTAGGTACGACGATTCTAAGTGAAATAAGTCACACAGAAAAAGACACTTATCATAAGATATCACTTCTAGTGGGAATGTAAAAACCGCTACACTTGAACTGAATTACAAAACAGAACAGAGTCACACGTTTAGGAAACACACTATGGCTGCTGAACGGGAAAGGTGAGGTGGGGTGATGCATAAAACAAGGGTTTCAAATTAGCTCAGATACCGTTCCATAAACCCAATATGTAAGAGACAAGACCTATTCCTTTTTCAGTGAACTGGACTCAACACCCCCTATTCACCGCACAAGAATATATCTGACTAGTAAGAATCTTCAAACCTATGTATTGATATCTCTCTGTAAGTGAGTCAAGGGGGTGTAAAGCGGCATAAACACAGCCGTGAAAAGCAGCTAAACCCCATTATAAAAATAAATTACTTTTCAAAACCCGTGAAACAAAGACAGTGAAAGAGAGAGAAATTCTTACAAAATTCGTTCAGGGGCTGTGATGCAACCTGGATTGACCATATCTAGACCCACAGCTGATTGAGACATAAGGGTGGACACTCTTGGGGCTGAGAGGTTCGGTGAGGTTGGGTGAGCCAACGCAGATCCTTTCAAGTAATACTGCATGGTACCCATCCCATGGGTCCCAAATCTCCAGGTTCAAGGGCATCTACCTACGTCGAAACCAGGCATGAGAAACCCAGAAGATGGTACACCGTGTGATCGGGAAAGGTTTCTAAAACGCACCTCATTTCTCATCTCCTTTGCTCGGGTTCGCCATTCCAGCCGATTTACTAGCCATCTCCCTCCTTGGAGAATCAGCACCTTTAACCTCCTGTTCCGTACAGGTTGCAATTTGTCCTGAGGATGAACGGGAAGAGGGGGAACCAATGAGAGACTAGCTCTAGGTGTTGGGACAGGCACAGGTCACTCTATTTTCCCATCAGGAAGAAGAATTAAGCACAAGCTCAGCCTGCCCCCCAGAACCAGAAGAGGGCCTGAAGCAATCCTGCGCTTTTGCGGTCAGCTCCCAAAAAAGCGAGTTGAAAAATGGAGCTCAGGGGCACTGCAATTCACAAACCTGCAGAGTTTTAAATGATACCTCTCGTCCACAAATATATTAAGGGAAGGCAACGAAGAGGCTTTGAAAGCAAGGCAGAATTGCAGGAAACAGATTTCAGGAGGTAGATTCGAATCGCCTTGAAAGCACATGAAAAGCGGCAAAACGTGGACAATGATGCCCTTGGCCAAAAAGGGCGTATGCGTTTTTTCCTGAATATATTCAGGAAAAAACGCATACGCCCTTTTTGGCCAACCAAGCAACCTGGAAAGGCCAATCAGCGCTCCAAAGAAGTCTCGCTTCCCAGCGGGCAAAAGGGCCATGCGGAAAAAAGTGTCCAAACCAGAAATGCAGGACCGGCCATGGAGAAATGGGAGCCTTGCTACGCTGATGGGTGGGATGTAAATTGCCAACAGCCACTCTGGAGAAGTGTACGGTGTGTTCTGAAACATCTAAAAAACACAGCTTGGAGAGCATAGGGCACTTCCACTCATGGGCGTATAAATTGGGAAAACTAAAAATCAGCAAGACACAGGCACCCCAAAGTTTAGGGCTGCTCTGTCGACAAGAACCCCCACTTCATTACACCTTAAATATCCTAGGAAAGAGAAAAATGGATAAAGAAGTTGGGGTCCTCATGTACAATGGAATATCACTCAGCCATGAAATCAACGTCATAAGGCTAGTAGCAGCACGATGAGTGGATTTAGGTACGACGATTCTAAGTGAAATAAGTCACACAGAAAAAGACACTTATCATAAGATATCACTTCTAGAGGGAATATAAAAACCGCTACACTTGAACTGAATTACAAAACAGAACAGAGTCACACGTTTAGGAAACACACTATGGCTGCTGAACGGGAAAGGTGAGGTGGGGTGATGCATAAAACATGGGTTTCAAATTAGCTCAGATACCGTTCCATAAACCCAATATGTAAGAGACAAGACCTATTTCTTTTTCAGTGAACTGGACTCAACACCCCCTATTCACCGCACAAGAATATATCTGACTAGTAAGAATCTTCAAACCTATGTATTGATATCTCTCTGTAAGTGAGTCAAGGGGGTGTAAAGCGGCATAAACACAGCCGTGAAAAGCAGCTAAACCCCATTATAAAAATAAATTACTTTTCAAAACCCGTGAAACAAAGACAGTGAAAGAGAGAGAAATTCTTACAAAATTCGTTCAGGGGCTGTGATGCAACCTGGATTGACCATATCTAGACCCACAGCTGATTGAGACATAAGGGTGGACACTCTTGGGGCTGAGAGTTTCGGTGAGGTTGGGTGAGCCAACGCAGATCCTTTCAAGTAATACTGCATGGTACCCATCCCATGGGTCCCAAATCTCCAGGTTCAAGGGCATCTACCTACGTCGAAACCAGGCATGAGAAACCCAGAAGATGGTACACCGTGTGATCGGGAAAGGTTTCTAAAACGCACCTCATTTCTCATCTCCTTTGCTCGGGTTCGCCATTCCAGCCGATTTACTAGCCATCTCCCTCCTTGGAGAATCAGCACCTTTAACCTCCTGTTCCGTACAGGTTGCAATTTGTCCTGAGGATGAACGGGAAGAGGGGGAACCAATGAGAGACTAGCTCTAGGTGTTGGGACAGGCACAGGTCACTCTATTTTCCCATCAGGAAGAAGAATTAAGCACAAGCTCAGCCTGCCCCCCAGAACCAGAAGAGGGCCTGAAGCAATCCTGCGCTTTTGCGGTCAGCTCCCAAAAAAGCGAGTTGAAAAATGGAGCTCAGGGGCACTGCAATTCACAAACCTGCAGAGTTTTAAATGATACCTCTCGTCCACAAATATATTAAGGGAAGGCAACGAAGAGGCTTTGAAAGCAAGGCAGAATTGCAGGAAACAGATTTCAGGAGGTAGATTCGAATCGCCTTGAAAGCACATGAAAAGCGGCCAAACGTGGACAATGATGCCCTTGGCCAAAAAGGGCGTATGCGTTTTTTCCTGAATATATTCAGGAAAAAACGCATACGCCCTTTTTGGCCAACCAAGCAACCTGGAAAGGCCAATCAGCGCTCCAAAGAAGTCTCGCTTCCCAGCGGGCAAAAGGGCCATGCGGAAAAAAGTGTCCAAACCAGAAATGCAGGACCGGCCATGGAGAAATGGGAGCCTTGCTACGCTGATGGGTGGGATGTAAATTGCCAACAGCCACTCTGGAGAAGTGTACGGTGTGTTCTGAAACATCTAAAAAACACAGCTTGGAGAGCATAGGGCACTTCCACTCATGGGCGTATAAATTGGGAAAACTAAAAATCAGCAAGACACAGGCACCCCAAAGTTTAGGGCTGCTCTGTCGACAAGAACCCCCACTTCATTACACCTTAAATATCCTAGGAAAGAGAAAAATGGATAAAGAAGTTGGGGTCCTCATGTACAATGGAATATCACTCAGCCATGAAATCAACGTCATAAGGCTAGTAGCAGCACGATGAGTGGATTTAGGTACGACGATTCTAAGTGAAATAAGTCACACAGAAAAAGACACTTATCATAAGATATCACTTCTAGAGGGAATGTAAAAACCGCTACACTTGAACTGAATTACAAAACAGAACAGAGTCACACGTTTAGAAAACACACTATGGCTGCTGAACGGGAAAGGTGAGGTGGGGTGATGCATAAAACAAGGGTTTCAAATTAGCTCAGATACCGTTCCATAAACCCAATATGTAAGAGAGAAGACCTATTTCTTTTTCAGTGAACTGGACTCAACACCCCCTATTCACCGCACAAGAATATATCTGACTAGTAAGAATCTTCAAACCTATGTATTGATATCTCTCTGTAAGTGAGTCAAGGGGGTGTAAAGCGGCATAAACACAGCCGTGAAAAGCAGCTAAACCCCATTATAAAAATAAATTACTTTTCAAAACCCGTGAAACAAAGACAGTGAAAGAGAGAGAAATTCTTACAAAATTCGTTCAGGGGCTGTGATGCAACCTGGATTGACCATATCTAGACCCACAGCTGATTGAGACATAAGGGTGGACACTCTTGGGGCTGAGAGGTTCGGTGAGGTTGGGTGAGCCAACGCAGATCCTTTCAAGTAATACTGCATGGTACCCATCCCATGGGTCCCAAATCTCCAGGTTCAAGGGCATCTACCTACGTCGAAACCAGGCATGAGAAACCCAGAAGATGGTACACCGTGTGATCGGGAAAGGTTTCTAAAACGCACCTCATTTCTCATCTCCTTTGCTCGGGTTCGCCATTCCAGCCGATTTACTAGCCATCTCCCTCCTTGGAGAATCAGCACCTTTAACCTCCTGTTCCGTACAGGTTGCAATTTGTCCTGAGGATGAACGGGAAGAGGGGGAACCAATGAGAGACTAGCTCTAGGTGTTGGGACAGGCACAGGTCACTCTATTTTCCCATCAGGAAGAAGAATTAAGCACAAGCTCAGCCTGCCCCCCAGAACCAGAAGAGGGCCTGAAGCAATCCTGCGCTTTTGCGGTCAGCTCCCAAAAAAGCGAGTTGAAAAATGGAGCTCAGGGGCACTGCAATTCACAAACCTGCAGAGTTTTAAATGATACCTCTCGTCCACAAATATATTAAGGGAAGGCAACGAAGAGGCTTTGAAAGCAAGGCAGAATTGCAGGAAACAGATTTCAGGAGGTAGATTCGAATCGCCTTGAAAGCACATGAAAAGCGGCAAAACGTGGACAATGATGCCCTTGGCCAAAAAGGGCGTATGCGTTTTTTCCTGAATATATTCAGGAAAAAACGCATACGCCCTTTTTGGCCAACCAAGCAACCTGGAAAGGCCAATCAGCGCTCCAAAGAAGTCTCGCTTCCCAGCGGGCAAAAGGGCCATGCGGAAAAAAGTGTCCAAACCAGAAATGCAGGACCGGCCATGGAGAAATGGGAGCCTTGCTACGCTGATGGGTGGGATGTAAATTGCCAACAGCCACTCTGGAGAAGTGTACGGTGTTTTCTGAAACATCTAAAAAACACAGCTTGGAGAGCATAGGGCACTTCCACTCATGGGCGTATAAATTGGGAAAACTAAAAATCAGCAAGACACAGGCACCCCAAAGTTTAGGGCTGCTCTGTTGACAAGAACCCCCACTTCATTACACCTTAAATATCCTAGGAAAGAGAAAAATGGATAAAGAAGTTGGGGTCCTCATGTACAATGGAATATCACTCAGCCATGAAATCAACGTCATAAGGCTAGTAGCAGCACGATGAGTGGATTTAGGTACGACGATTCTAAGTGAAATAAGTCACACAGAAAAAGACACTTATCATAAGATATCACTTCTAGTGGGAATGTAAAAACCGCTACACTTGAACTGAATTACAAAACAGAACAGAGTCACACGTTTAGGAAACACACTATGGCTGCTGAACGGGAAAGGTGAGGTGGGGTGATGCATAAAACAAGGGTTTCAAATTAGCTCAGATACCGTTCCATAAACCCAATATGTAAGAGACAAGACCTATTCCTTTTTCAGTGAACTGGACTCAACACCCCCTATTCACCGCACAAGAATATATCTGACTAGTAAGAATCTTCAAACCTATGTATTGATATCTCTCTGTAAGTGAGTCAAGGGGGTGTAAAGCGGCATAAACACAGCCGTGAAAAGCAGCTAAACCCCATTATAAAAATAAATTACTTTTCAAAACCCGTGAAACAAAGACAGTGAAAGAGAGAGAAATTCTTACAAAATTCGTTCAGGGGCTGTGATGCAACCTGGATTGACCATATCTAGACCCACAGCTGATTGAGACATAAGGGTGGACACTCTTGGGGCTGAGAGGTTCGGTGAGGTTGGGTGAGCCAACGCAGATCCTTTCAAGTAATACTGCATGGTACCCATCCCATGGGTCCCAAATCTCCAGGTTCAAGGGCATCTACCTACGTCGAAACCAGGCATGAGAAACCCAGAAGATGGTACACCGTGTGATCGGGAAAGGTTTCTAAAACGCACCTCATTTCTCATCTCCTTTGCTCGGGTTCGCCATTCCAGCCGATTTACTACCCATCTCCCTCCTTGGAGAATCAGCACCTTTAACCTCCTGTTCCGTACAGGTTGCAATTTGTCCTGAGGATGAACGGGAAGAGGGGGAACCAATGAGAGACTAGCTCTAGGTGTTGGGACAGGCACAGGTCACTCTATTTTCCCATCAGGAAGAAGAATTAAGCACAAGCTCAGCCTGCCCCCCAGAACCAGAAGAGGGCCTGAAGCAATCCTGCGCTTTTGCGGCCAGCTCCCAAAAAAGCGAGTTGAAAAATGGAGCTCAGGGGCACTGCAATTCACAAACCTGCAGAGTTTTAAATGATACCTCTCGTCCACAAATATATTAAGGGAAGGCAACGAAGAGGCTTTGAAAGCAAGGCAGAATTGCAGGAAACAGATTTCAGGAGGTAGATTCGAATCGCCTTGAAAGCACATGAAAAGCGGCAAAACGTGGACAATGATGCCCTTGGCCAAAAAGGGCGTATGCGTTTTTTCCTGAATATATTCAGGAAAAAACGCATACGCCCTTTTTGGCCAACCAAGCAACCTGGAAAGGCCAATCAGCGCTCCAAAGAAGTCTCGCTTCCTAGCGGGCAAAAGGGCCATGCGGAAAAAAGTGTCCAAACCAGAAATGCAGGACCGGCCATGGAGAAATGGGAGCCTTGCTACGCTGATGGGTGGGATGTAAATTGCCAACAGCCACTCTGGAGAAGTGTACGGTGTGTTCTGAAACATCTAAAAAACACAGCTTGGAGAGCATAGGGCACTTCCACTCATGGGCGTATAAATTGGGAAAACTAAAAATCAGCAAGACACAGGCACCCCAAAGTTTAGGGCTGCTCTGTTGACAAGAACCCCCACTTCATTACACCTTAAATATCCTAGGAAAGAGAAAAATGGATAAAGAAGTTGGGGTCCTCATGTACAATGGAATATCACTCAGCCATGAAATCAACGTCATAAGGCTAGTAGCAGCACGATGAGTGGATTTAGGTACGACGATTCTAAGTGAAATAAGTCACACAGAAAAAGACACTTATCATAAGATATCACTTCTAGAGGGAATGTAAAAACCGCTACACTTGAACTGAATTACAAAACAGAACAGAGTCACACGTTTAGGAAACACACTATGGCTGCTGAACGGGAAAGGTGAGGTGGGGTGATGCATAAAACAAGGGTTTCAAATTAGCTCAGATACCGTTCCATAAACCCAATATGTAAGAGACAAGACCTATTCCTTTTTCAGTGAACTGGACTCAACACACCCTATTCACCGCACAAGAATATATCTGACTAGTAAGAATCTTCAAACCTATGTATTGATATCTCTCTGTAAGTGAGTCAAGGGGGTGTAAAGCGGCATAAACACAGCCGTGAAAAGCAGCTAAACCCCATTATAAAAATAAATTACTTTTCAAAACCCGTGAAACAAAGACAGTGAAAGAGAGAGAAATTCTTACAAAATTCGTTCAGGGGCTGTGATGCAACCTGGATTGACCATATCTAGACCCACAGCTGATTGAGACATAAGGGTGGACACTCTTGGGGCTGAGAGGTTCGGTGAGGTTGGGTGAGCCAACGCAGACCTTTTCAAGTAATACTGCATGGTACCCATCCCATGGGTCCCAAATCTCCAGGTTCAAGGGCATATTCCTACGTCGAAAACAGGCATGAGAAACCCAGAAGATGGTACACCGTGTGATCGGGAAAGGTTTCTAAAACGCACCTCATTTCTCATCTCCTTTGCTCGGGTTCGCCATTCCAGCCGATTTACTAGCCATCTCCCTCCTTGGAGAATCAGCACCTTTAACCTCCTGTTCCGTACAGGTTGCAATTTGTCCTGAGGATGAACGGGAAGAGGGGGAACCAATGAGAGACTAGCTCTAGGTGTTGGGACAGGCACAGGTCACTCTATTTTCCCATCAGGAAGAAGAATTAAGCACAAGCTCAGCCTGCCCCCCAGAACCAGAAGAGGGCCTGAAGCAATCCTGCGCTTTTGCGGCCAGCTCCCAAAAAAGCGAGTTGAAAAATGGAGCTCAGGGGCACTGCAATTCACAAACCTGCAGAGTTTTAAATGATACCTCTCGTCCACAAATATATTAAGGGAAGGCAACGAAGAGGCTTTGAAAGCAAGGCAGAATTGCAGGAAACAGATTTCAGGAGGTAGATTCGAATCGCCTTGAAAGCACATGAAAAGCGGCCAAACGTGGACAATGATGCCCTTGGCCAAAAAGGGCGTATGCGTTTTTTCCTGAATATATTCAGGAAAAAACGCATACGCCCTTTTTGGCCAACCAAGCAACCTGGAAAGGCCAATCAGCGCTCCAAAGAAGTCTCGCTTCCCAGCGGGCAAAAGGGCCATGCGG
This sequence comes from Balaenoptera acutorostrata, assembly GCF_949987535.1. NCBI lineage: Eukaryota > Metazoa > Chordata > Mammalia > Artiodactyla > Balaenopteridae > Balaenoptera > Balaenoptera acutorostrata. The sequence continues at coordinate 704,826 of NW_026646144.1, forward strand.
AAAAAAGTGTCCAAACCAGAAATGCAGGACCGGCCATGGAGAAATGGGAGCCTTGCTACGCTGATGGGTGGGATGTAAATTGCCAACAGCCACTCTGGAGAAGTGTACGGTGTGTTCTGAAACATCTAAAAAACACAGCTTGGAGAGCATAGGGCACTTCCACTCATGGGCGTATAAATTGGGAAAACTAAAAATCAGCAAGACACAGGCACCCCAAAGTTTAGGGCTGCTCTGTTGACAAGAACCCCCACTTCATTACACCTTAAATATCCTAGGAAAGAGAAAAATGGATAAAGAAGTTGGGGTCCTCATGTACAATGGAATATCACTCAGCCATGAAATCAACGTCATAAGGCTAGTAGCAGCACGATGAGTGGATTTAGGTACGACGATTCTAAGTGAAATAAGTCACACAGAAAAAGACACTTATCATAAGATATCACTTCTAGAGGGAATGTAAAAACCGCTACACTTGAACTGAATTACAAAACAGAACAGAGTCACACGTTTAGAAAACACACTATGGCTGCTGAACGGGAAAGGTGAGGTGGGGTGATGCATAAAACAAGGGTTTCAAATTAGCTCAGATACCGTTCCATAAACCCAATATGTAAGAGACAAGACCTATTCCTTTTTCAGTGAACTGGACTCAACACCCCCGATTCACCGCACAAGAATATATCTGACTAGTAAGAATCTTCAAACCTATGTATTGATATCTCTCTGTAAGTGAGTCAAGGGGGTGTAAAGCGGCATAAACACAGCCGTGAAAAGCAGCTAAACCCCATTATAAAAATAAATTACTTTTCAAAACCCGTGAAACAAAGACAGTGAAAGAGAGAGAAATTCTTCCAAAATTCGTTCAGGGGCTGTGATGCAACCTGGATTGACCATATCTAGACCCACAGCTGATTGAGACATAAGGGTGGACACTCTTGGGGCTGAGAGGTTCGGTGAGGTTGGGTGAGCCAACGCAGACCCTTTCAAGTAATACTGCATGGTACCCATCCCATGGGTCCCAAATCTCCAGGTTCAAGGGCATCTTCCTACGTCGAAACCAGGCATGAGAAACCCAGAAGATGGTACACCGTGTGATCGGGAAAGGTTTCTAAAACGCACCTCATTTCTCATCTCCTTTGCTCGGGTTCGCCATTCCAGCCGATTTACTAGCCATCTCCCTCCTTGGAGAATCAGCACCTTTACCCTCCTGTTCCGTACAGGTTGCAATTTGTCCTGAGGATGAACGGGAAGAGGGGGAACCAATGAGAGACTAGCTCTAGGTGTTGGGACAGGCACAGGTCACTCTATTTTCCCATCAGGAAGAAGAATTAAGCACAAGCTCAGCCTGCCCCCCAGAACCAGAAGAGGGCCTGAAGCAATCCTGCGCTTTTGCGGTCAGCTCCCAAAAAAGCGAGTTGAAAAATGGAGCTCAGGGGCACTGCAATTCACAAACCTGCAGAGTTTTAAATGATACCTCTCGTCCACAAATATATTAAGGGAAGGCAACGAAGAGGCTTTGAAAGCAAGGCAGAATTGCAGGAAACAGATTTCAGGAGGTAGATTCGAATCGCCTTGAAAGCACATGAAAAGCGGCAAAACGTGGACAATGATGCCCTTGGCCAAAAAGGGCGTATGCGTTTTTTCCTGAATATATTCAGGAAAAAACGCATACGCCCTTTTTGGCCAACCAAGCAACCTGGAAAGGCCAATCAGCGCTCCAAAGAAGTCTCGCTTCCCAGCGGGCAAAAGGGCCATGCGGAAAAAAGTGTCCAAACCAGAAATGCAGGACCGGCCATGGAGAAATGGGAGCCTTGCTACGCTGATGGGTGGGATGTAAATTGCCAACAGCCACTCTGGAGAAGTGTACGGTGTGTTCTGAAACATCTAAAAAACACAGCTTGGAGAGCATAGGGCACTTCCACTCATGGGCGTATAAATTGGGAAAACTAAAAATCAGCAAGACACAGGCACCCCAAAGTTTAGGGCTGCTCTGTTGACAAGAACCCCCACTTCATTACACCTTAAATATCCTAGGAAAGAGAAAAATGGATAAAGAAGTTGGGGTCCTCATGTACAATGGAATATCACTCAGCCATGAAATCAACGTCATAAGGCTAGTAGCAGCACGATGAGTGGATTTAGGTACGACGATTCTAAGTGAAATAAGTCACACAGAAAAAGACACTTATCATAAGATATCACTTCTAGAGGGAATGTAAAAACCGCTACACTTGAACTGAATTACAAAACAGAACAGAGTCACACGTTTAGGAAACACACTATGGCTGCTGAACGGGAAAGGTGAGGTGGGGTGATGCATAAAACAAGGGTTTCAAATTAGCTCAGATACCGTTCCATAAACCCAATATGTAAGAGACAAGACCTATTCCTTTTTCAGTGAACTGGACTCAACACACCCTATTCACCGCACAAGAATATATCTGACTAGTAAGAATCTTCAAACCTATGTATTGATATCTCTCTGTAAGTGAGTCAAGGGGGTGTAAAGCGGCATAAACACAGCCGTGAAAAGCAGCTAAACCCCATTATAAAAATAAATTACTTTTCAAAACCCGTGAAACAAAGACAGTGAAAGAGAGAGAAATTCTTACAAAATTCGTTCAGGGGCTGTGATGCAACCTGGATTGACCATATCTAGACCCACAGCTGATTGAGACATAAGGGTGGACACTCTTGGGGCTGAGAGGTTCGGTGAGGTTGGGTGAGCCAACGCAGACCTTTTCAAGTAATACTGCATGGTACCCATCCCATGGGTCCCAAATCTCCAGGTTCAAGGGCATCTTCCTACGTCGAAAACAGGCATGAGAAACCCAGAAGATGGTACACCGTGTGATCGGGAAAGGTTTCTAAAACGCACCTCATTTCTCATCTCCTTTGCTCGGGTTCGCCATTCCAGCCGATTTACTAGCCATCTCCCTCCTTGGAGAATCAGCACCTTTAACCTCCTGTTCCGTACAGGTTGCAATTTGTCCTGAGGATGAACGGGAAGAGGGGGAACCAATGAGAGACTAGCTCTAGGTGTTGGGACAGGCACAGGTCACTCTATTTTCCCATCAGGAAGAAGAATTAAGCACAAGCTCAGCCTGCCCCCCAGAACCAGAAGAGGGCCTGAAGCAATCCTGCGCTTTTGCGGCCAGCTCCCAAAAAAGCGAGTTGAAAAATGGAGCTCAGGGGCACTGCAATTCACAAACCTGCAGAGTTTTAAATGATACCTCTCGTCCACAAATATATTAAGGGAAGGCAACGAAGAGGCTTTGAAAGCAAGGCAGAATTGCAGGAAACAGATTTCAGGAGGTAGATTCGAATCGCCTTGAAAGCACATGAAAAGCGGCCAAACGTGGACAATGATGCCCTTGGCCAAAAAGGGCGTATGCGTTTTTTCCTGAATATATTCAGGAAAAAACGCATACGCCCTTTTTGGCCAACCAAGCAACCTGGAAAGGCCAATCAGCGCTCCAAAGAAGTCTCGCTTCCCAGCGGGCAAAAGGGCCATGCGGAAAAAAGTGTCCAAACCAGAAATGCAGGACCGGCCATGGAGAAATGGGAGCCTTGCTACGCTGATGGGTGGGATGTAAATTGCCAACAGCCACTCTGGAGAAGTGTACGGTGTGTTCTGAAACATCTAAAAAACACAGCTTGGAGAGCATAGGGCACTTCCACTCATGGGCGTATAAATTGGGAAAACTAAAAATCAGCAAGACACAGGCACCCCAAAGTTTAGGGCTGCTCTGTTGACAAGAACCCCCACTTCATTACACCTTAAATATCCTAGGAAAGAGAAAAATGGATAAAGAAGTTGGGGTCCTCATGTACAATGGAATATCACTCAGCCATGAAATCAACGTCATAAGGCTAGTAGCAGCACGATGAGTGGATTTAGGTACGACGATTCTAAGTGAAATAAGTCACACAGAAAAAGACACTTATCATAAGATATCACTTCTAGAGGGAATGTAAAAACCGCTACACTTGAACTGAATTACAAAACAGAACAGAGTCACACGTTTAGAAAACACACTATGGCTGCTGAACGGGAAAGGTGAGGTGGGGTGATGCATAAAACAAGGGTTTCAAATTAGCTCAGATACCGTTCCATAAACCCAATATGTAAGAGACAAGACCTATTCCTTTTTCAGTGAACTGGACTCAACACCCCCGATTCACCGCACAAGAATATATCTGACTAGTAAGAATCTTCAAACCTATGTATTGATATCTCTCTGTAAGTGAGTCAAGGGGGTGTAAAGCGGCATAAACACAGCCGTGAAAAGCAGCTAAACCCCATTATAAAAATAAATTACTTTTCAAAACCCGTGAAACAAAGACAGTGAAAGAGAGAGAAATTCTTCCAAAATTCGTTCAGGGGCTGTGATGCAACCTGGATTGACCATATCTAGACCCACAGCTGATTGAGACATAAGGGTGGACACTCTTGGGGCTGAGAGGTTCGGTGAGGTTGGGTGAGCCAACGCAGACCCTTTCAAGTAATACTGCATGGTACCCATCCCATGGGTCCCAAATCTCCAGGTTCAAGGGCATCTTCCTACGTCGAAAACAGGCATGAGAAACCCAGAAGATGGTACACCGTGTGATCGGGAAAGGTTTCTAAAACGCACCTCATTTCTCATCTCCTTTGCTCGGGTTCGCCATTCCAGCCGATTTACTAGCCATCTCCCTCCTTGGAGAATCAGCACCTTTACCCTCCTGTTCCGTACAGGTTGCAAATTGTCCTGAGGATGAACGGGAAGAGGGGGAACCAATGAGAGACTAGCTCTAGGTGTTGGGAAAGGCACAGGTCACTCTATTTTCCCATCAGGAAGAAGAATTAAGCACAAGCTCAGCCTGCCCCCCAGAACCAGAAGAGGGCCTGAAGCAATCCTGCGCTTTTGCGGCCAGCTCCCAAAAAAGCGAGTTGAAAAATGGAGCTCAGGGGCACTGCAATTCACAAACCTGCAGAGTTTTAAATGATACCTCTCGTCCACAAATATATTAAGGGAAGGCAACGAAGAGGCTTTGAAAGCAAGGCAGAATTGCAGGAAACAGATTTCAGGAGGTAGATTCGAATCGCCTTGAAAGCACATGAAAAGCGGCAAAACGTGGACAATGATGCCCTTGGCCAAAAAGGGCGTATGCGTTTTTTCCTGAATATATTCAGGAAAAAACGCATACGCCCTTTTTGGCCAACCAAGCAACCTGGAAAGGCCAATCAGCGCTCCAAAGAAGTCTCGCTTCCCAGCGGGCAAAAGGGCCATGCGGAAAAAAGTGTCCAAACCAGAAATGCAGGACCGGCCATGGAGAAATGGGAGCATTGCTACGCTGATGGGTGGGATGTAAATTGCCAACAGCCACTCTGGAGAAGTGTACGGTGTGTTCTGAAACATCTAAAAAACACAGCTTGGAGAGCATAGGGCACTTCCACTCATGGGCGTATAAATTGGGAAAACTAAAAATCAGCAAGACACAGGCACCCCAAAGTTTAGGGCTGCTCTGTTGACAAGAACCCCCACTTCATTACACCTTAAATATCCTAGGAAAGAGAAAAATGGATAAAGAAGTTGGGGTCCTCATGTACAATGGAATATCACTCAGCCATGAAATCAACGTCATAAGGCTAGTAGCAGCACGATGAGTGGATTTAGGTACGACGATTCTAAGTGAAATAAGTCACACAGAAAAAGACACTTATCATAAGATATCACTTCTAGAGGGAATGTAAAAACCGCTACACTTGAACTGAATTACAAAACAGAACAGAGTCACACGTTTAGAAAACACACTATGGCTGCTGAACGGGAAAGGTGAGGTGGGGTGATGCATAAAACAAGGGTTTCAAATTAGCTCAGATACCGTTCCATAAACCCAATATGTAAGAGACAAGACCTATTCCTTTTTCAGTGAACTGGACTCAACACCCCCGATTCACCGCACAAGAATATATCTGACTAGTAAGAATCTTCAAACCTATGTATTGATATCTCTCTGTAAGTGAGTCAAGGGGGTGTAAAGCGGCATAAACACAGCCGTGAAAAGCAGCTAAACCCCATTATAAAAATAAATTACTTTTCAAAACCCGTGAAACAAAGACAGTGAAAGAGAGAGAAATTCTTCCAAAATTCGTTCAGGGGCTGTGATGCAACCTGGATTGACCATATCTAGACCCACAGCTGATTGAGACATAAGGGTGGACACTCTTGGGGCTGAGAGGTTCGGTGAGGTTGGGTGAGCCAACGCAGACCCTTTCAAGTAATACTGCATGGTACCCATCCCATGGGTCCCAAATCTCCAGGTTCAAGGGCATCTTCCTACGTCGAAAACAGGCATGAGAAACCCAGAAGATGGTACACCGTGTGATCGGGAAAGGTTTCTAAAACGCACCTCATTTCTCATCTCCTTTGCTCGGGTTCGCCATTCCAGCCGATTTACTAGCCATCTCCCTCCTTGGAGAATCAGCACCTTTACCCTCCTGTTCCGTACAGGTTGCAAATTGTCCTGAGGATGAACGGGAAGAGGGGGAACCAATGAGAGACTAGCTCTAGGTGTTGGGACAGGCACAGGTCACTCTATTTTCCCATCAGGAAGAAGAATTAAGCACAAGCTCAGCCTGCCCCCCAGAACCAGAAGAGGGCCTGAAGCAATCCTGCGCTTTTGCGGTCAGCTCCCAAAAAAGCGAGTTGAAAAATGGAGCTCAGGGGCACTGCAATTCACAAACCTGCAGAGTTTTAAATGATACCTCTCGTCCACAAATATATTAAGGGAAGGCAACGAAGAGGCTTTGAAAGCAAGGCAGAATTGCAGGAAACAGATTTCAGGAGGTAGATTCGAATCGCCTTGAAAGCACATGAAAAGCGGCAAAACGTGGACAATGATGCCCTTGGCCAAAAAGGGCGTATGCGTTTTTTCCTGAATATATTCAGGAAAAAAAGCATACGCCCTTTTTGGCCAACCAAGCAACCTGGAAAGGCCAATCAGCGCTCCAAAGAAGTCTCGCTTCCCAGCGGGCAAAAGGGCCATGCGGAAAAAAGTGTCCAAACCAGAAATGCAGGACCGGCCATGGAGAAATGGGAGCCTTGCTACGCTGATGGGTGGGATGTAAATTGCCAACAGCCACTCTGGAGAAGTGTACGGTGTGTTCTGAAACATCTAAAAAACACAGCTTGGAGAGCATAGGGCACTTCCACTCATGGGCGTATAAATTGGGAAAACTAAAAATCAGCAAGACACAGGCACCCCAAAGTTTAGGGCTGCTCTGTCGACAAGAACCCCCACTTCATTACACCTTAAATATCCTAGGAAAGAGAAAAATGGATAAAGAAGTTGGGGTCCTCATGTACAATGGAATATCACTCAGCCATGAAATCAACGTCATAAGGCTAGTAGCAGCACGATGAGTGGATTTAGGTACGACGATTCTAAGTGAAATAAGTCACACAGAAAAAGACACTTATCATAAGATATCACTTCTAGAGGGAATGTAAAAACCGGTACACTTGAACTGAATTACAAAACAGAACAGAGTCACACGTTTAGGAAACACACTATGGCTGCTGAACGGGAAAGGTGAGGTGGGGTGATGCATAAAACAAGGGTTTCAAATTAGCTCAGATACCGTTCCATAAACCCAATATGTAAGAGACAAGACCTATTCCTTTTTCAGTGAACTGGACTCAACACACCCTATTCACCGCACAAGAATATATCTGACTAGTAAGAATCTTCAAACCTATGTATTGATATCTCTCTGTAAGTGAGTCAAGGGGGTGTAAAGCGGCATAAACACAGCCGTGAAAAGCAGCTAAACCCCATTATAAAAATAAATTACTTTTCAAAACCCGTGAAACAAAGACAGTGAAAGAGAGAGAAATTCTTACAAAATTCGTTCAGGGGCTGTGATGCAACCTGGATTGACCATATCTAGACCCACAGCTGATTGAGACATAAGGGTGGACACTCTTGGGGCTGAGAGGTTCGGTGAGGTTGGGTGAGCCAACGCAGACCTTTTCAAGTAATACTGCATGGTACCCATCCCATGGGTCCCAAATCTCCAGGTTCAAGGGCATCTTCCTACGTCGAAAACAGGCATGAGAAACCCAGAAGATGGTACACCGTGTGATCGGGAAAGGTTTCTAAAACGCACCTCATTTCTCATCTCCTTTGCTCGGGTTCGCCATTCCAGCCGATTTACTAGCCATCTCCCTCCTTGGAGAATCAGCACCTTTAACCTCCTGTTCCGTACAGGTTGCAATTTGTCCTGAGGATGAACGGGAAGAGGGGGAACCAATGAGAGACTAGCTCTAGGTGTTGGGACAGGCACAGGTCACTCTATTTTCCCATCAGGAAGAAGAATTAAGCACAAGCTCAGCCTGCCCCCCAGAACCAGAAGAGGGCCTGAAGCAATCCTGCGCTTTTGCGGCCAGCTCCCAAAAAAGCGAGTTGAAAAATGGAGCTCAGGGGCACTGCAATTCACAAACCTGCAGAGTTTTAAATGATACCTCTCGTCCACAAATATATTAAGGGAAGGCAACGAAGAGGCTTTGAAAGCAAGGCAGAATTGCAGGAAACAGATTTCAGGAGGTAGATTCGAATCGCCTTGAAAGCACATGAAAAGCGGCAAACGTGGACAATGATGCCCTTGGCCAAAAAGGGCGTATGCGTTTTTTCCTGAATATATTCAGGAAAAAACGCATACGCCCTTTTTGGCCAACCAAGCAACCTGGAAAGGCCAATCAGCGCTCCAAAGAAGTCTCGCTTCCCAGCGGGCAAAAGGGCCATGCGGAAAAAAGTGTCCAAACCAGAAATGCAGGACCGGCCATGGAGAAATGGGAGCCTTGCTACGCTGATGGGTGGGATGTAAATTGCCAACAGCCACTCTGGAGAAGTGTACGGTGTGTTCTGAAACATCTAAAAAACACAGCTTGGAGAGCATAGGGCACTTCCACTCATGGGCGTATAAATTGGGAAAACTAAAAATCAGCAAGACACAGGCACCCCAAAGTTTAGGGCTGCTCTGTTGACAAGAACCCCCACTTCATTACACCTTAAATATCCTAGGAAAGAGAAAAATGGATAAAGAAGTTGGGGTCCTCATGTACAATGGAATATCACTCAGCCATGAAATCAACGTCATAAGGCTAGTAGCAGCACGATGAGTGGATTTAGGTACGACGATTCTAAGTGAAATAAGTCACACAGAAAAAGACACTTATCATAAGATATCACTTCTAGAGGGAATGTAAAAACCGCTACACTTGAACTGAATTACAAAACAGAACAGAGTCACACGTTTAGAAAACACACTATGGCTGCTGAACGGGAAAGGTGAGGTGGGGTGATGCATAAAACAAGGGTTTCAAATTAGCTCAGATACCGTTCCATAAACCCAATATGTAAGAGACAAGACCTATTCCTTTTTCAGTGAACTGGACTCAACACCCCCGATTCACCGCACAAGAATATATCTGACTAGTAAGAATCTTCAAACCTATGTATTGATATCTCTCTGTAAGTGAGTCAAGGGGGTGTAAAGCGGCATAAACACAGCCGTGAAAAGCAGCTAAACCCCATTATAAAAATAAATTACTTTTCAAAACCCGTGAAACAAAGACAGTGAAAGAGAGAGAAATTCTTCCAAAATTCGTTCAGGGGCTGTGATGCAACCTGGATTGACCATATCTAGACCCACAGCTGATTGAGACATAAGGGTGGACACTCTTGGGGCTGAGAGGTTCGGTGAGGTTGGGTGAGCCAACGCAGACCCTTTCAAGTAATACTGCATGGTACCCATCCCATGGGTCCCAAATCTCCAGGTTCAAGGGCATCTTCCTACGTCGAAAACAGGCATGAGAAACCCAGAAGATGGTACACCGTGTGATCGGGAAAGGTTTCTAAAACGCACCTCATTTCTCATCTCCTTTGCTCGGGTTCGCCATTCCAGCCGATTTACTAGCCATCTCCCTCCTTGGAGAATCAGCACCTTTACCCTCCTGTTCCGTACAGGTTGCAAATTGTCCTGAGGATGAACGGGAAGAGGGGGAACCAATGAGAGACTAGCTCTAGGTGTTGGGAAAGGCACAGGTCACTCTATTTTCCCATCAGGAAGAAGAATTAAGCACAAGCTCAGCCTGCCCCCCAGAACCAGAAGAGGGCCTGAAGCAATCCTGCGCTTTTGCGGCCAGCTCCCAAAAAAGCGAGTTGAAAAATGGAGCTCAGGGGCACTGCAATTCACAAACCTGCAGAGTTTTAAATGATACCTCTCGTCCACAAATATATTAAGGGAAGGCAACGAAGAGGCTTTGAAAGCAAGGCAGAATTGCAGGAAACAGATTTCAGGAGGTAGATTCGAATCGCCTTGAAAGCACATGAAAAGCGGCAAAACGTGGACAATGATGCCCTTGGCCAAAAAGGGCGTATGCGTTTTTTCCTGAATATATTCAGGAAAAAACGCATACGCCCTTTTTGGCCAACCAAGCAACCTGGAAAGGCCAATCAGCGCTCCAAAGAAGTCTCGCTTCCCAGCGGGCAAAAGGGCCATGCGGAAAAAAGTGTCCAAACCAGAAATGCAGGACCGGCCATGGAGAAATGGGAGCCTTGCTACGCTGATGGGTGGGATGTAAATTGCAACAGCCACTCTGGAGAAGTGTACGGTGTGTTCTGAAACATCTAAAAAACACAGCTTGGAGAGCATAGGGCACTTCCACTCATGGGCGTATAAATTGGGAAAACTAAAAATCAGCAAGACACAGGCACCCCAAAGTTTAGGGCTGCTCTGTTGACAAGAACCCCCACTTCATTACACCTTAAATATCCTAGGAAAGAGAAAAATGGATAAAGAAGTTGGGGTCCTCATGTACAATGGAATATCACTCAGCCATGAAATCAACGTCATAAGGCTAGTAGCAGCACGATGAGTGGATTTAGGTACGACGATTCTAAGTGAAATAAGTCACACAGAAAAAGACACTTATCATAAGATATCACTTCTAGAGGGAATGTAAAAACCGCTACACTTGAACTGAATTACAAAACAGAACAGAGTCACACGTTTAGAAAACACACTATGGCTGCTGAACGGGAAAGGTGAGGTGGGGTGATGCATAAAACAAGGGTTTCAAATTAGCTCAGATACCGTTCCATAAACCCAATATGTAAGAGACAAGACCTATTCCTTTTTCAGTGAACTGGACTCAACACCCCCGATTCACCGCACAAGAATATATCTGACTAGTAAGAATCTTCAAACCTATGTATTGATATCTCTCTGTAAGTGAGTCAAGGGGGTGTAAAGCGGCATAAACACAGCCGTGAAAAGCAGCTAAACCCCATTATAAAAATAAATTACTTTTCAAAACCCGTGAAACAAAGACAGTGAAAGAGAGAGAAATTCTTCCAAAATTCGTTCAGGGGCTGCGTTGCTCACCCAGACCTCTCCGAACCTCTCTAGCCCCAAGAGTGTCCA